>NC_134533.1:132021798-132674298 GCF_050624435.1 Tenrec ecaudatus | reverse complement strand
ATCCTCATACCTTTGGAAAATTCCGAGAGGGCTTCTGACTTCCTTACCTTTATACACACACACACACACACACATCCTTGCAGAATTCCTGGATGGATTCTTACTTTGTTTCATTTTTAAACACACACACACACACACACACACACACCCCAAACTCATTTTCTTGCCAAATCTCTGCAGTCCTTCTGACTTCGTGTCCTTTTTAAACACACACACACACACACACACACAAATACACTTGTAGAATCTCTGGAGGATTTCTGATTTCATGTCCTTATTACACACACACACACACATTCCCTCACTCTCACTCTGGAGGACTTCTGATTTCATGTCCTTTTTACACACACACACCCTTACAGAACCTCTGGACGGCTTCAGACCCAATGTCCTTTTTACACACACACACACAAACACACACACACATACACTTATGCAGAATCAATAGTCGGCTTCTGACTTGGTGTCCTTTTTACACACACGCACACAGACACATACACACACCTGTGCAGAATCTGTGGAGGACTTCTAACAACATGTCCTTTTTACACACACACACACACACAAAGACATATTCTTGCAGGATCTCTAGAGTGCTTGTGACTTGGTGTCCTTTATAAACACACACACACATACATCCTTGCAGAACTCTACAATGATTCTGACTTCATGTCCTTTTTACACACACACACACACACACACACACAAACACACCATTGCAGAATCAATAGAGGTCTTCTGACTTCATGTCCTTTTTACACACACACACACACACCCTTACAGAACCTCTGGAGGGCTTCTGATTTCATGTCCTTTTTACACACACACACACACACACACACACTTTTGCAGAATCAATAGTCGGCTTCTGACTTCGTGTCCTTTTTACAAACACCCACACACACACGCCCTTGCAGAATTTCTAGAGGGCTTCTGAATTTGTGACCTTATTACACACGCACACACTCACACACATAAAACCTTGCAGAATCTCTTGAGAGCTTCATACTTGGTCTCCTTTTTACAAACACACACACACATCATGGCAGAATCTCTAGATGGCTTCTGACTTCAGGATCTTTATACACACACACACACACACACACACCTTTGCAGAAACTATGGAGTGTTTCTGACTTCATGTGTCCTTTTTACACACACTCTCACACACACACACCATTGCAGAATCTCTTGAGGGCTTCTGACGTCATGTCCTTGTTACACACACACACACACTTGCATAATCTCTGGGGGTCTGGGTTCGTGTCCTTTTTACACACACACACACTCACACACACACCCTCCCTCACACTGATCCTCATACCTTTGGAAAATTCCTAGAGGGCTCTGACTTCCTTACCTTTTTACACACACACACACACACACACACACACATCCTTGCAGAATTCCTGGATGGATTCTTACTTTGTTTCATTTTTAAACACACACACACACACACACACCCCAAACTCATTTTCTTGCCAAATCTCTGCAGTCCTTCTGACTTCTTGTCCTTTTTAAACACACACACACACACACAAACACACACACACAAATACACTTGTAGAATCTCTAGAGGACTTCTGATTTCATGTCCTTATTACACACACACACACACACACACACAAATTCCCTCACTCTCACTCTGGAGGACTTCTGATTTCATGTCCTTTTTACACACACACACACACATACTCTTTTGCAGAATCAATAGTCGGCTTCTGACTTGGTGTCCTTTTTACACACACGCACACAGACACATACACACACCTGTGCAGAATCTGTGGAGGACTTCTAACAATATGTCCTTTTTACACACACACACACACACACACACACACAAAGACATACTCTTGCAGGATCTCTAGAGTGCTTGTGACTTGGTGTCCTTTATACACACACACGCACATACATCCTTCCAGATCTCTACAAGGATTCTGACTTCATGTCATTTTTACACAAACACACACACACACACACACACACAAAACACACCATTGCAGAATCAATAGAGGGCTTCTGACTTCATGTCCTTTTTACACACACACACACACACACACACACACACCCTTACAGAACCTCTGGAGGGCTTCTGATTTCATGTCCTTTTTACACACACACACAAACACACACACACTTTTGCAGAATCAATAGTCGGCTTCTGACTTCGTGTCCTTTTTACAAACACCCTCACACACACACGCCTTTGCAGAATTTCTAGAGGGCTTCTGACTTTGTGACCTTATTACACACGCACACACTCACACACATAAAACCTTGCAGAATCTCTTGAGAGCTTCATACTTGGTCTCCTTTTTACAAACACACACACACATCATGGCAGAATCTCGAGATGGCTTCTGACTTCAGGATCTTTTTACACACACACACACACACACACACACACCTTTGCAGAAACTATGGAGTTTTTCTGACTTCATGTGTCCTTTTTACACACACTCACACACACACACCCTTGCAGAATCTCTTGAGGGCTTCTGACGTCATGTCCTTGTTACACACACACACACACTTGCATAATCTCTGGGGGTCTGACTTCGTGTCCTTTTTACACACACACACACTCACACACACACCCTCCCTCACACTGATACTCATACCTTTGGAAAATTCCTAGAGGGCTTCTGACTTCCTGAACTTTTTACACACACACACACACACACACATCCTTGCAGAATTCCTGGATGGATTCTTACTTTGTGTCATTTTTCAACACACACACACACACACACCTTTGCAGAATATCTAGAGGGTTTCTGAATTTGTGTCCGTTTTACACACACACACACACCCTCACACACACCCACACCCTTACAGAACCTCTGGACGGCTTCAGACTCCATGTCCTTTTTACACACACGCACACAGACACACATACACACACCTGTGCAGAATCTGTGGAGGACTTCTAACAACATGTCTTTTTACACACACACACACACACACACACACACACACACACACACCCAAACACACCATTGAAGAATCAATAGAGGGCTTCTGACTCATGTCCTTTTTACACACACACACCCTTACAGAACCTCTGGAGGGCTTCTGATTTCATGTCCTTTTTACACACACACACAAACACACACACACTTTTGCAGAATCAATAGTCGGCTTCTGACTTCGTGTCCTTTTTACAAACACCCACACACACACGCCCTTGCAGAATTTCTAGAGGGCTTCTGAATTTGTGACCTTATTACACACGCACACACTCACACACATAAAACCTTGCAGAATCTCTTGAGAGCTTCATACTTGGTCTCCTTTTTACAAACACACACACACATCATGGCAGAATCTCTAGATGGCTTCTGACTTCAGGATCTTTTTACACACACACACACACCTTTGCAGAAACTATGGAGTGTTTCTGACTTCATGTGTCCTTTTTACACACACTCACACACACACACCCTTTCAGAATCTCTTGAGGGCTTCTGACGTCATGTCCTTGTTACACACACACACACACACTTGCATAATCTCTGGGGTTTGACTTCGTGTCCTTTTTACACACACACACACACTCACACACACACCCTCCCTCACATTGATCCTCATACCTTTGGAAAATTCCTAGAGGGCTTCTGACTTCCTTACCTTTTTACACACACACACATACACACATCCTTGCAGAATTCCTGGATGGATTCTTACTTTGTTTCATTTTTAAACACACACACACACACACACACACACACACACACACACCCCAAACTCATTTTCTTGCCAAATCTCTGCAGTCCTTCTGACTTCGTGTCCTTTTTAAACACACACACACACACACACACACACAAATACACTTGTAGAATCTCTGGAGGATTTCTGATTTCATGTCCTTATTACACACACACACACACATTCCCCCACTCTCACTCTGGAGGACTTCTGATTTCATGTCCTTTTTACACACACACACACAAACACACACACACATACACTTTTGCAGAATCAATAGTCGGCTTCTGACTTGGTGTCCTTTTTACACACACGCACACAGACACATACACACACCTGTGCAGAATCTGTGGAGGACTTCTAACAACATATCCTTTTTACACACAAACACACACACACACACAAAGACATACTCTTGCAGGATCTCTAGAGTGCTTGTGACTTGGTGTCCTTTATAAACACACACACACATACATCCTTCCAGAACTCTACAATGATTCTGACTTCATGTCCTTTTTACACACACACACACACACAAACACACCATTGCAGAATCAATAGAGGGCTTCTGACTTAGTGTCCTTTTTACACACGCACACAGACACACATACACACACCTGTGCAGAATCTGTGGAGGACTTCTAACAACATGTCCTTTTTACACACACACACACACACAAACACACCATTGAAGAATCAATAGAGGGCTTCTGACTTCATGTCCTTTTTACACACACACACACACACACACACACACACACACACCCTTACAGAACCTCTGGAGGTCTTCTGATTTCATGTCCTTTTTACACACACACACACACACACACACACACACTTTTGCAGAATCAATAGTCGGCTTCTGACTTCGTGTCCTTTTTACAAACACCCCCCCACACACACGCCCTTGCAGAATTTCTAGAGGGCTTCTGACTTTGTGACCTTATTACACACGCACACACTCACACACATAAAACCTTGCAGAATCTCTTGAGAGCTTCATACTTGGTCTCCTTTTTACAAACACACACACTCATCATGGCAGAATCTCTAGATGGCTTCTGACTTCAGGATCTTTTTACACACACACACACACACACACACACCTTTGCAGAAACTATGGAGTGTTTCTGACTTCATGTGTCCTTTTTAAACACACTCACACACACACACCATTGCAGAATCTCTTGAGGGCTTCTGATGTCATGTCCTTGTTACACACACACACACACTTGCATAATCTCTGGGGGTCTGACTTCGTGTCCTTTTTACACACACACACTCACTCACACACACACCCGCCCTCACACTGATACTCATACCTTTATTAAATTCCTAGAGGGCTTCTGACTTCCTTACCTTTTTACCCACTTTCGAATTAGGGGTAGGGTTTGGTTTAGATGTAGTCCTTATCTTAGTTTTACGGTTAGTGTTAGGGTTAGGATTAGACCTTGAGTTAGGGTAAGGGTTAGGGTTAGGATTAGGGTTAGACCTCTGGTTATGGTTAGGGTAGGGTTAGTGTTTGGGTTAGGGTTAGGTTTAAACCTACTGTTAGGGTTAGGGTTAGGCTTAGGGTTAGGTTTAGGTTAGACCTAGGGTCAGGGTTAGATTTAGGGTTAGGGTTAGGGATAACCTAGGTTTAGGGTTAGGGTTTGGGTTAGGTTTAGTGTTAGACCCAGGGATAGGGTTTCAGTTAGACCTAGGGTTAGTGTTAAGGTTAGAGTTAGGATTAGGATTAAGTTTAGTGTTAGAGTTAGGGTTAGGGTTAGGGTTAGACCTAGGGTTAGGTTTAGGGGTAGGGTTAGGGTTAGGGTTAAGGTTAGACCTAGGGTTAGGGATAGACCTAGGTTTAGGGTTAGGGTTAGATCTAGTGTTAGGGTTAGGATTAGTCCTAGGGTTAGGGTTAGACTTAGGTTTAAGGTTAGGGTTAGACCTAGATTTAGGGTTAGCGTTAGGCTTAGGGTTAGGATTAGACCTAGGGTTAAGGTTATACCTTGGGTTAAGTTTAGGGTTAGGGTTAGACCTAGGGTTAGGGTTAGGTTTAGGTTTAGACCTAGGTTTAGTGTTAGGGTTAGTGTTAGACCTAGAGTTAGGTTTAGACTTAGTGTCAGGGTTAGGGTGAGGGTTAGGTTTAATGTTAGGATTAGTGTTAGTCTTATGGTTAGGGTTAGGGTTAGGGTTAGGGTTAGACCTAGGTTTAGGGTTGACCTAGCGTTACGTTAAGGGTTAGAGTTAGTGTTAGGGTTAGGGTTAGGCTTAGACTTAGGGTTAGGATTAGACCTAAGGTTAGGTTTCGAATTAGGGGTAGGGTTTGGTTTAGATGTAGTCCTTATCTTAGTTTTATGGTTAGTGTTAGGGTTAGGATTAGACCTTGAGTTAGGGTAAGGGTTAGGGTTAGGATTAGGGTTAGACCTCTGGTTTTTGTTAGGGTAGGGTTAGTGTTTTGGTTAGGGTTAGGTTTAAACCTACTGTTAGGGTTAGGGTTAGGCTTAGGGTTAGGTTTAGGTTAGACCTAGGGTCAGGGTTAGATTTAGGGTTAGGGTTAGGGATAACCTAGGTTTAGGGTTAGGGTTTGGGTTAGGTTTAGTGTTAGACCTAGGGATAGGGTTTCAGTTAGACCTAGGGTTAGTGTTAAGGTTAGAGTTAGGATTAGGATTAAGTTTAGTGTTAGAGTTAGGGTTAGGGTTAGGGTTAGACCTAGGGTTAGGTTTAGGGGTAGGGTTAGGGTTAGGGTTAAGGTTAGACATAGGGTTAGGGATAGACCTAGGTTTAGGGTTAGGGTTAGATCTAGTGTTAGGGTTAGGATTAGTCCTAGGTTTAGGGTTAGACTTAGGTTTGAGGTTTGGGTTAGACCTAGGTTTAGGATTAGGTTTAGGGTTAGACCTAGGTTTAGGATTAGCGTTAGGTTTAGGGTTAGGATTAGACCTAGGGTTAGGGTTAGACCTAGGGTTACTGTTAGGTTTAGTGTTAGGGTGAGGGTGAGGGTGAGGGTGAGGGATAGGGTTAGGGTTAGGGTTAAACCTTATGTTAGTGTTAAGGTTAGCGTTAGGATTAGACCCTGGATTAAGGTTAGGGTTAGAACTAGGGTTAGGATTTGGGTTAAGTTAGGGTTAGGGTTAGACCTAGGGTTAGGGTTAGGGTTTGGCTTAGGGTTAGGATTAGACCTAGGGTTGGGTTAGGTTTTGGGTTAGGTTTAGACCTTGGGTTAGGGTTGGGTTAGACTTAGGGTAAGGCCTAGGGTTGCGGTTAGACCTATGGTTAGGGTTAGGCTTAGGGTTAGAGCTAGGGTTAGGGTTACGGTTACAAATAGGGTTAGGGTTAGGTATAGAATTAGGGTCAGGTTTAGGTTTGGGTTAGCGTTAGGATTAGGGTTAGGTTTACGATAAGGGTTATGTTTAGGGTTAGGGTTAGATCTAGGTTTAGGGTTAGGGGTAGGTTTATGGTAAAACCGAGGGTTAGGGTTGGGGTTAGGCCTAGGTTTAGCTTTCGGGTTAGGGTTAGGGTTAAGGTTACACCAAGGGTTAGACCTAGGTTTAGGGTTAGGGTTAATGTTAGACCAAGTGTTAGGTTTAGGATTAGACCTAGGGTTAAGGTTAGGCCTTGGGTTAAGTTTAGGGTTAGGGTTAGACCTAGGGTTAGGGTTAGGTTTAGGGTTAGACCTAGGTTTAGGGTTAGGGTTAGTGTTAGACCTAGATTTAGGGTTAGACTTAGTGTTAGGGTTAGGGTGAGGGTTAGGTTTATGATTAGGATTAGGGCTAGTCCTATTGTTAGGGTTAGGGTTAGGGTTAGGGTTAGACCTAGGTTTAGGGTTACGGTTAGGTTTAGTCCTAGAGTTAGGGTTAGACTTAGGGTTAGGGTTAGGATGAGGGTTAGTTTTAAGGTTAGGATTAGGGTTCGTCCTATGTTTAAGTTTAGGTTTATGGTTAGGGTTATACCTAGGCTTTGGTTTAGGGTTAGACCTAGGGTTAGGTTTAGATCTACTGTTCGGTTTAGGCTTAGGGTTAGTGTTAGGGTTATGGTTAGGGTTAGGGTTAGGTATAGTATTAGACCTAGTGTTAGGGTTAGGGTTAGGGTTAGACCTAGGGTTAGGTTTAGGATGAGGGTTAGGGTTAGGGTTATAGTTAGGGTTAGACCTATGGTTAGGGTTAGGGTTAGGTTTAGGGTTAGACCTAGGTTTAGGGTTATGGTGAGGATTAGGTTTAAGTTTAGCGTTAGGGTTAGGGTTTGACCTAGAGTTAAGGTTAAGTTTAGTGTTAGGGTTACAATTAGGTTAAGGTTAGACCTAGGGTTAGGATTAGGGTTAGGGTTAAGGTTAGGGTTAGGTTTAGACCAAGGGTTCGGGTTAGTGTTAGGATTAGGGTTAGGTTTAGACCAAGGGTTAGGGTTAGGGTTAGACCAAGTGTTAGTGTTAGGGTTAGTGTTAGGGTGATGGTAAGCGTGAGGGATAGGGTTAGTGTTAGGTTTATGGTTAGGTTACGGTTAGCGTAGACCTAGTGTTAGGTTGAGGATTAGCATTAGGCTTAGGGTTAGTGTTAGTGTTAAACCTTGGATTAGGGTTAGCATTAGAAGGAGGGTTTGGGTTAGTGTTAGGCTTAGAGTTAGGATTAGACCTAGGGTTATTGTTCGGGTTAGGGGTAGAGTTTGGGTTAGGGTTAGACTTTATTTTAGTGTTAGGTTTAGGGGTAGTGTTAGGGTTAGACCTAGGGTTAGGGTTGGGGTTAGGTTTAGGATTAGATCTAGGTTTAGGGTCAGGGTTAGGGTTAGTGTCAGTTTTTAGGTTAGGGTTAGGGTTAGACCAACGCTTACGGTTAGGATTAGGCTTAGGGTTAGTGTTAGGGTTAGACCTAGGATAGGGTTAGGGTGAGACCTAAGTTTAGGGTTAGGTTTAGGTTTAGGGTTAGGTTTAGACCTAGGCTTAGGGATAGGTTTAAAATTAGGCTTAGACTTAGGGTTAGGGTAAGACCTAGTGTTAGGGTTAGGGTTAGGGTTAGAGCTAGTGTTAGGGTTAGGGTTAGGGTTAAGAATAGGGTTAGGGTTAGATTGGGGTTAGGTTTAGGGATAGGGTTAGGTTTAGGGTTCGACCTAGGTATAGGGTTAGGGTTAGCGTTAGGTTTAGAGTTAGTGTTAGGTTTGCAATTAGGTTTAGGTTTAGGGTTAGTGTAGGGCTACGGTTAAACCTAGCGTTAGGGTAGGGTTAGAGCTAGGTTTAGGTTTAGGCTTAGACCTAGGGTTAGGGTTAGACCTAGGTTTAGGTTAAGGGTTAAGGTTAGGGTTAAGGATAGACCTAGTGTTAGGGTTAGACCTAGGTTTAGGGTTAGGGTTAGACCTAGGGTTAGGGTTAGATTTAGGGTTACGGTTAGGTGAATATTTAGGGTTATTGCTAGGGTTAGGGTTAGTTTTAGGGTTTCATCTAGGCTTTGGGTTAGATTTGGATTAGGTTAGGATTAGACCTACGGTTAGCTTTAGGTTTAGGGTTAGTGTTAGGGTAAGGGTTAGGGTTAGGTTTAGTGTTAGGTTAGGGGTAGGTTTAGGGTTAGGTTTGGGCCTAGGGTTAGGCTTAGGATTAGGGTTAGGGTTAGACCTAGGGTTAGCATTAAGGTTAGTCTTAGGGTTACGGTTATGATTAGGGTTAGGATTAGGGTTAGTGTTAGGGTTAGACCTAGTGTTAGGATTATGGTGAGGGTTAGAGTTAGGTGTAGGGGTAGGGTTATGTTTAGGGTTAGAACTAGGGTTAGGGTTAAGGTTAGCGTTAGGGTTAGGATTGTTAGGGTTAGGGTTAGACCTTGGGTTAGGATTAGACCAAGGGTTAGTGTTAGGGTTAGGGCTAAATTTAGTGTGAGGGTTGGTTTTAAGGTTAGACCTAGGGTTACGGTTAGACCTAGGTTTAGGGTTAGGATTAGACCTTGGTGTTAGGGTTAGGTTTAGTGTTAGATCTAGGTAAGGTTAGGGTTAGGGTTAGGGGTAGGGTTAGGGTTAGACCTAGCGTTAGGGTTAAGGTTAGGTGAAGAGTTAGGGTTAGGTTTAGGGTCAGGTTTAGGGTTAGTGCTAGGGTTAGTGTTAGGGTTAGGTGTAGGGTTAGACCAAGGCTTTGGGTTAGGGTTAGGTTAGGGGTACACCTATGGTTAGGTTTAGGTTTAGGGTTAGTGTTAGGGTTAGCGATAGAGTTAGTGTTAGGGTTAGGAGTAGGTTTAGGGTTAGGCCTAGGTTTAGGGTTAGGATTAGGGTTAGGGTTAGGGTTAGACATAGGGTTAGGGTTAGTGTGAGGGTTAATTTTGGGGTAAGGTTTAGGGTTAGGGGTAGGATTAGGTTTAGGGTTAGACCTAGGTTTAGGATTAGGGATAAGGTAAGGGTTAGGTTTAGTGTTAGGGTTAGGGTTAATGTTAGACCTACGGTTGTGTATAGAGTTAGGGTTAGGGTTAGGGTTAGAGTTAAACCTAGGTTTAGGGTTAGGGTTAGACCTAGGGTTCAGGTTAGGGTTAGGATTAGGGTAAGGGTTAATGTTTGACCTAGGGTTAGGATGAGGATGAGGGTTAGGTTAAGGGTTAGACCTAGGCTTTGGGTTAGGTTTAGGGTTATGGTTAGTGTGAGGGTTAGGGTTAGTGTTAGGCTTAGGGGTAGGGGTAGGTTTAGGGTTAGGGTTAGGCCCAGGGTTCTGGTTAGGATTAGGATTAGGGTTAGACCTAGGGTTAGGGTTAGTGTGAGGGTTATTGTTGGGGTTAGGTTTAGGGTTAGTGGTAGTATTAGGTTTAGGGTTAGACCTCGGGTTAGGGTTAGGATTAGGGTTAGGGATAAAGTTAGCATTAGGGTTAGTGTTATGGTTAGTGTTAGGGATAAACCTACTTTTAAGTTTAGGGTTTGGGTTAGGTTTAGGGTTAGGTTTAGGGTAAATGTTAAGGTTAGAGTTAAACCTAGGATTAGGGTTAGTGTTAGACCTTGGGTTAGGGTAAGGGTTAATGTTAGACCTAGCGTTAGGATTAGGGTGAGGGTTGGGTTTAGGGTTAGGATTAGCGGTAGGGTTAGGGTTAGACCTACGGCTAGTGTTAGGGTTAGCATTAGCATTAGGGTTAGGGTTATTTTATTGTTAGGGTTAGGGTTAGACGTAGGGTTAGGATTAGTGTTAGGGTTACGGTTAGGGTTAGATTTAGACCTAGGGTTAGGTTTAGTGTTAGGGTTAGGGTTTGGGTTAGACCTAGGGTTAGGGTTAGACCTAGTGTTAGTGTTAGGGTCAGTGTTCGGGTGAGGGTGAGGGATAGGGTTCATTTTAGGGTTAGGTTATACCTAGTGTTACGGTTAGGATTAGAGTTAGGCTTAGGGTTAGTGTTAGGGTTAAACCTAGGGTTAGATTTAGGATTAAAACTAGGGTAAGGCATAGAGTTAATGTTAGGGTTAGGCTTAGGGTTAGGGTTAGACCTAGGGTTAGGGTTATTGTTATGGTTAGCGTTAGACCTATGGTTAGGGTTAGGGTTAGGTCTAGCGTTAGGTATAGGGTTAGAGTTAGGTTTAGTCCTAGGGTTAGGGTTATGGTTATGGTTAGGTTTAGACCTAGGGTTAGGGTTAGGTTTAGGGTTAGGTTTAGTGTTTGTGTTAGGTTTAGCGTTAGACCTATGGTTAGGTTTAGGTTTAGGCTTAGGGTTAGGTTTAGGGTTAGACGTAGGTTAAAGGTTGGGGTTAGGGATAGGGTTAGGGTTAGGATTAGACCTATTGTTAGGGTTAGGGTTAGGGTTAGGTTTAGGGTTAGACCTAGGGATAGGGTTAGTGTTAGACCTAGAGTTATGGTTAGGGTTGGTTTAGGGTTAGATCTAGGGTTAGGGTTAGGGTTAGAGTTTGGTTTAGACCTAGGGTTAAGGTTAGGTTTAGGGTTAGGGTTAGAACTAAGGTTAGGGTTATTTTTAGGGTTAGTGTTTGGGTTAGGGATAGGGTTAAGGTTAATGTTAGGGTGAGGGTAGGGTGAGGGTGTGGGTTAGGGTTAGGGGTAGAGTTAGGTTTAGGGTTAGGCTAGACCTAGGTTTAGGGTTAGGCTTAGAGTTAGGCTAAGGGATAGTGTTAGGGTTAAACCAAAAATTTAGGGTTTGGGTTAGACCTAGCGTTAGGTTTAGGGTTAGGGATAGGGTTAGTGTTTGGGTTATGTTAGTGAAATAGTTAGACATATGGTTATGGTTATGGTTATGGTTATGGTTAGGGTTGGGGTTAGGTTTAGGGTTAGAACTAGGGTTAGGGTTAGGGTTAGAGTTAGGGTCAGGGTTAGGTTAGGATTAGGGTTCGGGTTAGACCTAGGGTTAGGGTTAGTCCTAGGTTTAGGGTTTTTATGGGTTACGGTTAGTTTTAGACTTAGGGTTAGACCTAAGGTTAGGGTTTGGTTTAGGGTTAGGGTATGACCTAGGGCTAAGGTTAGGGTTAGGGATAGACCTAGGGTTAGGGTTAGGTTTAGGTTTAGAGCTAGGGTTACGGTTAGAGTTAGGTTTTGGGTTAGAGCTAGGGTTAGGTTAGGGTTTGGGTTAGGGATAGTGTTAGTGTTGGGGATAGAATTAGGGTTAGGGTTAGACCTAGGGTTAGGGTTAGTGTTAGGGTAAGGGTTAAGATTAGGGTTAGGTTTAGGTTAGTGTTAGGGTTTTGGTTAGGGTTAGGTTAGACCTAGTGTTAGGATTATGGCGAGGGTTAGGGGTAGGGTTAGGTTTAGGGTTAGACCGAGGTTTAGGGTTAGGGTAAAGGATCGGGTTAGTGTTGGGGTTAGGGTTAGGATTAGGGTTAGGGTTAGGGTTAGGGTTAGATTTAGACCTAGGGTTAGGGTTAGGGTTAGGTTTAGGTTAGACCTAGGGTTAGTGTTGGGGGTACAGTTAGGGTTAGGGTTAGATCTAGGGTTAAGGTTAGGGTTAGGGTTATGTTTACGATTAGACCTAGGGTTAGCGTTAAGGTTAGGGTTAGAGTTAGGGTTAGGTTTAGGGTTAGACCTAGGGTTACAGTTATGGTTAGGGATATATTTAGACCTAGGGTTAGGGTTAGGGTTAGGTTTAGACCAAGGTTTAGGGTTGGGGTTAGGGTTAGGGTTAGTGTTAGGGTTAGACCTAGGTTAGGGTTAGGGTTAAGGTTATGGTTAGACCTAGCGTTAGGATTTGGGTTAGGGTCAGGGTTAGGTTTAGGGTTAGGTTTAGACGTGGGGTTAGGGTTAGGGTTAGGGTTAGACCATGGGTTAGGGTTAAGGATAGGTTTAGGGTTAAGTTTAGATTATGGTTAGGGATAGGGTTAGACCTAGGGTAAGGGTTAGGGTTTGGGTTAGACCTAGAGTTAGGGTTATGGTTACGGTTAGGATTAGGGTAAGACCTAGGGTTAGGTTTAGGGTTAGGGTTAGGGTAAGACCTAGGGGTAGGGTGAGGATTAGGTTTAGGTTTAGGCTTACACCTAGGGTTAGGGTTTGGGTAAGATTTAGACCTAGGGTTACGGTTAGGTTTAGGTTTAGGTTTAGACCTAGGGTTAGGGTTATGGATAGGGTTAGGTTTAGACCTAGGGTTAGGGTTAGGTTTAGGTTTAGATTACGGTTAGAGTTAGGGTTAGACCTACGTTTAGGGTTACGGTTAGGGTTAGACCTAGGGTTAGGGTTAGGTTTTGGGTTAGACCTATGGTTAGGATTATAGCTAGGGTTAGGGTAAGACCTAGGGTTGGGTTTAGGGTTAGGGTTAGTGTAAGTCCCAGGGATAGGGTTAGGATTAGGGTTAGGGTTAGCGTTAAGTTTAGGGTTAGGCTTAGTATTATGGTTAGGGTAAGTGTTAGGATTATTGTTAGACCTAGGTTTAGGGTTAGGGTTAGGTTAGGGTTAGGTTTAGAGTTAGGGTTAGGGTTAGGCCTAGGGTTAGGGTTAGGGTAGGGTTAGTATTAGGGTTAGACAGGGTTAGGGTTAGGTTTAGGGTTAAGTTTAGGGTTAGGATTAGGGTTAGGGTTAGGGTTAGGTTTTGGGTTAGACCTAGGTTAGGGTTAGGGTTACGGTTATTTTTAGGGTTAGACCTAGGGTTAAGGTTAGGGTTAGGGTTTGGTTTAAGATTAGACTTAGGGTTAGCGTTAGGTTTAGGGTTAGAGTTAGGGTTAGGTTTATGGTTAGACCTAGGGTTAGGGTTAGGGTTAGGGTTAGATTTAGACCTAAGATTAGGGTTAGGGTTCGGGTTAGACCTAAGGTTAGGGTTGGGGTTCGGGTTAGGGTTAGGGTTAATTTAGGTTAGACGTAGGCTTAGGGTTAGTGTTAGGGGTAGACCTAGTGTAAGGGTTTGGTTTAGATCTAGGATGAGGGTTAGGGTTAGGGTTAGGGTTAGGGTAAGACCTAGGGTTACGGTTAGGGTTAGGTTTAGGATTAGACCTAGAGTTAGCGTTAGGGTTAGAGTTAGGGTTAGGTTTAGGTTTAGACCTAGGGTTAGGGTTAGTGTTAGATTTAGACCAAGGGTTAGGGTTAGGGTTAGGTTTGGACCTAGGGTTAGGGTTGGGAGTAGGGTTAATTTATGTTAGACCTAGGTTTAGGGTTAGTGTTAGGGGTAGCTCAAGGGTAAGGGTTTGGGTTAGATCTAGGGTTAGGGTTAGGGTAAGACCTAGGGTTAGGGTTAGGGTAATGGTTAGTATAAGACCTAAGGTTAGTGTTAGGATTAGGGTTAGGGTTAGGTTTAGGTTTAGGGTTAGGGTTGGGGTTAGGGTTAGGGTCAGTGTTAGGGTTATGGTTAGATCTAGGGTTATGGTTATGGTTAGGGATAGGGTTATGTTTAGACCTAGGGTTAGGTTTAGGGTTTGACCTAGGGTTAGGGTTAGGGTTAGTGTTAGCGTTAGACCTAGGTTAGGGTTAGTGTTAGGGTTAGGGGTAGGGTTAAGTTTAGGGTTAGGTTTAGACCTAGGGTTAGGGTTAGGGGTAGGGTTAGGTTTAGGGTTAGACCTAGGCTTAGGGTTAGGGTTATGGTTAGGGGTAGGGTTAGGGTTAGACCTAGTTTTAGGGTTACGGGTAGGGTTAAGATTAGGGTTAGACCTAGGGTTATTGTTAGGTTTAGGGTTAAGGTTAGACCTAGGATTAGGATTAGGGTTAGCGTTAGGATTAGTGTTAGGGTTAGAGTTACACCTAGGTTAGGGTGAGGGTTAGGGTTAGGGTTAGATCTAGGGTTAAGATTAGGGTAAGGGATAGATATGGACCTAGGGTTAGGTTTAGGCTTAGAGTTAGGGTTAGGGTTAGGATTAGACCTAGGCTTAGGTTTAGGGTTTAGGTTAAGATTAGTGTTCGAGCTAGCGTTAGGATTTGGGTTAGGGTCAGGTTTAGGTTTAGGGTTAGGTTTAGGGTTAGGGTTAGGGTTCGGTTAGGGTTAGGTTTAGACCTAGGGTTAGGGTTAGGGTTAGGATTAGGGTTAGGGTTAGGGTTAGCATTAGACCTAGGTAAGGGTTAGGTTTAGGGTTAGGGTTAGGGTTAAACCTAGGGTTAGGGTTACTGTTAGGGTTAGGTTTAGGTTAAGGTTAGGCTTAGACCTAAGGTTTGGTTTAGGGTTAGGGTTAGGTTTAGACCTAGAGTTAGGGTTAAGTTTAGGTTTATGGTTAGGGTTAGGGTTAGGATTAGGGTAAAGGTTAGGGTTAGACCTAGGTTTAAGAGTTATGGTTAGATTTAGTCCAACGGTTAAGTTAGGGTTAGGGTAAGACCTAGGCTTAGGGTTAGGTTAAGGGGTAGGGTTAGGGTTCGGGTTAGATCTAGAGTTAGGATTAGGCTTAGGGTTAGGTTTAGGTTTAGGGTTAGGGTTAGACCGAGCGTTAGGGTTAGGGTTAAGTTTAGACCTAGGTTTAGGGTTAGGGTTTGGGTTAGGTTTAGGGTTAGGATTAGGGTTAAGGTTAGGGTTAGCTTTAGACCTAGGGTTAGTGTTAGGGTAAAGGTTAGGGTTAGTGTTAGTGTTATACCTAGGGTTAGGGTTAGGGTGAGGGTTAGGATTAGGGTTAGGATTAAGGTTAGGGTTAGGGTTAGACCTAGGTTTAGAGTTAGGTTTAGGGTTAGGGTTAGTTTTAGGGTAAGACATAGGGTTAGGGTTAGGTATAGGATTTGACCTAGGTTAGGGTTACATTTGGCATTAAGGTTAGGGTTAGGGCTAGTGTTAGACCTAGGTTTAGTGTTAGGGTTAGGGTTATACCTAACCTTAGGGTTAGGGTTAGGGTTAAGGTTAGACCTAGGGTAGGGTTTGGATTTAGGTTTTGGATTAGGATTAGACCTAGTGTTAGTGTTAGGGTAGGGTTAGCTTTAGGGTTAGGGTTAGACCTAGGGTTAAGGTTAGATTTAGGGGTAGGTTTAGGGTTATACCTAGGGTTAGGGTTAGGTTTAGGATTAGGGTTACGATTAGAGGTAGACCTAGTTTTAGGTTTGGGGTTAGGTTTAGTGTTAGACCAAGGGTTAGGGTTAGACCTAGTGTTAGGGTTAGGGTTATGGTTAGGGTTAGGGTTAGTGTAAGACCTAGGTTTAGGGTTCGGTTTAGGTTTAGGATTAGGGTTAGGGTAAGTGTTAGCGTTATGGTTACACCTAGGGTTAGGGTTAGGGTTATGGTTAGACCTAGGGTTAGGGTTAGGGTTAAATTTAGACCTAGGGTTAGGTTTAGGGTTAGGTTTAGACCTAGGGTTAAGGTTAGGGTTTGGGATAGGGTTAGGTTTAGGCTTAGGGTTAATTTAGGTTAGACCTAGGTTTAGGGATAGTGTTAGGGGTAGACCTACTGTAAGTGATAGGGTTAGACCTAGGGTTAGGGTCAGACCTAGGGTTACGGTTAGGGTTAGTGTTACGGTTAGAGTTAGACCTAGGATTAGGGTTAGGGTTAGGGCTAGAGTAGGGTTAGGGTTAGGGTAAGACCTGGGATTAGTGTTAGGATTAGGGTTAGGGTTAGGTTTAGGTTTAGTGTTAGGGTACGGGTCAGTGTTAGGGTCAATGTTAGAGTTATGTTTAGACCTAGGGTTACTGTTAGGGTTAGACCTAGGTTAGGGTTAGGGTTAGGGTTAGGATTAGGGTTAGTTTTATGGTTAGACTTAGGGTTAGGGTTATGGTTAAGATTAGCGTTAGACCTAGGGTTAGTTTTAGGGTTAAGTTTAGACCTAGGGTTAGGATTAGGATTAGGGTTAGGGTTAGGATTACTGTTAGGTTTAGAGTTAGACCTAGGGTTAGGTTTAGGGTTAGACCTAGGGTAAGGGCGAGGGTTAGGGTTAGGTTTAGACCTAGAGTTAAGATTAGGGTTAGGGTTAGGTTTGGATCTAGGGTGAGGGTTATGGTTAGAGTTAGGGTTAGGGTTAGGATTAGACCTAGGATTAGGATTAGGGTTAAGGTTAAGGTTATGGTTAGACCTAGCGTTAGGATTAGGGTTAGGGTCACGGTTAGGTTCAGGGTTAGGGGTAGACCTAGGGTTAGGGTTAGGTTTAGACCTAGGGTTAGTTTTAGGGTTAGGGTTAGGATTAGGGTTAGGGTTAGATCTAGGTTAGGGTTAGGGTTAAACCTAGGGTTAGGGTTAGTTTTAGGGTCAGTTTAGGGTTAGGCTTAGACCTAGGGTTGGGGTTAGGGTTAGGTTTAGACCTAGAGTTAGGGTTAAGGTTAGAGTTTGGGTTAGACCTAGGTTTTAGTGTTAGGGTTAGGTTTAGTCCTACGGTTAGGTTTAGGGTTAGGGTAAGACCTAGGTTTAGGGCTAGGGTTAGGAGTAAGGTTTAGGGTTAGGGTTAGTCCTAGCATTAGGTTTAGGGTTAAGTTTAGACCTAGGGTTAGGGTTAGGTTTAGTGTTAGGATTAGGGTTAAGGTTAGGGTTAGAGTTAGACCTAGGGTTAGGGTTAGGATTAGGTTTAGACCTAGGGTTAGGGTTAAGGTTATGGTTGGGGTTAGGGTTAAGTTTAGTTTAGTTTAGACCTAGGTTTAGGGTTACGATTAGGGGTAGACCTAGGGTAATTGTTAGGGTTAGACCTAGGGTTAGAGTTAGTGTTAGGGATAGGGTTTGGTTTAGACCTGGGTTAGGGTTAGTGTTAGACCTAGGGTTAGGGTTAGGGTTAGTTTTAGGGTTAGAGATAGGGTTAGGGTTAGATTAGGGTTAGGGTGAGGGTGAGGGTTAGCCCTAGGGTTAGGGTTAGGCTTAGGGTTTGGGTTATGGTTATGGTTAGGGAAAGGGTTATACCTAGGGTTAGGGTTACTGTTAGGGTTATGGTTAATCCTAGAGTTAGGATTAGGGCTAGGGTTAGTATTTGGGGCTGGGTTAGGTTTAGGATTAGCCCTAGGTTTAGGGTTAAGGTCAGGGTTAGACCTAGTATTAGGATTAGGTTTAGGGTTAGGGTTAGACATAGGGTTAGGGTTAAGGTTAGGGTTAGGTTTAGAGTTAGGGTTTGGGATAGGGTTAGGTTTAGATATAGGGTTTGGATAGGGTTAGGGTTAGTCTGAGGGTTAGGTGTAGGGTTAGACCTAGGGTTAGGGTAAGGGTTAGGGTTAGGGTTAGACCTAGGGTTTATGTTAGGGTTAGGTTTAGACCTATAGTTAGGATTGGGTTAGTCTTAAACCTAGGGTTAGGGTTAAGTTTAGTTACCTAGGATGAGGGTTAGGTTTAGGGCTAGGGTTGGGGTTAGACCTAGGGTTAGGGTTAGAGTTAGGGTTAGGGTTAGTTTTAGACCTAGGGTTAGGGTTGGGGTTCGAGTTAGACCTAAGGTTAGGGTTAGTGTTAGTGTTAGTGTTAGACCTAGGGTTAAGATTAAGGTTAGGCTTAGGTTTAGGGTTAGGGTTAGGGTTAGGGTTAGATTAGGGTTAGGGTTAGACCTAGGGTTAGGGTTAGGGTGAGGTTTAGCGTTAGGGTTAGTCATAGGGTTAGGGTTAGGGTAAGACCTAGGGCTAGGGTTAGATTTAGGTTTAGGGTTAGGTTTACGGTTAGGGTTAGGGTAACCTACATAGTCGAAGTACCCGCTAAGAAACCTACATAGTCCAAATGCCCGCTAGTTAACCTAGATAGTCCAAGTGCCCTCTAGTTAACCTAGATCGTCCAAGTGCCCGCTAAGAAACCTAGATATTCCAAGTGCCCGTTACCTAACCTAGATAGTCCAATTGCCCGCTAGGTTACCTACATAGTCCAAATGCCCGTTCAGTAACCCAGATAGTGCAAGTGCCCGGTAGTTAACCTACATAGTCCAAGTGCCCGCTAGGTAACCTAGATAGTCCAAGGGCCCGCTAGTTAACCTACATAATCCAAGTGCTCGGTAGTTAACTTACGTAGTTCAAGTGTCCGTAGGGAACATACAGAGTCCAAGTGCCCGCTAGGGAACCTACATAGTCCAAGTGCCCGCTAGTTAATCCACATAGTTCAAGGGCCCGCTAGTTAACCTACATAATCCAAGTACCCGCTAGTTAAACTAGATCGTCCAAGTGTCCGCTAATTAACCTACATAGTACAAGTGCCCGCTAGGGAACCTAGATAGTCTAAGTGCCCGCTCTGGAACCTACATAGTCCAAGTGACTACTAGGGAACCTACATAGTCCAAGTGCCCGCTCTGGAACATACATAGTCCAAGTGCCCGTTAGGGAATCTACATAGTCCAAGGCCCGCTAGTTAACGTAGATAGTCCAAGTGCCGCTAGTTAATCTACATAGTCCAAGGGCCTGCTAGTTAAACTACATAGTCCAAATCCCCGCTAGTTAACCTAGATCGTCCAAGTGCCCACTAGGTAACCTACATAGTCCAAGGGCCCGCGAGTTAACCTAGATAGTCCACGTGCCCGCTAATTAACCTACATCGCCCAAGGGCCCTCTAGTTAACCTAGCTAGTCCAAGTGCCCGCTAGTTAACCTACATAGTCCAAGTGCCCGCTAGGTAACCTAGACATTTCAAGTGACCACTAGGTTACCTACATAGTCCAAGTGCCCGTTCGTTAACCTACATAGTCCAAGTGCCCGCTAGGTAACCTATATAGTAAAAATGCCCGCTAGGGGCCCTAATAGTCCATATGCCCGCTAGTTAACCTTGATAGTCCAAGTGCTCGCGAGTTAACATAGAGAGACCAAGTGCCCACTAGGGAACCTATCTAGTCCAAGTACCCACTAGGAAACGTACATAGTCCAAGTGCCCGCTAGGTAACGTACATAGTCCAAGTGCCCGCTAGGTAACTTAGATAGTCCAAGTGCCCGCTAGGGAATGTACATAGTCCAAGTGCCTGCTAGGTAACCTAGATAGTTCAAGTGCCCACTAGTTAACCTACATAGTCCAGGTTCACCCTAGGTAACCTAGATAGTCCAAGGGCCCGCTAGTTAACCTACATAATCCAAGTGCTCGGTAGTTAACTTACGTAGTTCAAGTGTCCGTAGGGAACATACAGAGTCCAAGTGCCCGCTAGGGAACCTACATAGTCCAAGTGCCCGCTAGTTAATCCACATAGTTCAAGGGCCCGCTAGTTAACCTACATAATCCAAGTACCCGCTAGTTAAACTAGATCGTCCAAGTGTCCGCTAATTAACCTACATAGTACAAGTGCCCGCTAGGGAACCTAGATAGTCTAAGTGCCCGCTCTGGAACCTACATAGTCCAAGTGACTACTAGGGAACCTACATAGTCCAAGTGCCCGCTCTGGAACATACATAGTCCAAGTGCCCGTTAGGGAATCTACATAGTCCAAGGCCCGCTAGTTAACGTAGATAGTCCAAGTGCCGCTAGTTAATCTACATAGTCCAACGGCCTGCTAGTTAAACTACATAGTCCAAATCCCCGCTAGTTAACCTAGATCGTCCAAGTGCCCACTAGGTAACCTACATAGTCCAAGGGCCCGCGAGTTAACCTAGATAGTCCACGTGCCCGCTAATTAACCTACATCGCCCAAGGGCCCTCTAGTTAACCTAGCTAGTCCAAGTGCCCGCTAGTTAACCTACATAGTCCAAGTGCCCGCTAGGTAACCTAGACATTTCAAGTGACCACTAGGTTACCTACATAGTCCAAGTGCCCGTTCGTTAACCTACATAGTCCAAGTGCCCGCTAGGTAACCTATATAGTAAAAATGCCCGCTAGGGGCCCTAATAGTCCATATGCCCGCTAGTTAACCTTGATAGTCCAAGTGCTCGCGAGTTAACATAGAGAGACCAAGTGCCCACTAGGGAACCTATCTAGTCCAAGTACCCACTAGGAAACGTACATAGTCCAAGTGCCCGCTAGGTAACGTACATAGTCCAAGTGCCCGCTAGGTAACTTAGATAGTCCAAGTGCCCGCTAGGGAATGTACATAGTCCAAGTGCCTGCTAGGTAACCTAGATAGTTCAAGTGCCCACTAGTTAACCTACATAGTCCAGGTTCACCCTAGGTAACCTAGATAGTCCAAGGGCCCGCTAGGTAACCTATATTGTCCTGGTGCCCCCTAGTTAACCTACATTCTCCAAGTGCCCGATAGGGAACCTACATAGTCCAAGTGCCCGCTAGGTAACCTACATAGTCCAAATGCACGCTAGTTAATCTACATAGTCCAAGGGCCCGCTAGGGAACCTACATAGTCCAAGTGCCCGTTAGTTAACGTTGATAGTCCAAGTGCCCGCTAGGTAACCTAGATACTCCAACAGCCCGGTAGGTAACCTACATACTCCACGTACCCGCTAGGTAACATAGATAGTCCTAGTGCCCGCTAGGTAACCTACAAAGTCTAAGTGCCCGCTAGGTAATCTATATAGTCCAAATGACCGCTAGGGAGCCTACATAGTCCAAATGCCCACTAGGTAACCTAGATAGTCTAAGGGCCCTCTAGGTAACCTACATAGTCCTTGTGCCCCCTAGTTAACCTACATTTTCCAAGTGCCCGATAGGGAACCTACATAGTCCAAGTGCCCGCTAGGTAACCTACATAGTCCAAATGCCCTCTAGTTAACCTACATAGTCCACGTGCCCGATAGGGAACTTACATAGTCCAAGTGCCCGCTAGGGAACTTACATAGGCCAAGGGCCCGCTATGGAACCTACATAGTCCAATGCCCGTTAGTTAACGTAGATAGTCCAAGTGCCCTCTTGGTAACCTACATAGTCCAACAGCCCGCTAGGTAACCTACATACTCCAAGAACCCGCTAGGTAACGTAGATAGTTCAAGTGCCAGCTAGGTAACCTACAGAGTCTAAGTGCCCGCTAGGTTATCTATATAGTCCAAATGCCCGCTAGGGAACCTACATAGTCCAAAAGCCCGCTAGGTAACCTAGATAATCCAAGTGCCCGCTAGTTAACCTAGATAGCCCAAGTACCCGCTAGTTAACATAGATCGGCCAATTGTCCGCTAGTTAACCTACATAGTCCAAGTGCCCGCTAGGGAACCTAGATAGTCCAAGTGCCCTTTAGGGAAACTACATAGTCCAAGTGCCCGCTAGGGAACCTACATAGTCCAAATGCCCGCTAGGGAACCTACATAGTCCAAGTGCCCGCTAGTTAACCTAGATAGTCCAAGTGCCCGCTAGGTATCCTACATAGTCCAAGTGCCCGCTAGGTAACCTATATAGTCCAAATGCCCGCTAGGGAACCTAATAGTCCAAGTGCCCGCTAGTTAACCTAGATAGTCCAAGTGCCCGCTAGTTAACCTAGATAGTCCAAGCGCCCGCTAGTTAACCAGGATCATCAAAGTGCCCTCTAGTTAACTTACATAGTCCAAAGGCCTGCTAGTTAACCAACATAGACCAAGGGCCCGCTTGTTAACCTACATAGTCCAAGTCCCCGCTAGGTAACCTAGACAGTCCAAGTGACCAATAGGTTACCTACATAGTCCAAGTGCCCATTCGTTAACCTACATAATCCAAGTGCCCGCTAGGTAACGTAGATAGCCCAAGTGCCCGCTAGGGAACATACATACTCCAAGTGCCCGCTAAGTAACCTAGATAGTCCAAGTGCCCGCTAGTTAACCTACATAGTCCAAGGGCCCGCTAGTTAACCTACATAGTCCAAGGGCCCGCTAGTTAACCTACACCGTCCAAGGGCCCGCTAGTTAACCTACGTAGTCCAAGTGCCCGCAAGTTAACCTACATACTCCAAGTGCCCGCTAGGTAACCTAGACAGTTCAAGTAACCACTAGGTTACCTACATAGTCCAAGTGCCCGTTCGTTTACCTACATAGTCCAAGTGCCCGCTAGGTAAACAATATAGTCCAAATGCCCGCTAGGGACCCTAATAGTCCAAATGCCCGCTAGTTAACCTAGATAGTCCAAGTGCTCGCTACTTAAAATAGATAGTCCAAGTGCCCGCTAGTTAACCTAGATAGACCAAGTGCCCGCTAGGGAACCTATCTAGTCCAAGTGCCCGATAGGGAACCTACATAGTCCAAATGCCCGCTAGATAACATAGATAGTCAAAGTACCCGCTAGGAAACGTACATAATCCAAGTGCCCGCTAGGTAACGTACATAGTCCAAGTGCCCGCTAGGTAACCTAGATAATCCAAGTGCCCGCTAGGGAACGTACATAGTCCAAGTGTCCGCTAGGTAACCTAGATAGTCCAAGTGCCCGCTAGGGAACCCACATAGTCCAAGTTCCCGCTAGGGAACTTACATAGTCCAAGGGCCCGCTAGGGAACCTACATAGTCCAAGTGCCCGTTAGTTAACCTAGATAGTCCAAGTGCCCGCATGGTAACCTAGATAGTCCAAATGCCCGCTAGGGAACACACATAGTCCAAGTGCCCGCTAGGGAACTTACATAGTCCAAGGGCCCGCTAGGGAACCTACATAGTCCAAGTGCCCGTTAGTTAACCTAGATAGTCCAAGTGCCCGCATGGTAACCTAGATAGTCCAACAGCCCGGTAGGT
This sequence comes from Tenrec ecaudatus, assembly GCF_050624435.1. NCBI lineage: Eukaryota > Metazoa > Chordata > Mammalia > Afrosoricida > Tenrecidae > Tenrec > Tenrec ecaudatus. The sequence goes on along the minus strand of NC_134533.1, from coordinate 132,650,850 downwards.
AACCTACATACTCCAAGTACCCGCTAGGTAACGTAGATACTTCAAGTGCCAGCTAGGTAACCTAGATAGTCCAAGTGCCCGCTAGGTACCCTACAAAGTCTAAGTTCCCGCTAGGTAATCTATATAGTCCAAATGACCGCTAGGGAGCCTACATAGTCCAAATGCTTGCTAGGTAACCTAGATAGTCTAAGGGCCCGCTTGGTAACCTACATAGTCCTAGTGCCCCCTAGTTAACCTACATTTTCCAAGTGCCCGATAGGGAACCTACATAGTCCAAGTGCCTGCTAGGTAACCTACATAGTCCAAGTGCCCGATAGGGAACCTACATAATCCAAGTGCCCGCTAGGGAACCTACATAGTCCAAGTGCCCGTTAGGTAACCTAGATAGTCCAAATGCCCGCCAGGAAACCCACATATTCCAAGGGCCCGCTAGGGAACCTACACAGTCCAAGTGTCCGTTAGTTAACCTAGATAGACCAAGTGCCCGCTTGGTAACCTAGATAGTCCAACAGCCCTCTAGGTAACCTACATACTCCAAGAACCCGCTATAACGTAGATAGTTCAAGTGCCAGCTAGGTAAACTAGATAGTCCATGTGCCGCTAGGTAACCTACAAAGTCTAAGTGCCCGCTAGGTTATCTATATAGTCCAAATGCCCGCTAGGGAATCTACATAGTCCAAGGGCCCGCTAGTTAACGTAGATAGTCCAAGTGCCGCTAGTTAATCTACATAGTCCAAGGGCCCGCTAGTTAACCTACATAGTCCAAGTACCCGCTAAGAAACCTACATAGTCCAAGTGCCCTCTAGTTAACCTAGGTCGTCCAAGTGCCCGCTAAGAAACCTAGATATTCCAAGTCCCCGTTACCTAACCTAGATAGTCCAATTGCCCGCTAGGTTACCTACATAGTCCAAATACCCGTTCGGTAACCTAGATAGTGCAAGTGCCCGGTAGTTAACCTACATAATCCAAGTGCCCGCTAGGTAACCTAGATAGTCCAAGGGCCCACTAGTTAAGCTACATAGTCCAAGTGCCCGGTAGTTAACTTACGTAGTTCAAGTGTCCGTAGGGAACATACAGAGTCCAAGTGCCCGCTACGGAACCTACATAATCCAAGTGCCCGCTAGTTAATCTACATAGTTCAAGGGCCCGCTAGTTAACCTACATAATCCAAGTACCCGCTAGTTAACCTAGATCGTCCAAGTGTCCGCTAATTAACCTACATAGTACAAGTGCCCGCTAGGGAACCTAGATAGTCTAAGTGCCCGCTCTGGAACCTACATAGTTCAAGTGACTACTAGGGAACCTACATAGTCCAAGTGCCCGCTCTGGAACATACATAGTCCAAGGCCCGCTAGTTAACGTAGATAGTCCAAGTGCCGCTAGTTAATCTACATAGTCCAAGGGCCCGCTAGTTAAACTACATAGTCCAAGTGCCCGCTAGTTAACCTACATCGTCCAAGGGCCCTCTAGTTAACCTAGCTAGTCCAAGTGCCCGCTAGTTAACCTACATAGTCCAAGTGCACGCTAGGTAACCTGGACATTTCAAGTGACCACTAGGTTACCTACATAGTCCAAGTGCCCGTTCGTTAACCTACATAGTCCAAGTGCCCGCTAGGTAACCTATATAGTAAAAATGCCCGCTAGGGGCCCTAATAGTCCATATGCCCGCTAATTAACCTTGATAGTCCAAGTGCTCGCGAGTTAACATAGATAGACCAAGTGCCCGCTAGGGAACCTATCTAGTCCAAGTACCCACTAGGAAACGTACATAGTCCAAGTGCCCGGTAGGTAACGTACATAGTCCAAGTGCCCGCTAGGTAACTTAGATAGTCCAAGTGCCCGCAAGGGAACGTACATAGTCCAAGTGCCTGCTAGGTAACCTAGATAGTTCAAGTGCCCACTAGTTAACCTACATAGTCCAGGTTCGCCCTAGGTAACCTATATAGTCCAAGGGCCCGCTAGGTAACCTATATTGTCCTGGTGCCCCCTAGTTAACCTACATTCTCCAAGTGCCCGATAGGGAACCTACATATTCCAAGTGCCCGCTAGGTAACCTACATAGTCCAAATGCATGCTAGTTAATCTACATAGTCCAAGGGCCCGCTAGGGAACCTACATAGTCCAAGTGCCCGTTAGTTAACCTAGATAGTCCAAGTGCCCGCTAGGTAACCTAGATACTCCAACAGCCTGGCAGGTAACATACATACTCCACGTACCCGCTAGGTAACATAGATAGTTCTAGTGCCCGCTAGGTAACCTACAAAGTCTAAGTGCCCGCTAGGTAATCTATATAGTCCAAATGACCGCTAGGGAGCCTACATAGTCCAAATGCCCGCTAGGTAACCTAGATAGTCTAAGGGCCCTCTAGGTAACCTACATAGTCCTAGTGCCCCCTAGTTAACCTACATTTTCCAAGTGCCCGATAGGGAACCTACATAGTCCAAGTGCCCGCTAGGTAACCTACATAGTCCAAATGCCCTCTAGTTAACCTACATAGTCCACGTGCCCGATAGGGAACTTACATAATCCAAGTGCCCGCTAGGGAACCTACATAGTCCAAGTGCCCGTTAAGTAACCTAGATAGTCCAAATGCCCGCCAGGAAACCCAAATAGTCCAACTGCCCGCTAGGGAACTTACATAGGCCAAGGGCCCGCTATGGAACCTACATAGTCCAAGTGCCCGTTAGTTAACCTAGATAGTCCAACAGCCCTCTAGGTAACCTACATACTCCATGAACCCGCTAGGTAACGTAGATAGTTCAAGTGCCAGCTAGGTAACCTACAGAGTCTAAGTGCCCGCTAGGTTATCTATATAGTCCAAATGCCCGCTAGGGAACCTACATAGTCCAAGTGCCCGCTAGGTAACCTAGATAATCCAAGTGCCTGCTAGTTAACCTAGATAGTCCAAGTACCCGCTAGTTAACCTAGATCGGCCAATTGTCCGCTAGTTAATCTACATAGTCCAAGTGCCCGCTAGGTAACCTACATAGTCCAAGGGCCCTCTAGTTAACCTATATAGTCCAAGTGCCCGCTAGGGGACGTACATAGTCCAAGTGCCCGCTAGGTAACCTAGATAGTCCAAGTGCCCGCTAGTTTATGTACATAGTTCAAGTGCCCGCTAGGTAACCTAGATTGTCCAAGAGTCCGCTAGTTAACCTACATAGTCCAAGTGCCCGCTAGGTAACCTAGATAGTCCAAGGTCCTGCTAGTTAACCTACATAGTCCAATGCCCGATAGGGAACCTACATAGTCCAAGTGCCCGCTGAGGAACCTACATAGTCCAAGTGCCCGATAGGGAACCTACATATTCCAAGTGACGTTAGGGAACCTAGATAGTCCAAGTGCCCGTAGGGAAACTATATAGTCCAAGTGCCCGCTAGGGAACCTACATAGTCAAAATGCCCGCTAGGGAACCTGCATTGTACAAGTGCCCTCTAATTAACCTAGATAGTTCACGTGCCCGCTAGTTAACCTACATAGTCCAAGGTCAGCTAGTTAACCTAGATAGTACAAGTGCCCGCTAGTTAACCTACATAGTCCAAGTGCCTGCTAGTTAACCTACATAGTCCAAGGGCCCACTAGTTAACCTAGATATTCCAAGTTCCCGCTAGTTAACCTAGATCGTCCAAGTGTATGCTAGTTAACCTACATAATCCAAGTTCCCGTTAGGTAACCTAGATAGTAAAAGTGCCCGCAAGGTAACCTCCATAGTCCAAGTGCCCGCTAGGTAATCTAGATATTCCAAGTTCCTGTTAGCTAACCTAGATAATCCAAGTGCCCGCTAGGTAACCTACATAGTCCAAGTGCCATTTCGTTAACCTAGATAGTCCAAGTGCCTGCTAGGTAAGCTACATAGTCCAAGGGCCTGCTAGGTAACCTATATAGTCCAAGTGTCCGCTAGGTAACCTACATAGTCCAAGTTCCCGCTAGGTAACCTACATAGTCCAAATGCCCTCTAGTTAACCTACATAGTCCAAGTGCACCATAGGGAACCTACATAATCCAAGTGCCCGCTAGGGAACCTACATAGTCCAAGTGCCCGTTAGGTAACCTAGATCGTCCAAATGCCCGCCAGGAAACCCACATAGTCCAAGTGCCCGCTAGGGAACTTACATAGTCCAAGGGCCCGCTAGAGAACCTACATAGTCCAAGTGCCCGTTAGTTAACCTAGATAGTCCAAGTGCCCGCTTGGTAACCTAGATTGTCCAACGGACCGCTAGGTAACCTACATACTCCAAGAACCCGCTAGGTAACGTAGATAGTTCAAGTGCCCGCTAGGTAACCTACAGAGTCTAAGTGCCCGCTAGGTTATCTATATAGTCCAAATGCCCGCTAGGGAACCTACATAGTCCAAGTGCCTGCTAGGTAACCTAGATAATTCAAGTGCCCGCTAATTAACCTATATCGTCCAAATGCCCTCTAGTTAACCTAGATTGTCCAAGTGCCCACTAGTTAACCTACATAGTCAATTGGCCCGCTAGTTAACCTACATAGTGCAAGAGTCCGCTAGTTAACCTATATCGTGCAAGTGTCTGCTAGTTAACCTACATAGTCCAAGTGCTAGTTAGCTAACCTAGATAGTCCAAGGGCCTGCTAGTTAACCAACATAGTCCAAGTGCCCGCTAGGTAACCTACATAGTCCAAGTGCCCGCTAGGTAACCTATATAGTCTAAATGCCCGCTAGGGAACCTAAATAGTCCAAGTGTCCGCTAGTTAAACTATTGTCCAAGGGACCGCTAGTTGACCTAGATATTCCAAGTACCCGCTAGTTAAGCTAGATCGTCCAAGTGCCCGCTAGGGAACCTACATAGTCCAATTGCCCGCTCTGGAACATACATAGTCCAAGTGCCCTTTAGTTAACCTATATAATCAAAGTGCCCGCTAGTTAACTTAGATAGTCCAAGAGCCCGCTAGGTAACCTACATAGTCCAAGTGCCCGCTAGGTAACCTATATAGTCCAAATGCCCGCTAGGGAACCTACATTGTCCAAGTGCCCGCTAGTTAACCAAGATAGTCCAAGTGCCCGCTAGTTAACCTAGATAGTCCAAGTGCCCGCTAGTAAACCTAGATAGTCCAAGGGCCCGCTAGTTAATCTAGATAGTCCAAGTGCCCGCTAGTTAACCTACATAGTCCAAGGGCCCTCTAGTTAACCAAGATAGTCCAAGTGTCCGCTAGGGGACGTACATAGTCCAAGTGCCCGCTAGGTAACCTAGATAGTCCAAGTGCCCACTATTGTATGTACATAGTTCAAGTGCCCTGTAGGTAACCTAGATTGTCCAAGTGTCCGCTAGTTAACCTACATAGTCCAAGTGCCCGCTAGGTAACCTAGATAGTCCAAGGTTCTGCTAGTTAACCTACATAGTCCAATGCCCGATAGGGACCCTACATAGTCCATGTGCCCGCTAGGAACCTACTTAGTCCTAGTACCCGATAGGGAACCTACATATTCCAAATGCCCGTTAGGGAACCTAGATAGTCCAAGTGACCGTAGGGAACCTATATAGTCCAAGTGCCCGCTAGGGAACCTACATAGTCAAAGTGCCCGCTAGGGAACCTGCATTGTACAAGTGCCCGCTAATTAACCTAGATAGTCCAAGTGCCCGGTAGTTAACCTAGATAGTCCAAGTGCCCGCTAGTTAACCTTGATCATCCAATTGCCCGATAGTTAACCTACATAGTCCAAGTGCCTGATAGGGCATCTACATAGTCCAAGTGCAAGCAGAGAACCTACATAGTCCAAGTGCCCGATAGGGAACCTACATATTCCAAGTGCCCGTTAGGGGACCTAGATAGTCCAAGTGCCCATAGAGAACCTATATAGTACAAGTGCCCACTAGGGAACCTACATAGTCCAAATGCCCGCTACGTGACCTACATAGTGCAAGTGCCCGCTAGTTAACCTAGATAGTCCAAGTGCCCGCTAGGTAACCTACATAGTGCAAGTGTCCGCTAGTTAACCTATTGTCAAAGGGACCGCTAGTTAACCTAGATAGTCCAAGTACCCGCTAGTTAACCTAGATCGGCCAATTGTCCGCTAGTTAACCTACATAGTCCAAGTGCCCGCTAGGTAACCTAGATAGTCCAAGTGCCCTTTAGTGAACCTACATAGTCAAAGTGCCCGCTCTGGAACATACATAGTCCAAGTCCCCATTAGTTAACTTAGATAATCCAAGTGCCTGCTAGTTAACCTAGATAGTCCAAGTGCCCGCTAGGTAACCTACATAGTCCAAGTGCCCGCTAGGTAACCTATATAGTCCAAATGCCCGATAGGGAACCTGCATAGTCCAAGTGCCCGCTAGTTAACCTAGATAGTCCAAGTGCCCACTAGTTAACCTAGATAGTCCAAGTGCCCGCTAGTTAACCATGATCATCAAAGTGCCCTCTAGTTAACTTACATAGTCCAAAGGCCTGCTAGTTAACCTACATAGACCAAGGGCCCGCTAGTTAACCTAGATAGTCCAAGTGCCCGCTAGTTAACCTACATAGTCCATGTCCCCGCTAGGTAACCTAGACAGTCCAAGTGACCATTAGGTTACCTACATAGTCCAAGTGCCCGTTCGTTAACCTACATAATCCAAGTGCCCGCTAGGTAACGTAGATAGCACAAGTGCCCGCTAGGGAACGTACATAGTCCAAGTGCCCGCTAAGTAACCTAGATAGTCCAAGTGCCCGCTAGTTAACATACATAGTCAAAGTGCCTGCTAGGTAAACTACATAGTCCAAGTGCCCACTAGGTAACCTAGACAGTCCAATTGCCCGCTAGTTAACCAAGACAGTCCAAGTTCCAGATAGGGAACCTACATAGTCCAAGTGCTTGCTAGGGAACCTACATAGTCCAAGTGCTAGCTAGGCATCCTACATAGTCCAAATGCCCATTAGTTAACCTAGATAGTCAAAGTGCCTGCTAGGTAACCTAAATAGTCCAAGTGCCCGCTAGGGAACCTACGTAGTCCAAGTGCCCGTTAGCTAACCTAGATAGTCGAAGTGTCCGCTAGTTAACCTACATAGTCCAAGTGCCCGTTGGTTAACCTAGATAGGCCAAGTGCCCGCTAGGTAACCTAGACAGTCCAAGTGCCCGCTAGGTTACCTACATAGTCCAAGTGCCCGCTAGGTAACCTACATAGTCCAAGTGCCCACTAGGTAACCTAAATAATCCAAATGCCCGCTAGGGAAACTACATAGTCCAAGTGCCCGCTAGTTAACCTAGATAGTCCAAGTGCCCGTAGGGAACCTACATAGTCCAAGTGCCCCTAGGGAACCTACATAGTCAAAATGCCCAAGGGAACCTGCATTGTACAAGTGCTCGCTAATTGACCTAGATAGTCCACGTGCCCGCTAGTTAACCTAGATAGTCCAAGTGCCCGATAGTTAACCTACATAGTCCAAGTGCCTGATAGGGAACCTACATAGTCCAAGTGCCCGCAGAGGAACCTACATAGTCCAAGTGCCCGTTAGGGAACCTAGATAGTCCAAGTGCCCGTAGGGAACCTATATAGTCCAAGTGCCTGCTAGGGAACCTACATAGTAAAAGTGCCCGCTAGGGAACCTGCTTTGTGCGAGTGCCCGCTAGTTAACCTAGATAGTCCAAGTGCCCGTTAGTTAACCTAGATAGTCGAAGTGCCCGATAGTTAACCTACACAGTCCAAGGTCAGGTAGTTAACCTAGATAGTCCAAGTGCCTTCTAGTTAACCTACATAGTCCAAGGGCCCGCTAGTTAACCTAGATATTCCAAGTGCCCGCTAGTTAACCTAGATCGTCCAAGTGTACGCTAGTTAACCTACATAGTCCAAGTGCCCTTTCGTTAACCTAGATAGTCCAAGTGCCCGCTAGGTAACCTAGATACTCCAACAGCCTGGCAGGTAACCTACATACTCCACGTACCCGCTAGGTAACATAGATAGTTCTAGTGCCCGCTAGGTAACCTACAAAATCTAAGTGCCCGCTAGGTAATCTATATAGTCCAAATGACCGCTAGGGAGCCTACATAGTCCAAATGCCCGCTAGGTAACCTAGATAGTCTAAGGGCCCTCTAGGTAACCTACATAGTCCTAGTGCCCCCTAGTTAACCTACATTTTCCAAGTGCCCGATAGGGAACCTACATAGTCCAAGTGCCCGCTAGGTAACCTACATAGTCCAAATGCCCTCTAGTTAACCTACATAGTCCACATGCCCGATAGGGAACTTACATAATCCAAGTGCCCGCTAGGGAACCTACATAGTCCAAGTGCCCGTTAAGTAACCTAGATAGTCCAAATGCCCGCCAGGAAACCCAAATAGTCCAACTGCCCGCTAGGGAACTTACATAGGCCAAGGGCCCGCTATGGAACCTACATAGTCCAAGTGCCCGTTAGTTAACCTAGATAGTCCAACAGCCCTCTAGGTAACCTACATACTCCATGAACCCGCTAGGTAACGTAGATAGTTCAAGTGCCAGCTAGGTAACCTACAGAGTCTAAGTGCCCGCTAGGTTATCTATATAGTCCAAATGCCCGCTAGGGAACCTACATAGTCCAAGTGCCCGCTAGGTAACCTAGATAATCCAAGTGCCTGCTAGTTAACCTAGATAGTCCAAGTACCCGCTAGTTAACCTAGATCGGCCAATTGTCCGCTAGTTAACCTACATAGTCCAAGTGCCCGCTAGGTAACCTACATAGTCCAAGGGCCCTCTAGTTAACCTATATAGTCCAAGTGCCCGCTAGGGGACGTACATAGTCCAAGTGCCCGCTAGGTAACCTAGATAGTCCAAGTGCCCGCTAGTTTATGTACATAGTTCAAGTGCCCGCTAGGTAACCTAGATTGTCCAAGAGTCCGCTAGTTAACCTACATAGTCCAAGTGCCCGCTAGGTAACCTAGATAGTCCAAGGTCCTGCTAGTTAACCTACATAGTCCAATGCCCGATAGGGAACCTACATAGTCCAAGTGCCCGCTGAGGAACCTACATAGTCCAAGTGCCCGATAGGGAACCTACATATTCCAAGTGACGTTAGGGAACCTAGATAGTCCAAGTGCCCGTAGGGAAACTATATAGTCCAAGTGCCCGCTAGGGAACCTACATAGTCAAAATGCCCGCTAGGGAACCTGCATTGTACAAGTGCCCTCTAATTAACCTAGATAGTTCACGTGCCCGCTAGTTAACCTACATAGTCCAAGGTCAGCTAGTTAACCTAGATAGTACAAGTGCCCGCTAGTTAACCTACATAGTCCAAGTGCCTGCTAGTTAACCTACATAGTCCAAGGGCCCACTAGTTAACCTAGATATTCCAAGTTCCCGCTAGTTAACCTAGATCGTCCAAGTGTATGCTAGTTAACCTACATAATCCAAGTTCCCGTTAGGTAACCTAGATAGTAAAAGTGCCCGCAAGGTAACCTCCATAGTCCAAGTGCCCGCTAGGTAATCTAGATATTCCAAGTTCCTGTTAGCTAACCTAGATAATCCAAGTGCCCGCTAGGTAACCTACATAGTCCAAGTGCCATTTCGTTAACCTAGATAGTCCAAGTGCCTGCTAGGTAAGCTACATAGTCCAAGGGCCTGCTAGGTAACCTATATAGTCCAAGTGTCCGCTAGGTAACCTACATAGTCCAAGTTCCCGCTAGGTAACCTACATAGTCCAAATGCCCTCTAGTTAACCTACATAGTCCAAGTGCACCATAGGGAACCTACATAATCCAAGTGCCCGCTAGGGAACCTACATAGTCCAAGTGCCCGTTAGGTAACCTAGATCGTCCAAATGCCCGCCAGGAAACCCACATAGTCCAAGTGCCCGCTAGGGAACTTACATAGTCCAAGGGCCCGCTAGAGAACCTACATAGTCCAAGTGCCCGTTAGTTAACCTAGATAGTCCAAGTGCCCGCTTGGTAACCTAGATTGTCCAACGGACCGCTAGGTAACCTACATACTCCAAGAACCCGCTAGGTAACGTAGATAGTTCAAGTGCCCGCTAGGTAACCTACAGAGTCTAAGTGCCCGCTAGGTTATCTATATAGTCCAAATGCCCGCTAGGGAACCTACATAGTCCAAGTGCCTGCTAGGTAACCTAGATAATTCAAGTGCCCGCTAATTAACCTATATCGTCCAAATGCCCTCTAGTTAACCTAGATTGTCCAAGTGCCCACTAGTTAACCTACATAGTCAATTGGCCCGCTAGTTAACCTACATAGTGCAAGAGTCCGCTAGTTAACCTATGTCGTGCAAGTGTCTGCTAGTTAACCTACATAGTCCAAGTGCTAGTTAGCTAACCTAGATAGTCCAAGGGCCTGCTAGTTAACCAACATAGTCCAAGTGCCCGCTAGGTAACCTACATAGTCCAAGTGCCCGCTAGGTAACCTATATAGTCTAAATGCCCGCTAGGGAACCTAAATAGTCCAAGTGTCCGCTAGTTAAACTATTGTCCAAGGGACCGCTAGTTGACCTAGATATTCCAAGTACCCGCTAGTTAAGCTAGATCGTCCAAGTGCCCGCTAGGGAACCTACATAGTCCAATTGCCCGCTCTGGAACATACATAGTCCAAGTGCCCTTTAGTTAACCTATATAATCAAAGTGCCCGCTAGTTAACTTAGATAGTCCAAGAGCCCGCTAGGTAACCTACATAGTCCAAGTGCCCGCTAGGTAACCTATATAGTCCAAATGCCCGCTAGGGAACCTACATTGTCCAAGTGCCCGCTAGTTAACCAAGATAGTCCAAGTGCCCGCTAGTTAACCTAGATAGTCCAAGTGCCCGCTAGTAAACCTAGATAGTCCAAGGGCCCGCTAGTTAATCTAGATAGTCCAAGTGCCCGCTAGTTAACCTACATAGTCCAAGGGCCCTCTAGTTAACCAAGATAGTCCAAGTGTCCGCTAGGGGACGTACATAGTCCAAGTGCCCGCTAGGTAACCTAGATAGTCCAAGTGCCCACTATTGTATGTACATAGTTCAAGTGCCCTGTAGGTAACCTAGATTGTCCAAGTGTCCGCTAGTTAACCTACATAGTCCAAGTGCCCGCTAGGTAACCTAGATAGTCCAAGGTTCTGCTAGTTAACCTACATAGTCCAATGCCCGATAGGGACCCTACATAGTCCATGTGCCCGCTAGGAACCTACTTAGTCCTAGTACCCGATAGGGAACCTACATATTCCAAATGCCCGTTAGGGAACCTAGATAGTCCAAGTGACCGTAGGGAACCTATATAGTCCAAGTGCCCGCTAGGGAACCTACATAGTCAAAGTGCCCGCTAGGGAACCTGCATTGTACAAGTGCCCGCTAATTAACCTAGATAGTCCAAGTGCCCGGTAGTTAACCTAGATAGTTCAAGTGCCCGCTAGTTAACCTTGATCATCCAATTGCCCGATAGTTAACCTACATAGTCCAAGTGCCTGATAGGGCATCTACATAGTCCAAGTGCAAGCAGAGAACCTACATAGTCCAAGTGCCCGATAGGGAACCTACATATTCCAAGTGCCCGTTAGGGGACCTAGATAGTCCAAGTGCCCATAGAGAACCTATATAGTACAAGTGCCCACTAGGGAACCTACATAGTCCAAGTGCCCGCTACGTGACCTACATAGTGCAAGTGCCCGCTAGTTAACCTAGATAGTCCAAGTGCCCGCTAGGTAACCTACATAGTGCAAGTGTCCGCTAGTTAACCTATTGTCAAAGGGACCGCTAGTTAACCTAGATAGTCCAAGTACCCGCTAGTTAACCTAGATCGGCCAATTGTCCGCTAGTTAACCTACATAGTCCAAGTGCCCGCTAGGTAACCTAGATAGTCCAAGTGCCCTTTAGTGAACCTACATAGTCAAAGTGCCCGCTCTGGAACATACATAGTCCAAGTCCCCATTAGTTAACTTAGATAATCCAAGTGCCTGCTAGTTAACCTAGATAGTCCAAGTGCCCGCTAGGTAACCTACATAGTCCAAGTGCCCGCTAGGTAACCTATATAGTCCAAATGCCCGATAGGGAACCTGCATAGTCCAAGTGCCCGCTAGTTAACCTAGATAGTCCAAGTGCCCGCTAGTTAACCTAGATAGTCCAAGTGCCCGCTAGTTAACCATGATCATCAAAGTGCCCTCTAGTTAACTTACATAGTCCAAAGGCCTGCTAGTTAACCTACATAGACCAAGGGCCCGCTAGTTAACCTAGATAGTCCAAGTGCCCGCTAGTTAACCTACATAGTCCATGTCCCCGCTAGGTAACCTAGACAGTCCAAGTGACCATTAGGTTACCTACATAGTCCAAGTGCCCGTTCGTTAACCTACATAATCCAAGTGCCCGCTAGGTAACGTAGATAGCACAAGTGCCCGCTAGGGAACGTACATAGTCCAAGTGCCCGCTAAGTAACCTAGATAGTCCAAGTGCCCGCTAGTTAACATACATAGTCAAAGTGCCTGCTAGGTAAACTACATAGTCCAAGTGCCCACTAGGTAACCTAGACAGTCCAATTGCCCGCTAGTTAACCAAGACAGTCCAAGTTCCAGATAGGGAACCTACATAGTCCAAGTGCTTGCTAGGGAACCTACATAGTCCAAGTGCTAGCTAGGCATCCTACATAGTCCAAATGCCCATTAGTTAACCTAGATAGTCAAAGTGCCTGCTAGGTAACCTAAATAGTCCAAGTGCCCGCTAGGGAACCTACGTAGTCCAAGTGCCCGTTAGCTAACCTAGATAGTCGAAGTGTCCGCTAGTTAACCTACATAGTCCAAGTGCCCGTTGGTTAACCTAGATAGGCCAAGTGCCCGCTAGGTAACCTAGACAGTCCAAGTGCCCGCTACGTTACCTACATAGTCCAAGTGCACGTTCGTTAACCTAGATAGGCCAAGTGCCCGCTAGGTAACCTAGACAGTCCAAGTGCCCGCTAGGTAGCCAACATAGTCCAAGTGTCCACTAGGTAACCTAAATAATCCAAATGCCCGCTAGGGAAACTACATAGTCCAAGTGCTCGCTAGTTAACCTAGATAGTCCAAGTGCCCGCTAGTAAACCTAGATAGTCCAAGGGCCCGCTAGTTAATCTAGATAGTCCAAGTGCCCGCTAGTTAACCTACATAGTCCAAGGGCCCTCTAGTTAACCTAGATAGTCCAAGTGCCCGCTAGGGGACGTACATAATCCAAGTGCCCGATAGTTAACCTAGATAGTCCAAGTGCCCACTATTGTATGTACATAGTTCAAGTGCGCAGTAGGTAACCTAGATAGTCCAAGGTCCTGCTAGATAACCTACATAGTCCAATGCCCGATAGGGACCCTACATAGTCCAAGTGCCCGCTGAGGAACCTACATAGTCCAAGTACCCGATAGGGAACCTACATATTCCAAGTGCCCGTTATGGAACCTAGATAGTCCAAGTGCCCGTAGGGAACCTATATAGTCCAAGTGCCCGCTAGGTAACCTACATAGTCAAAGTGCCCGCTAGGGAACCTGCATTGTACAAGTGCCCGCTAATTAACCTAGATAGTCCAAGTGCCCGCTAGTTAACCTAGTTAGTCCAAGTGCCCGCTAGTTAACCTTGATCATCCAATTGCCCGCTAGTTAACCTACATAGTCCAAGTGCCTGATAGGGACCCTACATAGTCCAAGTGCCCGCTGAGGAACCTACAAAGTCCAAGTACCCGATAGGGAACCTACATATTTCAAGTGCCCGTTAGGGAACCTAGATAGTCCAAGTGCCCGTAGGAAACCTATATAATCCAAGTGCCCGCTAGGGAACCTACATAGTCAAACTGCGCCGCTACGTGACCTACATAGTGCAAGTGTCCGCTAGTTAACCTACATAGTCAAAGTGCCCGCTAGTTAAACTAGATAGTCCAAGTGCCCGCTAGGTAACCTACATAGTGCAAGTGTCCACTAGTTAACCTATTGTCCAAGGGACCGCTAGTTAACCTAGATAGTCCAAGTACCCGCTAGTTAACCTAGATCGTCTAATTGTCCGCTAGTTAACCTACATAGTCCAAGTGCCCGTTCGGTAACCTAGATAGTCAAAGTGCCCTTTAGGGAACCTACATAGTCCACGTGCCCGCTAGGGAACCTACATAGTCCAATTGCCCGCTCTGGAACATACATAGTCCAAGTCCCCATTAGTTAACCTAGATAATCCAAGTGCCTGCTAGTTAAACTACATAGTCCAAGTGCCCGCTAGGTAACCTATATAGTCCAAATGCCCGCTAGGCATCCTACATAGTCCAAGTGCCCGCTAGTTAACCTAGTTAGTCCAAGTGCCCGCTAGTTAACCAGGATCATCAAAGTGCCCTCTAGTTAACTTACATAGTCCAAAGGCCTGCTAGTTAACTTACATAGACCAAGGGCCCGCTAGTTAACCTAGATAGTCCAAGTGCCCGCTAGTTAACCTACATAGTCCAAGTCCCCGCTAGGTAACCTAGACAGTCCAAGTGACCATTAGGTTACCTACATAGTCCAAGTGCCCGTTCGTTAACCTACATAATCCAAGTGCCCGCTAGGTAACGTAGATAGCACAAGTGACCGCTAGGGAACATACATAGTCCAAGTGCCCGCTAAGTAACCTAGATAGTCCAAGTGCCCGCTAGTTAACCTACATAGCCCAATTGCCTGCTAGGTAAACTACATAGTCCAAGTGCCCACTAGGTAACCTAGACAGTCCAATTGCCCGCTAGTTAACATAGACAGTCCAAGTTCCCGATAGGGAACCTACATAGTCCATGTGCTCGCTAGGGAACCTACATAGTCCAAGTGCTCGCTAGCCATCCTACATAGTCCAAATGCCCGTTAGTTAACCTAGATAGTCAAAGTGCCTGCTAGGTAACCTAAATAGTCCAAGTGCCCGCTAGGGAACCTACATAGTCCAAGTACCCGCTAGGTAACCTAGATAGTCCAATTGCCCGTTAGCTAACCTAGATAGTCGAAGTGTCCGCTAGTTAACCTACATAGTCCAAGTGCCTGTTGGTTAACCTAGATAGGCCAAGTACCCGCTAGGTAACCTAGACAGTCCAAGTGCCCGCTAGGTTACCTACATAGTCCAAGTGCCCGCTAGGTAACCTACATAGTCCAAGTGCCCACTAGGTAACCTAAATAATCCAAATGCCCGCTAGGGAAACTACATAGTCCAAGTGCCCGCTAGTTAACCTAGATAGTCCAAGTGCCCGCTAGGAAACCTAGATAGTATAAGGGGCCGCTAGTTAATCTAGATAGTCCAAGTGCCCGCTAGTTCACCTAGATAGTCCAAGTGCCCGCTAGTTAACCTAGATCGTCTAAGTGCCCGCTAATTTACCTAGATAATCCAAGTGCCCGTTAGTTAACCTACATAGTCCAAGGGCCCTCTAGTTAACCTAGATAGTCCAAGTGCCCACTAGGGTATGTACATAGTTCAAGTGCCCGCTAGGTAACCTAAATTGTCCAAGTGTCCGCGAATTAACCTACATAGTCCAAGTGCCCGCTAGGTAACCTAGATAGACCAAAGTCCTGCTCGTTAACCTACATAGTCCAATGCCCGATACGGAACCTACATAGTCCAAGTGCCCGCTGAGGAACCTACATAGTCCAAGTGCCCGATAGGGAACCTACATATTCCAAGTGCCCGTTAGGGAACCTAGATAGTCCAAGTGCCCGTAGGGAACCTACATAGTCCAAGTGCCCCTAGGGAACCTACATAGTCAAAATGCCCAAGGGAACCTGCATTGTACAAGTGCTCGCTAATTGACCTAGATAGTCCACGTGCCCGCTAGTTAACCTAGATAGTCCAAGTGCCCGATAGTTAACCTACATAGTCCAAGTGCCTGATAGGGAACCTACATAGTCCAAGTGCCCGCAGAGGAACCTACATAGTCCAAGTGCCCGTTAGGGAACCTAGATAGTCCAAGTGCCCGTAGGGAACCTATATAGTCCAAGTGCCTGCTAGGGAACCTACATAGTAAAAGTGCCCGCTAGGGAACCTGCTTTGTGCGAGTGCCCGCTAGTTAACCTAGATAGTCCAAGTGCCCGTTAGTTAACCTAGATAGTCGAAGTGCCCGATAGTTAACCTACACAGTCCAAGGTCAGGTAGTTAACCTAGATAGTCCAAGTGCCTTCTAGTTAACCTACATAGTCCAAGGGCCCGCTAGTTAACCTAGATATTCCAAGTGCCCGCTAGTTAACCTAGATCGTCCAAGTGTACGCTAGTTAACCTACATAGTCCAAGTGCCCTTTCGTTAACCTAGATAGTCCAAGTGCCCGCTAGGTAACCTAGATACTCCAACAGCCTGGCAGGTAACCTACATACTCCACGTACCCGCTAGGTAACATAGATAGTTCTAGTGCCCGCTAGGTAACCTACAAAGTCTAAGTGCCCGCTAGGTAATCTATATAGTCCAAATGACCGCTAGGAAGCCTACATAGTCCAAATGCCCGCTAGGTAACCTAGATAGTCTAAGGGCCCTCTAGGTAACCTACATAGTCCTAGTGCCCCCTAGTTAACCTACATTTTCCAAGTGCCCGATAGGGAACCTACATAGTCCAAGTGCCCGCTAGGTAACCTACATAGTCCAAATGCCCTCTAGTTAACCTACATAGTCCACATGCCCGATAGGGAACTTACATAATCCAAGTGCCCGCTAGGGAACCTACATAGTCCAAGTGCCCGTTAAGTAACCTAGATAGTCCAAATGCCCGCCAGGAAACCCAAATAGTCCAACTGCCCGCTAGGGAACTTACATAGGCCAAGGGCCCGCTATGGAACCTACATAGTCCAAGTGCCCGTTAGTTAACCTAGATAGTCCAACAGCCCTCTAGGTAACCTACATACTCCATGAACCCGCTAGGTAACGTAGATAGTTCAAGTGCCAGCTAGGTAACCTACAGAGTCTAAGTGCCCGCTAGGTTATCTATATAGTCCAAATGCCCGCTAGGGAACCTACATAGTCCAAGTGCCCGCTAGGTAACCTAGATAATCCAAGTGCCTGCTAGTTAACCTAGATAGTCCAAGTACCCGCTAGTTAACCTAGATCGGCCAATTGTCCGCTAGTTAATCTACATAGTCCAAGTGCCCGCTAGGTAACCTACATAGTCCAAGGGCCCTCTAGTTAACCTATATAGTCCAAGTGCCCGCTAGGGGACGTACATAGTCCAAGTGCCCGCTAGGTAACCTAGATAGTCCAAGTGCCCGCTAGTTTATGTACATAGTTCAAGTGCCCGCTAGGTAACCTAGATTGTCCAAGAGTCCGCTAGTTAACCTACATAGTCCAAGTGCCCGCTAGGTAACCTAGATAGTCCAAGGTCCTGCTAGTTAACCTACATAGTCCAATGCCCGATAGGGAACCTACATAGTCCAAGTGCCCGCTGAGGAACCTACATAGTCCAAGTGCCCGATAGGGAACCTACATATTCCAAGTGACGTTAGGGAACCTAGATAGTCCAGGTGCCCGTAGGGAAACTATATAGTCCAAGTGCCCGCTAGGGAACCTACATAGTCAAAATGCCCGCTAGGGAACCTGCATTGTACAAGTGCCCTCTAATTAACCTAGATAGTTCACGTGCCCGCTAGTTAACCTACATAGTCCAAGGTCAGCTAGTTAACCTAGATAGTACAAGTGCCCGCTAGTTAACCTACATAGTCCAAGTGCCTGCTAGTTAACCTACATAGTCCAAGGGCCCACTAGTTAACCTAGATATTCCAAGTTCCCGCTAGTTAACCTAGATCGTCCAAGTGTATGCTAGTTAACCTACATAATCCAAGTTCCCGTTAGGTAACCTAGATAGTAAAAGTGCCCGCAAGGTAACCTCCATAGTCCAAGTGCCCGCTAGGTAATCTAGATATTCCAAGTTCCTGTTAGCTAACCTAGATAATCCAAGTGCCCGCTAGGTAACCTACATAGTCCAAGTGCCATTTCGTTAACCTAGATAGTCCAAGTGCCTGCTAGGTAAGCTACATAGTCCAAGGGCCTGCTAGGTAACCTATATAGTCCAAGTGTCCGCTAGGTAACCTACATAGTCCAAGTTCCCGCTAGGTAACCTACATAGTCCAAATGCCCTCTAGTTAACCTACATAGTCCAAGTGCACCATAGGGAACCTACATAATCCAAGTGCCCGCTAGGGAACCTACATAGTCCAAGTGCCCGTTAGGTAACCTAGATCGTCCAAATGCCCGCCAGGAAACCCACATAGTCCAAGTGCCCGCTAGGGAACTTACATAGTCCAAGGGCCCGCTAGAGAACCTACATAGTCCAAGTGCCCGTTAGTTAACCTAGATAGTCCAAGTGCCCGCTTGGTAACCTAGATTGTCCAACGGACCGCTAGGTAACCTACATACTCCAAGAACCCGCTAGGTAACGTAGATAGTTCAAGTGCCCGCTAGGTAACCTACAGAGTCTAAGTGCCCGCTAGGTTATCTATATAGTCCAAATGCCCGCTAGGGAACCTACATAGTCCAAGTGCCTGCTAGGTAACCTAGATAATTCAAGTGCCCGCTAATTAACCTATATCGTCCAAATGCCCTCTAGTTAACCTAGATTGTCCAAGTGCCCACTAGTTAACCTACATAGTCAATTGGCCCGCTAGTTAACCTACATAGTGCAAGAGTCCGCTAGTTAACCTATATCGTGCAAGTGTCTGCTAGTTAACCTACATAGTCCAAGTGCTAGTTAGCTAACCTAGATAGTCCAAGGGCCTGCTAGTTAACCAACATAGTCCAAGTGCCCGCTAGGTAACCTACATAGTCCAAGTGCCCGCTAGGTAACCTATATAGTCTAAATGCCCGCTAGGGAACCTAAATAGTCCAAGTGTCCGCTAGTTAAACTATTGTCCAAGGGACCGCTAGTTGACCTAGATATTCCAAGTACCCGCTAGTTAAGCTAGATCGTCCAAGTGCCCGCTAGGGAACCTACATAGTCCAATTGCCCGCTCTGGAACATACATAGTCCAAGTGCCCTTTAGTTAACCTATATAATCAAAGTGCCCGCTAGTTAACTTAGATAGTCCAAGAGCCCGCTAGGTAACCTACATAGTCCAAGTGCCCGCTAGGTAACCTATATAGTCCAAATGCCCGCTAGGGAACCTACATTGTCCAAGTGCCCGCTAGTTAACCAAGATAGTCCAAGTGCCCGCTAGTTAACCTAGATAGTCCAAGTGCCCGCTAGTAAACCTAGATAGTCCAAGGGCCCGCTAGTTAATCTAGATAGTCCAAGTGCCCGCTAGTTAACCTACATAGTCCAAGGGCCCTCTAGTTAACCAAGATAGTCCAAGTGTCCGCTAGGGGACGTACATAGTCCAAGTGCCCGCTAGGTAACCTAGATAGTCCAAGTGCCCACTATTGTATGTACATAGTTCAAGTGCCCTGTAGGTAACCTAGATTGTCCAAGTGTCCGCTAGTTAACCTACATAGTCCAAGTGCCCGCTAGGTAACCTAGATAGTCCAAGGTTCTGCTAGTTAACCTACATAGTCCAATGCCCGATAGGGACCCTACATAGTCCATGTGCCCGCTAGGAACCTACTTAGTCCTAGTACCCGATAGGGAACCTACATATTCCAAATGCCCGTTAGGGAACCTAGATAGTCCAAGTGACCGTAGGGAACCTATATAGTCCAAGTGCCCGCTAGGGAACCTACATAGTCAAAGTGCCCGCTAGGGAACCTGCATTGTACAAGTGCCCGCTAATTAACCTAGATAGTCCAAGTGCCCGGTAGTTAACCTAGATAGTTCAAGTGCCCGCTAGTTAACCTTGATCATCCAATTGCCCGATAGTTAACCTACATAGTCCAAGTGCCTGATAGGGCATCTACATAGTCCAAGTGCAAGCAGAGAACCTACATAGTCCAAGTGCCCGATAGGGAACCTACATATTCCAAGTGCCCGTTAGGGGACCTAGATAGTCCAAGTGCCCATAGAGAACCTATATAGTACAAGTGCCCACTAGGGAACCTACATAGTCCAAGAGCCCGCTACGTGACCTACATAGTGCAAGTGCCCGCTAGTTAACCTAGATCGGCCAATTGTCCGCTAGTTAACCTACATAGTCCAAGTGCCCGCTAGGTAACCTAGATAGTCCAAGTGCCCTTTAGTGAACCTACATAGTCAAAGTGCCCGCTCTGGAACATACATAGTCCAAGTCCCCATTAGTTAACTTAGATAATCCAAGTGCCTGCTAGTTAACCTAGATAGTCCAAGTGCCCGCTAGGTAACCTACATAGTCCAAGTGCCCGCTAGGTAACCTATATAGTCCAAATGCCCGATAGGGAACCTGCATAGTCCAAGTGCCCGCTAGTTAACCTAGATAGTCCAAGTGCCCGCTAGTTAACCTAGATAGTCCAAGTGCCCGCTAGTTAACCATGATCATCAAAGTGCCCTCTAGTTAACTTACATAGTCCAAAGGCCTGCTAGTTAACCTACATAGACCAAGGGCCCGCTAGTTAACCTAGATAGTCCAAGTGCCCGCTAGTTAACCTACATAGTCCATGTCCCCGCTAGGTAACCTAGACAGTCCAAGTGACCATTAGGTTACCTACATAGTCCAAGTGCCCGTTCGTTAACCTACATAATCCAAGTGCCCGCTAGGTAACGTAGATAGCACAAGTGCCCGCTAGGGAACGTACATAGTCCAAGTGCCCGCTAAGTAACCTAGATAGTCCAAGTGCCCGCTAGTTAACATACATAGTCAAAGTGCCTGCTAGGTAAACTACATAGTCCAAGTGCCCACTAGGTAACCTAGACAGTCCAATTGCCCGCTAGTTAACCAAGACAGTCCAAGTTCCAGATAGGGAACCTACATAGTCCAAGTGCTTGCTAGGGAACCTACATAGTCCAAGTGCTAGCTAGGCATCCTACATAGTCCAAATGCCCATTAGTTAACCTAGATAGTCAAAGTGCCTGCTAGGTAACCTAAATAGTCCAAGTGCCCGCTAGGGAACCTACGTAGTCCAAGTGCCCGTTAGCTAACCTAGATAGTCGAAGTGTCCGCTAGTTAACCTACATAGTCCAAGTGCCCGTTGGTTAACCTAGATAGGCCAAGTGCCCGCTAGGTAACCTAGACAGTCCAAGTGCCCGCTACGTTACCTACATAGTCCAAGTGCACGTTCGTTAACCTAGATAGGCCAAGTGCCCGCTAGGTAACCTAGACAGTCCAAGTGCCCGCTAGGTAGCCAACATAGTCCAAGTGTCCACTAGGTAACCTAAATAATCCAAATGCCCGCTAGGGAAACTACATAGTCCAAGTGCTCGCTAGTTAACCTAGATAGTCCAAGTGCCCGCTAGTAAACCTAGATAGTCCAAGGGCCCGCTAGTTAATCTAGATAGTCCAAGTGCCCGCTAGTTAACCTACATAGTCCAAGGGCCCTCTAGTTAACCTAGATAGTCCAAGTGCCCGCTAGGGGACGTACATAATCCAAGTGCCCGATAGTTAACCTAGATAGTCCAAGTGCCCACTATTGTATGTACATAGTTCAAGTGCGCGGTAGGTAACCTAGATAGTCCAAGGTCCTGCTAGATAACCTACATAGTCCAATGCCCGATAGGGACCCTACATAGTCCAAGTGCCCGCTGAGGAACCTACATAGTCCAAGTACCCGATAGGGAACCTACATATTCCAAGTGCCCGTTATGGAACCTAGATAGTCCAAGTGCCCGTAGGGAACCTATATAGTCCAAGTGCCCGCTAGGTAACCTACATAGTCAAAGTGCCCGCTAGGGAACCTGCATTGTACAAGTGCCCGCTAATTAACCTAGATAGTCCAAGTGCCCGCTAGTTAACCTAGTTAGTCCAAGTGCCCGCTAGTTAACCTTGATCATCCAATTGCCCGCTAGTTAACCTACATAGTCCAAGTGCCTGATAGGGACCCTACATAGTCCAAGTGCCCGCTGAGGAACCTACAAAGTCCAAGTACCCGATAGGGAACCTACATATTCCAAGTGCCCGTTAGGGAACCTATATATTCCAAGTGCCCGTAGGAAACCTATATAATCCAAGTGCCCGCTAGGGAACCTACATAGTCAAACTGCGCCGCTACGTGACCTACATAGTGCAAGTGTCCGCTAGTTAACCTACATAGTCAAAGTGCCCGCTAGTTAAACTAGATAGTCCAAGTGCCCGCTAGGTAACCTACATAGTGCAAGTGTCCACTAGTTAACCTATTGTCCAAGGGACCGCTAGTTAACCTAGATATTCCAAGTACCCGCTAGTTAACCTAGATCGTCTAATTGTCCGCTAGTTAACCTACATAGTCCAAGTGCCCGTTCGGTAACCTAGATAGTCAAAGTGCCCTTTAGGGAACCTACATAGTCCACGTGCCCGCTAGGGAACCTACATAGTCCAATTGCCCGCTCTGGAACATACATAGTCCAAGTCCCCATTAGTTAACCTAGATAATCCAAGTGCCTGCTAGTTAAACTACATAGTCCAAGTGCCCGCTAGGTAACCTATATAGTCCAAATGCCCGCTAGTTAACCTAGATAGTCCAAGTGCCCGCTAGTTAACCTAGATAGTCCAAGTGCCCGCTAGTTAACCATGATCATCAAAGTGCCCTCTAGTTAACTTACATAGTCCAAAGGCCTGCTAGTTAACCTACATAGACCAAGGGCCCGCTAGTTAACCTAGATAGTCCAAGTGCCCGCTAGTTAACCTACATAGTCCATGTCCCCGCTAGGTAACCTAGACAGTCCAAGTGACCATTAGGTTACCTACATAGTCCAAGTGCCCGTTCGTTAACCTACATAATCCAAGTGCCCGCTAGGTAACGTAGATAGCACAAGTGCCCGCTAGGGAACGTACATAGTCCAAGTGCCCGCTAAGTAACCTAGATAGTCCAAGTGCCCGCTAGTTAACATACATAGTCAAAGTGCCTGCTAGGTAAACTACATAGTCCAAGTGCCCACTAGGTAACCTAGACAGTCCAATTGCCCGCTAGTTAACCAAGACAGTCCAAGTTCCAGATAGGGAACCTACATAGTCCAAGTGCTTGCTAGGGAACCTACATAGTCCAAGTGCTAGCTAGGCATCCTACATAGTCCAAATGCCCATTAGTTAACCTAGATAGTCAAAGTGCCTGCTAGGTAACCTAAATAGTCCAAGTGCCCGCTAGGGAACCTACGTAGTCCAAGTGCCCGTTAGCTAACCTAGATAGTCGAAGTGTCCGCTAGTTAACCTACATAGTCCAAGTGCCCGTTGGTTAACCTAGATAGGCCAAGTGCCCGCTAGGTAACCTAGACAGTCCAAGTGCCCGCTACGTTACCTACATAGTCCAAGTGCACGTTCGTTAACCTAGATAGGCCAAGTGCCCGCTAGGTAACCTAGACAGTCCAAGTGCCCGCTAGGTAGCCAACATAGTCCAAGTGTCCACTAGGTAACCTAAATAATCCAAATGCCCGCTAGGGAAACTACATAGTCCAAGTGCTCGCTAGTTAACCTAGATAGTCCAAGTGCCCGCTAGTAAACCTAGATAGTCCAAGGGCCCGCTAGTTAATCTAGATAGTCCAAGTGCCCGCTAGTTAACCTACATAGTCCAAGGGCCCTCTAGTTAACCTAGATAGTCCAAGTGCCCGCTAGGGGACGTACATAATCCAAGTGCCCGATAGTTAACCTAGATAGTCCAAGTGCCCACTATTGTATGTACATAGTTCAAGTGCGCGGTAGGTAACCTAGATAGTCCAAGGTCCTGCTAGATAACCTACATAGTCCAATGCCCGATAGGGACCCTACATAGTCCAAGTGCCCGCTGAGGAACCTACATAGTCCAAGTACCCGATAGGGAACCTACATATTCCAAGTGCCCGTTATGGAACCTAGATAGTCCAAGTGCCCGTAGGGAACCTATATAGTCCAAGTGCCCGCTAGGTAACCTACATAGTCAAAGTGCCCGCTAGGGAACCTGCATTGTACAAGTGCCCGCTAATTAACCTAGATAGTCCAAGTGCCCGCTAGTTAACCTAGTTAGTCCAAGTGCCCGCTAGTTAACCTTGATCATCCAATTGCCCGCTAGTTAACCTACATAGTCCAAGTGCCTGATAGGGACCCTACATAGTCCAAGTGCCCGCTGAGGAACCTACAAAGTCCAAGTACCCGATAGGGAACCTACATATTCCAAGTGCCCGTTAGGGAACCTAGATAGTCCAAGTGCCCGTAGGAAACCTATATAATCCAAGTGCCCGCTAGGGAACCTACATAGTCAAACTGCGCCGCTACGTGACCTACATAGTGCAAGTGTCCGCTAGTTAACCTACATAGTCAAAGTGCCCGCTAGTTAAACTAGATAGTCCAAGTGCCCGCTAGGTAACCTACATAGTGCAAGTGTCCACTAGTTAACCTATTGTCCAAGGGACCGCTAGTTAACCTAGATAGTCCAAGTACCCGCTAGTTAACCTAGATCGTCTAATTGTCCGCTAGTTAACCTACATAGTCCAAGTGCCCGTTCGGTAACCTAGATAGTCAAAGTGCCCTTTAGGGAACCTACATAGTCCACGTGCCCGCTAGGGAACCTACATAGTCCAATTGCCCGCTCTGGAACATACATAGTCCAAGTCCCCATTAGTTAACCTAGATAATCCAAGTGCCTGCTAGTTAAACTACATAGTCCAAGTGCCCGCTAGGTAACCTATATAGTCCAAATGCCCGCTAGGCATCCTACATAGTCCAAGTGCCCGCTAGTTAACCTAGTTAGTCCAAGTGCCCGCTAGTTAACCAGGATCATCAAAGTGCCCTCTAGTTAACTTACATAGTCCAAAGGCCTGCTAGTTAACTTACATAGACCAAGGGCCCGCTAGTTAACCTAGATAGTCCAAGTGCCCGCTAGTTAACCTACATAGTCCAAGTCCCCGCTAGGTAACCTAGACAGTCCAAGTGACCATTAGGTTACCTACATAGTCCAAGTGCCCGTTCGTTAACCTACATAATCCAAGTGCCCGCTAGGTAACGTAGATAGCACAAGTGACCGCAAGGGAACATACATAGTCCAAGTGCCCGCTAAGTAACCTAGATAGTCCAAGTGCCCGCTAGTTAACCTACATAGCCCAATTGCCTGCTAGGTAAACTACATAGTCCAAGTGCCCACTAGGTAACCTAGACAGTCCAATTGCCCGCTAGTTAACATAGACAGTCCAAGTTCCCGATAGGGAACCTACATAGTCCATGTGCTCGCTAGGGAACCTACATAGTCCAAGTGCTCGCTAGCCATCCTACATAGTCCAAATGCCCGTTAGTTAACCTAGATAGTCAAAGTGCCTGCTAGGTAACCTAAATAGTCCAAGTGCCCGCTAGGGAACCTACATAGTCCAAGTACCCGCTAGGTAACCTAGATAGTCCAATTGCCCGTTAGCTAACCTAGATAGTCGAAGTGTCCGCTAGTTAACCTACATAGTCCAAGTGCCTGTTGGTTAACCTAGATAGGCCAAGTGCCCGCTAGGTAACCTAGACAGTCCAAGTGCCCGCTAGGTTACCTACATAGTCCAAGTGCCCGCTAGGTAACCTACATAGTCCAAGTGCCCACTAGGTAACCTAAATAATCCAAATGCCCGCTAGGGAAACTACATAGTCCAAGTGCCTGCTAGTTAACCTAGATAGTCCAAGTGCCCGCTAGTAAACCTAGATAGTATAAGGGGTCGCTAGTTAATCTAGATAGTCCAAGTGCCCGCTAGTTCACCTAGATAGTCCAAGTGCCCGCTAGTTAACCTAGATCGTCTAAGTGCCCGCTAATTTACCTAGATAATCCAAGTGCCCGTTAGTTAGCCTACATAGTCCAAGGGCCCTCTAGTTAACCTAGATAGTCCAAGTGCCCACTAGGGTATGTACATAGTTCAAGTGCCCGCTAGGTAACCTAAATTGTCCAAGTGTCCGCGAATTAACCTACATAGTCCAAGTGCCCGCTAGGTAACCTAGATAGACCAAAGTCCTGCTCGTTAACCTACATAGTCCAATGCCCGATAGGGAACCTACATAGTCCAAGTGCCCGCTGAGAAACCTACATAGTCCAAGTGCCCGATAGGGAACCTACATATTCCAAGTGCCCGTTAGGGAACCTAGATAGTCCAAGTGCCCGTAGGGAACCTACATAGTCCAAGTGCCCCTAGGGAACCTACATAGTCAAAATGCCCAAGGGAACCTGCATTGTACAAGTGCTCGCTAATTGACCTAGATAGTCCACGTGCCCGCTAGTTAACCTAGATAGTCCAAGTGCCCGATAGTTAACCTACATAGTCCAAGTGCCTGATAGGGAACCTACATAGTCCAAGTGCCCGCAGAGGAACCTACATAGTCCAAGTGCCCGTTAGGGAACCTAGATAGTCCAAGTGCCCGTAGGGAACCTATATAGTCCAAGTGCCTGCTAGGGAACCTACATAGTAAAAGTGCCCGCTAGGGAACCTGCTTTGTGCGAGTGCCCGCTAGTTAACCTAGATAGTCCAAGTGCCCGTTAGTTAACCTAGATAGTCGAAGTGCCCGATAGTTAACCTACACAGTCCAAGGTCAGGTAGTTAACCTAGATAGTCCAAGTGCCTTCTAGTTAACCTACATAGTCCAAGGGCCCGCTAGTTAACCTAGATATTCCAAGTGCCCGCTAGTTAACCTAGATCGTCCAAGTGTATGCTAGTTAACCTACATAGTACAAGTGCCCTTTCGTTAACCTAGATAGTCCAAGTGCCTGCTAGGTAACCTACATAGTCCAAGGGCCCGGGAGGTAACCTATATAGTCCAAGTGCCCGCTAATTAACCTATATCGTCCAAGTGCCCACTTGTTAACCTACATAGTCAATGGGCCCGCTAGTTAACCTACATAGTGCAAGAGCCCGCTAGTTAACCTAGATCGTGCAAGTTTCTGCTAGTTAACCTACATAGTCCAAGTGCCAGTTAGCTAACCTAGATAGTCCAAGGGCCTGCTAGTTAACCTACATAGTCCAATTGCCCGCTAGGTAACCTATATAGTCCAAGTGCCCGCTAGGTAACCTATATAGTCTAAATGCCCACTAGGGAACCTACATAGTCCAAGTGCCCGCTAATTAAACTATTGTCCAAGGGACCGCTAGTTAACCTAGATAGTCCAAGTATCTGCTAGTTAACCTAGATCGTCCAATTGTCCGCTAGTTTACCTACATAGTCCAAGTGCCCGTTCGGTAACCTAGATAGTCCAAGTGCCCTTTAGGGAACCTAGATAGTCCAAGTGCCCGCTAGGGAACCTACATTGTACAATTGCCCGCTCTGGAACATACATAGTCCAAATGCCCGTTAGTTAACCTAGATAATCCAAGTGCCCGCTAGTTAACCTAGATAGTCCAAGTGCCCGCTAGGTAACCTACATAGTCCAAGTGCCCACTAGGTAACCTAAATAATCCAAATGCCCGCTAGGGAAACTACATAGTCCAAGTGCCCGCTAGTTAACCTAGATAGTCCAAGTGCCTGCTAGTAAACCTACATAGTCCAAGGGCCCTCTAGTTAACCTAGATAATCCACGTGCCCGCTAGGGGACGTACATAGTCCAAGTGCCCGCTAGGTAACCTAGATAGTCTAAGTGCCCACTATTGTTTGTACATAGTTCATGTGCCCGGTAGGTAACCTAGATTGTCCAAGTGTCCGCTAGTTAACCTACATAGTCCAAGTGCCCGCTAGGTAACCTAGATAATCCAAGGTACTGCTAGTTAACCTAAATAGTCCAATGCCCGATAGGGAACCTTCATAGTCCAAGTGCCCACTGAGGAACCTACATATTCCAAGTGCCCGTTAGGGAACCTAGATAGTCCAAGTGCCCATAGGGAACCGATATTGTCCAAGTGCCCGCTAGGGAACCTACATAGTCAAAGTGCCCGCTAGGGAACCTGCATTGTACAAGTGCCCGCTAATTAACCTAGATAGTCCAAAGGCCCTCTAGTTAACCTAGATAGTCAAAGTGCCCGCTAGTTAACATTGATCATCCAATTGCCAACTAGTTAACCTACATAGTCCAAGTGCCTGATAGGGAACCTACATAGTCCAAGTGCACGCAGTGGAACCTACATAGTATAAGTGCCTGATAGGGAACCTATATATTCCAAGTGCCCGCTAGGGAACCTACATAGTCAAAGTGCCCGCTAGGGAACCTGCATTGTGCAAGTGCCCGCTAGTTAACCTAGACAGTCCAAGTGCCCACTAGTTAACTTACATAGTCCAAGGTCAGCTAGTTAACCTAGATAGTCCAAGTGCCGGCTAGTTTACCTACATAGTCCAAGGTCAGCTAGTTAACCTAGATAGTCCAAGTGCCCGCTAGTTAATCTACATAGTCCAAGAACCGGCTAGTTAACCTAGATAGTCCAAATGCCCGCTAGTTAATCTACATAGTCCAAGGGCCCGCTAGTTAACCTAGATATTCCAAGTGCCCACTAGTTAACCTACATAGTCAAAGTGCCCTTAGGGAACCTATATAGTCCAAGTGCCCGCTAGGGAACCTGCATTGAGCAAGTGCCCGCTACTTAACCTAGATAATCCAAGTGCCCGCTAGTTAACTTACATAGTCCAAGGTCAGCTAGTTAACCTAGATAGTCCAAGTGCCCGCTAGTTAACCTACATAGTCCAAGATCAGCTAGTTAACTTAGATATCCAAGTGCCCGCTAGTTAACCTACATAGTCCAAGAACCCGCTAGTTAACCTAGATAGTCTAAGTGCCCGCTAGTTAACCTACATAGTCCAAGGGCCCGCTAGTTAACCTAGATATTCCAAGTGTCCGCTAGTTAACCTACATAGTCCAAGTTCCCGTTAGGTAACCTAGATAGTCCAAGTGCCCGCTAGTTAACCTACATAGTCCAAGTGCCCGCTAGGTAACCTAGATAGTCCAAATGCCCGCTAGGCAACCTAGATAGCCAAGTGCCCGCTAGGTACCATAGACAGTCCAAGGGCCCGCTAGTTTACCTACATAGTGCAAGTGCCCCTAGTTAACCTACATAGTCCAAGTGCCCGGTAGTTAACATAGGTACTCCACGTGCCCACTAGTTAACATATATAGTCCAAGTGCCCGCTAGGGAACGTACATAGTCCAAGTGCCCGCTAGGTAACCTAGATAGTCCAAGGGCCCGCTAGTTTACCTACATAGTCCAAGTTCCCGGTAGTTAACTTACATAGTGCAAGTGCCCGCTCTGGAACCTACATAGTCCAAGTGCCTGCTAGGGAACCTACATAGTTCAAGTGTCCGTAGGGAACATACATTGTCCAAGTGCCCGCTAGGGAATCTACATAGTCCAAGGGCCCGCTAGTTAACGTAGATAGTCCAAGTGCCGCTAGATAATCTACATAGTCCAAGGGCCCGCTAGTTAACCTACATAGTCCAAGTACCCGCTAGTTAACCTAGATCGTCCAAGTGCACGCTAGTTAACCTACATAGTCCAAGGGCCTGCTAGTTAACCTATATAGTCCAAGTGCCCGCTAGGGATCTTACATAGTCAAAGTGCCCGCTAGGGAACCTACATAGTCCAAGTGCCCTCTAGTTAACATAGACAGTCCAAATGCCCAATAGTTAACCTAGATAGTCCTAGTGCCCGCTAGTTAACCAGGATCATCAAAGTGCCCTCTAGTTAACTTACATAGTCCAAAGGCCTGCTAGTTAACCTAAATAGAGCAAGGGCCCGCTAGTTAACCTTGATAGTCCAAGTTCCCGCTAGGTAACCTAGACAGTCCAATTGACCATTAGGTTACCTACATAGTCCAAGTGCCCGTTCGTTAACCTACATAATCCAAGTGCCCGCTAGGTAACGGAGATAGCCCAAGTGCCCGCTAGGGAACGTACATTGTCCAAGTGCCCGCTAGGTAACCTAGATAGTCCAAGTGCCCGCTAGTTAACCAACATAGTCCAAGTGCCTGCTAGGTAAACTACATAGTCCAAGTGCCCACTAGGTAACCTAGACAGTCCAATTGCCCCCTAGTTAACCTAGACAGTCCAAGTACCCGATAGGGAACCTACATAGTCTAAGTGCTCGCTAGGGAACCTACATAGTCCAAGTGCTCGCTAGGCAACCTGCATAGTCCAAGTGCCCGTTAGTTAACCTAGATCGTCAAAGTGCCTGCTAGGTAACCTAAATAGTCCAAGTGCCCGCTAGTTAACCTACATAGTCCAAGTGCCCGTTCATTAACATAGATAGGCCAAGTGCCCACTAGGTAACCTAGACAGTCCAAGTGCCCGCTAGGTTACCTACATAGTCCAAGTGCACGTTCGTTAACCTAGATAGTCCAAGTGCCCGCTGGTAACCTACATAGTCCAAGGGCCCGCTAGGTAACCTTGATAGTCCAAGTGCCTTCTATTTAACCTACATAGTCCAAGTGCCCGCTAGGTAACCTACATAGTCCAAGTGCCCGTTAGATAACCTAGATAGTCCAAGTGCCCGCGTGGTAACCTAGACAGTCCAACAGCCCGCTAGGTAACCTACATACTTCCAGAACCCGCTAGGTAACGTAGATAGTTCAATTGCCAGCTAGGTAACCTAGATAGTCCAAGTGCCCGCTAGGTAACCTTCAAAATCTAAGTGCCCGCTAGCTTATCTATGTAGTCCAAATGCCCGCTAGGGAATCTACATAGTCCAAGGGCCCGCTAGTTAACCTACATAGTCCAAGTACCCGCTAGTTAACCTAGATCATCCAAGTGCCCGCTAGGTAACCTACATAGTCCAAGGGCCCGCTAGTTAACCTACATAGTCCAAGGGCCCGCTAGGTAACCTACAAAGTCTAAATGACCGCTAGGTTATCTATATAGTCCAAATGCCCGCTAGGGAACCTACATAGTCCAAGTGCCCGCTAGTTAACCTAGATCATCCCAGTGCCCGCTAGTTAACCAACATAGTCAATGGGTCCACTAGTTAACCTACATAGTGCAAGAGCCCGCTAGTTAACCTAGATCGTGCAAGTGTCTGCTAGTTAACCTACATAGTCCAAGTGCCAGTTAGCTAACCTAGATAGTCAAAGGGCCCGCTAGTTAACATTGATCATCCAAGTGCCCGCTAGTTAACCTAGATAGTCCAAGTGCCCTCTAGTTAACCTAGATCGTCCAAGTGCCCGCTAGTTAACCTACATTGTCCAATGGCCCGCTAGTTAACCTATGTAGTCCAAGGTCCGCTAGTTAACCTAGATACTCCAAGTAATCGCTAGTTAACCTACATAGTACAAGGGCCCGCTAGTTGACCTAGATAGTCCAAGTGCCCGCTAGTTAACCTAGAGAGTCCAAGTGCACGCTAGGTAACCTAAGTAGTCCAAATGTCTGATAGGAATCCTACATAGTCCAAGTGCCCGCTAGGTAACCTACATAGTCCAAGTGCCCGTTCGTTAACCTAGATAGTCCAAGTGCCCGGTAGGTAACCTAGACTGTCCAAGTGCCCGCTAGGTAACCTACATAGTCCAAGTGCCCACTAGGTAACCTAAATAATCCAAATGCCCGCTAGGGAAACTACATAGTCCAAGTGCCTGCTAGTTAACCTAGATAGTCCAAGTGCCTGCTAGTAAACCTACATAGTCCAAGGGCCCTCTAGTTAACCTAGATAATCCACGTGCCCGCTAGGGGACGTACATAGTCCAAGTGCCCGCTAGGTAACCTAGATAGTCTAAGTGCCCACTATTGTT
Source organism: Tenrec ecaudatus (assembly GCF_050624435.1). Classification (NCBI taxonomy): domain Eukaryota; kingdom Metazoa; phylum Chordata; class Mammalia; order Afrosoricida; family Tenrecidae; genus Tenrec; species Tenrec ecaudatus. The sequence continues at coordinate 132,619,389 of NC_134533.1, read as the reverse complement.
TGTACATAGTTCATGTGCCCGGTAGGTAACCTAGATTGTCCAAGTGTCCGCTAGTTAACCTACATAGTCCAAGTGCCCGCTAGGTAACCTAGATAATCCAAGGTACTGCTAGTTAACGTAAATAGTCCAATGCCCGATAGGGAACCTTCATAGTCCAAGTGCCCACTGAGGAACCTACATATTCCAAGTGCCCGTTAGGGAACCTAGATAGTCCAAGTGCCCATAGGGAACCGATATTGTCCAAGTGCCCGCTAGGGAACCTACATAGTCAAAGTGCCCGCTAGGGAACCTGCATTGTACAAGTGCCCGCTAATTAACCTAGATAGTCCAAAGGCCCTCTAGTTAACCTAGATAGTCAAAGTGCCCGCTAGTTAACATTGATCATCCAATTGCCAACTAGTTAACCTACATAGTCCAAGTGCCTGATAGGGAACCTACATAGTCCAAGTGCCCGCAGTGGAACCTACATAGTATAAGTGCCTGATAGGGAACCTATATATTCCAAGTGCCCGCTAGGGAACCTACATAGTCAAAGTGCCCGCTAGGGAACCTGCATTGTGCAAGTGCCCGCTAGTTAACCTAGACAGTCCAAGTGCCCACTAGTTAACTTACATAGTCCAAGGTCAGCTAGTTAACCTAGATAGTCCAAGTGCCGGCTAGTTTACCTACATAGTCCAAGGTCAGCTAGTTAACCTAGATAGTCCAAGTGCCCGCTAGTTAATCTACATAGTCCAAGAACCGGCTAGTTAACCTAGATAGTCCAAATGCCCGCTAGTTAATCTACATAGTCCAAGGGCCCGCTAGTTAACCTAGATATTCCAAGTGCCCACTAGTTAACCTACATAGTCAAAGTGCCCTTAGGGAACCTATATAGTCCAAGTGCCCGCTAGGGAACCTGCATTGAGCAAGTGCCCGCTACTTAACCTAGATAATCCAAGTGCCCGCTAGTTAACTTACATAGTCCAAGGTCAGCTAGTTAACCTAGATAGTCCAAGTGCCCGCTAGTTAACCTACATAGTCCAAGATCAGCTAGTTAACTTAGATATCCAAGTGCCCGCTAGTTAACCTACATAGTCCAAGAACCCGCTAGTTAACCTAGATAGTCTAAGTGCCCGCTAGTTAACCTACATAGTCCAAGGGCCCGCTAGTTAACCTAGATATTCCAAGTGTCCGCTAGTTAACCTACATAGTCCAAGTTCCCGTTAGGTAACCTAGATAGTCCAAGTGCCCGCTAGTTAACCTACATAGTCCAAGTGCCCGCTAGGTAACCTAGATAGTCCAAATGCCCGCTAGGCAACCTAGATAGCCAAGTGCCCGCTAGGTACCATAGACAGTCCAAGGGCCCGCTAGTTTACCTACATAGTGCAAGTGCCCCTAGTTAACCTACATAGTCCAAGTGCCCGGTAGTTAACATAGGTACTCCACGTGCCCACTAGTTAACATATATAGTCCAAGTGCCCGCTAGGGAACGTACATAGTCCAAGTGCCCGCTAGGTAACCTAGATAGTCCAAGGGCCCGCTAGTTTACCTACATAGTCCAAGTTCCCGGTAGTTAACTTACATAGTGCAAGTGCCCGCTCTGGAACCTACATAGTCCAAGTGCCTGCTAGGGAACCTACATAGTTCAAGTGTCCGTAGGGAACATACATTGTCCAAGTGCCCGCTAGGGAATCTACATAGTCCAAGGGCCCGCTAGTTAACGTAGATAGTCCAAGTGCCGCTAGATAATCTACATAGTCCAAGGGCCCGCTAGTTAACCTACATAGTCCAAGTACCCGCTAGTTAACCTAGATCGTCCAAGTGCACGCTAGTTAACCTACATAGTCCAAGGGCCTGCTAGTTAACCTATATAGTCCAAGTGCCCGCTAGGGATCTTACATAGTCAAAGTGCCCGCTAGGGAACCTACATAGTCCAAGTGCCCTCTAGTTAACATAGACAGTCCAAATGCCCAATAGTTAACCTAGATAGTCCTAGTGCCCGCTAGTTAACCAGGATCATCAAAGTGCCCTCTAGTTAACTTACATAGTCCAAAGGCCTGCTAGTTAACCTAAATAGAGCAAGGGCCCGCTAGTTAACCTTGATAGTCAAAGTTCCCGCTAGGTAACCTAGACAGTCCAATTGACCATTAGGTTACCTACATAGTCCAAGTGCCCGTTCGTTAACCTACATAATCCAAGTGCCCGCTAGGTAACGGAGATAGCCCAAGTGCCCGCTAGGGAACGTACATTGTCCAAGTGCCCGCTAGGTAACCTAGATAGTCCAAGTGCCCGCTAGTTAACCAACATAGTCCAAGTGCCTGCTAGGTAAACTACATAGTCCAAGTGCCCTCTAGTTAACATAGACAGTCCAAATGCCCAATAGTTAACCTAGATAGTCCTAGTGCCCGCTAGTTAACCAGGATCATCAAAGTGCCCTCTAGTTAACTTACATAGTCCAAAGGCCTGCTAGTTAACCTAAATAGAGCAAGGGCCCGCTAGTTAACCTTGATAGTCCAAGTTCCCGCTAGGTAACCTAGACAGTCCAATTGACCATTAGGTTACCTACATAGTCCAAGTGCCCGTTCGTTAACCTACATAATCCAAGTGCCCGCTAGGTAACGGAGATAGCCCAAGTGCCCGCTAGGGAACGTACATTGTCCAAGTGCCCGCTAGGTAACCTAGATAGTCCAAGTGCCCGCTAGTTAACCAACATAGTCCAAGTGCCTGCTAGGTAAACTACATAGTCCAAGTGCCCACTAGGTAACCTAGACAGTCCAATTGCCCCCTAGTTAACCTAGACAGTCCAAGTACCCGATAGGGAACCTACATAGACTAAGTGCTCGCTAGGGAACCTACATAGTCCAAGTGCTCGCTAGGCAACCTGCATAGTCCAAGTGCCCGTTAGTTAACTTAGATCGTCAAAGTGCCTGCTAGGTAACCTAAATAGTCCAAGTGCCCGCTAGTTAACCTACATAGTCCAAGTGCCCGTTCATTAACATAGATAGGCCAAGTGCCCACTAGGTAACCTAGACAGTCCAAGTGCCCGCTAGGTTACCTACATAGTCCAAGTGCACGTTCGTTAACCTAGATAGTCCAAGTGCCCGCTGGTAACCTACATAGTCCAAGGGCCCGCTAGGTAACCTTGATAGTCCAAGTGCCTTCTATTTAACCTACATAGTCCAAGTGCCCGCTAGGTAACCTACATAGTCCAAGTGCCCGTTAGATAACCTAGATAGTCCAAGTGCCCGCGTGGTAACCTAGACAGTCCAACAGCCCGCTAGGTAACCTACATACTTCCAGAACCCGCTAGGTAACGTAGATAGTTCAATTGCCAGCTAGGTAACCTAGATAGTCCAAGTGCCCGCTAGGTAACCTTCAAAATCTAAGTGCCCGCTAGCTTATCTATGTAGTCCAAATGCCCGCTAGGGAATCTACATAGTCCAAGGGCCCGCTAGTTAACCTACATAGTCCAAGTACCCGCTAGTTAACCTAGATCATCCAAGTGCCCGCTAGGTAACCTACATTGTCCAAGGGCCCGCTAGTTAACCTACATAGTCCAAGGGCCCGCTAGGTAACCTACAAAGTCTAAATGACCGCTAGGTTATCTATATAGTCCAAATGCCCGCTAGGGAACCTACATAGTCCAAGTGCCCGCTAGTTAACCTAGATCATCCCAGTGCCCGCTAGTTAACCAACATAGTCAATGGGTCCACTAGTTAACCTACATAGTGCAAGAGCCCGCTAGTTAACCTAGATCGTGCAAGTGTCTGCTAGTTAACCTACATAGTCCAAGTGCCAGTTAGCTAACCTAGATAGTCAAAGGGCCCGCTAGTTAACATTGATCATCCAAGTGCCCGCTAGTTAACCTAGATAGTCCAAGTGCCCTCTAGTTAACCTAGATCGTCCAAGTGCCCGCTAGTTAACCTACATTGTCCAATGGCCCGCTAGTTAACCTATGTAGTCCAAGGTCCGCTAGTTAACCTAGATACTCCAAGTGCTCGCTAGTTAACCTACATAGTACAAGGGCCCGCTAGTTGACCTAGATAGTCCAAGTGCCCGCTAGTTAACCTAGAGAGTCCAAGTGCACGCTAGGTAACCTAAGTAGTCCAAATGTCTGATAGGAATCCTACATAGTCCAAGTGCCCGCTAGGTAACCTACATAGTCCAAGTGCCCGTTCGTTAACCTAGATAGTCCAAGTGCCCGGTAGGTAACCTAGACTGTCCAAGTGCCCGCTAGGTTACCTACATATTCCAAGTGCCCGTTCGTTAACCTAGATAATCCAAGTTACCCCCTAGGAAACATACATAGTCCAAGGGCCCGCTAGGTAACCTAGATAGTCCAAGTGCCCGTTAGGTAACCTAGAGTCCAAGTGCTCGCTAGTTAACCTACATAGTCCAAGTGCCCGCTATGTAACCTAGATAGTCAAAGTGCCCGTTAGGTAACCTAGATAGTCCAAGTGCCCGCTAGGTAACATATATTGTCCAAGTTCCCGCTATGTAACCTAGATACTCAAAATGCCCGTTACCTAACGTAGATAGTCCAAGTGCCCACTAAGCAACCTTCATAGTCCAAGTGCCCATTCGTTAACCTAGAAGTCCAAGTGCCCGCTAGGTAACCTAGACAGTCCAAGTGCCCGCTAGGTTACCTGCATATTCCAAGTGCCCGTTCGTTACCTTAGATAGTCCAAGTGCCCGCTAGGTAACCTAGACTGTCCAAGTGCCCGCTAGGTTACCTACATATTCCAAGTGCCCGTTCGTTAACCTAGATAGTCCAAGTTACCCCCTAGGAAACATACATAGTCCAAGGGCCCGCTAGGTAACCTAGATAGTCCAAGTGCCCGTTAGGTAACCTAGAGTCCAAGTGCTCGCTAGTTAACCTACATAGTCCAAGTGCCCGCTATGTAACCTAGATAGTCAAAGTGCCCGTTAGGTAACCTAGATAGTCCAAGTGCCCGCTAGGTAACATATATTGTCCAAGTTCCCGCTATGTAACCTAGATACTCAAAATGCCCGTTACCTAACGTAGATAGTCCAAGTGCCCGCTAAGCAACCTTCATAGTCCAAGTGCCCATTCGTTAACCTAGAAGTCCAAGTGCCCACTAGGTAACCTAGATAGTCCAAAGGCCCGCTAGTTAACCTACACAGTCCAAGGGCTCACTTGTTAACTTTGATAGTCCAAGTGCCCGCTCGTTAACCTAGATCCTCCAATTGCCCGCTAGTTAACCTAGATTGTCCAACTGCCCGCTAGGGATCCTTCATAATCCAAGTGCCTGCTAGGTAACCTAGATAGTCCAAGTGCTCGCTAGTTAACCTAGATAGTCCTAGTGCCCGTTAGTTAACCTAGATAGTCCAATTGCCCACTAGGGGACGTACATAGTCCAAGTGCCCGCTAGGTAACCTAGATAGTCCAAGTGCGCGCTAGGGTATGTACATAGTCCAAGGGCCCGGTAGTTAACCTACATAGTCCAAGATCCGCTAGTTAACCTAGATAGTCCAAGTGCCCGCTTGTTAACCTACGTAGTACAAGGGCCCGCTAGTTGACCTAGATAGTCCAAGTGCCCGCTAGTTAACCTAGATACTCAAATTGCCCGCTAGTTAACCTAAGTAGTACAAATGTCTGATAGGGATCCTACATAGTCCAAGTGCCCGCTAGGTAACCTACATAGTCCAAGTGCCCACTAGGTAACCTAGACAGTCCAATTGCCCCCTAGTTAACCTAGACAGTCCAAGTACCCGATAGGGAACCTACATAGACTAAGTGCTCGCTAGGGAACCTACATAGTCCAAGTGCTCGCTAGGCAACCTGCATAGTCCAAGTGCCCGTTAGTTAACTTAGATCGTCAAAGTGCCTGCTAGGTAACCTAAATAGTCCAAGTGCCCGCTAGTTAACCTACATAGTCCAAGTGCCCGTTCATTAACATAGATAGGCCAAGTGCCCACTAGGTAACCTAGACAGTCCAAGTGCCCGCTAGGTTACCTACATAGTCCAAGTGCACGTTCGTTAACCTAGATAGTCCAAGTGCCCGCTGGTAACCTACATAGTCCAAGGGCCCGCTAGGTAACCTTGATAGTCCAAGTGCCTTCTATTTAACCTACATAGTCCAAGTGCCCGCTAGGTAACCTACATAGTCCAAGTGCCCGTTAGATAACCTAGATAGTCCAAGTGCCCGCGTGGTAACCTAGACAGTCCAACAGCCCGCTAGGTAACCTACATACTTCCAGAACCCGCTAGGTAACGTAGATAGTTCAATTGCCAGCTAGGTAACCTAGATAGTCCAAGTGCCCGCTAGGTAACCTTCAAAATCTAAGTGCCCGCTAGCTTATCTATGTAGTCCAAATGCCCGCTAGGGAATCTACATAGTCCAAGGGCCCGCTAGTTAACCTACATAGTCCAAGTACCCGCTAGTTAACCTAGATCATCCAAGTGCCCGCTAGGTAACCTACATAGTCCAAGGGCCCGCTAGTTAACCTACATAGTCCAAGGGCCCGCTAGGTAACCTACAAAGTCTAAATGACCGCTAGGTTATCTATATAGTCCAAATGCCCGCTAGGGAACCTACATAGTCCAAGTGCCCGCTAGTTAACCTAGATCATCCCAGTGCCCGCTAGTTAACCAACATAGTCAATGGGTCCACTAGTTAACCTACATAGTGCAAGAGCCCGCTAGTTAACCTAGATCGTGCAAGTGTCTGCTAGTTAACCTACATAGTCCAAGTGCCAGTTAGCTAACCTAGATAGTCAAAGGGCCCGCTAGTTAACATTGATCATCCAAGTGCCCGCTAGTTAACCTAGATAGTCCAAGTGCCCTCTAGTTAACCTAGATTGTCCAAGTGCCCGCTAGTTAACCTACATTGTCCAATGGCCCGCTAGTTAACCTATGTAGTCCAAGGTCCGCTAGTTAACCTAGATACTCCAAGTGCTCGCTAGTTAACCTACATAGTACAAGGGCCCGCTAGTTGACCTAGATAGTCCAAGTGCCCGCTAGTTAACCTAGAGAGTCCAAGTGCACGCTAGGTAACCTAAGTAGTCCAAATGTCTGATAGGAATCCTACATAGTCCAAGTGCCCGCTAGGTAACCTACATAGTCCAAGTGCCCGTTCGTTAACCTAGATAGTCCAAGTGCCCGGTAGGTAACCTAGACTGTCCAAGTGCCCGCTAGGTTACCTACATATTCCAAGTGCCCGTTCGTTAACCTAGATAATCCAAGTTACCCCCTAGGAAACATACATAGTCCAAGGGCCCGCTAGGTAACCTAGATAGTCCAAGTGCCCGTTAGGTAACCTAGAGTCCAAGTGCTCGCTAGTTAACCTACATAGTCCAAGTGCCCGCTATGTAACCTAGATAGTCAAAGTGCCCGTTAGGTAACCTAGATAGTCCAAGTGCCCGCTAGGTAACATATATTGTCCAAGTTCCCGCTATGTAACCTAGATACTCAAAATGCCCGTTACCTAACGTAGATAGTCCAAGTGCCCACTAAGCAACCTTCATAGTCCAAGTGCCCATTCGTTAACCTAGAAGTCCAAGTGCCCGCTAGGTAACCTAGACAGTCCAAGTGCCCGCTAGGTTACCTGCATATTCCAAGTGCCCGTTCGTTACCTTAGATAGTCCAAGTGCCCGCTAGGTAACCTAGACTGTCCAAGTGCCCGCTAGGTTACCTACATATTCCAAGTGCCCGTTCGTTAACCTAGATAGTCCAAGTTACCCCCTAGGAAACATACATAGTCCAAGGGCCCGCTAGGTAACCTAGATAGTCCAAGTGCCCGTTAGGTAACCTAGAGTCCAAGTGCTCGCTAGTTAACCTACATAGTCCAAGTGCCCGCTATGTAACCTAGATAGTCAAAGTGCCCGTTAGGTAACCTAGATAGTCCAAGTGCCCGCTAGGTAACATATATTGTCCAAGTTCCCGCTATGTAACCTAGATACTCAAAATGCCCGTTACCTAACGTAGATAGTCCAAGTGCCCGCTAAGCAACCTTCATAGTCCAAGTGCCCATTCGTTAACCTAGAAGTCCAAGTGCCCACTAGGTAACCTAGATAGTCCAAAGGCCCGCTAGTTAACCTACACAGTCCAAGGGCTCACTTGTTAACTTTGATAGTCCAAGTGCCCGCTCGTTAACCTAGATCCTCCAATTGCCCGCTAGTTAACCTAGATTGTCCAACTGCCCGCTAGGGATCCTTCATAATCCAAGTGCCTGCTAGGTAACCTAGATAGTCCAAGTGCTCGCTAGTTAACCTAGATAGTCCTAGTGCCCGTTAGTTAACCTAGATAGTCCAATTGCCCACTAGGGGACGTACATAGTCCAAGTGCCCGCTAGGTAACCTAGATAGTCCAAGTGCGCGCTAGGGTATGTACATAGTCCAAGGGCCCGGTAGTTAACCTACATAGTCCAAGATCCGCTAGTTAACCTAGATAGTCCAAGTGCCCGCTTGTTAACCTACGTAGTACAAGGGCCCGCTAGTTGACCTAGATAGTCCAAGTGCCCGCTAGTTAACCTAGATACTCAAATTGCCCGCTAGTTAACCTAAGTAGTACAAATGTCTGATAGGGATCCTACATAGTCCAAGTGCCCGCTAGGTAACCTACATAGTCCAAGTGCCCACTAGGTAACCTAGACAGTCCAATTGCCCCCTAGTTAACCTAGACAGTCCAAGTACCCGATAGGGAACCTACATAGACTAAGTGCTCGCTAGGGAACCTACATAGTCCAAGTGCTCGCTAGGCAACCTGCATAGTCCAAGTGCCCGTTAGTTAACTTAGATCGTCAAAGTGCCTGCTAGGTAACCTAAATAGTCCAAGTGCCCGCTAGTTAACCTACATAGTCCAAGTGCCCGTTCATTAACATAGATAGGCCAAGTGCCCACTAGGTAACCTAGACAGTCCAAGTGCCCGCTAGGTTACCTACATAGTCCAAGTGCACGTTCGTTAACCTAGATAGTCCAAGTGCCCGCTGGTAACCTACATAGTCCAAGGGCCCGCTAGGTAACCTTGATAGTCCAAGTGCCTTCTATTTAACCTACATAGTCCAAGTGCCCGCTAGGTAACCTACATAGTCCAAGTGCCCGTTAGATAACCTAGATAGTCCAAGTGCCCGCGTGGTAACCTAGACAGTCCAACAGCCCGCTAGGTAACCTACATACTTCCAGAACCCGCTAGGTAACGTAGATAGTTCAATTGCCAGCTAGGTAACCTAGATAGTCCAAGTGCCCGCTAGGTAACCTTCAAAATCTAAGTGCCCGCTAGCTTATCTATGTAGTCCAAATGCCCGCTAGGGAATCTACATAGTCCAAGGGCCCGCTAGTTAACCTACATAGTCCAAGTACCCGCTAGTTAACCTAGATCATCCAAGTGCCCGCTAGGTAACCTACATAGTCCAAGGGCCCGCTAGTTAACCTACATAGTCCAAGGGCCCGCTAGGTAACCTACAAAGTCTAAATGACCGCTAGGTTATCTATATAGTCCAAATGCCCGCTAGGGAACCTACATAGTCCAAGTGCCCGCTAGTTAACCTAGATCATCCCAGTGCCCGCTAGTTAACCAACATAGTCAATGGGTCCACTAGTTAACCTACATAGTGCAAGAGCCCGCTAGTTAACCTAGATCGTGCAAGTGTCTGCTAGTTAACCTACATAGTCCAAGTGCCAGTTAGCTAACCTAGATAGTCAAAGGGCCCGCTAGTTAACATTGATCATCCAAGTGCCCGCTAGTTAACCTAGATAGTCCAAGTGCCCTCTAGTTAACCTAGATTGTCCAAGTGCCCGCTAGTTAACCTACATTGTCCAATGGCCCGCTAGTTAACCTATGTAGTCCAAGGTCCGCTAGTTAACCTAGATACTCCAAGTGCTCGCTAGTTAACCTACATAGTACAAGGGCCCGCTAGTTGACCTAGATAGTCCAAGTGCCCGCTAGTTAACCTAGAGAGTCCAAGTGCACGCTAGGTAACCTAAGTAGTCCAAATGTCTGATAGGAATCCTACATAGTCCAAGTGCCCGCTAGGTAACCTACATAGTCCAAGTGCCCGTTCGTTAACCTAGATAGTCCAAGTGCCCGGTAGGTAACCTAGACTGTCCAAGTGCCCGCTAGGTTACCTACATATTCCAAGTGCCCGTTCGTTAACCTAGATAATCCAAGTTACCCCCTAGGAAACATACATAGTCCAAGGGCCCGCTAGGTAACCTAGATAGTCCAAGTGCCCGTTAGGTAACCTAGAGTCCAAGTGCTCGCTAGTTAACCTACATAGTCCAAGTGCCCGCTATGTAACCTAGATAGTCAAAGTGCCCGTTAGGTAACCTAGATAGTCCAAGTGCCCGCTAGGTAACATATATTGTCCAAGTTCCCGCTATGTAACCTAGATACTCAAAATGCCCGTTACCTAACGTAGATAGTCCAAGTGCCCACTAAGCAACCTTCATAGTCCAAGTGCCCATTCGTTAACCTAGAAGTCCAAGTGCCCGCTAGGTAACCTAGACAGTCCAAGTGCCCGCTAGGTTACCTGCATATTCCAAGTGCCCGTTCGTTACCTTAGATAGTCCAAGTGCCCGCTAGGTAACCTAGACTGTCCAAGTGCCCGCTAGGTTACCTACATATTCCAAGTGCCCGTTCGTTAACCTAGATAGTCCAAGTTACCCCCTAGGAAACATACATAGTCCAAGGGCCCGCTAGGTAACCTAGATAGTCCAAGTGCCCGTTAGGTAACCTAGAGTCCAAGTGCTCGCTAGTTAACCTACATAGTCCAAGTGCCCGCTATGTAACCTAGATAGTCAAAGTGCCCGTTAGGTAACCTAGATAGTCCAAGTGCCCGCTAGGTAACATATATTGTCCAAGTTCCCGCTATGTAACCTAGATACTCAAAATGCCCGTTACCTAACGTAGATAGTCCAAGTGCCCGCTAAGCAACCTTCATAGTCCAAGTGCCCATTCGTTAACCTAGAAGTCCAAGTGCCCACTAGGTAACCTAGATAGTCCAAAGGCCCGCTAGTTAACCTACACAGTCCAAGGGCTCACTTGTTAACTTTGATAGTCCAAGTGCCCGCTCGTTAACCTAGATCCTCCAATTGCCCGCTAGTTAACCTAGATTGTCCAACTGCCCGCTAGGGATCCTTCATAATCCAAGTGCCTGCTAGGTAACCTAGATAGTCCAAGTGCTCGCTAGTTAACCTAGATAGTCCTAGTGCCCGTTAGTTAACCTAGATAGTCCAATTGCCCACTAGGGGACGTACATAGTCCAAGTGCCCGCTAGGTAACCTAGATAGTCCAAGTGCGCGCTAGGGTATGTACATAGTCCAAGGGCCCGGTAGTTAACCTACATAGTCCAAGATCCGCTAGTTAACCTAGATAGTCCAAGTGCCCGCTTGTTAACCTACGTAGTACAAGGGCCCGCTAGTTGACCTAGATAGTCCAAGTGCCCGCTAGTTAACCTAGATACTCAAATTGCCCGCTAGTTAACCTAAGTAGTACAAATGTCTGATAGGGATCCTACATAGTCCAAGTGCCCGCTAGGTAACCTACATAGTCCAAGTGCCCATTCGTTAACCTAGATAGTCAAAGTGCCCGCTAGGTAACCTAGACTGTCCAAGTGCTCGCAAGGTTACCTACATAGTCCAAGTGCCCGTTCGTTAACCTAGATAGTCCAAGTGCCCGCTAGGTTACCTAGACAGTCCAAGTGCCTGCTAGTTAACCTAGATAGTCCAAGTGCCCGCTAGTAAACCTACATAATCCATGGGCCCGCTAGTTAACCTACATAGTGCAAGGGCCCGCTAGTTAACCTAGATCATGCAAGTGTCCGCTAGTTAACCTACATAGTCCACGTGCCCGCTAGGTAACCTAGATAGTCCAAGTGCCCGCTAGTTAACCTAGATAGTCCTAGTGCCCGTTAGTTAACTTAGATATTCCAAGTGTCCACTAGGGGATGTACATAGTACAAGTGCCCGCTAGTTAACCTAGATAGTCCAAGGTCCGCTAGTTAACCAAGAGAGTCCAAGTGCCCGCTAGTTAACCTACATAGTACAAGGGCCCGCTAGTTGACCTAGATAGTCCAAGTTCCCGCTAGTTAACCTAGATAGTCAAAGTGCCCGCTAATTAACCTAAGTAGTACAAATGTCCGATAGGGATCCTACATAGTCCAAGTGCCCGCTAGTTAAAGTACATAGTCCAAGTCCCCGCTAGGTAACCTAGACAGTCCAAGTGACCATTATGTTACCTACATAGTCCAAGTGCCCGTTCGTTAACCTACATAGTCCAAGTGCCCGCTAGGTAACGTAAATAGCCCAAGTGCCCGCTAGGGAACGTACATAGTCCAAGTGCAATCTAGTTAAGTACATAGTCCAAGTGCCTGCTAGGAAAACTACATAGTCCAAGTGCCCACTAGGTAACCTAGACAGTCCAATTGCCCGCTAGTTAACCTAGACAGTCCAAGTACCCGATAGGGAACCAACATAGTCCAAGTGCCCGCTGGGAACCTACATAGTCCAAGTGCTCGCTAGGTAACCTACATAGTCCAAGTGCCCGTTAGTTAACCTAGATAGTCAAAGTGCCTGCTAGGAAACCTAAATAGTCCAAGTGCCCACTAGGGAACCTACATAGTCCAAGTGCCCGCTAGGTAACCTAGATAGTCCAATTGCCCATTAGCTAACATAGATACTCGAAGTGTCCGCCAGTTAACCTACATAGTCCAATTGCCCGTTGGTTAACCTAGATAGGCAAAGTGCCCGCTAGGTAACCTAGACAGTCCAAGTGCCCGCTAGGTTACCTACATAGTCCAAGTGCACGTTCGTTAGCCTAGATAGTCCAAGTGCCCGCTGGTAACCTGAATAGTCCAATGGCCCGCTAGGTAACCTTGATAGTCCAAGTGCCTTCTAGTTAACCTACATAGTCCAAGTGCCCGCTAGGTAACATACATAGTCCAAGTGCCCAGAAGGTAATCTAAATAATCCAAATGCCCGATAGGGAAACTACATAGTCCAAGTGCCCGCTAGTTAACCTAGATAGTCCAAGTGCCCGCTAGTAAACCTAGATAGTCCAAGGGCCCGCTAGTTAATCTAGATAGTCCAGTGCCCGCTAGTTAACATAGATAGTCCAAGTGCCCGCTAGTTAACCTAGATCGTCCAAGTGCCAGCTAGTTAACCTAGATAATCCAAGTGCCCGCTAGTTAATCTACATAGTCCAAGGGCCCTCTAGTTAACCTAGATAGTCCAAGTGCCCGCTAGGGAACGTACATAGTCCAAGTGCTCGCTAGGCAACCTACATAGTCCAACTGCCCGTTACTTGACCTAGATAGTCAAAGTGCCTGCTAGGTAACCTAAATAGTCCAAGTGTCCGCTAGGTAACCTAGATAATCCAATTGCCTGTTAGCTAACCTACATAGTCGAAGTATCCGCTAGTTAACCTACATAGTCCAAGTGCCCGTTCGTTAACCTAGATAGTCCAAGTGCCCGCTAGGTAACCTAGATAGTCCAATTGCCCATTAGCTAACCTAGATAGTCGATGTGTCCGCTAGTTAACCTACATAGTCCAAGTGCCCTTCGTTAACCTAGATAGGCCAAGTGCCCGCTAGGTAACCTAGACAGTCCAAGTGCCCGCTGGGTTACCTACATAGTCCAAGTGCACGTTCGTTAACCTAGATAGTCCAAGTGCCCGCTAGTTAACCTACATAGTCCAAGGGCCCGCTAGGTAACCTTGATAGTCCAAGTGCCTTCTAGTTAAACTACATAGTCCAATGCCCGATAGGGAACCTACATAGTCCAAGTGCCCGCTGAGGAAACTACATAGTCCAAGTGCCCGCTAGGGAACCTAGATAGTCCAAGTGCCCATAGGGAACCTACATAGTCCAAGTGCCCGCTAGTTAACCTATATAGTCCAAGGGCCCGCTAGTTAACCTACATAGTCCAATGGCCCGCTAGTTACTCTAGATAGTCCAAGTGCCCGCTAGTTAACCTACATAGTACAAGGGCCCGCTAGTTACTCTAGATAGTCCAAGTGCCCGCTAGTTAACCTACATAGTACAAGGGCCCGCTAGTTGACTTGGATAGTCCAAGTACCCGATAGTTAACCTAGATAGTCCAAGTGCCCGCTAGTTAACCTAAGTAGTCCAAATGTCCGATAGGGATCCTACATAGTCCAAGTGCCCGCTAGGTAACCTACATTTCCAAGTGCCCATTCGGTAACCTAGATAGTCAAAATGCCCGCTAGGTAACCTAGACAGTCCAAGTGCCTGCTAGGTTACCTACATAGTCCAAGTGCCCGTTCGTTAACCTAGATTTTCCAAGTGCCCTCTAGGTTACCTAGACAGTCTAAGTGCCCGCTAGTTAACCTACATAGTCCAAGTGCCTGCTAGGTAAACTACATAGTCCATGTGCCCACTAGGTAACCTAGACAGTCCAATTGCCCGCTAGTTAACCTAGACAGTCCAAGTACCCGATAGGGAACCTACATAGTCCAAGTGCCCGCTAGGGAACCTAAATAGTCCAAGTGCTCGCTTGGCAACCTACATAGTCCAAGTGCCCGTTAGTTGACCTAGATAGTCAAAGTGCCTGCTAGGTAACCTAAATAGTCCAAGTGCCCGCTAGGGAACCTACATAGTCCAAGTGCCCGCTAGGTAACCTAGATAGTCCAATTGCCCTTTAGCTAACCTAGATAGTCGAAGTGTCCGCTAGTTAACCTACATGGTCCAAGTGTCCGTTCGTTAACCTAGATAGGCCAAGTGCCCGCTAGGTAACCTAGACAGTCCAAGTGCCCGCTAGGTTACCTACATAGTCCAAGTGCATGTTCGTTAACCTACATAGTCCAAGTGCCCGCTAGGTAACGTAGATAGCCCAAGTGCCCGCTAGGGAATGTACATAGTCCAAGTGCCCTCTAGGTAACCTAGATAGTCCAAGTGCCCGCTAGTTAACCTACATAGTCCAAGTGCCTGCTAGGTAAACTACATAGTCCGAGTGCCCACTAGGTAACTTAGACAGTCCAATTGCCCGCTAGTTAACCTAGACAGTCCAAGTGCCCGCTGGGAACCTACATAGTCCAAGTGCTCGCTAGGTAACCTACATAGTACAAGTGCCCGTTAGTTAACCTAGATAGTCAAAGTGCCTGCTAGGAAACCTAAATAGTCCAAGTGCCCGCTAGGGAACCTACATAGTCCAAGTGCCCGCTAGGTAACCTAGATAGTCCAATTGCCCGTTAGCTAACCTAGATAGTCGAAGTATCTGCCAGTTAACCTACATAGTCCAAGTGCCCGTTGGTTAACCTAGATAGGCCAAGTGCCCGCTAGGTTACCTACATAGTCCAAGTCCACGTTCGTTAACTTAGATAGTCCAAGTGCCCGCTGGTAACCTAAATAGTCCAAGGGCCCGCTAGGTAACCTTGATAGTCCAAGTGCCTTCTAGTTAACCTACATAGTGCAAGTGCCCGCTATGTAACATACATAGTCCAAGTGCCCAGTAGGTAACCTAAATAATCCAAATGCCCGCTAGGGAAACTACATAGTCCAAGTGCCCGCTAGTTAACCTAGAGAGTCCAAGTGCCCGCTAGTAAACCTAGATAGTCCAAGGGCCCGCTAGTTACTCTAGATAGTCCAGTGCCCCCTAGTTAACCTAGATAGTCCAAGTGCCCGTTAGTTAACCTAGATCGTCCAAGTGCCCGCTAGTTAACCTAGATAATCCAAGTGCCCGCTAGTTAATCTACATAGTACAAGGGCCCTCTAGTTAACCTAGATAGTCCAAGTGCCCGCTAGGGGACGTACATAGTCCAAGAACTCGCTAGGCAACCTACATAATCCAACTGCCCGTTAGTTGACATAGATAGTCAAAGTGCCTGCTAGGTAACCTAAATAGTCCAAGTGCCCGCGAGGGAACCTACATAGTCCAAGTGCCCGCTAGGTAACCTATATAGTCGAAGTGTCCGCTAGGTAACCTACATAGTCCAAGTGCCCGTTCGTTAACCTAGATAGGCCAAGTGCCCGCTAGGTAACCTAGACAGTCCAAGTGCCCGCTAGGTTACCTACATAGTCCAAGTGCACGTTCGTTAACCTAGATAGTCCAAGTGTCCGCTAGTTAACCTAAGTAGTCCAAATGTCCGATAGGGATCATACATAGTCCATGTGCCCGGTAGGTAACCTACATTTCCAAGTGCCCGTTCGGTAACCTAGATAGTCAAAATGCCCGCTAGGTAACCTAGACAGTCCAAGTGCCTGCTAGGTTACCTACATAGTCCAAGTTCCCGTTCGTTAACCTAGATAGTCCAAGTGCCCTCTAGGTTACCTAGACAGTCCAAGTGCCCGCTAGTTAACCTACATAGTCCAAGTGCCTGCTAGGTAAACTACATAGTCCATGTGCCCACTAGGTAACCTAGACAGTCCAATTGCCCGCTAGTTAACCTAGACAGTCCAAGTACCCGATAGGGAACCTACATAGTCCAAGTGCCCGCTAGGGAACCTACATAGTCCAAGTGCTCGTAGGCAACCTACATAGTCCAAGTGCCCGTTAGTTAACCTAGATAGTCAAAGTGCCTGCTAGGTAACCTAAATAGTCCAAGTGCCCGCTAGGGAGCCTACATAGTCCAAGTGCCCGCTAGGAAACCTAGATAGTCCTATTGCCCATTAGCTAACCTAGATAGTCGAAGTGTCCGCTAGTTAACCTACATGGTCCAAGTGTCCGTTCGTTAACCTAGATAGGCCAAGTGCCCGCTAGGTAACCTAGACAGTCCAAGTGCCCGCTAGGTTACCTACATAGTCCAAGTGCACGTTCGTTAACCTACATAGTCCTAGTGCCGGCGAGGTAACGTAGATAGCCTAAGTGCCCGCTAGGGAACGTACGTAGTCCAAGTGCCCTCTAGGTAACCTAGATAGTCCAAGTGCCCGCTAGTTAACCTACATAGTCCAAGAGCCTGCTAGGTAAACTACATAGTCCAAGTGCCCTCTAGGCAACCTAGACAGTCCAATTGCCCGCTAGTTAACCAAGACAGTCCAAGTACCCGATAGGGAACCTACATAGTCCAAGTGCCCGCTGGGAACCTACATAGTCCAAGTGCTCGCTAGGTAACCTACATAGTCCAAGGGCACGTTCGTTAACCTACATAGTCCAAGTGCCGGCTAGGTAACCTAGATAGTCCAAGTGCCCGCTAGTTAAACTACATAGTCCAAGAGCCTGCTAGGTAAACTACATAGTCCAAGTGCCCACTAGGTAACCTAGACAGTCCAATTGCCCGCTAGTTAACCTAGACAGTCCAAGTACCCGATAGGGAACCTACATAGTCCAAGTGCCCGCTGGGAACCTACATAGTCCATGTGCTCGCTAGGTAACCTACATAGTCCAAGTGCCCGTTAGTTAACCTAGATAGTCAAAGTGCCCGCTAGGAAACCTAAATAGTCCAAGTGCCCGCTAGGGAACCTATATAGTACAAGTGCCCGCTAGGTAACCTAGATAGTCCAATTGCCCGTTAGCTAACCTAGATAGTCAAAGTGTCCGCCAGTTAACCTACATAGTCCAAGTGCCCGTTGGTTAACCTAGATAGGCCCAGTGCCCGCTAGGTAACCTAGACAGTCCAAGTGCCCGCTAGGTTACCTACATAGTCCAAGTGCACGTTCGTTAACATAGATAGTCCAAGTTCCCGCTGGTAACCTACATAGTCCAAGGGCCCGCTAGGTAACCTTGATAGTCTAAGTGCCTTCTAGTTAACCTACATAGTCCAAGTGCCCGCTAAGTAACCTACATAGTCCAAGTGCCCACTAGGTAACCTAAGTAATCCAAATGCCCGCTAGGAAAACTACATAGTCCAAGTGCCCGCTAGTTAACCTACATAGTCCAAGAGCCCGCTAGTTAATCTAGATAGTCCATGTGCCCGCTAGTTAACCTAGATAGTCCAAGTGCCCGCTAGTTACCTAGATAGTCCAAGGGACCGCTAGTTAATCTCCATAGTCCAAGTGCCCGCTAGTTTACCTAGATAGTCCAAGTGCCCGCTAGTTAACCTAGATCATCCAAGTTCCCGCTAGTTAACCTAGAAAATCCAAGTGCCCGCTAGTTAACCTACATAGTCCAAGGGCCCTCTAGTTAACCTAGATTGTCCAAGTGCCCGCTAGGGTACGTACATAGTCCAAGTGCCCGCTAGGTAACCTAGATAGTCCAAGTGCCCACTAGGGTATGTACATAGTTCAAGTGCCCACTAGGTAACCTAGATTGTCCAAGTGTCCGCTAGTTAACCTACAAAGTCCAAGTGCCCGCTAGGTAACCTAGATAGTCCTAAGTCCTGCTAGTTAAACTACATAGTCCAATGCCTGATAGGGAACCTACATAGTCCAAGTGCCCGCTGAGGAACCTACATAGTCCAAGTGCCCGCTAGTGAACCTATATATTCCAAGTGCCCGTTAGGGAACCTAGATAGTCCAAGTGCCCATAGGGAACCTATATAGTCCAAGTGACCGCTAGGAAACCTACATAGTCAAAGTGCCCGCTAGGGAACCTGCATTGTGCAAGTGCCCGCAAGTTAACCTAGATAGTCCAAGTGCCCGCTAGTTAACCTACATAGTCCAAGGTCAGCTAGTTAACCTAGATAGTCCAAGTGCCCGCTAGTTAACCTACATAGTCCAAGGGCCCTCTAGTTAACCTAGATTGTCCAAGTGCCCGCTAGGGTACGTACATAGTCCAAGTGCCCGCTAGGTAACCTAGATAGTCCAAGTGCCCGCTAGGATATGTACATAGTTCAAGTGCCCACTAGGTAACCTAGATTGTCCAAGTGTCCGCTAGTTAACCTACAAAGTCCAAGTGCCCGCTAGGTAACCTAGATAGTCCTAAGTCCTGCTAGTTAAACTACATAGTCCAATGCCTGATAGGGAACCTACATAGTCCAAGTGCCCGCTGAGGAACCTACATAGTCCAAGTGCCCGCTAGTGAACCTATATATTCCAAGTGCCCGTTAGGGAACCTAGATAGTCCAAGTGCCCATAGGGAACCTATATAGTCCAAGTGACCGCTAGGAAACCTACATAGTCAAAGTGCCCGCTAGGGAACCTGCATTGTGCAAGTGCCCGCAAGTTAACCTAGATAGTCCAAGTGCCCGCTAGTTAACCTACATAGTCCAAGGTCAGCTAGTTAACCTAGATAGTCCAAGTGCCCGCTAGTTAACCTACATAGTCCAAGGGCCCGCTAGTTAACCTAGATATTCCAAGTGCCCGCAAGTTAACCTACATAGTCCAAGTTCCCGTTAGGTAACCTAGATAGTACAAGTGCCCGCAAGGTAACCTACATAGTCCAAGTGCCGTCTAGGTAACCTACATATTCCAAGTTCCTGTTAGCTAACCTAGATAATCCAAATGCCCGCTAGGTAACCTACATAGTCCAAGTGCCCTTTCGTTAACCTAGATAGTCAAAGTGCCCGCTAGGTAACATAGACAGTCCAAATGCCCGCTAGGTAACTTAGATAATCCAAGTGCCCGCTAGGTAACCTAGCCGGCACTTGGACTATCTAGGTTAACGAACGGGCACTTGGACTATGTAGGATAGCTAACAGGAACTTGGACTATCTAGGTTAAATAGCGGGCACTTGGACATGCAGGTTCCCAAGCGGGCACTTGGACTATGTAGGTTACCTAGCGGGCACTTGGACTATCTAGGTTAACGAACGGGCACTTGGACTATGTAGGTTAGCTAACAGGAACTTGGACTATCTAGGTTACCTAACGGGCATTTGGACTATGTAGGTTCCCTAGCGGGCACTTGGATTATGTAGGTTCCCTTCTTTCACTTGGACTATGTAATTTACTAGCGGGCATTTGGACTATGTAAGTTACCTAGCGGGCACTTGGATTATGTAGGTTACCTAGCAGGCACTTGGGCTGTCTAGTTTACCTAGCAGGCACTTGGACTATCTAGGTTATCGAACGGGCACTTGGACGATGTAGGTTAACTAGCGGGCCATTGGACTATGTAGGTTAACTAGCGGGCACTTTGACGATCTAGGTTAGCAAACGGGCACTTGGACTATGTAGGTTAACTTGCGGGCAATTGGATTATCTAGGTTTACTAGCGGGTTCTTGGACTATGTAGGTTAACTAGCGGGCACTTGGACTATCTAGGTTAACTAGCTGACCTTGGACTATGTAGGTTAACTAGCGGGCACTTGGACTATCTAGGTTAACTTGCGGGCACTTGCACAATGCAGGTTCCCTAGCGGGCACTTTGACTATGTAGGTTCCCTAGCGGGCACTTGGACTATCTATGTTAGCTAACGGGCACTTGAATTATCTAAGTTATCTAGCGGGTACTTGGACTATGTAGGTTACCTAGGGGGCCCTTGGACTATGTACGTTACCTAGCGGGCACTTGGACTATCTAGGTTAACGAACGGGCACTAGGACGATGCAGGTTACCTAGCGGGCACTTGGACTATGTAGGTTACCTAGCGGGCACTTGGACTATCTAGGTTAACGAACGGGCACTTGGACTATGTAGGTTAGGAACAGGAACTTGGACTATCTAGGTTACCTAACGGGCATTTGGACTATGTAGGTTCCCTAGCGGGCACTTGGATTATGTAGGTTCCCTTCTTGCACTTGGACTATGTAGTTTCCTAGCGGGCATTTGGATTATTTAAGTTACCTAGTGGGCACTTGGACTATCTAGGTTAACTAGCGGGCCCTTGGACTATGTAGGTTAACTAGCGGGCACTTGGATTGTCTAGGTTACCTAGCGGGCACTTGGACTATCTAGGTTAACGAACAGGCACTTGGACTATGTAGGTTAGCTAACAGGAACTTGAACTATCTAGGTTACCTAACGGGCATTTGGACTATGTAGGTTCCCTAGCGGGCAATTGGATTATGTAGGTTCCCTTCTTGCACTTGGACTATGTAGGTTACCTAGCAGGCACTTGGACTGTCTAGTTTACCTAGCGGGCACATGGACTATCTACGTTAACTAGCGGGCCCTTGGACTATGTAGGTTACCTAGCAGACACTTGGACTATCTAGGTTAACGAACGGGCACTTGGACTAAGTAGGTAACCTAGCGGGCACTTGGACTATCTAGGTTAGCTAACGGGCACTTGGACTATCTAAGTTACCTAGCGGGCACTTGGACTATGTAGGTTACCTAGCGGGCCCTTGGACTATGTAGGTTACCTAGCGGGCACATGGACTATCTAGGTTAACGAATGGGCACTTGGACTATGTTGGTTAGCTAACAGGAACTTGGACTATCTAGGTTAACTAGTGGGCACTTGGATTATGTAGGTTCACTTCTTGCACTTGGACTATGTAGTTTACTAGCGGACATTTGGACTATGTAGGTTACCTAGCGGGCACTTGGACTATCTAAGTTCCCTAGCGGGCACTTGGACTATCTAGGTTCCCTAGCGGGCACTTGGACTATATAGGTTCCCTAAAGGGCACTTGGACTATGTAGGATCCCTAGCAGGCACTCGGACTATGAAGGTTCCCTAGCGGGCAATTGGACTATGTAGGTTCCCTAGCAGGCCCTTTGACTATGTAAGTTCTCTAACGGGCACTTGGACTATGTGGGTTCCCTAGAGGGCATATGGACTATCTAGGTTACCTAACGGGCACTTGGACTATGTACGTTACTAGCGGGCATTTGGACTATGTAGGCTACCTAGCGGATACTTGGACTATGTAGGTTACCTAGCGGGCACTTGGACTATCTAGGTTAACGAACGGGCACTTGGACTATGTAGGTTAGCTAACAGGAACTTGGACTATCTAGGTTACCTAACGGGCATTTGGACTATGTAGGTTCCCTAGCAGGCACTTGGATTATGTAGGTTCCCTTCTTGCACTTGTACTACGTAGTTTACTAGCGGGCATTTGGACTATGTAAGTTACCTAGCGGGCACTTGGACTATGTAGGTTCCCTTTCAGGGACTTGGACAATGTAGGTTAACTAGCGGGCACTTGGACTATCTAGGTTAACTAGCGGGCCATTGGACTATGTAGGTTAACTAGCGGGCACTTTGACGATCTAGGTTAGCAAACGGGCACTTGGACTATGTAGGTTACCTAGCAGGCACTTGGACTGTCTAGGTTAGCTAGCGGGCACTTGGACTATCTAGGTTAGCTAACGGGCACTTGGATTATCTAAGTTATCTAGCGGGCACATGGACTATGTAGGTTACCTAGCGGGCCCTTGGACTATGTAGGTTACCTGGCGGGCACTTGGACTATCTAGGTTAACGAACGGGCACTTGGACTATGTAGGTTAGCTAACAGGAACTTGGTCTATCTAGGTTAACTAGCGGGCACTTGGATATGCTGGTGCCCTAGCGGGCACTTGGACTATGTATGTTGCCTAGCGGGCACTTGGACTATCTAGGTTAACGAACGGGCACTTGGATTATGTAGGTTAGCTAACAGGAACTTGAACTATCTAGGTTACCTAACGGGCATTTGGACTATGTAGGTTCCCTAGCGGGCACTTGGATTATGTAGGTTCCTTTCTTGCTCTTGGACTATGTAGTTTACTAGCGGGCATTTGGACTATGTAAGTTACTTAGCGGGCACTTGGACTATGTAGGTTACCTAGCAGGCACTTGGACTATCTATGTTAGGTAACGGGCACTTGGATTATCTAAGTTATCTAGCGGGCACTTGGACTATGTAGGTTACCTAGCGGGCCCTTGGACTATGTAGGTTACCTAGCGGGCACTTGGACTATCTAGGTTAACGAATGGGCACTTGGACTATGTAGGTTAGCTAACAGGAACTTGGACTATCTAGGTTAACTAGCGGGCACTTGGACGATGCAGGTATCCTAGCGGGCACTTGGACGATGCAGGTACCCTAGCGGGCACTTTGACTATGTAGGTTCCCTAGCGGGCACTTGGACTATGTGGGTACCCTAGCGGGCATTTGGACTATCTAGGTTACCTAACGGGCATTTGGACTATGTAGGTTCCCTAGTGGGCACTTGGATTATGTAGGCTCCCTTCTTGCACTTGGACTATGTAGTTTACTAGTGGGCATTTGGACTATGTAGGTTACCCAGTGTGCACTTGGACTATCTAGGTTCCCTAGCGGGCACTTGGACTATCTAGGTTCCCTAGCGGGCACTTGGACTATATAGGTTCCCTAAAGGGCACTTGAACTATGTAGGATACCTAGCAGGCACTCGGACTATGAAGGTTCCCTAGCGGGCAATTGGACTGTGTAGGTTCCCTAGCAGGCCCTTTGACTATGTAAGTTCTCGAACGGGCACTTGGACTATGTGGGTTCCCTAGCGGGCATATAGACTATCTAAGTTACCTAACGGGCACTTGGACTATGTACATTACTAGCGGGCATTTGGACTATGTAGGTTACCTAGCGGATACTTGGACTATTTAGGTTCCCTATCAGGGACTTGGACAATGTAGGTTAACTAGCGGGCACTTGGACTGTCTAGTTAACCTAGCGGGCACTTGGACTATCTAGGTTAACATGCGGGCCCTTGGACTTGTAGGTTAACTAGCGGGCACTTGGATTGTCTAGGTTACCTAGCGGGCACTTGGACTATCTAGGTTAACGAACGGGCACTTGGACTATGTAGGTAACCTAGCGGGCACTTGGACTATCTAGGTTAGCTAACGGGCACTTGGACTATCTAAGTTAACTAGCGGGCACTTGGACTATGTAGGTTACCTAGCGGGCCCTTGGACTATGAAAGTTACCTAGCGGGCACTTGGACTTTCTAGGTTAACGAATGGGCAATTGGACTATGTAGGTTAGCTAACAGGAACTTGGACTATCTAGGTTAACTAGCGGGCACTTGGACGATGCAGGTACCCTAGCGGGCACTTTGACTATGTAGGTTCCCTAGCGGGCACTTGGACTATGTGGGTACCCTAGCGGGCATTTGGACTATCTAGGTTACCTAAAGGGCATTTGGACTATGTAGGTTCACTAGTGGGCACTTGGATTATGTAGGTTCCCTTCTTGCACTTGGACTATGTAGTTTACTAGCGGGCATTTGGACTATGTAGGTTACCCAGTGTGCACTTGGACTATCTAGGTTCCCTAGTGGGCACTTGGACTATCTAGGTTCCCTAGCGGGCACTTGGACTATATAGGTTCCCTAAAGGGCACTTGAACTATGTAGGATCCCTAGCAGGCACTCGGACTATGAAGGTTCCCTAGCGGGCAATTGGACTATGTAGGTTCCCTAGCAGGCCCTTTGACTATGTAAGTTCTCGAACGGGCACTTGGACTATGTGGGTTCCCTAGCGGGCATATAGACTATCTAGGTTACCTAACGGGCACTTGGACTATGTACATTACTAGCGGGCATTTGGACTATGTAGGTTACCTAGCGGATACTTGGACTATTTAGGTTCCCTATCAGGGACTTGGACAATGTAGGTTAACTAGCGGGCACTTGGACTGTCTAGTTAACCTAGCGGGCACGTGGACTATCTAGGTTAACAAGCGGGCCCTTGGACTATGTAGGTTAACTAGCGGGCACTTGGATTGTCTAGGTTACCTAGCGGGCACTTGGACTATCTAGGTTAACGAACGGGCACTTGGACTATGTAGGTAACCTAGCGGGCACTTGGACTATCTAGGTTAGCTAACGGGCACTTGGACTATCTAAGTTACCTAGCGGGCACTTGGACTATGTAGGTTACCTAGCGGGCCCTTGGACTATGAAAGTTACCTAGCGGGCACTTGGACTATCTAGGTTAACGAATGGGCAATTGGACTATGTAGGTTAGCTAACAGGAACTTGGACTATCTAGGTTAACTAGCGGGCACTTGGACGATGCAGGTATCCTAGCGGGCACTTTGACTATGTAGGTTCCCTAGAGGGCACTTGGACTATGTGGGTACCCTAGCAGGCATTTGGACTATCTAGGTTACCTAAAGGGCATTTGGACTATGTAGGTTCACTAGTGGGCACTTGGATTATGTAGGTTCCCTTCTTGCACTTGGACTATGTAGTTTACTAGCGGGCATTTGGACTATGTAGGTTACCTAGCGGGCACTTGGACTATCTAGGTTCCCTAGCGGGCACTTGGACTATCTAGGTTCCCTAGCGGGCACTTGGACTATATAGGTTCCCTAAAGGGCACTTGGACTATGTAGGATCCCTAGCAGGCACTCGGACTATGAAGGTTCCCTAGCGGGCAATTGGACTATGTAGGTTCCCTAGCAGGCCCTTTGACTATGTAAGTTCTCTAACGGGCACTTGGACTATGTGGGTTCCCTAGCGGGCATATAGACTATCTAGGTTACCTAACGGGCACTTGGACTATGTACGTTACTAGCGGGCATTTGGACTATGTAGGCTACCTAGCGGATACTTGGACTATGTAGGTTACCTAGCGGGCACTTGGACTATCTAGGTTAACGAACGGGCACTTGGACTATGTAGGTTAGCTAACAGGAACTTGGACTATCTAGGTTACCTAACGGGCATTTGGACTATGTAGGTTCCCTAGCAGGCACTTGGATTATGTAGGTTCCCTTCTTGCACTTGTAGTATGTAGTTTACTAACGGGCATTTGGACTATGTAAGTTACCTAGCGGGCACTTGGACTATGTAGGTTCCCTTTCAGGGACTTGGACAATGTAGGTTAACTAGCGGGCACTTGGACTATCTAGGTTAACTAGCGGGCCATTGGACTATGTAGGTTAACTAGCGGGCACTTTGACGATCTAGGTTAGCAAACGGGCACTTGGACTATGTAGGTTACCTAGCAGGCACTTGGACTGTCTAGGTTACCTAGCGGGCACTTGGACTATCTAGGTTAGCTAACGGGCACTTGGATTATCTAAGTTATCTAGCGGGCACTTGGACTATGTAGGTTACCTAGCGGGCCCTTGGACTATGTAGGTTACC
Source organism: Tenrec ecaudatus (assembly GCF_050624435.1). NCBI lineage: Eukaryota > Metazoa > Chordata > Mammalia > Afrosoricida > Tenrecidae > Tenrec > Tenrec ecaudatus. Next base: position 132,593,604 of record NC_134533.1, on the reverse strand, counting down.
TAGCGGGCACTTGGACTATCTAAGTTAACAAACGGGCACTTGGACTATGTAGGTTAGCTAACAGGAACTTGGTCTAACTAGGTTAACTAGCGGGCACTTGGATATGCAGGTGCCCTAGCGGGCACTTGGACTATGTATGTTACCTAGCGGGCACTTGGACTATCTAGGTTAACGAATGGGCACTTGGATTATGTAGGTTAGCTAACAGGAACTTGGACTATCTAGGTTACCTAACGGGCATTTGGACTATGTAGGTTCCCTAGCGGGCACTTGGATTATGTAGGTTCCTTTCTTGCTCTTGGACTATGTAGTTTACTAGCGGGCATTTGGACTATGTAAATTACTTAGCGGGCACTTGGACTATGTAGGTTACCTAGCAGGCACTTGGACTATCTATGTTAGGTAACGGGCACTTGGATTATCTAAGTTATTTAGCGGGCACTTGGACTATGTAGGTTACCTAGCGGGCCCTTGGACTATGTAGGTTACCTAGCGGGCACTTGGACTATCCAGGTTAACGAACGGGCACTTTGATGATGCAGGTTCCCTAGCGTGCACTTGGAATATGTAGGTTACCCAGCGGGCACTTGGACTATCTAGGTTAACGAACGGGCACTTGGAGTATGTAGGTTAGCTAACAGGAACTTGGACTATCTAGGGTACCTAACGGGCATTTGGACTATGTAGGTTACCTAGCGGCCTTTGGACTATGTAGGTTACCTAGCTGGCATTTGGACTATCTAGGTTAACGAACGGGCACTTGGACTATGTAGGTTAGCTAACAGGAACTTGGACTATCTAGGTTACCTAACGGGCATTTGGACTATGTAGGTTCCCTAGCAGGCACTTGGATTATGTAGGTTCCCTTCTTGCACTTGTACTACGTAGTTTACTAGCGGGCATTTGGACTATGTAAGTTACCTAGCGGGCACTTGGACTATGTAGGTTCCCTTTCAGGGACTTGGACAATGTAGGTTAACTAGCGGGCACTTGGACTATCTAGGTTAACTAGCGGGCCATTGGACTATGTAGGTTAACTAGCGGGCACTTTGACGATCTAGGTTAGCAAACGGGCACTTGGACTATGTAGGTTACCTAGCAGGCACTTGGACTGTCTAGGTTAGCTAGCGGGCACTTGGACTATCTAGGTTAGCTAACGGGCACTTGGATTATCTAAGTTATCTAGCGGGCACATGGACTATGTAGGTTACCTAGCGGGCCCTTGGACTATGTAGGTTACCTGGCGGGCACTTGGACTATCTAGGTTAACGAACGGGCACTTGGACTATGTAGGTTAGCTAACAGGAACTTGGTCTATCTAGGTTAACTAGCGGGCACTTGGATATGCTGGTGCCCTAGCGGGCACTTGGACTATGTATGTTGCCTAGCGGGCACTTGGACTATCTAGGTTAACGAACGGGCACTTGGATTATGTAGGTTAGCTAACAGGAACTTGAACTATCTAGGTTACCTAACGGGCATTTGGACTATGTAGGTTCCCTAGCGGGCACTTGGATTATGTAGGTTCCTTTCTTGCTCTTGGACTATGTAGTTTACTAGCGGGCATTTGGACTATGTAAGTTACTTAGCGGGCACTTGGACTATGTAGGTTACCTAGCAGGCACTTGGACTATCTATGTTAGGTAACGGGCACTTGGATTATCTAAGTTATCTAGCGGGCACTTGGACTATGTAGGTTACCTAGCGGGCCCTTGGACTATGTAGGTTACCTAGCGGGCACTTGGACTATCTAGGTTAACGAATGGGCACTTGGACTATGTAGGTTAGCTAACAGGAACTTGGACTATCTAGGTTAACTAGCGGGCACTTGGACGATGCAGGTATCCTAGCGGGCACTTGGACGATGCAGGTACCCTAGCGGGCACTTTGACTATGTAGGTTCCCTAGCGGGCACTTGGACTATGTGGGTACCCTAGCGGGCATTTGGACTATCTAGGTTACCTAACGGGCATTTGGACTATGTAGGTTCCCTAGTGGGCACTTGGATTATGTAGGCTCCCTTCTTGCACTTGGACTATGTAGTTTACTAGTGGGCATTTGGACTATGTAGGTTACCCAGTGTGCACTTGGACTATCTAGGTTCCCTAGCGGGCACTTGGACTATCTAGGTTCCCTAGCGGGCACTTGGACTATATAGGTTCCCTAAAGGGCACTTGAACTATGTAGGATACCTAGCAGGCACTCGGACTATGAAGGTTCCCTAGCGGGCAATTGGACTGTGTAGGTTCCCTAGCAGGCCCTTTGACTATGTAAGTTCTCGAACGGGCACTTGGACTATGTGGGTTCCCTAGCGGGCATATAGACTATCTAAGTTACCTAACGGGCACTTGGACTATGTACATTACTAGCGGGCATTTGGACTATGTAGGTTACCTAGCGGATACTTGGACTATTTAGGTTCCCTATCAGGGACTTGGACAATGTAGGTTAACTAGCGGGCACTTGGACTGTCTAGTTAACCTAGCGGGCACTTGGACTATCTAGGTTAACATGCGGGCCCTTGGACTTGTAGGTTAACTAGCGGGCACTTGGATTGTCTAGGTTACCTAGCGGGCACTTGGACTATCTAGGTTAACGAACGGGCACTTGGACTATGTAGGTAACCTAGCGGGCACTTGGACTATCTAGGTTAGCTAACGGGCACTTGGACTATCTAAGTTAACTAGCGGGCACTTGGACTATGTAGGTTACCTAGCGGGCCCTTGGACTATGAAAGTTACCTAGCGGGCACTTGGACTTTCTAGGTTAACGAATGGGCAATTGGACTATGTAGGTTAGCTAACAGGAACTTGGACTATCTAGGTTAACTAGCGGGCACTTGGACGATGCAGGTACCCTAGCGGGCACTTTGACTATGTAGGTTCCCTAGCGGGCACTTGGACTATGTGGGTACCCTAGCGGGCATTTGGACTATCTAGGTTACCTAAAGGGCATTTGGACTATGTAGGTTCACTAGTGGGCACTTGGATTATGTAGGTTCCCTTCTTGCACTTGGACTATGTAGTTTACTAGCGGGCATTTGGACTATGTAGGTTACCCAGTGTGCACTTGGACTATCTAGGTTCCCTAGTGGGCACTTGGACTATCTAGGTTCCCTAGCGGGCACTTGGACTATATAGGTTCCCTAAAGGGCACTTGAACTATGTAGGATCCCTAGCAGGCACTCGGACTATGAAGGTTCCCTAGCGGGCAATTGGACTATGTAGGTTCCCTAGCAGGCCCTTTGACTATGTAAGTTCTCGAACGGGCACTTGGACTATGTGGGTTCCCTAGCGGGCATATAGACTATCTAGGTTACCTAACGGGCACTTGGACTATGTACATTACTAGCGGGCATTTGGACTATGTAGGTTACCTAGCGGATACTTGGACTATTTAGGTTCCCTATCAGGGACTTGGACAATGTAGGTTAACTAGCGGGCACTTGGACTGTCTAGTTAACCTAGCGGGCACGTGGACTATCTAGGTTAACAAGCGGGCCCTTGGACTATGTAGGTTAACTAGCGGGCACTTGGATTGTCTAGGTTACCTAGCGGGCACTTGGACTATCTAGGTTAACGAACGGGCACTTGGACTATGTAGGTAACCTAGCGGGCACTTGGACTATCTAGGTTAGCTAACGGGCACTTGGACTATCTAAGTTACCTAGCGGGCACTTGGACTATGTAGGTTACCTAGCGGGCCCTTGGACTATGAAAGTTACCTAGCGGGCACTTGGACTATCTAGGTTAACGAATGGGCAATTGGACTATGTAGGTTAGCTAACAGGAACTTGGACTATCTAGGTTAACTAGCGGGCACTTGGACGATGCAGGTATCCTAGCGGGCACTTTGACTATGTAGGTTCCCTAGAGGGCACTTGGACTATGTGGGTACCCTAGCAGGCATTTGGACTATCTAGGTTACCTAAAGGGCATTTGGACTATGTAGGTTCACTAGTGGGCACTTGGATTATGTAGGTTCCCTTCTTGCACTTGGACTATGTAGTTTACTAGCGGGCATTTGGACTATGTAGGTTACCTAGCGGGCACTTGGACTATCTAGGTTCCCTAGCGGGCACTTGGACTATCTAGGTTCCCTAGCGGGCACTTGGACTATATAGGTTCCCTAAAGGGCACTTGGACTATGTAGGATCCCTAGCAGGCACTCGGACTATGAAGGTTCCCTAGCGGGCAATTGGACTATGTAGGTTCCCTAGCAGGCCCTTTGACTATGTAAGTTCTCTAACGGGCACTTGGACTATGTGGGTTCCCTAGCGGGCATATAGACTATCTAGGTTACCTAACGGGCACTTGGACTATGTACGTTACTAGCGGGCATTTGGACTATGTAGGCTACCTAGCGGATACTTGGACTATGTAGGTTACCTAGCGGGCACTTGGACTATCTAGGTTAACGAACGGGCACTTGGACTATGTAGGTTAGCTAACAGGAACTTGGACTATCTAGGTTACCTAACGGGCATTTGGACTATGTAGGTTCCCTAGCAGGCACTTGGATTATGTAGGTTCCCTTCTTGCACTTGTAGTATGTAGTTTACTAACGGGCATTTGGACTATGTAAGTTACCTAGCGGGCACTTGGACTATGTAGGTTCCCTTTCAGGGACTTGGACAATGTAGGTTAACTAGCGGGCACTTGGACTATCTAGGTTAACTAGCGGGCCATTGGACTATGTAGGTTAACTAGCGGGCACTTTGACGATCTAGGTTAGCAAACGGGCACTTGGACTATGTAGGTTACCTAGCAGGCACTTGGACTGTCTAGGTTACCTAGCGGGCACTTGGACTATCTAGGTTAGCTAACGGGCACTTGGATTATCTAAGTTATCTAGCGGGCACTTGGACTATGTAGGTTACCTAGCGGGCCCTTGGACTATGTAGGTTACCTAGCGGGCACTTGGACTATCTAAGTTAACGAACGGGCACTTGGACTATGTAGGTTAGCTAACAGGAACTTGGTCTAACTAGGTTAACTAGCGGGCACTTGGATATGCAGGTGCCCTAGCGGGCACTTGGACTATGTATGTTACCTAGCGGGCACTTGGACTATCTAGGTTAACGAATGGGCACTTGGATTATGTAGGTTAGCTAACAGGAACTTGGACTATCTAGGTTACCTAACGGGCATTTGGACTATGTAGGTTCCCTAGCGGGCACTTGGATTATGTAGGTTCCTTTCTTGCTCTTGGACTATGTAGTTTACTAGCGGGCATTTGGACTATGTAAATTACTTAGCGGGCACTTGGACTATGTAGGTTACCTAGCAGGCACTTGGACTATCTATGTTAGGTAACGGGCACTTGGATTATCTAAGTTATTTAGCGGGCACTTGGACTATGTAGGTTACCTAGCGGGCCCTTGGACTATGTAGGTTACCTAGCGGGCACTTGGACTATCCAGGTTAACGAACGGGCACTTTGATGATGCAGGTTCCCTAGCGTGCACTTGGAATATGTAGGTTACCCAGCGGGCACTTGGACTATCTAGGTTAACGAACGGGCACTTGGAGTATGTAGGTTAGCTAACAGGAACTTGGACTATCTAGGGTACCTAACGGGCATTTGGACTATGTAGGTTACCTAGCGGCCTTTGGACTATGTAGGTTACCTAGCTGGCATTTGGACTATCTAGGTTAACGAATGGGCACTTGAACTATGTAGGTTAGCTAACAGGAACTTGGACTATCTAGGTTAACTAGCGGGCACTTGGACGATGCAGGTACCCTAGCGGGCACTTGGACGATGCAGGTACCCTAGCGGGCACTTTGACTATGTAGGTTCCCTAGCGGGCACTTGGACTATGTGGGTACCCTAGCGGGCATTTGGACTATCTAGGTTACCTAACGGGCATTTGGACTATGTAGGTTCCCTAGTGGGCACTTGGATTATGTAGGTTCCCTTCTTGCACTTGGACTATGTAGTTTACTAGCGGGCATTTGGACTATGTAGGTTACCCAGTGTGCACTTGGACTATCTAGGTTCCCTAGCGGGCACTTGGACTATCTAGGTTCCCTAGCGGGCACTTGGACTATATAGGTTCCCTAAAGGGCACTTGGACTATGTAGGATCCCTAGCAGGCACTCGGACTATGAAGATTCCCTAGCGGGCAATTGGACTATGTAGGTTCCCTAGCAGGCCCTTTGACTATGTAAGTTCTCGAACGGGCACTTGGACTATGTGGGTTCCCTAGCGGGCATATAGACTATCTAGGTTACCTAACGGGCACTTGGCTATGTACATTACTAGCGGGCATTTGGACTATGTAGGTTACCTAGCGGATACTTGGACTATGTAGGTTCCCTATCAGGGACTTGGACAATGTAGGTTAACTAGCGGGCACTTGGACTATCTAGGTTAACTAGCGGGCCATTGGACTATGTAGGTTAACTAGCGGGCACTTTGACGATCTAGGTTAGCAAACGGGCACTTGGCCTATGTAGGTTACCTAGCAGGCACTTGGACTGTCTAGGTTACCTAGCGGGCACTTGGACTATCTAGGATAACGAACGGGCAATTGGATTATGTAGGTTACCTAGCAGGCACTTGGACTATCTATGTTAGCTAACGGGAACTTGGATTATCTAAGTTATCTAGCTGGCACTTGGACTATGTTGGTTACCTAGCGGGCATTTGGACTATGTAGGTTCCCTAGCGGGCACTTGGACTATCTAGGTTAACGAACGGGCACTTGGACTATGTAGGTTAGCTAACAGGAACTTGGACTATCTAGGTTAACGAACGGGCACTTGGAGTATGTAGGTTAGCTAACAGGAACTTGGACTATCTAGGGTACCTAACGGGCATTTGGACTATGTAGGTTACCTAGCGGGCATTTGGACTATCTAGGTTAACGAATGGGCACTTGAACTATGTAGGTTAGCTAACAGGAACTTGGACTATCTAGGTTAACTAGCGGGCACTTGGACGATGCAGGTACCCTAGCGGGCACTTGGACGATGCAGGTACCCTAGCGGGCACTTTGACTATGTAGGTTCCCTAGCGGGCACTTGGACTATGTGGGTACCCTAGCGGGCATTTGGACTATCTAGGTTACCTAACGGGCATTTGGACTATGTAGGTTCCCTAGTGGGCACTTGGATTATGTAGGTTCCCTTCTTGCACTTGGACTATGTAGTTTACTAGCGGGCATTTGGACTATGTAGGTTACCCAGTGTGCACTTGGACTATCTAGGTTCCCTAGCGGGCACTTGGACTATCTAGGTTCCCTAGCGGGCACTTGGACTATATAGGTTCCCTAAAGGGCACTTGGACTATGTAGGATCCCTAGCAGGCACTCGGACTATGAAGATTCCCTAGCGGGCAATTGGACTATGTAGGTTCCCTAGCAGGCCCTTTGACTATGTAAGTTCTCGAACGGGTACTTGGACTATGTGGGTTCCCTAGCGGGCATATAGACTATCTAGGTTACCTAACGGGCACTTGGCTATGTACATTACTAGCGGGCATTTGGACTATGTAGGTTACCTAGCGGATACTTGGACTATGTAGGTTCCCTATCAGGGACTTGGACAATGTAGGTTAACTAGCGGGCACTTGGACTATCTAGGTTAACTAGCGGGCCATTGGACTATGTAGGTTAACTAGCGGGCACTTTGACGATCTAGGTTAGCAAACGGGCACTTGGCCTATGTAGGTTACCTAGCAGGCACTTGGACTGTCTAGGTTACCTAGCGGGCACTTGGACTATCTAGGATAACGAACGGGCAATTGGATTATGTAGGTTACCTAGCAGGCACTTGGACTATCTATGTTAGCTAACGGGAACTTGGATTATCTAAGTTATCTAGCGGGCACTTGGACTATGTTGGTTACCTAGCGGGCATTTGGACTATGTAGGTTCCCTAGCGGGCACTTGGACTATCTAGGTTAACGAACGGGCACTTGGACTATGTAGGTTAGCTAACAGGAACTTGGACTATCTAGGTTAACTAGCGGGCACTTGGACATGCAGGTTCCCTAGCGGGCTCTTGGACTATGTAGGTTTCCTAGCGGGCACTTGGACTATCTAGGTTACCTAACGGGCATTTGGACTATGTAGGTTCCCTAGCGGGCACTTGGATTATGTAGGTTCCCTTCTTACACTTGGACTATGTAGTTTACTAGCGGGCACTTGGACTATGTAAGTTACCTAGCGGGCACTTGGACTATGTAGGTTACCTAGCAGGCACTTGGACTGTCTAGTTTACCTAGCGGGCACTTGGACTATCTAGGTTAACGAACGGGCACTTGGACTATGTAGGTTAGCTAACAGGGACTTGGACTATCTAGGTTAACTAGCGGGCACTTGGATTATGTAGGTTCCCTAGCGGGCACTTGGACTATGTGGGTACCATAGCGGGCATTTGGATTATCTGGTTACCTAACGGGCATTTGGACTATGTAGGTTGCCTAGCGGGCACTTGGATTATGTAGGTTCCCTTCTTGCACTTGGACTATGTAGGTTACTAGTGGGCATTTGGACTATGTAGGTTACCTAGCGGGCACTTGGACTATGTATGTTAACTCGCGGGCGCTAGAACTATGTAGGTTACCTAGCGGGCACTTGGACTATGTAGGTTAAATAGCGGGCACTTTGACTATCTAGGTTAGCTAACAGGAACTTGGACTATCTAGGTTACCTAGCGGGCATTTGGACTATGTAGGTTACCTAGCGGGCACTTGGACTATGTAGGTTAACTTGCGGGCACTTGGACTATCTAGATTACCTAGCGGGCACTTAGACGATGTTGGTTAACTAGTGGGCACTTGGACGATCTAGGTTAACTAGTGGGCACTTGGACGATATAGGTTAACTAGCGGGTAATTGGATTATCTAGGTTAGCTAGAGGGCACTTGAACTATGTAGGTTAACTAGTGGGCCCTTAGACTATCTAGGTTAGCTAACGGGCACTTGGACTCTGTTGGTTAATTAGCGGGTATTTGGACTATGAATGTGCCCTAGCGGGAATTTGGACTATATATAGGTTACCTAGCGGGCACGTGTACTTTGTAGGTTACCTATTGGGCACTTGGATTATGTAGGTTCCCTATCAGGCACTTGGACTATGTAGGTTACTAGCGGGCATTTGGACTATGAAGGTTACCTAACGGGCACTTGGACTATGAGGGTTCCGTATCGGGCACTTAGACAATGTAGGTTACCTAGCGGGCACTTGGACTATCTAGGTTAGGTAACAGCACGTGGACTATCTAGGTTACCTAGTGGGAACTTGGACTATGTAGGTTACCTAGCGGGCAGTTTGACTATGTAGGTTAACTAGCGGACACTTGAACGAACTAGGTTAACGAGCGGGCCCTTGGACTATGTAGGTTACCTAGCGGGCACTTGGACTATCTAAGTTAGCTAACAGGAACTTGGACTATCTAGGTTACTAGCGGGCACTTTGACTATGTAGGTCACCTAGCGGGCAGTTGGACTATCTAGGTTAGCTAATGGGCACTTGGACTATCTAGGTTACCTAGTGGGCACTTAGACTAGGTAGGTTACCTAGCGGGCACTTGGACTATCTAGGTTACCTATCGGGCACTTGGACTATGCAGGTAACCTAGCAGGCACTTGGACTGTCTAGGTTACCTAGCGGGCACATGGACTTCTAGGTTAACGAACGGGCACTTGGACTATGTAGGTTGCCTAGCGGGCACTTGGACTATCTAGGTTCCCTAACGGGCACTTGTACTATGTAGGTTCCCTAGCAAGCACTTTGTCTATGTTGGTTCCCTATCGGGCACTTGGACTATGTAGGTTAACTAGCAGGCCCTTCGACTATGTAGGTTAACTAGCGGGCACTTAGACTATCTAGGTTACATAGCGGGCACGTGCACTATGTACATACCCTAGTGGGCACTTGGACTATCTAGGTTACCTAGCGGGCACTTGGACTATGCACGTCCCCTAGTGGGCACTTGAACTATCTAGGTTAAATAACGGGCAATAGGACTATCTAGGTTAACTAGCGGGCACCTGGACTATCTAGGTTACCAAGCGGACACTTGGACTACGTAGGTCAAATAGCGGGCACTTGGACTATCTAGGTTAGCTTACGGGCACTTGGACTATGTAGTTTAACTAGAGGGCACTGGGACTATGTAGGTTAACTAGCGGGCACATGGACTGTATAGGTTAACTAGCGAACACTTGAATTAGCTAGGTTACCTAGTGGGCACTTTAACCATGTAGGTTAACTAGTTGGCCCTTGGACCATCTAGGTTAGCTAACGGGCACTTGGACTATGTAGGTTACCTAGCGGGCTCTTGGACTATATAGATTACCTAGTGGGCACTTGGACTTTGTAGGTTACCTAGCGGGCACTTGGACTATCTAGGCTCCCTAGCGGGCACTTGGACTACATAGGTTCCCTAAAGGGCACTTGGACTATGTAGGTTCCCTAGCAGGCCCTTTGACTATATAAGATCTCTAACGGGCACTTGGACTATGTGGGTTCCCTAGCGGGCATTTGGACTATCTAGGTTACCTAATGGGCATTTGGACTATGTAGGTTCCCTAGCGGGCACTTGGATTATATAAGTTCCCTATCGGTCACTTGGACTATGTACGTTACTCGTGGGCATTTGGACTATGTAGGTTACCTAGCGGATACTTGGACTATATAGGTTCCCTATCAGGGACTTGGACAATGTAGGTTAACTAGCGGGCACTAGGACTATGTAGGTTACCTAGCGGGCCCTTGGACTATGTAGGTTAACTAGCAGGCACTTGGAGTACCTAGGTTAACTAGCGGGCCCTTGGACTATGTAGGTTACCTAGCAGGCACTTGGACTGTCTAGGTTACCTAGCGGGCACTTGGACTATCTAGGGTAACGAACGGACACTTGGACTATGTAGGTTACCTAGCGAGCACTTGGACTATCTATGTTAGCTAACGGGCACTTGGACTATCTAAGTTACCTAGCGGGCACTTGGACTATGTAGGTTACCTAGCGGGCCCTTGGACTATGTAGGTTACCTAGCGGGCACTTGGACTATCTAGGTTAACGAACGGGCACTTGGACTATGTAGGTTAGCTAACAGGAACTTGGTCTATCCAGGTTAACTAGCGGGCACTTTGACCATATAGGTTAATTAGCGGGGACTTGGACGATATAGCTTAACTAGCGGACACTTGGATTAGCTAGGTTACCTAGCGGGCACTTGAACCATGTAGGTTAACTAGTTGGCCCTTGGACTATCTAGGTTAGCTAACGGGCACTTGGACTATATAGGTTAATTAGCGTGCACTTGGACTATGTAGGTGCCCTAGCGGGCATTTGGACTATATAGATTACCTAGTGGGCACATGGACTTTGTAGGTTACCTAGCGGGCAATTGGACTATCTAGGTTACCTAGCGGGCACTCGGACTATCTAGGTTACCTAGCAGGCACTTGGACTACATAGGTTACCTAAAGGGCACTTGGACTATGTAGGTTCCCTAGCAGGCACTCGGACTATGAAGGTTCCCTAGCGGGCACTTGGACTATGTAGGTTCCCTAGCAGGCCCTTTGACTATGTAAGTTCTCTAACGGGCATTTGGACAATGTGGGTTCCCTAGCGGGCACTTGGATTATGTAAGTTCCCTATCGCTCACTTGGACTATGTATGTTACTAGCGGGTATTTGGACTATGTAGGTTACCTAGCGGATACTTGGACTATATAGGTTCCCTATCAGGGAATTGGATAATGTAGGTTAACTAGCGGGCACTAGGAGTATGTAGGTTACCTAGCGGGCCCTTGGACTATGTAGGTTAACTAGCAGGCACTTGGACTATCTAGGTTAACAAGCGGGCCCTTGGACTATGTTTCTTTGTCTCTGTCGTGCTAGGGTCATCTCTGTTGTTATACACTCAATGAGCCACGTGTACTAAATCACTAAGATTTTTCCCTTCAAACGCTTCCCACTTCTTTTTCATGTCTGAGGCAGACTGACTGAGTCATAAAGGCAATACTTATTGCCCTCCTGTTCTCGGGGCCTCTGGGCCGTTAGGGGTATAAAGCCCGTAGGCTTCCATCAGCCACTCTAGAAAGGCAGGCGGACATTCTCTTATAAGAGCCTGAAAATTCTCACTGACCTTAGATAAATTCATAGGTTTCGTAGCTCTTCCGCAGAGGGTCATGTAAGAGCAACGGGTGATACCTGGTAAAGCGCTCATGGGGACTTTGATGCTCCGTTTTCTTTCTCTTCTGCTGCACTCTCTTAGTGTCATGCCTCGATGTGGCAGGATCAGTTCGGGCGCAGCTCCCACACTGTGTCTCCAGTGTTGTCCCCTCTAGGGCTATGGGTCTTTGAGGGACGTTTCTCATCGTGGGGCTGCCCATGTGGTCTTCTCTGTGAGCTGGCTTCTCTGATTGGGAACATCATCCTCAATGTATATTGGGCCAGGATGTGCTCCATTCTCCCCTCCTCCCCCTTGTTCTGCCCTGTGTTCTCTGATCAGATATGTCCCTCTCCGCGAGCTGCAGATCCGGTGCCACGCTGTGAAATACAATATTCGGGGCCTGCAAGCATGTAGGGGTGGGTAGGTGTCAGCTCAGATCTTTTGAGAGTCCAGGAGATATTGACTGCTCGATGGGCATAGTTCTTTGGGGCACCGTGCTCTAAGTCCAGATGCTGGTTGTGAATATGACTTTGTTGTTAACCAGGTGTGTGTCTCTGGGTCAACTCCTGTGTGTTTTTGAGTGAGTTTTCTCATCTGGAAAGTAAATGAACTGAATTATCCAACTCCCATGTCAGCAAGTTATCGAGAGGGGTTAATCAGAGACTGTTTCATATAGTGTGTACCTGCGCGCCGCATTCTAGACCTGGGGTGACAATTATGAGCTCAGGATAGAGATGGTGTCCAGCAGGTCACATACGTGGCTCCATATTGAAACAGGAAGCCCACTGTGGAGATTTGGTCCTTCCGTTGATGGCCACCGGCCACCTAGTCTACTCCTGCTATAACTGCTTCACTGGTTCAGCAGCTGAGCTAGGTGCCAGTGCCATCATAACCAGGTGGCTAACTGGGACAAAGGGCAGATAGATATTTGTTATCTTGTTGTCTTGAGAAGCCCATCTAACCTCCATGCAAACCTTCTGGTGTGAGTTATCTGTGGAAGGAATCATAGGCTCACAGTAATTCACATCTTTCTTTTTGACAATGTGCCCGTATTCCTATCTGAACCTGAGAAGGTGGCCCCTGTGTCCACCAAGAAATTTACTGGCTGGCCCCCTACATGGAGAGTTAGCCTGGGCTTTTGGCGGCGAAGTTAAACAGAGCCCTGACCCCTTCACTCAGCTTCTTCAAGCATTATTGTCTCTTTCTTGCGTCTTTCTAGGTGCAGATGAGGCCCGTCCACTCTAGTGGAGGGTCATGCACCTCTCCTGGGGTTTACAAGGCACTGAATTTTCCAGTGTCCTTCTTTCCTGCAGTAGGCACATTGATCCTTCCCCATGGCTTGGCGGTGTCCACAGGTTAGTCTCTCCGTGAGTGGGCCATGCTCTCCATTTCCTGTGTCTCTGGGGTCTCTCATGGCAATTACTAGTATTTTAGCTAGTTTCTTTGTCTCTGTCGTGCTAGGGTCATCTCTGTTGTTATACACTCAATGAGCCACTTTTACCAAATCACTAAGATTTTTCCCTTCAAACCCTTCCCACTTCTTTTTCATGTCTGAGGCAGACTGACTGAGTCATAAAGGCAATATTTATTGCCCTCTTGTTTTCAGTGCCTCTGGGCCGTTAGGGGTATAAAGCCCATAGGCTTCCATCAGCCACTCTAAAAAGGCAGGCGGACATTCTCTTATAAGAGCCTGAAAATTCTCACTGACCTTAGATAAATTCATAGGTTTCCTAGCTCTTCCGCAGAGGGTCATGTAAGAGCAACGGGTGATACCTGGTAAAGCCCTCTGGGCCTTGCTAGCAATTGAGATCCCACATTGTTCGTGTAGTGGCCAAAAGAGTTTCTCTCAAGTGGGGAGTGCCCGCTCGCTGACCATCAGGTTCACTGACTGCTTACTGGGCCTCTGTCTGGAAGGGCTACCCTTCCTCCGTTGTGAACAGCACCTGGAGAAGTTGCTGGCAATCATTCCAGGTGGGCTGATGAGTATGGAAGACATACCAGGACTAGTGTGGGGGGGGGGGCTGCTGGTAGGGCGGGGGATGGGGTGGGGTGCCGGTGAGGGAGGGCATGACTCAATAAGGGCCTGTTAGAAGTTTTCTATTTCTGTCCCCTAGAAACTTTATAGGGCGGGGCTGGAACTAAAGGGTCTGAAGCCAGCTCTCCCACTCCCAGAGTTCTCCTGAAAAATGGGATAAAGCAGATTAGGGGAGAGAGATTGGGAGAGGAGGGGAGGGGAAGGGATGGGGAGGGGGTCAGGGTGGGGGACGGGGAGGGATGGCCTCGCCCTATTTGGTTTTGGGTACTTGGACCGTGTGTTTTTCCGGTCCTGCCATGTTTCCTGAAACCTTGGAAACAAGGACTCTTTCTTTGAGGGAGGGAATAAGTCTTTTATATTTGCAGGATTCTTAGTGGCAATGTCAGCCCACACTTGAATTAAAGGGATCACATCGGGATGTCCTGGTTCCCCATAACCATAACTATGAACTCTTTGTAATTGGGGATGGGAAAGCTAGTCTTGCGTGGGTCAATCAGGGACTCCTTCTGCCCCATCACTTTTAAACAAATTGTAGAGTCTCCAAGCTTTGGGGTTGAAACCACATCCTCTTGGTGAACGCCTAGAGCAGGGGTCCTCAAACTACAGCCTGTGGGACACATGCAGACAACCGAGGTCATTAATCCTTTCTGCCGGGTGGATGTGCCCCATTTATTTATTTTTTTGTGAAATTCAAATCAAGATATGCAGTGTGCACATGAATTTGTTCGTAATTTTTGTTTTTTTTAAACTATAGTCTGTCCCTCCAATGGCCTGAGGGACAGTGAACTGGCCCCCTGGGTAAACAGTTTTAGGACCCTGCCCTAAGGTATCCTGGACTTAGGTGTTACTACTAATCTCCCAGCCCTGAAACATTCCTGAACATTCTACCCGTTGTAGGAGGCACCATGGAAATTTGGACCCCGGGAAATTTACAAGCCTTTACTCCAATTGAACCTAAGAAAATACAAAATGACTTAGTCAGTTACTCTCTTTTGGTCACTTTTGACTCCTCCTGTACTAGCCCATTATTTCCATTTAACTCTATAACACGGAGCATGATGTTTTCATAACATTTTAAAAAATGTATATATCTTTATCTATATCTATATCTATATCTATATCTATATCTATGTCTATATATATATAAAACTATGAAAGTCCACAACAAAAAGAAAATAATTTTTCCCAAAATTAAAATTGAAGCGTTATAGGGTTAAAAAGAAGGATGGGTCTTATCAGCAGGTCCAAGACCTTAGCATCATAAATGAATCAGTGATACCACTGCACCTAGTAGTGCCCAAACCTGTACCCTCCTAGGGGAAAGTATGAATGCTTTTATCCCTCTTCCTGTACTTCCAGTGAACAAACACACATGTCTGGTAATTCTCAGATTTTTTTTTCCTGTGACACTCATCTAATTTCAAGGCCACTGCCACCACACAAGCTTACCCTTGTCGAAGTCAAACTGTTCACCTTTTAGACCGTTTGTTTTTCCCAGAAGTTATCGGGTGACTAAAGCTTCTGAACCAAGTGTGCCAGGTCCACGACTACCACCTCCTGGACTACGTCAACTTTATCCATCCTGGATTAAGTTGCCCTCAATGGACAACCCCTCCCAGCAGTGTAGGAAGGGTGTGGACCCAAAGCCCCACTTCGCCAATTTTGCCAGCAGGAAGTAGCTAGAGATGTCGTCGCCCAGTACCCCAAAGATTTGGGTCCATATCTCTTAAAGGAGGCAACTGTTAGGTAGCTATCCTAGGAATTGGGGCATCCGTTATGCATGCCCATAGGGTCAAGATAAGAGCCCAGTTAGGAAAAGCACCCTGTGCATGCTCAGAGGTCCAGGTTTCTGGCCATGAAGGGGAGGTACACCTGGGTGGGTCCTGTACCTGGAGTGACCAACCTCGGCCATGTAAATTCAATTCAGCCACTGAGGTCGGCTAGACTTGCCCACCACGCCTCCCTAGCGCTCATAAAACTCACTTTAGTGACAGACCAGGCTACTGCGTGATATCTCTCTCACTCAAGAAGCCTCTTTGGAGGCAGCAGGGCTGCACATGAGTGGCTGGTGGATACTGTTCAGATGCATGGCTTTCTGCTTGCAAGGGTTTTTGTCTCAGCTGACTGGAAGGGAGGAGGTAGTACATCTGGATCACAGAGTATCCATGTCCACAAATGAGGCTGCTCTTTCCACAGTGCTGGCAGTGCTTTATGAAAACCCTCTGCTTTGCAATGTAACTCCTTGTAGATTAGAGTGGGATGGGGCTTGGACCAAGGTATGCTTCCTCTTACTCCCAGTTGCAGGTTTCTGGATGCTGATTGTATCTCTTACAGCATCAGTTAGTGGGCTTGTTGTCTGCCTCAGGCTTTGTTCACGGAGATCCTCAAGCTTGTTGTTGGTGTGTGGCATGAGCAGAGGCTTCCTGCCAATCCCCCATGAGTAGTAGAGCTCCCATGGTGTGGACTCCATGTAAGCCCTACCCCAGACAGCACGCTTAAAAAGGAGGGTGGGCCCTGCAATACAGAGGACCATTCCCCCTGTGGAATGGCCTCAGAGACCCACCTCCCTCACTGGCCAGCTGCTGGGGCTGTGGGCCTTAAGCTTCATGCCTTACTCAGGAATAAACACAGGGTGAGGTGACTCCAGTAGCTGTTTTGACTGGTCTAATCCAGCCTGAGATCATCCTTGCATGAGCCCTCTGCCCAGATTATTTTTGTTTCTTTTATGATCTTTTTATTAAGGGCTCTTACAACACTAACCACAATCCATATATACATCAGCTGTTTGAAGCACATCTGTACGCTAATTGCCCTCATTATTCTCAAAATATCCACCCTCCACCCAAGCCCCTGGCCTCAGCTCATCATTTGCCCCCCCTCAATGTCCGCGACCCATCCCTCATCAATCCTTGGAAATGTACTAATTCTTTTGTCATATCTTCACCCACCTTTCTTTTGAGGTCAATGAAGATCCTTGTAATCGGTTCCCACTTTCAATCCTGCCCTTCCTCCACTTCCCAGTATCTCCACTCAAAACACTGGTCCTAAAAGGCCCATGCACCCTGGATTCCCCATGTTTGAAATTCCTATCGGTACTAGAATACCTGCTCTAGTTTGGCCAGATTAGTATGGTAGAACTGGGTTCATGATAGTGGGGCAAGAGGAAGCATTAAGAACTAGAGGAAAGTTGTGTTTCATCTTTGCTGTCTCATACCCTGTACTCTTTAATCTCCTTTCTGAGATCCTTCTGTAAGGGGATGTCCAGGGCACTGCAAATAGCTTTTGGGTGTATACCCGGCAGTCCCCTCTCATTCTCCATGATAAGATTTTTTTGTTCTCATGATGCCTGTTGCCTTATCCCTTTGAAACTTTGTGATCACACAGGCTGGTATTCTTCCTCCATGTGGGCTCGGTTGCTTCTGAGCTAGATGGTTGCTTCTTTACCTTCAAGCCTTTAAGACCCAACACGCTATATCTTTTGGTAGCTGGACCGCATCGGCTTTCTTCACCATATTTGCTTATGCAGCCGCTTTGTGGTCAGTGATCATGTAGGGAAGGTGAGCATCGTAGAATGTCAATTTTATAAAACAGTGTTGTTGCAAAGAGGGAGTCCTTGAGCGGAGGCCCAATGTGCATTTGCTACCTTAATACTAAATCTATAAACATATGGACATAGATCTATTTCCCCATACCCCTTTGTAAATATATGTACATGACTTTATTTAGACGTCTATAACTGGCCCTTACTTCCCAGCACACTCTTCTATACCCTTTGATTTTCCTCTTGTCCCCAGCCATGCTCAGTCTTCCTTTGGGTTTCAGTAATTCCTCTTGGTTACATTACCCTTGATCACGCCCTACCAGGCCTCCTACATCCCCCTCACCACCGATTTTCATCACTTGTTGTTCCCTTGTCTCTGGGTTTCTTGACACCACTTCCTTTACCCCACCGTGCTCACTCCCATGCGCAATGGAAAGGGCCGGTCACATGTTTGCTCCTCCAGATTGTTCATCCAGCCTCTCTTAATTAGACAGAATTTTAAATGTAATAACATGCACAAAACAAGACTGAGCAAAACCAAGCGACAAAAAAGAAAAATGAAAACAAAACCCAACCAAAATCCAATGACACTAAAAGAAAACAACACTAACCATGAAAGAAAAGTACAAGTACTGTGTGGTGAACTTTAGGAGTGTTTTCCAGTCCAACAGTTGGGGTACCGAGCCCTGACCACAAAGTCCACTTTGGCATTCCCCAAGGACTTTGATGCTCCTTTTTCTTTCCCTTCCGCTGCACTCTCTTAGTGTCATGCCTCGATGTGGCAGGATCAGTTCGGGCACAGTTCCCACACTGTGTGTCCAGTGTTGTCCCCTCTAGGGCTTGGGTCTTTGAGGGACGTTTCTCATCGTGGGGCTGCCCATGTGGTCTTCTCTGTGGACTGGCTTCTCTGATTGGGAACATCATCCTCAAGGTGTATTGGGCCAGGATGTGCTCCATTCTCCCCTCCTTCCCCTTGTTCTGCCCTGTGTTCTCTGATCAGATATGTCCCTCTCCGCGAGCTTCAGATCTGGTGCCATCCTGTGAAAGAGAATCTTTGGGGGCTGCAAGGATGTGGGGGGGGGGTGGGTATCAGCTCAGATCTTTTGAGAGTCCAGGAGATATTGACTGCTTGATGGCACAGTTCTGTGGAGCACCGGGCTCTTGGTCCAGACGCTGGTTGTGAATATGACTTTGTTGTTAACCAGTTGTGTGTCTCTGGGTCAACTCCTGTGTGTTTTTGAGTGAGTTTTCTCATCTGGAAAGTAAATGTACTGGATTATCCAGACTCCCATGTCAGCAAGTTATCGAGAGGGGTTAATCAGAGACTGTTTCATATAGTGTGTACCTGCGAGCTGCATTCTATACCTGGGGCGGCAATTATGAGCTCGGAATAGAAATGGTGTCTAGCAGGTGACATACGTGGCTCCATTTTGAAAAAGGAAGACCACTGTGGAGATTTGGTCCTTCTGTTGATGGCCACGGGTCACCTAGTCTTCTCCTGCTATAACTGCTTCACTGGCTCAGCAGCTGAGCCAGGAGCCAGTGCCATCATAACCAGGTGGCTAACTGGGATAAAGGGCAGATAGATATTAGTTATCTTGTTGTCTTGGGAAGCCCACCAACCCTCCATGCAAACCTTCTGGTGTGAGTTATCTGTGGAAGGAATCATAGACTCACAGTAAATCACATCTTTCTTTTTCAAAACGTGCCCGTATTCCTTTCTGAAGCTGAGAAGGTGGCCCCTGTGTCCACCAAGAAATTTACTGGCTGGCCTCCTACATGGAGATTTAGCTTGGGCTTTTGGTGGCGGAGGGAAACAGAGCCCTGACCACTTCATTCAGCTTCTTCAAGCATTATTGTCTCTTGCTTGGGTCTTTCTAGGTGCAGATGAGACCTGTCCACTCTAGTTGAGGGTCGTGCACCTTTCCTGGGGTTTTCAAGGCACTGATTTTTCCAGTGTCCTTCTTTCCTGCAGTAGGCACATTGATCCTTAGCCATGGCTTGGCGGTGTCCACAGGTTAGTCTCTCCGTGAGTGGGCCATGCTCTCCTTTTCCTGAGTCTCTGGGGTCTCTCATGGCAATTACTAGTATTTTAGCTAGCTTTTTTGTCTCTGTCGTGCTAGGGTCATCTCTGTTGTTATAGACTCAATGAGCCACTTGTACCAAATCACTAAGATTTTTCCCTTCAAACCCTTCCCATTTCTTTTTCATGTCTGAGGCAGACTGACTGAGTAATAAAGGCAATACTTATTTCCCTCCTATACTCGGGGCCTCCGGGCCGTTAGGGGGATAAAGCCCGTAGGCTTCCATAAGCCACGCTAGAAAGGCAGGCAGACATTCTCTTATAAGAGCCTTTAAATTCTCACTGACTTTAGATAAATTCATAGGTTTCCTAGCTCTACTGCAGAGGGTGTTGTAAGAGCAACTGGTGAAACCTGGTAAAGTCCTCTGGGCCTTGCTAGGAATTGAGATCCCACTTTGTTTGTGTAGTGGCCAAAAGAGTTTCTCTCAAGTGGGGAGTGCCCGCTCGCTCACCATCAGGTTCACTGACTGCTTACTGGGCCTCTGTCTGGAAGGGCTACCCTTCTTCCGTGGTGAACAGCACCTGGAGAAGTTGCTGCCAAACATTCCAGGTGGGCTGATGAGTATGGAAGACATACCAGTACTAGTGTGTGGGGGGGGCTGCTGGAAGGGGGCAGGGATGGGTTTGGAGAGCCGGCTGGGGAGGGAGTGACTCAATAAGGGCCTGTTAGAAGTTTTCTATTTCTGGCCCCTAGAAACCTTATAGGGCGGGGTTGGAACCAAAGGGTCTGAAGCCAGCTCTCCCACTCCCAGAGTTCTCCTGCAAAATGGGATAAAGCCGATTAGGGGAGAGAGATTGGGAGGGGAGGGGATGTGAAGGGAGGGGGGAGGGGGAGGGGGTGGGAGAGGGGGACGGGGAGGGATGGCCTCCACCTATGAGCTTTTGGGAACTTGGACCGTTTATTTTTCCGGTCCTGCCATGTTTCCTGAAACCTTGGAAACAAGGACCCTTTCTTTGAGGGAGGGAGTAAGTCTTTTATATTTGTAGGTTTCTTAGTGGCAATGTCAGCCCACACTTGAATTAAAGGGATCAGATCGGGATGTCCTGGTTCCCCATAACCATAACTATGAACTCTTAGTAATAGGGGATGGGAAAATTAGTCTTGCGTGGGTCAATCAGGGACTCCTTCTGTCCCATCACTTTTAAACAAATTGTAGAGTCTCCAAGCTTTTGGGTTGAAACCAAATCCTCTTGGTGGATGCCTAGAGCAGGGGTCCTCAAACTACAACCTGTGGGCCACATGCAGACAGCCGAGGTCATTGATCCTTTCTGCCGGGTGTATGTGCCCCATTTATTTATTTTTTTTGGACTTCAAATCAAGATGTGCAGTGTGCACATGAATTTATTCGTAACTTTTGTTTTTTTTAAAACTATAGTCTGTCCCTCCAATGGCCTGAGGGACAGTGAACTGGCCCCCTGGGTAAACAGTTTCAGGACCCCTGCCCTAAGGTATCCTGGACTTAGAGGTTACTAATTTCCCAGCCCTGAAACATCCCTGAACATTCGACCCGTTGTAGGAGGCACCATGGGAATTTGGACACCGGGTAATTTACAAGACTTTTACTGCAATTGAACCCAAGAAAATTCAAAATGACTTAGGCAGTTACTCAGTTTTGGTCACGTTTGACTCCTCCTGTAGTAGCCCATTATTTCCATTTAACTCTATAACACGGAGCATGATGTTTTCAAAACATTTTAAAAATGTATATATTAATGTTTGTATATATAAATTAATAACTATGAAAGTCCACAACAAAAAGAAAATAATTTTTTTCCCAAAATTAAAATTGAAGCGTTATAGGGTTAAAAAAAGGATGGGTCTTATCAGCGGGTCCAAGACCTTAGCATCATAAATGAAGCAGTTATCCACTGAACCTAGTTGTGCCCAAACCTGTGCCCTCCTAGCGGAAAGTGTGAATGCTTTTATCCCTCTTCCTGTACTTCCAATGAACAAACGCACATGCCTGATAATCCTAAGATTTTTTTTGTTTCCTGTGACACTCACCTAATTTCAAGGCCACTGCCACGTCACAAGCTTAGCCTTGTCGCAGTCAAACTGTTCACTTTTTAGACCGTTTGTTTTTCCCAGAAGTTATCGGGTGACAAAAGCTTCTGAACCAAGTGTGCCAGGTCCACGACTACCATCTCCTGGACCACCTCAACCTTATCCATCCTGGATAAAGTTGCCCTCAATGGACAACCCCTCCCAGCAGTGTAGGAAGAATATGGACCCAAAGCCCCATCTCGCCCCTTTTGCCAGCAGGAAGTAGCTAGAGATGTCGTCACCCAGTACCCCAAATATTTTGGGTCCATGTCTCTTCAGGGGGCAAATGGTAGGTAGCTATCCTAGCTACTGGGGCGTCCGTTATGCATACCTTTCGGTCCAAGATAAGAATCCAGTTAGGAGAAGCACCCTGTGCATGCTCAGAGGTCCAGGTTTCTGGCCATGATCGTGAGGTACACCTGGGTGATCCCTCTACCTGGACTGAAAAACCTAGGCCAAGTAAATTCAATTCAACCACTGGGGTCGGCCAGACTTGCCCACCACGCCTCCCTAACGCTCATAAAACTCACTTGAGTGACAGACCAGGCTTCTGCGTGATTTCTCTCTCACACGGAGCCAAAGACCGAGGTCTAACTGCCCGCAGAGAGATGCGATAAACTCACGAAGGCACTTTGGAGGCAGCAGGGCTTCACATGAGTGGCTGCTGGATACTGTTCAGATGCATGGCTTTCTGCTTGCAAGAGTTTTTGTCTCAGATGACTGGAAGGGAGGAGGTAGTACGTCTGGATCACAGAATATCCATGTAGAAAAATGAGCTGCTCATTCCACAGTCCTGGCAGGGCTTATTGAAAATGCTCAGCTTTGCAATGTCACTCCTTGTAGATTACAGTGGGAGGGGCTGGGACCAAGGTATGCTGCCTCTTACTCCAGGTTGCAGGTTTCTAGATGCTGATTGTATCTCTTACAGCAACAGTTAGTGGACTTGGTGTCTGCCTCAGGCTTTGTTCACAGAGATCCTCCAGCTAGTTGGTGGTGTGTGCGCATGAGCAGAGGCTTCCTGCCAATCCCCCATGAGTAGTAGAGCTCCCATGGTGTGGACTCCATGAAAGCCGTTCCCCAGACAGCACGCTTACAAAGGAGGGTGGGCCCTGCAGGACAGAGGACCATTCCCCCTGTGGAATGGCCTCAGAGACCCTCGTCCCTCACTGGCCAGCTGCTGGCGCTGTGGGCCCTCAGCTTCATGCCTGACTCAGGAATAGACACAGGGTGAGGCAAATCCAGTAATTGTTTTGACTGGTCTAATACAGCCTGAGATCATCCTTGCATGAGCCCTCTGCCCAGATTATTTTTGTTTCTTTTATGATCTTTTTATTAGGGTCTCCTACAACACTAACCACAATCCATATATACATCAGCTGTTTGAAGCACATCTGACCATTAATTGCCCTCATTATTCTCAAAATATCCACTCTCCACCCAAGCCCCTGGCCTCAGCTCCTCATTTTTCCCCCTCAATGTCCGCCACCCATCCCTCATCAATTGTTGGAAATGGACTAATTCTTTTGTCATATCTTCACCCACCTTTCTTTTGAGGTCAATGAAGATCCTTGTAATCGGTTCCCACTTTCCATCCTGCCCTTCCTCCACCCTCCCAGTATCTCCACTCATAATACTGGTCCTAAAGGGCCCATCCCCCCTGGATTTCCCATTGTTTGAAATTCCTATCGGTACTAGAGGACCTTCTCTAGTTTGGCCAGATTAGTATGGTAGAATTGGGATCATGATAGTGGGGCAAGAGGAAGCATTAAGAACTAGAGGAAAGTTGTGTTTCATCTTTGCTGTCTTGGGTCATCTCCTCTCTGAGCTCTTTCTGTAAGGGGATGTCCAGTGCACTGCAAATAGGTTTTGGGTCTATACCCGGCAGTCCCCTTTCATTCTCCATGATAAGATTTTTTTGATCTATGATGCCTGTTGCCTTATCCCTTGAAACCTTGTGATCACACAAGCTGGTATACTTCCTCCATGTGTGCTTTGTTGCTTCTGAGCTAGATGGCTGCTTCTTTACCTTCAAGCCTTTAAGACCGAACACGCTATATCTTTTTTTAGCTGGACACCATCGGCTTTCTTCACCACATTTGCTTATGCAGCCGCTTTGTGGTCAGTGATGGTGTAGGGAAGTTGAGCATCGTAGAATGCCAATTTAATAGAACAGTGTTCTTGCAATGAGGGAGTCCTTGAGCGGAGGCCCTATGTCCATCTGCTACCTTAATACTAAATCTGTAAAATATGGACATAGGTCTATTTCCCCATGCCCCTTTGTATATATATGTACATGCCTTTATTTAGACGTCTATAACTGGCCCTTGCTTCCCAGCTCACTCTTCTATACCCTTTGATTTTCCTCTTGTGCTCACTGCCATGCTCATTCTTCCTTTGCGTTTCAGTAATTCCTCTTGGTTACATTAACCGTGATCACGCCTTACCAGGCCTCCTACTTCCCCCTCAACACCGATTTCCATCACTTGTTGTTCCCTTGTCTCTGTGTTTCTTTACACCACTTCCTTTCCCCCCACTGTCCTCACTCCCATGCCCAATGGAAAAGGCCGGTCACATGTTTACTCCTCCAGATTGTTCATCCAGCCTCTCTTAATTAGACAGACCTGTAAAGGTAATAACATGTACAAAACAAGACTTAGCAAAACCAAGCAGTAAAAAGGAAAAAAAAACAAACAAAAATGAAAACAAAACCCAACCCAAATCCAATGACACTAAAAGAAAACAAAACTAACCAAGAAAGAAGAGTACAAGGACTGTGTGGTGAACTTTATGAGTGTTTTCCTTTCTGGTCTGTTGGGGCATGGAGCCCTGACTGCAAAGTCCACCATTGGCATTCCTTGGGGACTTTGCTGCTCCGTTTTCTTGCTCTTCACTGCACTCCAATAGTGTCATGCCTCGATGTGGCAGGATCAGGTCGGGCGCAGTTCCCACACTGTGTCTCCAGTGTTGTCCCCTCTAGGGCTATGGGTCTTTGAGGGACGTTTCTCATCGTGGGGCTGCCCATGTGGTATTCACTGTGGACTGGCTTCTCTGATTGGGAACATCATCCTCAAGGTGTAGAGGGCCAGGATGTGCTCCATTCTCCCCTCCTCCCCCTTGTTTTGCTTTATGTTATCTGATCAGATATGTCCCTCTCCGCGAGCTGCAGATCCGGTGCCATCCTATGAAATACAATTTTAGGGGCTGCAAGGAGGTTGGGGGGAGGCATCAGCTCAGATCTTTTGAGAGTCCAGGAGATATTGACTGCTCAATGGGCACAGTTCTGTGGGGCACCGTGCTCTTGGTCCAGATGCTGGTTGTGAATATCACTTTGTTGTTAACCAGTTGTGTGTCTCTGGGTCAACTCCTGTGTGTTTTTGAGTGAGTTTTCTCACCTGGAAAGTAAATGTCTTGCATTATCCAGACTCCCATGTCAGCAAGTTATCGAGAGGGGTTAATCAGAGACTGTTTCATATAGTGTGTACCTGCGAGCTGCATTCTATACCTGGGGCGGCAATTATGAGCTCGGAATAGAAATGGTGTCTAGCAGGTGACATACGTGGCTCCATTTTGAAAAAGGAAGACCACTGTGGAGATTTGGTCCTTCTGTTGATGGCCACGGGCCACCTAGTCTTCTCCTGCTATAACTGCTTCACTGGCTCAGCAGCTGAGCCAGGAGCCAGTGCCATCATAACTAGGTGGCTAACTGGGATAAAGGGCAGATAGATATTAGTTATCTTGTTGTCTTGGGAAGCCCACCTAACCTCCATGCAAACCTTCTGGTGTGAGTTATCTGTGGAAGGAATCATAGGCTCACAGTAATTCACATCTTTCTTTTTGACAATGTGCCCGTATTCCTTTCTGAACCTGAGAAGGTGGCCCCTGTGTCCACCAAGAAATTTACTGGCTGGCCTCCTACTTGGAGAGTTATCCTGGGCTTTTGGTGGCGAAGGGAAACAGAGCCCTGACCACTTCATTCAGCTTCTTCAAGCATTATTGTCTCTTGCTTGGGTCTTTCTAGGTGCAGATGAGACCCGTCCACTCTAGTTGAGGGTCGTGCACCTTTCCTGGGGTTTTCAAGGCACTGATTTTTCCAGTGTCCTTCTTTCCTGCAGTAGGCACATTGATCCTTAGCCATGGCTTGGCGGTGTCCACAGGTTAGTCTCTCCGTGAGTGGGCCATGCTCTCCTTTTCCTGAGTCTCTGGGGTCTCTCATGGCAATTACTAGTATTTTAGCTAGCTTTTTTGTCTCTGTCGTGCTAGGGTCATCTCTGTTGTTATAGACTCAATGAGCCACTTGTACCAAATCACTAAGATTTTTCCCTTCAAACCCTTCCCATTTCTTTTTCATGTCTGAGGCAGACTGACTGAGTAATAAAGGCAATACTTATTTCCCTCCTATACTCGGGGCCTCCGGGCCGTTAGGGGGATAAAGCCCGTAGGCTTCCATAAGCCACGCTAGAAAGGCAGGCAGACATTCTCTTATAAGAGCCTTTAAATTCTCACTGACTTTAGATAAATTCATAGGTTTCCTAGCTCCTCCGCAGAAGGTGTTGTAAGAGCAACTTGTGATACCTGGTAAAGCCCTCTGGGCCTTGCTAGGAATTGAGATCCCACTTTGTTTGTGTAGTGGCCAAAAGAGTTTCTCTCAAGTGGGGAGTGCCCGCTCGCTCACCATCAGGTTCACTGACTGCTTACTGGGCCTCTGTCTGGAAGGGCTTCCCGTCCTCTGTTGTGAACAGCACCTGGAGACGTTGCTGGCAATCATTCTAGGTTGGTGATGAGTATGGAAGACATACCAGTACTAGTGTGCGTGGGGGGCTGCTGGTAGGGGGTGGCGATGGGTTGGGGTGCCGGTGGGGGAGGGAGTGACGCACTAAGGGCCTGTTAGAAGTTTTCTATTTCTGGCCCCTAGAAACCTTGTAGGGCGAGGGTGGAACCAAAGGGTCTGAAGCCAGCTCTCCCACTCCCAGAGTTCTCCTTTAAAATGGGATAAAGCCGATTAGGGGAGAGAGATTGGGAGGGGAGGGGGAGGGGAGGGATGGCCTACACATATGTGGTTTGCGGAACTTGGACCGTTTGTTTTTCCGGTCCTGCCATGTTTCCTGAAATCTTGGAAATAAGCACCCTTTCTTCGGTGGAGGGAGTAAGTCTTTTATATTTGCAGGCTTCTTAGTGGCAATGTCAGTCCACACTTGAATTAAAGGGATCAGATCGGGATGTCCTGGATCCCCATAACCATAACTATGAACTCTTAGTAATAGGGGATGGGAAAACTAGTCTTGCGTTGGTCAATCAGGGACTCCTTCTGCCCCATCACTTTTAAACAAATTGTAGAGTCTCCAAGCTTTTGGATTGAAACCACATCCTCTTGGTGAACGTCTAGGGCAGGCGTCCTCAAACTACAGCCTGTGAGCCACATGCAGACAGCCGAGGACATTGATCCTGTCTGCCAGCTGTATGTTCCCCATTTATTTTTTTTGAACTTCAAAACAAGATGTGCAGTGTGCACACGTATTTGTTCACAATTTTTTTTTATTTGGCCACTAGGTGGGGAAGATGGCGATGGAATAACACATACCAGAGGGACTCCGCAGAATCCAGCCCAGGAGAATGCCACTGGATTGCAGGAGGCGCATCAAGAAGATAAGTAGGCTCAGATCCACAGGGTTTTGAGGGGCTGTGGGCTTTTGGCTTACCTCAGTGGAAGCCGGCTGGGTCTCGACCGTAGCCTAGCAGCTGTTTCTGCCCAAACTGGGACCATTTGGAGCCTGTAGCAAGGCTTGGCCTTGGTGCAGCCAGTTTTCCCCTGCCTGCCTCAGGGCAGGGACAGGGCCCTTGAGGCTCCACGGGCAGGAATTGGTGTTCAGCTGCATTGTTGCTTCTGTTTGTGTCTCTGTTCTATATTCCCACACAGCCTTGGAGGTCTGCGCAGGGACTTTTTCGGGGCACAGCCACAGCTTGCCACGTGGCGTGGGCTGAGCAGGGTCTAAACCCAACCCCCCACAGCTCTGTAGACAGGGATCAAACTTCAGCTACATTGCGGTGCCGGTTAACATCTCTGCTCTCTGTCCCCCCACTTCTCTGGGGGCTGCTCAGCAGCTCTCTTGCGACTCTTCTTGGGGCTCAGCTGCGGATTGCCGCTGGGGCTTGCGGCAGGGAGTGGACCCTTGCAGGTCCACAGGCAGGGAGTTGGACTCAGCTGCATAGTTGCTTTTCCTTCCCTAGCTTCCCTGTACCCCAGCACTGTCCGGTCTCACTGTTTAATCTTTCTCCCCCTCTTGTTCCTGAACTGCTCTCTCATACTCCATTGCAGACTTACTGGACACTCCCATTGCCCTAGGGCATTTGCGCCTGGGCCACACCCAGCTAGGTGAGCTCAACCCTGCATAGATAGCCCAGGGCTAGGGAAAGGTCTGCTTGCTCTCCAGGGGATACTCCTCTGACTCCTCACCAGGGAGTTCCTGCTTGTTTACCTGGGGACATAAGGCAGCTCAGCCAACACTTATCAATATTCAAACCAATAGCAGGAACTTCAGCCCAGTCTCTGCAACACTGGGGCAGGCAGCCGACCTGCCACCTGAGGCACTCCCCTGATAGGGAAGCCACAGGAAGATAAAGTGGTAGGTTAATAACCCAGCAAAATCAGCTGTAGGCAGTTCGAAGAAGCATTCCTATAAGTCTTCCAGAGAGAGACTAGAAAATGGCCACTGGTCCCTCAAAAACAATTCAATGCAAACAGCCACCAGCCCCAACGACCTCAATGAAAAAACAGGAGAAACAAAAGACAAAGGCAGAAGATGTGCTGAACATAGCAACATACATAGAAGAAGCAGACATTGAGAAGCCATACAAAGAAACTCTCAGAAGGCTGCTTAGAGTCATGCAGGATATGAAAGAAACAATACAGAGAAAGAATGAAACGATAGAGGAGATAAAAGCCACACACCAAAGGGAAATACAGGAGCTTAGGGAGGAAATAACGAAAAACAATAGCAAAATCATGTTCCTTGAGAATCGACTGGAGGAATCAGAGAACCGCATCAGTGTCTTGGAGGACAGCCAAGCAGACTTTAATAAACGTGAACAAAAATCTAATAAGAGCATCAGAGAAGCCGAAGAAAACCTAAGAGCTATGTCTGATGCTATGAAGGGGAACAACATTAGAATTATTGTCCTCCCGGAGGAAGACACAATAAAGAAGTCATCTGCAACAGTAGCGAGAGAATTCTTGGAGGAAAGCTTCCCCGGCCTAATGAATGAAAACCAAGCAACCATCTAGGAGGCTGAAAGAACACCAGCACGACGGGACCCCAAGAAGAAATCACCAAGGCACATAATAGTTAAACTATCCAACTTTGAGGAAAAGGAGAAAATCCTGAGAGCAGCTAGGGCAAAAAAAGCAATCACATATAAAGGTCACCACATAAGGATATGTTCAGACCTATCAACAGAAACTATGAAAAAAAGGAGAGAGTGGAGTAACATATTCCAAAAGTTGAAGGAAAACAACGCAAACCCAAGAATACTCTACCCAGACAAATTATCGATCAAGATCGATGGAGAAGTAAAAGTCTTCCCAGACAAGGAAAAACTCAAAAAATACGTTACAACAAACCCAGCCTTACAAAAGATCCTCGCCGACTCAGTATGGGCAGAAGAACAACACTCACCAAGCACAAATAAGATACCAACACATAGAACAACTTCACCCAGACCACAACAAAGAGAAAACAGGCCCCAAGATAGCAATGGCTTAAGGATGGAAAGAAGTCAAGAATGAAACACACACAAAACACATACTAATGATAAAGGAAAGTAGGAAAACTCCGAACACAAAAGGTATAAAATGGCATCACAGAGTCTGCACATTGAGATAATAACCCTGAATATCAATGGCCTGAACTCAGGCATTAAAAGACTGAGACTAGCAGAATGGCTTAGAAAACACAACCCATCAATTTGCTGCCTACAGGAGACACATCTCCAGGCTACAGACAAAAATAGGCTGAGAATCAAAGGCTGGAGAAGGACCTACCCAGCAAACAGCAATACAAAAAAAGCAGGGGTTGCAATCCTTATCTCGGATAAAATTGACCTCAAAGTGCAAAGCATAAAAAGAGATAAGGAGGGACACTATATAATGCTCAAGGGAATCATAGACAATGAACCACTAACCATTGTAAACATATATTCCCCGAATGAGAGACCAGCTCAATACTTCAACCAAACACTACAAAAGATTAAGAAAGAAATCACAGACTTGACAATTATACTGGGCGACTTCAACACACCACTCACTGAGAAAGAGATCACAGGGAAAGAAACTCATCAAGGAGACTAGGGAGCTAATCTCCACAATTAGACAATTTGACCTAATAGATATTTACAGAGCTTTTCATCCAAATAAAAAAAATTTCACATTCTTTTCAAGTCCCCACGGCACATATTCGAAGATAGACCACATGCTGAGGCATAAGGCAAATCTACATAAATTTAAGCACATTGAAGTAATACAGACCTCTCTCTCTGACCACTGTGCCATAAGACTGGAGATCAACAAAAAGAAGACAAAGAAAATAAGAGCAAATAACTGGAGAATGAATAACTCTCTACTGCAAAAGGAGTGCATACTGGTGCAGATCAGAGAGGAAATCAGGAAATTTCTAGAAACCAACGAAAATGAGCACACGACTTACCAAAACTTATGGGACACAGCAAAGGCAGTCATCAGAGGAAGGTTCATAGCAATACAAGCACACCTAAGAAAGGAAGAGAGAATCATGATGGATACGCCGACACAAAATTTACAAAAACTAGAGCAGAGTCAGCAGGACAACCCTACTAATAGCAAAAGAAAAGAAATTATAAAAATCAGGGCTGAGATTCAGGAGAGGGAAAATTAAAAAACTATGGAAAAAATTAATATTGCTAAAAGTTGGTTCTTTGAAAGGATAAACAGGATCGATAGACCATTGGCAAACCTAACCAGAGAAAGGAGGGAACAAATCTCAATAGCAAGAATAAGGGATGAAAGAGGGGTCATTACAACAGGCCCTAATGAAATCAAAAGGATAGTTACACAGTACTATGAAGGATTGTACTCCGATGAATTCAACAATTTGGAAGACATGGACAAATTCCTGGAAAAGCAATCCCTCCCTAGACTATCCTCGGTGGACATTAAGAATCTCAACAGACCCATAGCAATAGAAGAAATAGAAAAGGTTATCAAGGGATTACCAACAAAAAAATCCCCTGGACCAGATGGCTACACTGGAGAATTCTACCAAGCATTCAGGGAAGAACTAATACCAATCCTACACAAAATTTTCCAAAACATAGAAAAAGATGGCAAACTCCTTCTATGAAGCTAGTATAACTCTGATACCCAAACCGGGCAAGGATCCCACAAGAATCGAGATCTACAGACCAATATCCCTAATGAACATTGATGCAAAAATCCTTAACAAAATACTAGCCAACAGAATACAAAAGTATATAAAACAAATAATTCACCATGACCAAGTGGCATTCATACCAGGGATGCAGGAATGGTTCAACATACGAAAGACCATTAGTATTA
The DNA here is from genome assembly GCF_050624435.1 of Tenrec ecaudatus. Taxonomy (NCBI): domain Eukaryota; kingdom Metazoa; phylum Chordata; class Mammalia; order Afrosoricida; family Tenrecidae; genus Tenrec; species Tenrec ecaudatus. The sequence continues at coordinate 132,562,183 of NC_134533.1, read as the reverse complement.
TTCGTCACATTGACATGAAAAAGTATAAGAACCACATGATTATATCAATAGACGCAGAAAAATCATTCGACAACATCCAACACCAATTCCTGTTTAAGACACTAGGGAAGATAGGAATGGATGGAAAGTTCCTCAAGACAATACAAGCTATATATGAAAAACCAAAAGCCAAAGTGGTAGTCAATGGAGAAAAGACTAACACAATCCCACTGAAAAAGGGGACCAGACAAGGATGCCCCTTGTCCCCACTCCTATTTAATATCATGCTGGAGGTTTTAGCTAACAGCATAGGCAAAGAAGTGACATCAAAGGTATATGTCTGGGGAAGGAAGAGGTGAAACTATCGTTATTTGCAGATGATATGATTTTATATATGGAAAATCCCAAAAGTTCCACAAGGGGAGTACTGGAAGCAATAGAGGAGTTTGGCAGAGTGGCAGGATACAAGATCAACAAACAGAAGTCCATCGGACTGTTATACACATCAGATAAGCCCACAGAAGAAGAGATCAAAAAGGTGGTACCCTTCACAATAGCCAAACACAAATTGAAATATCTAGGGATACACCTGACTGAAAAAACAAAAGATCTATATAGGGAAAACTATAGAACACTAGTACAAGAAACCAAGAGCGACCTCAACAAATGGAAGAATATTCCATGCTCTTGGATTGGGAGACTTCATATAGTTAAGATGTCAGTTCTGCCAAAAGCACTATATAAGTTTAATGCTATCCCGATACAATTACCATCATCTTTCTTCAAAGAAATGGAAAAACTGATTACCAACTTCATATGGAGAGGGAAGAAACCCAGAATTAGCAGAGAACTCCTCAAGAAGAAGAACACCGTGGGAGGGCTTGCTTTACCAGACTTTGGCACATACTATGCAGCCACAGTCCTCAAAACTGCATGGTATTGGTACAATGACAGATACTCAGACCAATGGAAAAGAACTGAAAACCGAGAAATAAAAGCATCAGCATACACACAGCTGATCTTTGATAAGGGCCCCAAATATATCAAATGGGAAGCCAATGCCCTCTTTAACAAGTGGTGCTGGAAAAAAATGGATATCCACATGCAGAAAAATGAAGCAAGACCCTTATCTCACTCCATGCACAAGAATAAACTCAAGGTGGATCACAGACCTTGAAGTTAAACCCCAAACTATTAGGGCCATCAATGAGGGAATTGGGGCCAACTTGAGAACTTTGGTGCAGGGAATACACAGGCTATCAGAAATAGGGAAGGACACAAACACAGAGGAGGCTCAAATCGACAAATGGGATATACTGAAGATAAAACACTTGTGTACATCTAAAGAATTCACCAGGAGAGTAACAAGAGATTCCACAGACTGGGAAAACATCTTTAGCAATGACACATCAGACAAAGGTCTTATTACTAAAATCTACAATACTCTGCTAGCTTCCTAAAAGAAAAAAACCAATAGCCCACTTGAAAGGTGGGCAAAGGACTTGAACAGAAATGTTACAGGGACAGAAATCCGAATGGCCAACAAACATATGAGAAAATGCTCCCGATCTTTAGCCATAAGAGAAATGCAAATTAAAACAACAATGGGGTACCACCTGACACCCTCAAAGGTAGCCCAATTCAAAAAATCAGAAAGCAACAAGTGTTGGAGGGGCTGTGGGGAGACAGGAACTCTCATCCACTGCTGGTGGGCCTGTAAATATTTACAGCCATGATGGAAATCAATCTGGCGATACCTAAAACAGATGGAAATAGAGTTACCATATGACCCAGCAATCCCCCTACTGGGCATACACCCAGAAGAGGCAAGGAACAAACCAAGACCAGACATCTGTGCTCCAGTGTTCATTGCGGCACAGTTCACAATTGCAAGGAGTTGGAAGCAACCCAAATTTCCATCAACTGACGATTGGATTAAAAAACTGTGGTATATACATACAACGGAGTACTACGCATCACTACAAAGCAGTGATGAACGTATGAGGCACATAGCGGCATGGGAAGAACTGGAGGAAATCATGCTAAGCGAAGTAAGTTAGGCACAAAAGGACAAGTACAACTGAGCCTGCTGAGGTAAGTATTAAAAATTTTTTTTTAATTAAAAAATTAAAAAAACAATTTTTAAATGCAAAAGTGGCATAGGGGGAAAAGATACTATATACAAACATTTCTAGGGTGAAGACTGTGTAGTATGGCAGAGACCAGATCAAAACCAGGGATGCACATGGCAGACAACAGTGGAGGAGGTCGGGAAAGGAAAATAAAAGGATGAATATAAGGAAGAAAAGGGAAGTGGGGGCATGGGGCACTAATCCACACAAGGGGAGGGTATTGTTTACATCTCCACAGGGAAAGTGGGACCATACTTCAACCCAGTGCCGCAAGGTGTGAATGCAATATACCGGCGTGGAGTAGGGAACCAGTGGAGAGGTCTGGGAGGCTGGCCCCAGCACCATAAATTAAGTGGATTCCTGCCCCTCCCCCGAAAAGAATTTGTTTCAAAGGATGACATTGATTCTGCAGCTCTGGGAGATGGACATATCTGATCAGAGCACACGGGAGCAGATGAAGGGGCAGGAGGAGACAGTGGAACACAGCCTGGCCCACGAGGCCGTGAGGGTGATGTTCCTGAGTAGAGCAGCCAGTCCACAGAGAGAACAACATGGCTGGCCCTACTATGAGACATGATGCCCCTCAGTGACTAAGGGCGATACAGGGGACAGCACCGGAGACACAGTGTGGGAATTGCACCTGACCTGATCCCACCACACCGAGGCAAAACACTGGGGGAGTGCAGTGGAACAGCAAGGGAATGGAGTGGCAAGGTCCCCAGGGAATGCTGAAAGTGGACTTTGGGGGCAGGGCGTGGTGCCCCAACAGTCTGGACTGGAAAACGTTCCTAAGGGCCAGCAAACGATCCTTGAACGAACTACAAGCCTTTCTTTTGTGAAGTGTTTTCTTTTGTTCTCTGTCTGTGGTTTGTTTTTGTTGTTTTGTTGTCTGGTTGTATACTGTTGCTTTGTTTTCCTCTGTCTTGTTTTCGTGTATGTTAGTGTCTCCATAGGTCTGTCTAAATAGGACAGGCTGGATGAACTATCTGGAGGAAAAACAATAGGACAGACAGTTCCGGGGGGAGAGACAGTTCCGGGTGGGGGATGGGGAAGAGGGTAAGGAAGTGGTGTCAATATACACAGGGACAAGGAACAACTTGGGACCCAAAATGGTAGTGAGGGGGGAGTGGCAGGCCTGATGGGGAACGATCAAGGGTAAGGTTGCGTAGAGAAGAGGTATAGCTGTAGCCCAGGTGGGGACGGAGCATGGTGGTGGGGCTGGAGGAAAATCAAGGGAGATGGAGGAAGGAGCTGGGAGTCAAGGGGCATTTATGGAGGTCTAGACAAAGACATGTACATGCAAACATATATATGAGGATGGGGAAATAGATCTAATTGTCTACATTTATAGGTTTAATATTAAGGTGGCGGAAGGACCTTGGGCCTCTACTCAAGCACTCCCTCAGTGCATGAATACTTTCGTTTATTAAATTGGTACTCTATGATGCTCACTCTCATGACACAACTGCTGAAGCCAAAGTGGATGAAAAAGTAATTGTGGTGAAGAAAGCTGATGGTGCCCGGCTATCGAAAGAGATAGTGACTGGGGTCTTAAAGGCTTGAAGATAAACAAGCGGCCATCTAGCTCAGAAGCAACAAAGCCCACATGGAAGAACACACTAGCCTGTGTGAGCGAGTGATCCCAAAGGGATCAGTTATCAGGCATCAAAGAACAAAAAATCATCATATCATTGGCTGCACACCTCCATGATAGGATCGCTGAAGACAAATGGGTGCATAAGCAAATGTGGCGAAGAAAGCTGATGGTGCCCGGCTATCGAAAGAGATAGCGTCTGGGGTCTTAAAGGCTGGAAGATAAACAAGCGGCCATCTAGCTCAGAAGCAAAAAAGCCCACATGGAAGAAGAACACCAGCCAGTGCGATCACGAGGTGCCCAAGGGACCAGGTATAAGGCATCATGCAAAAATAAAAAAGAATATGTGTATGTGTATATACCGTATTGAATGAAGGGTGAAGTTCAGAGTGGAGACACAAGGCCCAAGTGTCGGCCACTGGAAATCCCCTCATAGAGGGGTTTAGGAGAGGAGATGGGTCAGTCAGGGTGCGAGGTAGTACCAATGAAGAGCACAGCTTTCCCCCAGATCCTGGATGCTTCCTCCCCCCAACTACTATGATCCGAATTCTACCTTGCAGGGCTGGATAGGGCAGAGGTTGTACACTGGTACATATGAGGGCTGGAGGCACAGGGAATCCAGGGTGGATGATACCTTCGGGACCAAGGGTGTGAGGGGCGATGCTGGGAGAGTGGAGGGTGAGTGGGTTGGAAAGGGGAAACTGATTACAAGGATCCACATGTGACCTCTTCCCTGGTAGAGGGACGGCAGAGAAAGGGGGAAGGGAGACTCCGGATAGAGCAAGATATGACAAAATAACGATGTATAAATTACAAAGGGCACCTGAGGGAGGAGGGAGCGGGGAGGGAGGGGAAAAAAGGAGGACCTGATGCAAAGGGCTTAAGTGGAGAGCAAATGCTTTCAGAATGATTGGGGCGGGATATGTATGGGTGTGCTTTATACAATTGATGTATGTATATGTATGGATTGTGATAAGAGTTGTATGAGTACCTAATAAAATGTAAAAAATGAAATGGAAAAAAAATAAGAAAGAAAGAAAATAAAATGATTAGGGAAAAGAATGTACAGATGTGTTTTATACAATTGATATATGTATATGTATGGACTGTGATAAGAGTTGTATAAGCCCCTAATAAAACGTTTAAAACAAAACAAAAACTATTGTCTGTCCCTCCAATGTCCTGAGGGACAGTGAACTGGCCCCCTGGGTAAAAAGTTTCAGGACCCCTGCCCTAAGGTATCCTGGACTTAGGGGCTACTAATGTCCCAGCCCTGAAACATCCCGGAACATTCTACCCGTTTTAGGAGGCACCATGGGAATTTGGACCCCGGGTAATTTACAAGCCTTTACTCCAATTGAACCCAAGAAAATTCAAAATGACTTAGGCAGTTACTCTATTTTGGTCACTTTTGACGCCTCCTGTGCTAGCCCATTGTTTCCATTTAACTCTATAACACGGAGCATGATGTTTTCATAACATTTTAAAAATGTATATATTAATATATATATAAATTAATAACTATGAAAGTCCACAACAAAAAGAAAATAATTTTTTCCCAAAATTAAAATTGAAGCGTTATAGGGTTAAAAAGAAGGATGGGTCTTATCAGCGGGTCCAAGACCTTAGCATCATAAATGAATCAGTGATCCCACTGTACTGAGTAGTGCCCAAACCTGTACCCTCCTAGGGGAAAGTGTGAATGCTTTTATCCCTCTACCTGTACTTCCAGTGAACAAACACACATGCTTGATAATCCTAAGATTTTTTTGTTTCCTGTGACACTCACCTAATTTCAAGGCCTCTGCCACCGCACAAGCTCAGCCTTGTCGCAGTAACACTGTTCACATTTAGACGTTTGTTTTTCCCAGAAGTTATCGGGTGACTAAAGCTTCTGAACCAAGTGTGCCAGGTCCACGACTACCATCTCCTGGACCACCTCAACCTTATCCATCCTGGATAAAGTTGCCCTCAATGGACAACCCATCCCAGCAGTGTAGGAAGGGTATAGAACCAAAGCCCTACTTCGCCCCTATTGCCAGCAGGAAGTAGCTAGAGATGTCGACGCCCAGTACCCCAAAGATTTGGGTCCATATCTCTTCAGGGGGCAAATGTTAGGTAGCTATCCTAGGGACTGGGGCATCCATTATGCATGCCCATAGGGCCAAGATAAGAGCCCAGTTAGGAGAGGCACCCTGTGCATTCTCAGAGGTCCAGGTTTCTGGCCATGAAGAGGAGGTACACCTGGGTGGGCCCTGTACCTGGATTGACCTACCTAGGCCATGTAAATTCAATTCAGCCTCTGGGGTCGGCCAGACTTGCCCACCACGCCTCCCTAATGCTCATAAATCTCACTTGAGTGACAGACCAGGCTTCTGCGTGATTTCTCTCTCACGCGGAGCCAAAGACAGAGGTCTAACTGCCCGCAGAGAGATGTGACAAACTCAGGAAGGCTCTTTGGAGGCAGCAGTGGCTGGGGTGGTGGATACTGTTCAGATGCATGGCTTTCTGTTTGCAAAGGTTTTTGTCTCAGCTGACTGGAAGGGAGGAGGTAGTACGTCTGGATCACAGAGTATCCATTCCACAGTCCTGGCAGTGCTTTATGAAGGGGCTGGGACCAGGGTATGCTGCCTCTTACTCCCAGTTGCTGGTTTCTGGATGCTGATTGTATCTCTTACAGCATCAGTTAGTGGGCTTGTTGTCTGCCTCAGGCTTTGTTCACAGAGATCCTCCAGCTAGGTGGTGGTGTGTGCGCATGAGCAGAGGCTTTCTGCCAATCCCCCATGAGTAGTAGAGCTCCCATGGTGTGGACTCCATGAAAGCCGTGCCCTAGAGAGCAGGTGTACAAAGCAGGGTGGGCCCTGCAGGACAGAGGACCATTCCCCCTGTGGAATGACCTCAGAGCCCCACCTACCTCACTGGCCAGCTGCTGGGGCTGTGGGCCCTAAGCTTCATGCCTGACTCAGGAATAGACACAGGGTGAGGCGATTCCAGTAGCTGTTTTGACTGGTCTAATCCAGCCTGAGATCATCCTTGCATGAGCCCTCTGCCCAGATTATTTTTGTTTATTTTATGATCTTTTTATTAGTGGCTCCTACAACACTAACCACAATCCATATATACATCAGCTGTTTGAAGCATGTCTGTACATTAATTACCCTCATTATTCTCAAAATATCCACTCTCCACCCAAGCCCCTGGCTTCAGCTCCACATTCCCCCCCCTCAATGCCCGCCACCCATCCCTCATCAATCCTTGGAAATGTACAAATACTTTTGTCATATCTTTCACTGTCTGATGTCCCCCTTAACCCACCTTTCTTTTGAGGTCAATGAAGATCCTTGTAATCGGTTCCCACTTTCCATCCCCCACCCTCCCAGTATCTCCATTCATAACACTGGTCCTAAAGGGCCCATCCACCCTGAATTCCCCGTGTTTGAAATTCCTATCGGTACTAGAGTACCTTCTCTAGGTAGACCAGATTTGTATGGTAGAATTGGGATCATAATAGTGGGGCAAGAGGAAGCATTAAGAACTAGAGGAAAGTTGTGTTTCATCTTTGCTGTCTCATACCCTGTCTTGGTTCATCTCCTCTCTGAGATCCTTCTGTAAGGGGATATGCAGTGCACTGCAAATAGGTTTTGGGTCTATACCCGGCAGTCCCCTCTCATTCTCCATGATAAGATTTTTTTGTTCTCATGATGATGCCTGTTGCCTTATCCCTTTGAAACTTTGTGATCACACAGGCTGGTATGCTTCCTCCATGTGGGCTCTGTTGCTTCTGATCTAGATGGCTGCTTCTTTACCTTCAAGCCTTTAAGACCCCACACGCTATATCATTTGGTAGCTGGGCACCATCGGCTTTCTTCCCCACATTTGCTTATGCAGCCGTTTTGTGGTTTTTATAGAGGTATCTTTCTTTCTTTCTTTTTTTTTTTCTCGGTATAAAGCTTTTTAGAACAACAAAAACAATTCCTTTTGGAAGTAAGCCAGAGATAAAACCACAAGTTACATGCTTTACTTTTTTTCTGTCCTGCTGCTGGCAGCCACCCTTTCATCGATTGTGCACACCAGCATGGTGGTGAAGTGGTGAACTCTGCGCTCTCACTCCCCTGGCTACACACTCGGTCTCCTCACTCATCGTGTGGCTTCACCCAACGCACGGAGCCTCCTGCAGGCTCCTCACCCTGTGTGTGTAAAAGTGCGAAGGAGACAGACTTCCTCAGAGCTGTGCTTTAGAGAGAATCCTCCTCACATACTCAGCACCGCCTTGAATAGGGCAGCACTGCATACATGACATCTACTTGATGATTGTTGATGGTGTGGTGGTGTGTTTGTACGGATAAAAAAAGAGCCCTGAATGGTTATGTAACAAGTAAGGGAATAAATAGATCTTCCTTCATCCACCTTCATCTTTCATTGTTCTATCACTCTCTGATTGCAATATTAGAGGCTAAAATGGGCAGAATTCCCACCTCTGAACAAAGTTTGTGCACATGGGTGTGCATGCTTGTGTGTCCATGTGAGTGTGCCTGTACAATGTGTGTGCACGTGTGTGTGCACATGTGCACTGGAGCCTGGCAGCAGCAGGGGAGGCGCCTGTCTCTGTTCAGCAGTATCTGACGGCTGCTGCAGGTGTAATGAGAAGTGATTGGTGATCTGTTCAGGGAGCTCCTGGGGTGGACTCAGGGAAGGAGCAGCAAAGAAGACATACTCATCTCCCCCATATGTAGATGAGGTGATGGAGGTGGGCGGTAGAGGAGCAGCTCCTTAGTAATGAGATCACAGGGGAAAGGCCTTGGATGAGGTGCCAGACATCCCTGCTTTCCCAGAGAGGGTGGGGACTGGGAACGAGGCTGCATCCTGCCTAATCAGTTACAGTTGCTCTGTCGCTCTGGGGAGGGAGGCAGATGAGGCAGGGAGCTTCCGGAATCTCTCATCTCCAGTCCTTCTAGGTGGATGTGGGAGCGTGTGAGGACGGCCACACTGGAGGGTCAGGGTTGATCGCCTTGCAGTGTGGAGCCCGGCCTGGACCTGCGTTGTGCAGGGTGACCAAGGAGCTCTGAGGGCAGGGTTCTGGGTGGGGGCTTTGTCTACTAAGACCCACAGCCGCGCCCTGTGTCGCAATGTTGGCATGCAATGTGCAAAGACTTGAGACAATGTGAAATGGACCATCCACTTCACTTGGAAAGACAGGAGGGCTGAAAATCAGATTGGGAGATCTGATCTCGTTTGCTGCACAGTTGTGAGAGGAGATATTCCTGGCTTCTCTCATGTTGGGAACCGGGCATAATCAGCCTGACAAAACCAAGGCCATATTGCCTGCCCAGCAGGGCTAAAGCCACGTCACCTCAACCTTATCTTACCCTGACACACACCAGATGGCCCACCCTTGTCTGCTCCAGCACCGGACATTCCAACTGCAGACTTGCGGCCGCCTGCCCTGTGTGCTCTACACTCCCGCCCTTCCTTTTTTTTATCTCTCCTTTGAACTCCCTTGTTTGCCTCACCCTTTATAGAGAGGCTTGTGTAGCAATAAACTCATACCTTGACAAGAATCTGCTTGGTCTCGCTCCTCTCTCTCGCCCGTTTCTCTTTCAGGCTGGGTCCTCCTTGGAACCCCTCGAATAACTGAGTCCCGCGGGTTGGGGCACTCTCACACATGAAACTATATTCCTCCTGAGGCATCAAGGAGGTGATACGAATGCTTTGATAGCCTAGTATCTGTCAGCTGGGAGGCACAACATAGTGAGAGCCCTTATTAATCACTTGGAGATTAGCTGAGGGGTGGGAGAAGCCAGGCATGAGGCTTTCCAGGGCTGCTCAGCCTGCACAGGAGTCCTTTCCTGGGTTGGACAGAGGTGCTGCCATCTGAAAGCTCAGATAGAGCAGTTGGAAAATTAACTGACCTGGTACAAGATCTATTTACATATATCAAAAGATCCTGGGTAATAACATCTCATGTTTGTGCAGCATGCCACATTTGTCAAAGGGCTTTCTCATTTACTGTCTTACTTGGTCCTCAAACTAAGAGGCCTTTGGGCAGCTATTGCTGTTTAATTTTGGGCGTGGTAACAGCTTTGGGTATAGTACTGGGCTTGGAATCAGGCTGTGCAACCCACAGCAGGTCACTTAGCTGCTCTGGATTGGCTTTCTTCCTCTACGAAGGTCAGCGCTTGGACTAGACCATTTTCCCAGTGGCAGCTCTGCTGACATTTTGGCCAACATCGTTCTTGTGGGGCTGTGTTGTTCCCTGCACCAGGATGGCAGTGGGACTCCCTTCTTCAGAATGTCTCCAGGCATGGCCAAATGTCCCCAGCAGAGCATGCTGCTGGGCTGGCGCACGGCAGGATGATGCACTCAATGAGTTGGATTTTAAGTTTTCAGGTACTTTACATGTCTGCACAGGGAGACTACATCAACAATTACCCAGCAGTCAATGGGTCATCACTGACCCTCTCTATAATTCCAACTGAGATCATGAAGCACCGACTGAGTTTCTGAGCTTAGCACCCTGCATGGCACAAGTTGTTTAGCACTCAGCTACAAACTAAAAGGTTGGCAGTTCAAACCTATCCAGAGGCCTCTTAAACAAAATCCTGGTGGTCTGCTTCAGAAGAGTTGGAGCCATGAACACCCCATGGAGTGAAGAGATATAAACATGAATGTGGATGTGACTCTAGGTATAGCTACAACCGGGAACCATGGAATCAACTACATCATGGAATCAACTTCAACTCCTGGCCTCCTTGTGTGTCCAAGAAGAACTGTGCTCCCCAGGGTCTGGAAAGGCTGCTTGGTCTGAAGTAGATTTGCAGGCCCTTCTTTCTAGGTGCCGCTGGGTGGCCTCAACCTTCCAAGCATGCTATTAAAAGCCAATCCATCACCTGTGTGCATCACTGAAGACACACAGACACAGGGAGCAATGCCCTGGCTGGGGCACTGGAACAGCGCTGGCATGCAGTGAGTGCTGCCCAGTTAGCGAACAGGTCTTCCCTTGGTACTTTCTCAGGTCTGTGTGAAGCTTTCTAAGCATCCAGAGTTCTCGGCCTGATTCTGCTGCCAACTTGCAGTGTGGCTTCGAGCTAGTCTCTTGCCCTCTCTGGGCTTGATAACAAAAGCAGGGCAGGCCAGCCACAAATATCGTGTGGCTAGCAGGGGAAAGCAGTTGAGGACACAATTGCAGATGGAGTTCATCCTTTGGACTCATCGCCCCTCCTCCCTAACACCCCCCCCCCCACTACACACACACACCTTTTCAACTGCACCAGATGGGTTTTAACTTTCCGGCACCAGAAAAGCAGACCTTGAGTTTTTTCCTTTATGGAATGTAGGCCATCCCTGCTTATGTGTCACATTCAGTCCTCGTTCTTCTCCCTACTCTTGTCCCTCCTCCAGTCATCAACAATTGACTGCAGGGCGGTTTCCCAGCAGGGCTGTGCTCAAAGATTCATAATGCTGGGTTTTCCTTTAGTTCTCCACAGTCTTGGGCTTGGAACAATCCAGGCATTACCTTATCAAATGCTCATTTTAGGGGGGAAGGACGGGGGCACTGGAAACACCGTATGGGCTCAATCCTTTTCTGCACGTGTGTAAGGGGTTTCCAGGAGTTCGAATTTCAACTTAAGTGATTTATTTTTTGTTGTTTAATCGCGTGCCTGTCATCTGCTGGACATTTCTTCTACAGTGTTTTGTTGTTGTTAACCCCATTTCTAAGATCAGAGATAGAAGGGTCAGGCACAATAGGCAGTTAAATTGACTCAATCTGGGGTGTGAACCTGCTTCTGTCTGGTTCCTCATAGCCCTCAGTCATTTTAATGCAGGTGTTGTGAAGGGTGTGGGTTCAGCAGCCACACACTGCCTCATCTCGCCTCCTCGTTGATAGGCTGTGTACCCTTATGTGAGTTGTTTAATCTCCTACCAAGCTTGTGAGAGCACTACTTTTATTAGCTTCATTTTACCGAGACTGTGAGAGGTCAGGGGAGCGAAGGCTTACATATTGCCAGGCATATAATATGCTAATGATAGTCAAGATATATAACTAAGCATTTCTCTGTTCTTGGTTCTGTCAGTACCTGGTGTGGCCACAAAGGAGAAACCTGGTTTCCTGCTATTTTGAGCATCTAGTGTGAATGGCAGGAGATAAGTCACAAGCTAATGAACCCTTGTGGTGTAGTGGTTAAGCACCCTGGGCCCGGCTATCAAAAGATATAGTGTCCAGGGTCTTAAAGACTGGAAGATAAACAAGGGGCCATCTAGCTAAGAAACAACAAAGCCCACATGGAAGAAGCCACCAGCCTATCTCGACATGATCGCTGAAGACAAAGCGGGTGCATAAGCAAATGCGGGCATGTTTTCCTGATGTGCACTCACCCTTTACATAAAACTCTCTCTTATACATACGCGTTTCTGTGGATTTGTTTCGCTAAGGCACCCAGACTAACATAAGCAGCATGGAACGCATTTAAGAAGCCTAGACAAGGGCAGGGCAGGATATTTGGAGGGACTGGATCCAGAATTAGAGAGGAAGGGGTCCTGGAGGTGAAACGGGCTGCTAGCTCCCTGTCCCAAGGGGGACAATGAGACTGCTGGCTCCCATGAAGATTTACAGTCTTGAAAACTCCATATAGGGTCACTGTGGTTGGAATCCACTGGATGGCAGTGGCCTTTTGGGATTGAAGGTGGAAGCCACCAAAGAGCCTGCGGGGAGTGTGTGAACTTCTGGAATACAGCGAACAACCTCTGCACATCTGCTTTTCGTGCTGCCCAAGTCATGCATTGACATTTGTCCAAAAGTGAACCATCACAGCTGCTCTCTCAGGAAGCTGGGGGCTGAGCCCGCTGGTTCCACTCTGTCAGCATTTCTGGTCCGGGTACCTGCCCTCTGCCCCGGCACAGGCAATGGGCTTTTGGAAGCAGTGCTCCCTGGGTAGTGGGTGTGATTTGGCTCCTCTGGCCTAACATGATGAATGCTGAGAGGGGGTGGATACTAGGGGGTTAAGCTCCCTGACCTTTCCCTAGCCCAGGGGAAAACTTACTATTTAAAGTAAGTTTTAGACAGAATCTTTAGAAAGATAAATTGTTTACTTAATGTACACAATTACTCCCCAACACATCTGTTTTGTGTCTGCTCAACTCAACCTCATAGGCTATGGATGACCTTGAGCAAGTTTTTAAAGTCACAATGGGTTTCTACCAGGATTGAGAGTTCAGCTCTCTCAACTCTCCAACTGGTTATTAGCACCATAATCTCATTTCTATTTATGGATTTACTTTGTTTGAGGGAAAAAAGACTCCCAATTCAACTTTATTTTATTAGGAACTCCTTTGCTATGTTTTACACAAGAAAAAGACACAAACCGCTGTTCTGGATGAAGGAGAGCATCCGCATGAGGCCACAATGGTGTCGGAAGGACCCACAGCCACAGTTACTTAAATAAAATGACACTCATTCTGTCCTGCTGACTCTGACTCATAGTGACTCTGTGTAGGGATCCTGAAGTTGCTACCTTTACAGGAAGCAATAACCTCATCTTTCTCCTGTGGAATGAATAGTGGCTTCGAACCAGCGATCTTGCTGTTAATAGTCCAACACTATCCAGCATCACCACCTGAGCTCCTGAAAGCTTAAATGAGACATGGAAAACAAACACCTTTGTCACAAAACTGTCCCTGAAGACGGATCAATTCATGGAGTTGCGGGAGGGCCTGTGAGAGCATAAGCGGGACCTTCATTGGGATGTGCACACGACCGTATATCGCTGAGTCTGGCCCGGGGAGTGGACGCAAGCTTTCCACTGCCGGTCAGCAGTAGGAAAGAACTCAATGGTGGCTGAATGTGTGGCCCCTCAAAATGGATTTAGGGTCTCCACATAGACTCTCACTGTGAGCCACAGCCTATTGCTCAAAATTTAAGCTTAAATATGACTTAAATGCCTAACATTCTGTTTCCTTAAACTAGAGTACTGCCAGGATCAACTAGAGGCCTGGATGACCTATCAGGTCTGAACAACGATCTCAAATCACTTCACATGATCCATTCCACCAGTCATGTCACCAGTCACACCTCCTCACTTACCCATTCCAGAGACTGTGCCTGTATAACCTATCGACTAACACATTCCCACATGTTGTGATTATGAAACCAACCATCATGCTGGAATAAGGACCAATCACGATGTAAGGGGCAGGGTCAATGGGAAAGCAAGATAGGGGCTGAGGGGAGCCAAGAGGGTCCCGTCACTCAATCCCTAAACCTGATCTAATGTCACTAGACTGGGGTCTTCCTCACATCTCAAGGGCACCCGATTCATGATTGAAGTGAATTGTGCTTATTCAATCTTTGTTCTGCTTACCGTCCTGCTATGCTGCCTCCTCTTCTTGCTTTATGTGTGTGGCTCTCTCTGTTGTGGTGACAAATGGCTTGAGAGGGATTTGACATAGGGAGAAAGCCCACCCACATCAACTGTCACCAGAAGCAGACACTAAGTTCATTTCTCTCACCTCACAGAACTATGCACATCAGACACTGGTAGAGCTGCCCGGAAGGGGAACCCTTAGTGCAGTGGTTCTCTTCCTGTGGGTTGCGACCCCTTTGGGAGTCATATGACCCTTTCACAGGGCTCGTCCAATTCATAACTGTAGCAAAATTACAGTGATGAAGTAGCAAGAAAATCATTTAATGGTCGGGGGGGGGGGTCACCACAACAAAAGGACCTATATTAGGAAGGTTGAGAACCACTGCCTGAGTGTGCTTAGGACTTTGCTGCCCTCAGGGTCACCAGACATTCCTGAAGGCAGAGTCACTGCAGGAAGCCCTTCTGGGAAATGCCCTGAAGCCAGGTCTCAACCAACTCCATCCACCCTCACCCTCCTAGATCCTAATCATAGGCTGCATGGAAATGCTCCCTGCCACTTCAAAGACTGTAAGTCCATGGGAGCAGAAAGCCTTCTCTTTCTCCCTTGGAGTGGTGGCTGGTGAGTTCAAACTGCTCACCTTCTGGGTAACATAACCCACAGACCAGCTCCCCCTGAGCTCAGTTAGGTTTGCCACACAGCACACATTGTTGGGAACCTTCTGAAGTAGCTGTGCCATGTGCAGGTTGGGGGATTTCGCACAAGATGCAGAATTCCACCCTCTCTTGGAAAAAATAATTTTTGCAATAGCCTTGTATTCTCTTCTGGATCTGAGTAGCAGCTACTCTCATGCAGTCCTAGCACATACATGCTAGGTCTTACGCCGAGTCTGCTCCATGCTTTCCTGTGTCCTATGTGGCGCTGTAGGCACCCAAGGCATGGACTCTGCAGCCTGGGTTCAAATCTCTCCTTTCCACTTCCTCACTGTGTGGTCATAGGCTCATGACTTTATCATCCTGTGCCACTGATTTTTCATCTGTAAAATGAGGCAAGAATAGAGTCCACACATAGGCTTCTTAAGTGAAATAATTGAATTATTATATACAAAAAGCTTAGAACATTGCTCGGCATCTTGCAAATACTGTTAGGTAGCTTAGCATAGGGAGTGGGTCATCCATTACATATGCTCAGGTTCAAACTTCCGGCCAGGAAGGGGTGGTACACCTAGGTGGGTGTTACACCTGGATTGGCCCATCTGAGCCAGGTGAATTCAATCCAGCCAATGGGGTTGACCAGGACCATCAACCATGCCTCCCTGTGGAGGAATTGAAATGGCAGGATCTTGACCTCTCCGATGTCTCCCTTCACCCACTTTTCTGTTGTCCGTCCCCCAGGGAGGAGGTCACATGTAGATACTTGTAATCGGTTTCCTCTTTCCAATCCACCCTCCCTCTACCCTCCCAATATCACCACTCACAAATTATCAAGGTTTCTTGAGGGATGGGGGAGGAAGGGGTAAAAAATGAGGACTTGATTGATGCCAGGGGCTTAAGTGGAGGCAAATGTTTTGAGAATAATGAGGGCAGTGAGTGTACAATGTGCTTTACACAATTGATGTATGTATGGATTGTGATAAGAATTGTATGAGCCCCTAATAAAACGATTTAAGAAAAGAAAGAAAAGGCAGGATCCTGGAGCCCACGTAGTGACTTTCTCTCCAGCAGCTTCTAGGCAAGCTGTGCAGGGGTGAGGGGCCCTGAGGTGCCTGTGTAAACCTGAAACTTCTTCTCTCAAAAAACTCACTTGGATCACAATCCAGGCTGCGGAGTGAATTCTTTCTCACGCGAAGCCAAGGACTGAGGTATATTTCTCCCACGAGAGATCTAACAATAGTATCTCTTATTATATCATTAGGAGCCCTGGTGGTGTAGTGGACTATGCATTAACCTGCTAATCGCAAGGTCAGGGGTTTGAACTGACTAGCCCCTCCGTGGGAGAAATATGAGGTTGTCTATTTCTGTAAGGCAATGGTTCTCAACCTTCTGAATGCCGCCACCCTTTAATACAGTTCATGTTGTGGTCACCTGCAACCATAAAATTATTTTCATTGCTACTTTATAACTGTAATTTTGCTATCGTTATGAATTGGATGACCCCTGTTAAAGGGTTATTTGATCCCCAAAGGGGTCGCGACCCACAGGTTGCGACCCCTGCTGTAAGGATTTAAAGTCTCCAAACCCCAAAGGGGCAGATCTTTGTCCTATTGGGAGTCAATAAAATGGTAGTTAGGTTTTTTTCTGCATCAGTATCAGATTCTGGTGGCAATCTCAGTCATCCTGCATTGTGGTCTGGTTTGAACTCCGGAAATGACTGCCCTGGTTTGAGGTGAGGGCCACGGTGCTTCAGTGGTAGACCTCTCATCGTCTTTCACCGGGAAGACCCGGGTTTGATTTGCAGCCAATGTGCCCCAGACTGTCAGTGAAGGTTTGTGTGTTGCTACGACACTGAGGCTTCAGTGGTGTTTCCAGACTGAAACAGAATAATGAAGAAAGACCTGATCATCCCCATCCACACATTGACCTATGGCCCACCACTGTTGGCTTCCTCTCCCAGTCCTGGTGGTAGCACAGATTGGCACAGTTTGCTCCACTGCCCATGAGGTGCCCATGAGAGGCTGAGTCGACAACCACAGTCAAGATCAACAGCTTAAACTCCATTCTGGGTCTATGGAAACAAGAACAACCTTCTGAAATGAGGTCACATTGCTATTTGGGACTGGGAGGATGCCTTTGTGATATGGATTGCACTCTGGATCCCGAGGGGGACTTTTAAACACAGCCACATAGCAGCTCCGGAAATTGTCATAGTGAGAAGGCAGGTTAAAAAAAAAAAGCTTTTACTGGCTTGCTCAAAGGAGGCTGCGGGTAGATTGTGGGGTGGAAAACTCCTCTGGAAATGAAAAGTTTTTTTCCTTACATATGCATCATTTCTTCTGGTCCTGAAAGAAAACACAAAGCAGACGAGAGAAGGAAACGGAGACTAGCAGTCATCTTGTTGGTATTCCCACAGCACCCCCTCCTTAAGCACTTGCTGCCATCTCATCCAACTCCACTCAGTGTATTTCCACCCGGCAATGATGCAGAAATGTCTGCGTACTCCAGTTTGATTGTAGTCGGGCAACGTTTATGGCTTTGACGTTCAACTGAGCATGGCAGGACGTCTAGAAACAATTATAACCAGCACCTGCTCTGTCTGTGCTGTGGGCAGGCAGTGACGGATTCCCAGCCTCTGGAACACTAGTGTTCCCTCCCAGCTCAGGATAATGACGGTGACACTCGGCCCCCTTGTTGTCTGGGGAGCTCAAGGAGCTCTCCTCTGAAACCTCAACTTATGGGCATTTCTTTAAGTGAAGACATCAAATTAGTGACTGGAAAGGAAGGCGTAGGAGATGATTATTGGCCACAAGACAAGCCTCAACCGCCTCCAGAGAGCATGTCTCCTAAGTACCAAGTTGGCGGTGACAGCTAGGGGGCCCTGGGTCACCGGGTGGTGTTGAGCGGGGACTCTGGGGCCCCAGCGTGGGACGCTGGCGGGTGCAAGTTCAAGAGGGTCAGGGGCTGATGCCTCCCCATGCCCCTGCCCTCCCCCAGCAAGGGCGCTCTGGGGTGCTGGGTCCTTGAGGCACCGGCTGGCGGGGCCGCACACGGTCAAGGCTTCGGGCACAAGCGCGGGTGCGCTGAGGCCTGCGCCTTCCGGGGGTCTGGGCTCAAGCAGGTGGTCGCGGCGGCTCCGCGGGCGGGCGGGCGCCCAGCAGGATGACCAACGACCCCCGGCGCGTCGCCGGCACCCAGCGCCCGGGCGTAGAGGCGGGCGGGGGGGCTGCGCTCCGCTGCCGCCAGGGCCCCCTCCTTCCGCGCCCCCCCCCCGCGCCAGGTGAGCCCGGCCTGGGCCTCGGCGGGCGGCGGGGCTGCCCTCTCGCCGCCCTCCAGCGCCCCTCTCGCCGCCCTCTAGGGGCCGGGCCGCGCTGAGCCGGGCGGCCGCCGGCCGGGGCTGGGGGTTGGGAGGGGCGGGGGTCACGGGCGGGTCGCTCGTTTGGCCACTGGCGGGGGGCGTGGCCGGGCGGCCGCGCGCGAGGCCGGGCCAGCGGCCGCCACGCCCTCGGGCTCAGACTCCGACTCCGGCTCGGCTTGCCCTGGCGGCGGTGGCGCCGTGAGGAGGAGTCCGCGCTCCTCTGTGGCGGCGGCGGCGGCCGGCTCCAGGCCGGGTTTTGGCGCCGCCCGCCTGCTGCCTCCTGGCGGCTCCAGAGCTCCAGCCCCCTCTCTATCAGCCTCTCACTCCGTCTCAATACGTCTCAAGATGGCGGCCAATGTGGGATCGATGTTTCAATATTGGAAGCGCTTTGATTTACAGCAGCTGCAGGTCAGGCTTCTCTCTCGGCCTCTCGCTCGGGGGTGGGGGCTGCGGGCGGTCGCGGCGTCCCCGGGGGGCGCCGGGCTGCCTTGCCGCCGGGGAGCCGCGGCGGAGGGGAGGAGGGGGGTGCCGGGGAAAGTGGGGCCGACTCGGGGACAAGTCCCTCTCACTCCCCGGCCCCCATTGATAACTCGCTTGATCGGAAATTGATCCTCTTTGTTCAATTCATCGATCAGCCCAAAATGGCGCCGGGAGCCGCCGCCGCCACAGCTGCCCCTGGTGTCTGCCCCCTCCCCTGGCGCCCGCCCCCCCCCCCCCCGGCCCCGAGCCGCCGCCGCCGCCGCGGGACCGGGGAGGGGGCGGCACCGGGCGCCCGCGGGGTGCGCAAAAAAAAAAGAACTTGAGGAAATTTGTGTTTTTCTTTGCTGTCTCATACCCTGTATTCTTTTATCTCCTCTCTGAGATCCTTCTGTAAGGGGATGTCCAGTGCACTGCAAATAGGTTTTGGGTCTATACCCGGCCGTCCCCTCTCATTCTCCATGATAAGATTTTTTTGTTCTCATGATGCCTGTTGCCTTATCCCTTTGAAACTTTGTGATCACACAGGCTGGTATGCTTCCTCCATGTGGGCTCTGTTGCTTCTGAGCTAGATGGTTGCTTCTTTACCTTCAAGCCTTTAAGACCCCACACGCTATATCTTTTGGTAGCTGGACACCATCGGCTTTCTTCATCACATTTGCTTATGCAGCCGCTTTGTGGTCAGTGATCGTGTAGGGAAGGTGAGCATCGTTTAATGCCAATTTAATAGAACAATGTTCTTGCAATGAACGAGTCCTTGAGCGGAGGCCCTATGTCCATCTGCTACCTTAATACTAAATCTATAAACATATGGACATAGATCTATTTCCCCATGCCCCTTTGTAAATATATGTACATGCCTTTATTTAGACATCTATAACTGGCCCTTGCTTCCCAGCTCACTCTTCTATACCCTTTGATTTTCCTCTTGTGCCCACTGTCATGCTCAGTCTTCCTTTGGGTTTCAGTAATTCCTCTTGGTTACATTACCCTTGATCACGCCCTACCAGGCCTCCTGCATCCCCCTCACCACCGATTTCCATCACTTTTTGTTCCCTTGTCTCTGGAGTTCTTAACACCACTACCTTTCTTCCCACCTCCCTCTCTCGCATGTCCTCCAGGATGTGCAGTTCCGTTTTTTTTTCTCCTCCAGATTGTTCGTTCAGCCTATCTTATTTAGACAGACCTGTAGAGGCAATAACATGCACAAAAACAAGAAAGAACAAAACCAAGCAGCAAAATAAACAAAACAACAAAAATCCAATTACAATAAAAGAAAACAAAGGTCAACAAGATAGAAAAGCTCATAGATAGTTTAAGGACTATGTGTTGGCCTTTAGAAGTGTTTTCTAGTCCAGTCTTTTGGGGCACCAAACCCTGACCCTAAAGTCCACCTTTAGCATTTCCTTGGGATCTTGCTGCTCCTTTTACTTGCTCTTCTGCTGTACCCCCTTAGTGTTATGCCTCGGTGTAGCGAGATCAGTTTGGGGGTAATTCCCACACTGTGTCTCCAGTGTTGTCCCCTCTAGGGCTATGGGTCTTTGAGGGACGTTGTGTCTCGTCGTGGGGCTGGCCATGTGGTCTTCTATGTGAACTGACTTCTCTGAGTGGGAACATCATCCTCAAGGTCTGGTGGGACAGGATGTGCTCCACTCTCCCCTTCTCCCCTTCATCTCTGTGTGCTCTGATCAGATAATGTCTCTGTCCAGGAGATGCAAATTCAATGCTATCCTCTGAAATAAAATCTTTGGGAGGGGTTGTGGGGAATATCTGCTCAGATCTTTGGTGTGTCCAGGAGAGAGGGACTGCTCGGCTGGGCACAGCCACGAGGGGCTCAGAACTCTGGCTCCAGAAAATGGTTGTAAGTTTGGCTTTGTTTTTAACCAGTTGTGTGCCTCTGGGTCAACACCTGTGTTTTTTTGAGTTAGTTTTCTGATCCGAAAAGTAAAGGTACTCCATTGTCCAGACTCCCATGTCACCAAGTGATCGATAGGGGCTAACCAGAGCCTGATTCAAATAGTGTGGATCTGTTAGGTGCCTTCTAGACCTGGGGTGGCGATTCTGAGCCCAGGACAACAATAATGTCCGAGAGGTGATATAGGTGGCTCCATATTGAAACAGGAAGACCACTGTGGAGATTTTGTCCTTCCACTGATGGCCACAGGCCACCGCCTCACGTCCTGCAAAAACAGTTTCCATGGCTCAACAGCCAAGCCAGGGGCCAGTGCCTTAAAAATCATATGGCTAACTGGGACAAAGGGCAGACAGATATTTTTTATCATGATGTCTTGAGAAACCCACCTAACCTCCATGCAAATCTTCTGGTGTGAGTTATTTTTGGAAGCAATCATATGCTGACAGTAATTCAAATCTTTCCTTTTGACAATTTGCCTGTACTCTTTTCTGAACCTGAGAAGGTAATCCCTGTGTCCACTAAGAAATTGACTGGCTGGCCTCCTACTTGGACAGTTAGCCTGGGATCCTGGGGACCAAGTGAAACAGAGCACTGACACCTTCATTCAGCTTCTTCAAGCATTATTGTCTCTTGCTTGGGATTTTCTAGGTGTGGATGAGGCCCGTCCTCTCTATTGGAGGGTTGTCTGCTTCTCCTGGGGTATTCAAGGCACTGATTTTTCCAATGTCCTTCTTTCCTGCAGTAGGCACATTGATCCTGCCCCATGGCTTGGCGGTGCCCACAGGTCAGTCTCTCCGTAAGTGGGCCATGCTCTCCTTTTCCTGAGTCTCTGGGGTCTCTCATGGCAATTACTAGTATTTTAACTAGTTTCTTTGTCTCTGTCGTGGTAGGATCATCTCTGTTGTTACACACCCGCTGAGCCACTTGTACCAAATCACTAAGATTTTTCCCGTCAAACCCTTCCCACTTCTTTTTCATGTCTGAGGCAGACTGAGTAATAAAGGCAATACTTATTGCCCTCCTGTTCTCGGGGCCTCCAGGCCGTTAGGGATATAAAGCCCGTAGGCTTCCATCAGTCACTCTAAAAAGGCACGCAGACATTCTCTTGTAAGAGCCTGAAAATTCTCACTGACCTTAGATAAATTCATAGGTTTTCTAGCTGTTCCACTGAGGGCCTGCAAGAGAAACTGGTGATACCTGGTTAGGCCTTCTGTGCCTTGCAAGGAGTTTGGATCTCACATTTTTCGTGCAGTGGCAAAAAGAGTTTCCCTCACATGGGGAGTGCCTGCTGTCTGACCATCATGTCCATTGACTGCTTACTGGGCCTCTCTCTGGCAGGGCTACTGTACCTGTGTTGTGAACAGCACCTGGAGAAGTTGCTGGCAATTTCTGGAGGTGGGCTAATGCATATGGAAAACCGTTTCTATCAAGGAATCAGACCTGCTTTGTCAGAAAAAGGGATTTTGTTGATTCCAATTATACAAATCACTGGAATACAAGGGGATATATACCCAAAAAGGGACTCAGGGGTCTTCCCCAGGTGTTGGGGCTGCTTGCCTTGAGTGTAGAATGGCTGCTGCCAAATCATCCTTCTTGGGGGGTGGGGCGGTCGAGATCCCATACCAGCCCTAGTGTATGTTGGGGTGTGGACTCAGAAAGGAGTTATGAGTATTTCTCTCTCTCCAGCCCCATGCACCTGACAGGGTGGCAGTGATAATGAAGGGTCGTAAGCTAGTTCTCCCACTCCCAGAGTCCTCCTGCAAAAAGGAATAAAGCCGAGACGGAGGGGTATGGGGAGGAGTTGGGGAAGGGCAGCCTCCACCTTAGTGGTTTTAGGACCTTGGGTCTATTTTTTTTCTGGTCCTGCCATGTTTCCTGAAATCTTGAAACAAGAACCCTTTCTGTTGCAGGAGGAAGTAAGTCTTTTGTTTATGCTGGCTTATTAGTGGCAATGTCATTCCACGCATCAATTTTAGGGATCAGATAGGGATGTCCTGGTTCCCCATAAACATAACTATGAACTCTGAGAAATAGGGGAAGGGAAAACGAGTCTTGCATGGGCAAATCAGGAACTCCTTCTGTCCAATCACCTTTAAACAAATTGCGGAGTCTCCAGGCTTTAGGGCTGAAACTACATTCTCTTTGTGAGCGCCTAGAGCAGGGGTCCTCAAACAATAGCCTGTGAGCCACATGCGGATAGCCGAGGACCTTGATCCTGTCCGCCGAGTGTTTGTGCCCCGTTTGTTTGTGTGTTATTTTTTTAAACTTCAAAATAAGGTATGTGCAGGAAGCATAGGAATTTGTTCATAGTTTTATTGAAACGATAGTTCGGCCCTCCAACTGATCAGAGGGACAGTGAACTGGTCCCTGTTTAAAGAGTTTAAGGACCCCTGGCCTAGAGAAATCAGAAATCCGTAGTTCTGGGGAGAGCACTCCTGTTAAGGAGGTTTCCTTTCTAAGCAAGCCCAGACAGTGGCAATTGGATCTCGGTGCACCTCGAAATGTTGTAGCCACTCTCCATTCCCAGAAAGAAAACTACTCCGACCGCTGGCAAGTTCAACAGAAAAAGTTTTTTTTCCTGAGCAGCCCCAGTCTAATTGTCCAAAGGTTTTTATACTTTTGCAATGTGCAGGTGTGCAAGCAGGCAGAGTAGAGAAGCAGGGTGTTGCAGTTAGTCATTCTTAGTTGAACAAAGACTGCTCTGGTCGCTCTCGCGAATCTTCTGAGCATCCATATCCTTTGGGACATTCCCTTGGGCACATCTGCACAGCCTACCTCCCCTATATCAGCTAGTTCATTTACAGTTCATAGCTACTTTATTTACTTTACATGGTGCCTTCTGTCAGCTCATAATGGCTTCACTCTTGTCAAGGCTGTTTAAGCTTTTCCCAGAGATCCTATATAGCCGCCATTGTGGCCATGGGGAAACGGGGCCTGTGACCCTGGCCAAGATGGTGCCCACCAGCCCAAACATGTGGAAGGGCACTGCCTAGGGAGCTGGTTGAATAGACCTGGGAGTTAGCCCTGCCTTGTCCTGGGAGCCAAATATTTCCCTTTTCCCCTCCATTCCCTTTCTCCTGGCTTTTCAAACAAGCTGCTTTAGCCCTATAATGCCCAGCACAACATTTTTATAACATTTAATTGAAACTTATCTAGTACCAAACTTATAAATTATCAATGTGACAATTTGGTTACATTTCAAAAACATTGCACGTTTTATATATTTGAATGCCATATATACATATTGATAACTATGAAAGTAAAGAATAAAAATGTTTAAAATTATTTCCTGAATTTAAAACTTGAGGCGTTATAGTGTTAGTGTTCTACCAGTGTAGGTTTGTTCCTTGTTACAGGCTGGTTTTCCTTGGCCCAGGCTTAGGCCAATGGCATATGGAACCCTTCCTGTGTAACTGTTACCTTTAGGCTTTCAGTGTTGCTGCTTAAGGCACTTTTGGGGAAAGCTCTTACTACACAGTTCCACTGCCACGATGTTCCAGACAGAAATTCCAATTCCCTTAAGGTTCCCTGAGCTTCCAGATGCCCCTTCCCTTCAGAGATTTGAGAGTCTGCTCCCGCCAGCAGGCATCTTGGAGGGCCGTGGGGCCATTCCAAGCAGTGGTTCTCCTAGCTTGTCTAGAATAATGGTTGGACTTAAAGTCGACCTCAGTGAGTTGTCTTTGATCCCTTACTTCTTGCTGGGGCATCTTCCTGAGGCAACAGATTCAGGGCAATAAAGGGCTCGCTCTCAAGTGGGGTTTATTGACCTTGAGGCAGTAAGCTCTACATAGCCTTCTTTTGTGCTTTCTAGATGGGACTTAGCAGCTTCATACTCAGGAATTGCCCCCTTGCATGAATCCTGTCCAATTGGGATAGAGTTGACACAGAGGCTAGACAAACAAAAGCTGATACACTATGCAACTTTATTTGAGAAAGGAGAATGGTGGCCAGAGAATGGTACACTTTCCCTTCTAACCCTGATTCACCTGGAACAGTTTTGTAAAGTGATTGGAAAGTGGGCCGAAATGCCAGAAGTTACAGCATTTCTCCTTTTGAGGAGCAGTAGAGACCTTCATCCCCAGTGCACCCAGGAACCCCTAAGGCAGGCATCCTCAAACTGTGGCCCGTGGGGCACATGTGGCCTGACGACATTTATCCCACCCTCAGGGTGTTTTTGCTGCCTCTGCATGTCCTACTTAGTAGCCGATTCGTGCAATGTGCATAGGAATTTGTTCATAGTTTGGTTTTTTTTAACTATAGTCTGGTGCTCCAACGGTCTGAGGGACAGTGAACTGGCCCCCTGTGTAAACAGTTTGAGGACCCCTGCCCTAAGGGATCCTGGACTTAGGGGTTACTAATCTCCCAGCCCTGAAACATCCCTGAACATTCTACCCGTTGTAGGAGGCACCATGGGAATTTGGTCTCTGGGTAATTTACAAGTCTTTTATTCAATTTGAAGCCAAGAAAATTAAAAATGACTCAGACACTTACTTTCTTTTGATCCCTGTTGACTCCCGCTGTAGTATTCCAATATTACAATTTAACGCTATAACGCATGACCTTTTCATTCCATTCAATTAAATGTGTGTGTATAGATAGATAGATAGATAACTATGAAAGTAATTAATGAAAACAAAATTTGTTTGACCAAAGTTAATAATTGAGGGATAATAGGATTAAATAGAAGCATGGTTCTTAGCAGTGGGTCCAAACATTAGGATCATAAATGAAACAGTGATCTCAGTGCACCCAGTAGTTCCCAAACCCTGTACCCTCATAGGGGAAATTGTGGATGCTTTTACTCCCGTGCCTATACTTAGAACGAACAAACACACATGCCTGATAATCCTAAGATTTTTTTTGTTTCCTGTGACACTCACCTAATTTCAAGGGCACTGCCACCTCACAAGCCTAGCCTTGCCTCAGTTAAACTGTTCACCCTTTTGTCCGTTTGTTTGTTTTTCCAGAAGTTCTCAAGTTACCAAGCCCTCTGAACCAAGTGTGCCACCTCTAGGACCACCATCTCCTGGACCACCTCAACCTTATCCATCCTAGACCTGAATGGACAACCCCTCCCAGCAGAGTAGAAAGGGTATGGACCCAAAGCCCCACTTCACCCTTTTGCCAGCAGGAAGGACCTAAAGATGTCGTCGCCTTGTACCCCAAAGATTTGGGTCCATATCTCTTCAGGGTGTAAATTTTAGGTAGCTAGCATAGGGACTAGGTTGTCCATGATACATGCTCAGAGGGCCAAGCTAGCCACCCAGGAAAGAGTGGCACACCGAGCGTGCTCAGAGGTCCAGGTTTCCAGTCAGGAAGGCCAGGTACACCTGGGTGGGTGCTGCACCCACATTGACCCACCTAGGCCAAGTAAATTCAATTCAGCCACTGGGGTCCACCAGGGTTGCCTACCATGCCTCCCTATCTCTCCTAAAACACAATTGGATCACAAACCTGGCTTTGGCGTGAATTCTTTCTCATGCAGAGCCAAGGACCAAGGTATATCTGTCCACAGAGAGAAAAACCTAGGAAAGCTCTTTGGAGGCAGCAGCACTGCACATGAGTGGCTATTGGATACTGTTTAGATGCATGGCTTTCTATTTGGAACTTTTTTTTGTCTCACCTGAATGGAAAGGAAGAGGAAATACTTCTGGATCACACAGTATCCATGTCCACAAATGAGCTGCTCATTCCACAGTCCTGGCAGTGCCTTTTGAAAACCCTCTGCTTTAGAATGTCACTCCTTGAAGATGGCAGTGGGAGTGGCTGGGGCCAAGTATGCTGCCTCTTACTCCCAGTTGCAGGTTTCTGGATGCTGATTGTATCTCTTACAGCATCAATTAGTGGGCTTGTTGTCTGCCTCAGGCTTTGTTCACAGAGATCCTCCAGCTAGGTGGTGGTGTGTGCGCATAAGCAGAGGCTTCCTGCCAATCCCCCATGAGTAGTAGAGCTCCCATGGTGTGGACTCCATGAAAGCCGTGCTCCAGCCAGCAGGATTACAAAGGAGGGTGGGCCCGGCAGGACAGGAGGGCCATTGCCCCTATGGAATGACCTCAGAACCCCGCCTCCCTCCCTGTCCAGCTCCTGGGACTATGGGCCCTAAGCTTCATGCCTGACTCAGGAATAGACACAGGGTGAGGCAACTCCAGGAGGTGATTTTGCTGATCTAATCCAGCCTGAGATCATCCTTGCATGTGCCCTCTGTCCAGACCTTTTTTTAAATTGTTCATGCAACACTAACCACAATGCATATATACATCGGTTGTGTAAAGCACATTTGTACATTCATTGCCCTCATTATTCTCAAAATATCCACTCTCCACCCCACCCAAGCCCCTGGCCTCAGCTCCTCATTTTTCCCCCTCCATTCGAGCTACCCTTGATAATTTACTAATTATTTTCTCATATCTTGCACTGTCTGATGTTCCTTCACCCACTTTTCTGTTGAGGTTAAATGTAGATCCCTGTATACGGTTTCCGTTTTCCAACCTACCCTCCCTCCACCCTTCCCGAGTCTGCACTCATAACACTGGTCCTCAAGGGCTCATCCACCCTGGATTCCCCATGTTTCCTGTTCCTATCTGTCCAAGTGTACATTCTCTAGTCTAGCCTGATTTGTAAATTAGAATTGGGATCATGATAGTGGGAGATAGGAAACATGTAGGAACTAGGGGAAAGCTGTGTTTCATCGTTATTATCTGGTACCTGTCTTGGTTTATCTCCTCCCTGACACCCTTCTGTTAGGGATGTCCAGAGGACTGTAAATGGGCTTTGTGTCTGTACTCAGCACTCCCTGCTCATTCGCAATGATAAGATTTTTTTTGTTCTGATGATGCCTGCTACCAAATCTTTTCAAAACCTCATGATCGCACAAGCTGGTGTGCTTCTTCCATGTGGGCTTTGTTTCTTCTGAGCTAGATGGGCGCTTGTTTTCCCTTAAGCCTTTAAGACCTCACATGCTATATATTTGATAGCTGGGCACCATTAGCTTTCTTCACCACATTTGCTTATGTACCTGCTTTGTGTTCAGTGATCGTGTAGGGAAGGTGAGCATCCTAGAATGCCAATTCAATAGAACAGTATTTTTGCAACGAGGGAGTCCTTGAGCGGAGGCCCAATGTCCATCTGCTACCTTAATACAAAACCTATAAATATAGGGACATAGATCTATTTCCCCATGCTCATATATTTAAATATGTACATGCCTTTTTTTAAACCTCTATAATTGACCCTTGCTTCCTAGCTTGCTTTTCTATTCCCTTTGATTTGCCTCTTGGGCCCACTGCCATGCTCACTTTTCATTTGTGCTTCAGTAATTCAGTAATTCCTCTTGGTTCCATTGGTTCCATTTCCCTTGATCACTCCCTACCAGGCCTCCTACATCCCCGTCACCACTGATTTGCATCACCTGTTCTTCCCTTTTCTCTGGGTTTCTTAACACTACTACCTTTCCCCACACCTCCCTCTCTCCCATGTCTCCCCAGAAGTGTTGGTCCTGTTTTCTCTCCTCCAGATTGTTCATCCAGCCTATCTTATTTAGACAGACCTGTAGATGTAATAACATACACAAAACAAAACAGAGCAAAACCAAGCACTAAAAGCAACAAAACAACCAAAATCCAATGACAATGAAAGAAAACAACTCAACAAGAAAGAAGTGGCTCATCGTTAGTTCAAGGTCGGTTTGTTGGCCTTTAAGAGTGTTTTCCAGTCCAGTCTGTTGGTGTACCAAGTACTGGCCCCAAAGTCATCCTTTGGCATTCCCTGGAGACCTTGGTGCTTCGTTTTCTTTCTCTTCTGCTGTACCCCCTTAGTGTTATGCCTCGGTGTGGCAGGATTAGTTCGGGCGCATTTCCCACACTGAGTCTTCAGTGTTGTCCCCTCTAAGGCTATGGGTCTTTGAGGGGTGTCTTGTCTCATCGTGGGGCTGGCCATGTGGTCTTCTATGTGGACTGGATTCTCTGAGTGGGAACATCATCCTCAAGTCCTGGTGTGCCAGGATGTGCTCCACATTCCCCTCCTCCCCCTTCATCTGCTCCATGTGCTCCGATCAGATATGTCCCTCTCTCAGAGCTGCAGATTCACTGCCATCCTCTGAAATAAAATATTTGGCATGGGAAGGGGAGTTGGGTGGGAGGATCTGCTCAGATCATTTGATGGTTCAGGATAGATTGACTGTTCGGCTGGGGACAGGTATGTGGGGCTTAGGGCTCTGGCTCCCAACACTGGTTGTGAATATGTCTTTGTTGTTAACCAGTTGTGTGCCTGTGGGTCAACA
This sequence comes from Tenrec ecaudatus, assembly GCF_050624435.1. NCBI lineage: Eukaryota > Metazoa > Chordata > Mammalia > Afrosoricida > Tenrecidae > Tenrec > Tenrec ecaudatus. The sequence goes on along the minus strand of NC_134533.1, from coordinate 132,533,441 downwards.
CCTGTGTCTTTTTGAGTGAGTTTTCTCATCTGCAGAGTAAAGGTAATCCATTATCCAGACTCCCATGTCACCAATTGATTGAGAGGCACTAACCAGAGCCTGATTGAAATAGTGTGTACCTGTCAGCCGTGTTCTAAAAACACCTTAAAAGTCTTAAAAACACTATAAATGCCTTAAAAACCCTAAAACGTCTAAAATATATCTAAAATGCTAAGACCACCCCTAAAGACTCTCTAAAACATCTTAAGACCATTAAATACATGGTAAAAGGCTTTCTAAAACACCCTAATGCGCCATAAGTCTAATTTTTTTTTATCCTGTGAAATCACCCTTTATTGAAATAGTACACAAAGGCTACTCCATGATGTGGGTGGTACCTTTGTTTGAAAACCAATCTATTTGAAAACGAAAGGTCAACAATTTCTCAGAAGCAAAAATGAAGAGGAGGAGGAAGGGAAACATACTGCAAAGGGAACAAACGAGGTGCAATCTGGAAGAAGGTCGACACAGTGTAACTAATGTCAGTGGACAATTTGTGTGAGAAGTGTAAAAGGGTAACCTATCTTGTGCAACCTTCTTTAATAAACTCAGCATCTCCTACTGCATTCTGTCTGTCAATGCAATAAGCTGGGATCGTGCCAAAGCAATCTCTCTGGCTTCCCCTTCAGTTATGTGGCTGCTTTTCCCAAAGTAAAGATCGCAGGTCTTACTCCCCATTGCATTTTAGAATGCAGAATCAATTGATAGTGTACATGGAAGTCCTACTACAGCTGTAATGCAGTTTCAGGCGACATTCGTTACCACTTTTAACATTTCATTGCGCAATCTCAATTTTTAAATGACTGTTATTACAAACCTTTTGCTTGCAATGATTGTTGCCAACATGTTTTTCAATGATTGCCAAGAAATAAGCAGAAGAAACATCCCAGTACTTGCCTTAGTTCCCAAGGGCACCAACAGGGGACACATTTCAGTGACAGTGTTCTTACAATACAGTTGCACAGATCTGGAAAGCTTAATTCTTGTTGCAACACTACTGGTTTACATGACTATCTGAATGACCAAAGATTAAGAAAGTATTTCATTTCTTTCAGGAAATATTTACAACTAATGACTGAGTCCTTATGCCCACATCTGCTCTTAGAGATCATATCCTTATATAGTGGGCCACAAGGTAGTTGCAGCACTACTTGTCCTGAATAAAATCTCTGCCCTGATATTTCTAGAAAGTCCATCTCCCAGCAAAATGCACTTAATTTAAAATAAAAGCAAAGCAGGACTGTTGGCCTCCATTGTTGAAATGAATCGCAGATCGCAATTGCTGAACACTGTGTAAATTGAAGCACTGCATTAAAGCTGTTCCTATAAAACATTTTGTACTTACTTTACATATTACAAAAGTATTTATGTTTGAGTCTGCTCCCAAATAGAAGGTGCTTTCGGTTCTTCAATCTATTTTTCTTTAGAAACAAATTAAAACAAGTCCTATAATGTACAACCTGTATAGAAAATGTCCTTTAAAAAAAGAGCATTTGCAACATTTTACACTTAGTGTAACTTAGCAATACAGTTTATGCTCATATATTTAGCTGGCTGTTAAGAGGCACATTGCACAAGAAAGTTTCAAAAAGTTTGTGAAAGATGTACTGAAAAGACAATGGAACTTTCCCTTGGAAGATTTGAAGTCCCCTTGTCCATTCAGAAATAGTCGACATATGCAGATGCTTCAGCCACTGATTAAGGATGTATCTGATTTAATTTCCTGCTTGTATATTTTGAAGAAGATATTCCATTTGTAAATTCAAATTTGGTTGGCCCCTTTTAGTCTTTTTGCTTAATATTTTGAACACTTCCATTTTCTTCTTTTTGTAGAGTCTTTGAGCTTCTTCTCGCTCCTGTTTCCTCCGCTCAAATTCCTGTTTCTTAGCAGCACGTTTGGCTTGGATCTGTGAATTTTCTTCCTGTGCTTTCTGATTGGATGTTTTCTTCCTCTTTGTCTTTAGGGTAGCAAAGGAGTTTACTGCGGTGCTACAATGTTCTTCTGGCAGAGGATGGTCCAGACTGCACTGTTCCTCAGACACAGCCTGGTCAAGGCTGGCGTGATCTTCTGGCAAAGGTGGTGCAACTTGTCCTTCTGGCAAAGGCTGGCGAACTTTTCTGATTTGTTTCTTGAGCCTTTCTTCTTCAGCTAAATAGAGATGTTTCAGGTGGTCTGGGTATTGATCTGTGAACTGGGATTCCCGTGAGGTTTGAAAATTTCTTTCCTTCCAAAGCAATTTCTTGTAACTTTGCTGAATCTTTAGCTTTCTTCGAAGTGCAAAGCCTTGCCCCTCGCGGACGCTCCCCGAAAAAGCCTTCGGATGATTCGATCGCCACCTTCTCTGTTTCAAGTCCCTCTTCGTGACTTCCACTGGAGAAAGCGCTTCGCCACGCAAACCCCGACTCTCGGCGCGCAGCTTCACCGGCGCCATGGCGGAGGCCTCGCGCCATAAGTCTTAAAAAGAACTCCTTACGTCCCGAAAACATAATAAAAGCCCTAATATTATGCAAATGCCTTAAAACGCAAAATAAAGAACACGTGAAGCCCTAAAAACACGCTAAAAGTCTTTTAAAACCCCAAGAACATCCCTACAAAGCAACCCGAAGCACTATAAAACCCTGTAAAAGTCCAACAGCCTAATAGACATGAATTCACCATGAAAGCAAAAAATAATCCAACAAAACCCTAAAGCCCTGAAAACCAAAACCTAATCCCCCCAAACACTCTAAGGCCTTAAGAAGCACCCTAAAATTTTAACAAAACACTAAAAGCCATAAAAACACATATAAGCCTAATAAACACCCTTAAACACTAAAATCACCCTAAAAGCCTTAAAATATCTGAAAAGCCATAATATTCCCTAAAATTCAAATAACACTCTGAAGCCACAAATAACACACTAAATGCCTCCCAAAACATGTGGAACTTCCAAATCATATCCCTAGAAGATTCCCAAACCATGAACTTCCAAAACCACATAAATGCCCTGAAGACAACATGAAAGCCCCAACAAAACATAAAATGCTGGGGAAAAACACATAAAATATTTTAAAATACCCTAAAATCTCTAAGAAACCCTGTAAGATCACTAAAAACACCCCTACCTGCTAAAAAATACCTATACACTCCAAAAAATCACCCCTAAATCCCTTGAAAACTCCCTTAAACCTTATAAAACACCCTTAAAGCCCAAACTACCCTAATGCGCAAAAAAATTAAATGACCTTAAAGCCCTAAAAATCACATGCCACAAAAATATCCTAAATGACCCCAAAATTCCAACTCAAAGCCAGCCTACAAAGGGCTTCTGTAGGTTTAAGTCTTTTATGAGAACAGTTTCATCTTTCTACCAAGGAGAAGTTTGTAGGTTCAACCCCTGACCTATGCCCTACCATATGAAGTTAGTAATCAGTGTTTTTGCAATTCTTTGAAGAAAGATGAGGGTAATTTTGTCAGGAGTGAATTAAACTTGTCTAGTGCCTTGAGTAGAACTGATAACTGTACTACATTGAGTCGTCTGGTCAAGGAGCATGGGATATTATCCCATTTGCTGAGGTCACACTTGATTTCTTGTAATTTCTGTAGTTTTCCTCATATAAATCTGTTGTTTTTTATTCAAGTATAGATATAGATATTTTCATTTACACTTGGCTATTGTAAATGGTACTACCTGAAAATGTGTATTTCATTAATTATTATTTCTTAATCTATTTCTTCATCCTTCGAAATATTATCAGTTTGTTGTGGTAGATAAACATTAGGACTTTGCATAACTTAGAAATATTACATTTCACGGAAAAATCATATTAATTATGTCAACAGAGCTATAAAAGGAATGTTGCCCTGAATATCTTAAGATATGACAGCTGTTTCATTGAGAAATTGAGCCAGACAGACACAATGTGATGTAAATTTTGTTATTTTCATGTGGGTTCCTTCACTCTTCCAAAAAAATTAGTTTCATGAGCCCCTTGGGGAATGAGTTTGAGTTCAGATCAGATGTATATTTATTTATTTGAGTCCTGAAGCCCATTTGATGGACTATTCTGTTGCTTCCAAAGTAGTCAGTCACTTCCCCACCAATTCAGGAATTTGTCCGAAGCAAAAGTAAAAGTGTGGCGGACGACATTTGACTGCACACCATCTAAAATCACACTCTCATTTGGTGTTGGCAGTTTTACTTGTATTTCAATTGTAAACTACACTTCAGAGTTCAGGCTAGTGAAAACGTTTCAGTGGGGAAAATTTGCACAGAACTATGTGCAGTTTGTGATTCTGTTGTTCCCAAGCAAGGCTATGAGGACAAAGATGCACAAGCATGTGGGGCACTGCAAACAATGTGTGAAAGTTTCCAGGAGCTCAGGGGTGGACAGTGGCTGCTAATTTTCCCGTGCTGGCAGTGAGCTATGTGGGAGGGCTTTGTGTAAGGTCCTTGTGAGGTCTCTGAGAAGTCTCCATAAAGGATGCTGAGAACTTCATATGAAGTCTCTGTGCGAGGCCTCTGAGTCTCTCTGGAAGTCTCCAAGGAAGTATGTGTGTGAGGTTTCTCTCTTGGGTATGTGTGAGTGTCCTTGTGAGATGTCTGCTGAATTGTGGGGGTTGGGGGGCAGGTGTTTCGCTGAGGTCTCTGCAGGTCTGAGTGGGCTTCCCTTTGTTTGACCTCACAGCACCATATAAGAGGACCTGGTGGCAGGGGAAAGGGAAGGGGCTTGGTTCATGCACCCCTTGCTGTTCTTTCAGGGTCTTCTCTCCATCTCCGTGCACTTACCTAGCACGAACGGTAGGGTTCAGCAGCGGGTAGTCCGGTGTCCAGCTCTTCACACTACCTAGGAACACACCCAAGCTACCTGCTACCCAAGAGGCCCCAGATCCAGGCTCTGCAGATCCAGAATCTGATTTTTTACTGCCACAGACACTCCAGACGCTGCCTTGGCACAATCAGGACTCCAGAAACAACATCATGCTGCTGTACCAGCAGTCTCTGGGGCCTATGTCCAATTCCCTCCTCCACCACGGGTGTCAGTCCCCCCCCCCCACCCCACACACACACACTTGGTGTCCTGACTGAGGCATGGAGGTCAAGGCTCAGTGGATGTCTTCCTCGGCATCCTTTACTGTTTAGTTCAGTAAACAGTAAACCCTGGCCCACCAGGGGTGTTCTTTTAAGCACATGAGAATTTACTCTAGCGGATCAACTAATCATATTTTGGGGGGCCCTCCTGCCTCCTTCTATAATCTGGTGCCCAGGAAATAAAACCCTGTGTTAGAAGCACAGAGGAAACACTGACCACTATTGAACTGTTTTCCCTTATCAAGACAGGTGATGTCTAATCTCCGTGCACATCCTGATTTCCCAGGAGTCTCTAGGGGAAGGGAAGGCTGCTCCCAGTTGTGACTTTCTTTGCAGCACTCAGTCCTTAGAAGCCACTCTCTCCGGAGAACATTCCTAGAGCACGTGCACGTGTGTGTGTGTGTGTGTGTGTGCGTCCGTGTGTGTGAAGATCACCAGCCTGGGGTCATGTTTCTTGAGAACATTCCTAGAGTTTGCGTGTGAGTGTGTGTGTGAAAACCACCAGCCTGGGATCATGTTTCTTGAGAACATTCCTAGAGCATGCGTGCGTGCGTGCGTGTGTGTGTGTGTGTGTGTGAAGACCACCAGCCTGGGATCATGTTTCCTGAGAACATTCCTTGAGCGTGTGTGTGTGTGTGTGTGTGTGTGTGTGTGTGTGTGTGTGTGTGAAGACCACCAGCCTGGGGTCATGTTTGCTGAGAACATTCCTAGAGCATGTATGTGTGTGAGTGCGCACGCGTATGTGTGCATGTGAAGACCACCAGCCTTGGGTCATGTTTCGTGAGAACATTCCTTGAGCGCGGACACGTGTGTGTGTGCATGTGTGAAGCCCAAAAGCCTGGGGTCATGTTTCCTGAGTCCTGGCATCCCTGTTATTGTCTCATCCCCACTCTACCCCACCCTGGCTATACACTCATTCTTCCACCACACAGGAGATGGAAATCAAGTAAAATAACAGTTTGTCGCCCCACTAAGATAGTATTGAGAAAGTAACCTTCCCTGCTTGAAAACTGTGCCTTTGCTATACAACCTAGTGCTCTCTGTAGGAGATAAAGTTCTGCTGTGGGGGCAGCTAGCTAAAGCTGGGGTGAAGCACCTGGCCGATACCCCTTTGTAAGCCTGTGTTAGCTCTGCTTGTGTCTTGCATCATTTCTGGGGATCCTCATGCTCTTTGGCCGCCTTTGCTACTTCCAACACTTTATATTCTTCTTCACTGTATCCTTCCCTACCCTGTGTCCATGGTGCCTAACCATTAGTGGTTATTACACAGACACTCATCCTGTACCACTCAGCCTAAGCTGTTGCTCCTTCTCCGGGTTTATATACAGAGGAAGGCATGTGAGCTGTGAACCAGATTTTCCCTTGGTGCAGTGGGTGAGAATAGTCCCCCGCTGGCAGCCTCCCTAGCAGTTCCCACCCACATGTGTCAGACCTGGGACTTCCATCCTGGAGGCTACCCTAGGCTGGGAGAGAGGCAAAGGTAGCAAAAGATGTCATTTCACATTTTGTGACAGGTGTATTGAGGCGGAACCTCCATGCCAAACTTGGCAGCCTTCATCAAATGCACATGTGGGACTTAGACAGGCCGCCACATGTCTCATGCCTGCTTGGTACCATGAGACGCTACTTTGGTCTAAACCTCTTCTGGAGCCTGCGATGGAATTTCTTGGCTGGATTGCGCCTCTCAAAACCTATCAACTGCAGCCACATAACGTTGAAGACAAAGTAATGGCACCAGGGAACATTCTTCACTGTGTTGGGACCTTCTGAGGTTTTCACAGTAGGGGTGTTACCATAAATCATAAGAGGTGCAAAATGAAGAACTTGGGATGGAAGTGGGTGGGAAACACTGCTGAAAACCTCCTCCAGAGCCCTGCCCTTTGAGAAGTCAGAGCTAGCACTCAGAGAAGGAGACGCAGTATCTAACATAGTTAAAGGTATATTATGCCAACCTCGTCAATGAACTCATGTGGGGTTAATTGAAAGGCAGGGAGATCAATGGCTCTGTGAGCCTAGCCTTTCTGGTCTCTTGCTCTCTGATAGTGCCACCAGGGTGGATATGCATTTGTTAGGTCCCTAAAGCAGCTGGAAAGACTCATTTCCTGGGAGATCCCTGAGGAGAAGCCGCATGGACCTACCCTGTTGCAGCCCTGGTTTCTGCAGCAGCCTCATGGAGAACCTGCCAACGCACGGACTACAATTTCCTCCTGCAGTCATTGTCTCCCCGTGTGTTTTTGGATTGTGAGGAGGACTTTGTAGATTGGTGTCAGACACATGGGATACTATTGGACTGGTGGTCTTAGATTGAACTGGGTTGGGATGCTTTTCAATGTTCACTTAACCTTTATATAAAACTCATAATATATGAGTGTATGAATTTTGTTTCTCTAGTCTACACAGACTAACACACATGACACCCCCTCTAGATCCCACCATGAAGCACAGAAGTCACACTTTAATGTAGGAGGGGGAAAATCTCTATTATGGAACAATGAATATCATGGCTGAGAGAAGCCATTAGCCTGTGCAGAACAGGCTAAAGTGGCTGGCATGGATACTTTCCTACTAATCAGAGCAGAAGAAGCGTCTTCTAATTTGCCAGATAAGACATATTCTCGAAGACAGTGACGTGGGCAGTGGTAAGGGTAACTGGAGTAAGCCCACCTCCTCCGCCTGTGCTGCTGGAAGCTGACTGGGCACACAAACACCCTGGGGGGCAATGCCTGAGTGTGGCTTCTGACATTGAATCCCTTGAACAGACAGAAATTTGTGAATACATCCCTGATACAGGTGCTCGTGGTGGGAAGGCTCTGGCAGTCTGGTATCGCCTGGCAAAGGCAGGGTCTCACACTTGCCACTCTCCTGTGTTCTACAAAGAAAGGAGCCCCACATCTGGAGGAACATCCATTAACTGAGGCCTGCGCTTCTTTTCGTGAACTTGACATTGACGCAAGATACTCCTGTTGGCAGCCTGGTGTCCCCTCTAGGACTTGGCCAACATCTGTCGTGAGCACCTGAGCCTCCGTGACCTTGTTAGGAGACACTGGTTGTCTTTGAAGGGGCCTAAGGCTGTGACCACAGTGTAATACGGGCTTTCCTTTTTGCAAAGGATCACCGTGTCCTGTAGATAATTTGCTGGAGCAAATCCACTGGACAAAGTGCTTCCTCCATTTTTTGCAGTGACCCTCAGCAGGAAGCTGTCCCTTCTCTGGTGGGAGCTTTGAGGACTTGATCTCAAGGCACTCAGCCAATGCCTTGTCTTGCACAGGCTGGCTTAACCCACAGACTTGGGAGATGCCTCTTCCCGCTAATCCTTTTCCATGCTCTTCTGGATTAGGCCATTTATGGGTCTCCCTCTTGTCAGTGGGAACAGCATCCTTCCTTCTCCTTGTCGAGGGGTCCTGAAGGTTGGGGCTTTTGAGCTTCTGCTGCCCCATGTAACTTGCTCTAGCCACCACGAAGCCACTTGGCCCTTGACATATTGGCTTATCCCCAGTGAACAAATGCTGGGGGCGGCAATGGACCACCTGAGAAGGCAAAGCATTGGTGGCAGTGAGCACATCAGTGGTACAGTCCTGAAGGGGCCCGTCTACAGGACAGCATGGAGAACCACCCTCTGCCTCTACCTCCACCTGGAACTTAATCTCACTGCACACTCGTGCTGTAAGGCTTGGCTTTTCAGGAACTGGAGCACACTTTCCAGGTAGCAGGAAACTTTTACTACATCCTAGAGCCTCGAAGCACCCCCGGTCCACATCATTGGTTTGAGATTTTGCCAGCACACTGGTTTTGAAAGTGTCTCTATCGTCTAGCTCTATTGAAGAGGACTTCTTGACCACCACCAACCCTGTCTCTTTGGCTCTTGAAGATGGACATTCAGAGTTCACTTCCAATCTGGGGCCTCCTGGGGCACAACTAGCACCCTCTTTCCTTGACCCCTTGCTGGTCAGTACTGGATTTGAGGTTTGCTCTAGGCTCTCTCTCTGGACACTTTCATTCTGGAAGGTTCTGCCAAGGATACTGGGCATGAAGGCTGGAAACGGCTGCCTGAGGGCCAATGAGCATCCACTGTCATTATCAAGTGGGGGGTAGGCTGGGGTTCCCTGAACAGGCTCCTCTGTAGGGGAGCAATCAGCAAAAGGACTCTCCAGGGTAGGGCTTGATTTCTTTGTGGTCACTCTCTCTCCCCAGTCTGCCTGACAGGGTTCTCCCAGGACTTGACAGCCTCAGTTACTTGGTTAGTTGAAGACTTAGGGGTGGCTAAGCAGGTGGACTGTGGAAGGGACATTGCGTTGTCTTTTCTTGTCCTACAGAGGTTTGTGGGCTCAAGGACTTTGAGGGGCATGCACCACCTCTGCCTCATTTGGAGCCTTACGATATGCGAGTCCAGTACCTGTTGAGTGCCCGGGCTGAGAAAGGAAAGGCTCTGCGTTGTGTTCAGGAGATCTCCCAGCTCTCCCCAGGAGGCCACATTGGCAAAACGTGGATGGGTCAGGGAAATAGACAAAGCATGCGTGGTCGCAAGACATGAACGGCAAACAATGCCAGGGATCTGATCCTTTCTAATCTGCTCCACCTTCCTGCACATGTGGACATTCAGGGTGTTTTCCAGTAGGATTTTGTTTGGACCCCTTAGGGTGTAAGTTCCTGTGCTAATCCCCTTGTGTATCCTCAAATCACTTAACTCCTTTGAGTCGGCTCCCGGAGTTCCTTTTGGGCAGTAGTTTCCTGATCCACAGAGAGATAGATTACATTTGGATATTTTCCTCAAGTAATTCCCTTGTCCATTGACCGAGTTGTTCCTCAGCTGGACACCGGCTCTGCAGCACGCAAGCGACGGTCCAGGGTGTGTGCATCTTCCTGGGGACACCGTCTTCATTACATTCTTCCCCTGCTTGTCTCCAGGTGTGGAGCAGGAACATTCGGGCTGCTTAATATCCAGACAAGTCCCTGGCCATTTTTCCTGAAGTTGCTTTAGTGTCATAGACTCAAGAGTCCCATTGCCAAGGGGCCCCTGCAATTGAGGGAAGTTCTCTTGGCGGTGGAGCTCCGATTGCTTCAAGCAGCCAGGAAGCTTGGGGTCTGTCTTTGGGGTCTGGACCTTCTGATTATCCTGGGGATGAGTGGGGCTGCGAAGACAAAAAGCTTCCTGGGGTCGTGGCATCATAAAGGGTAAAGAACTCTCACTTTCCTGTTGTTTCTTTAAAAAATGGCTTTCCAGCTGTTGAAGTGAATTTGGAACGCGTGATTGGGACTTAGTGTGGACGGGAAGACAGGATTCATCACAGGGACTCTTGTGTGGAGGAGGAAAAGGTACTGCGAGTGGGCCACGGGGCTGTGGACCGGGCGGAGTCAGGACTGTAGCCGCCGGTGGGGCCTGGGCTTGGCATGCAATTGGAAGTAAAAGTTGGAATCGGCCTTCAGTGTAGGGCAAGGAGTGACGTTGCAACAAGAGTGGGTACTCTTTAGCTTGCATTTGAACTGGTAAGACATTAGGAATTTCATTAAATAAGACAGTGGAAAACTCTAGGGTGGATCCAGAGACCCTGAGAACAACTGCCAGAGACTCGCTGTGCAGAAAAGGGAGACCCCAGAAAAACTCACTGAATTTTTGTGGAAAATGCTTCTGAGGGCTGGGTATCTGCTCTGCTTTACTGCTGGCATTCCAGAAGGGATGGGGAGGTGCAGTGATCTGCTCCCCATCGAGTGGCTTCAACATATTTAAGGCCTGCAGATGGTATTCTGATACACCCTTTCCTTTTTCTTCCCAAATATTCCATTTCTCTGCCTTTGTGATTTCTATTTCCAGCAGCTTGTGGACATTGGGGTTGAGCAAGGTGGGGCTCCCTACTTCCCCCTGCCTCTTTGTGGTTCCTTCCCGAAAGGTGTCTTCTTGGGGGTGCCAGGTAGAGTGCTCTTTCAGAGACCCAATGTATTCCAAGGAGGGAAGCTGTATGTTCTTGGCAGCTGCCCAACACTGGGGTGGGGAGGCAGTAGGGCGGCCTGTGGGATCCTGACTTTTGATGGCTGCCATGGCAGGTGTGGAGCAGCGGTTGTGTGGAGATGGGCTCTGCCTGGGCCTTGCCAACAAGTCATTCTGAGAATGAGTCCCTGTGGGAGGCGGGGGTGGTGAGTCCCAGAGAGTGCTTGGAGGCTGCAGGTAGGCCTTTGAATCCGGGGGTTTGGCACTGGGTGAGGGAAGAGCCAGTGGTGTGGGTGAAAGACTGTCAGGTTCACGGGAATGTGCGCAGTCTGGTGATTGACTCAAGGCGGGTAAGACATGAGAAGTTGAGAGGCACATCTGGGCCCGTGGAAGGGTGGAGTTCTGAGACCTAGGTGTCCGGAATGGATGAGCCGCAGAACCGTGTGGGGCGCGCGTACCGACGTGGACTTCAGCCGTCCCTCTATTTCGCCAGCTACCAGAGAGGGCTTGAGCTTTCTTTTGACCAAAGCTGCCAGTGTCAGATGGGTTTCCCAAGTGGCTGCAGGAGACAGAAGGACCAGATTACAGCCAGGACTGAAGGGGCAAGAGACCTAGCAGGCTAGCAAGGGTCGGTGCAAGCTCAGTCCCTCCCCAAGCCTTGATGGCCTGCTCTTCCTGCCCCACCCCACTGCCCGGGACTCCTGTCATTCTCTGCCCATCCCTGAAAGTGTCCCCCAAACCAGCGCATCCCAGCTGCTCTGCAGCCCGAGGCCACACAGGCACCCTGGTTGGAAGATGCACCCCGCGGTGAAGCAGGAAGGTTACTTACTTCTGCCTAAGACGCAAACGCAGGTTCTGAGCGCCATATAGTTCTTGCAGGAAGCTTCGGAAAGCTGGAAATCAGGAGAACCGTTATGGTGCAGCCCTCCCAGAGGACCGAAAGGAATGTCACACGGGCTGTGCGCTTAGGACGTTGGACTCTCCAGAGCTCAAGGTCAAATGATAGCTTACTCCCACGGGCAGGAGGTGCTTTGGCATTTCAAGGAGCATCGGTTTCCAATATTGTCTGTGGGGTCTCAGTGAGCAATCTGAACCTTGGCAAAGTTACACAGCTTATCGCAGTTACCCCTCAATGTTCCACCTCCAAATCCACCAGAATCTGCTCCTGACACCCCCACTGCCCCCTACTGGGTCCTACCTTGGCCAGCCTTCATCCCATCCTAGGCCCCTCCTGTACATCTGGGAAATATCTGGGTTCTGTTTCCATCCACAGTATCCTTTTGTTCAGGATTATTACCTGAGAGAGACGGGCTGTTGCCACTGGCATCCTGCAGAGGAGGGGACAGGAGAGCTTACAGAGCTTGGTTGAATGGGCAGAACCTTACCTTTCAGAGCGTCACCTTTGTCCCTTGACCTGCTGCTTCTCCTTGTCTCCACCTGAGGCTGGGGCACAAGAGAGGAAGTCAGGCTGGAATCCAATCCTGCATCTGTTCTTTGTGACAAACTGCAGGCATTTACTGGTGATTAGAAGAATGACAATCTCCATGGAATGACTAAAGCCCAGAAACCAGCTTCTGTGTGAGACCTAGAGTGCATTTCTTCCGTCAGCCTTCCTCTGCTCACGGAGAGCACACACTCTCAGCTCTCAGTGTTCTGGTGGGCAAGATTTTGATTATGGAGGCTGAAGCTCTGGGCCAGCCCTTGACCACTTCCTCCCCGGGGTCAGCCATGCTTTCTCAATTAGCCCAGACAGAAAAGGAGCCTTGGCCCAGAGACTGGAGCTCAAGGAAAGAGACTGAGGACCCAGTGATGAGAGCTGCCCTTTGAAATGTCTAGTCATCTAGTCCTTAGCCACTGCGTCACTATATTGGGAATTTTACCTATTGCCCTCTATAACAACTAGAGATGGGAGGTCTGAGATCTTCAAAGAGAAATATTTTTGAATGCTCATCTGACTGGCAAATGATTTACATATCATACGAGTCAATAGTTCAGTCGTTCAATCAGATCAAGGGCAATGGTACAATCAATGATTACCATATCCATTTTAGAACAACACCCCCCCCCCCTCCATGGTTAAATTGCCTTCAAAAGGAGTTGTGTAATCACAGTCAGGTCTAAAGCTCTCTGTCCCCTCTGGCCTCCTTCATTTTTTCGTCTTGAAATCAATCCCCCTTCACTCCCTAGCTTCCCGATGGGGAAGTTCTCCACACTGCTGATCTCACAATCCCTCCCTCTGCCATGAGATCTCTCCACCTGCAACTCTGTCAACCCTTGTGTCCATGATCATGATGCATCCACGCCTCCTGTGCTTCACAAACAGGGAAAGCCAACAGAAATAATGAAAATCAATATAAGCCGGCAAGGATAAAATGATACCAATGCAGTGAACAAAGTCCTAACAGTGAGTAAGGACGCACCAGCCCTCATCAACATTCCAAAGCCAGGGCTGATGGTCTCTTCTTTCTTGAGATTTCCCCTATCAGGAAATTAATTACGAAAGGAAAAATTTATAAAACAAGGAAAAATCAATCTCTCCTATGGCTGGGTTGAGAATTTCTTACCTTTATCCTTTTCCTGGGTGGTCGCACAGGTGGAGTATTTGGAAGGAAGGGGAGGACCAGGAAGAAGCAACCCACTCCATACAGGATGCCCAAGGTCAAAACAGTGAACCAGGTGGGGTATTGGTAGGTCAGCCAGGAAGCACTTTTCTGTTCCAGCAGAAAGAGAATCTCCTCCATCTTCTGGATACAGCGGTTGCACTCAGGCAACTGAGCACTCTGAGTCCCCTCTGGCTTCAAAACCACTTGCATCACAAACCTGGGCCCACATCACTAAAGGGTCACAGTGGGGTGGGAGGTGACAGCAGGACAACACATAATCCCTCCCTCTACCCTCCAGCTCATCACATCCCTCCCCTGCTCTGGTCTTCTCTCTCCCACTGCCTGCTCTGGGCCTCCAAAGTCACCAGCTGCACCTGATGGAATGGAATCTTAGTGCAAGTTCTTATTCATTCCACCTCCCACCTAGGTATTACCTGCTTCCTTGGCAAGTTGCCTGAATCATGACCAATTTCATAGGCTTAGAATATCTGAAGTTGTCTCTGTCCTCAATGAAAACCTTCTCAAGTCATGGTTTTACTTTGTCTTATCCAAGATAGAGAACTTAGGTTTATGTAACATTTATTTAGCTTTATGAATGTTGGATGAAAAGCTTGGAATTTGACTTCTATGACCAGGAGAGTTATTCAAGAGCTGAGGTATATCTCTCCCAGGAGAGAGATCTAACAAATTTTCTGCCAGATGGTACATTTGGGGAGACAAGGAACACTTAAGCATTAATCATTCTTAACAGTGTCCCCTGCAAATCTTCCTTGTGTGTGACTACTGCCCATTTAGGGCTTGCTCTGGGAACACTTGATGGGGTAATAAGCCTTGCAACAATTCAGGCTCAAAGGGCAAGCATCTGGCTGAGCAAAATAAAGAGATAATATGGATTGAGTTGTGTCCTTACCACTACCACTTGAGATATTCCCCCAAAATTCGTTGGAACCCTAACACTGAAGGCTATAATCTGATTTGGTTATGTGAGGGCTCTCTCTGGGAGAAATGTACCTCTGTCCTTGGCTTCACACAAGAACCAATTGACGCAGAAACCTAGTTTGTGATCCAAGTGACTTTATAACGGATAGAAGAGGCAAATATGCTCGTGGGGGGTGGGGGCGGACTGGACAGCCCACGCGCGCTGGGTTGCATGACAGCTGGTGGGAGGCCCCCACCCATACCCTGTTGGTAGGCATGGCTGACGGTACTGTTTGACCCCATTGACTGAATTAAGCCCACCTGGTCTAGATGGGGGCCCGCCCAGGTTGACCTGCTTCCTGTCACAAGGACCTAAATGTGTGCATCTTTCCAGCCTGAAGCAGCTTTCAACTGTCTGTGATGGGGAGGAGGTTTGGCATGCACAGCGACCACCCTCAGTTCTGCCTCTACTTACCTAACAGGTACACGGCATTTCTTTTCTGTTTTTTAAAACAACAACAAAAAAATCATTTGTAATCTTTCTATTCCAGCGGTGCTAGGAGCAAGGCAGAGGCAAAACCCAAGAACAGGGCGCTTCTGTGTTGAAGCGCGATAAACTCACGGGGAAGCAAACAAGCATCTTCATCCACGTGAAGTGAATCTGTGAATCAGCAGCTCCCAACTGACCAAAGCACGCATGGAGCAGCCCAGCATCAAGGTCCGTTTCTGTGCACTGCTCCCACTGTGAGGAAGAGCTTCATGTGCATTAAAAGGGAACTTTTGTAATATTTGAATTTTGAATAGTGGTTTTTGTCAGAAACTGGAAAAAATCTCAAAGCCTGAAGAAACTCCTTTCTAGTACTGAACATTCAAGGGAGCCTGTAGAAGCCTGAAATGATTGCTAGGTGACCACCTGGATCTGCTTGTTGAGTGAAAGTGGCAGAATAGCAGCAATAGAGCAGCGGGTTCCTTCTGACCATTGACACTCATGGACCTGGTTTACAGGCAGTAGAGAAGAAGATGAGAGCAGGTTGACTGGTTTGAAGTCCATGACCTACTCTGAGGAGACTAGAGTTGTGGAGAATTGGTGATGGGGCCAAGGCCTAAAGGCAATGCGACCAATGGACACTGAGGTGAGGCCAAGAGAGGGAGCCCACATTGACTTGACCCGAACCCGACCAGATGAAGAGAAGAATGTTGAGCCTGTGCACTGGTATATACTGCTGCAGACTGTATAGACGAACTGTCCTGCTTTGACTTTCTTGTGGATGTGGACTTCACAAGGTTCCAACTGGCATGAAGACTCTTTATATTGAAGAATATGATTGTCTCCTCAGAGCACTGGGTTGATGGAAGTAGGCAGTAGAGAAACTGGATAGCCAAAATGGGCCAGATAAAGGCGTGAAGTGGCTAGCTTACAAGATTTCATAGATACTGGAATATATTCATAGAATTATAGGATTAATATGTGGGTGTACCTTAACTGCAATTGTTAAGCATAGGATATTTTTGTTTCATCACTTACAGAATATTATGTTTAAAGGAGGGTGGCACACAGTGAAATGTATGCATTTTCATATTATACTGTTAGATACTGATATGATTCTATTATTGTTTTGAAATTATATATGGCTAAAGAATTTTGTGAAAATGTCAAATGGACAAGGGGTGGTCTGTTGTAGTTATACAATCTGGTGTCAATTTGGGACTTGAGAGGATTAAGAGTGAAGGGGTAGACTCTAGTCTCTCTATTGGGTTATGGCCAATGAGGCCTCTTTGTGGGCCTGGCCTTCCCGTCAGTGTTCTGGGAAATCTGGTATTTCCTCCTTAGAGGCAGGAGACTATCTTTCTGCTCATTCCCTGAGAGATGTCCTATTAACAAGACACATGGCACCACACTGATAGAACCCATGCCCTGGGAACTGGAGGAGCCACATGGAGACCCTGCCAAAGCTGAGATGCTTCTACCACCACTGGATGCAGAAGACTTTGCAACTACTGACCTGTGATCTTCCTGCATTTGGGGTCATTGAAGGTGTTTCATGAGTCTGAAGAGAACATTATAGATTGATATCAGACATGGGCTAATATTGGACTTATGGACTTGATCTTGGTTGGGCTGGAATGCTTTCTCAATATACAACTGTTCTTGTATATAAAGGTCTTTCCTATACACATCTGAGTGTGGATTTGTTTCTCTAGTCTACCTGGACTAACACTCATGGATCCCTTTCAGGACTGTAAGTTCTGTTCCCCTGACTGCTGCAAAGTATGTGACAGAGAAGAAAAGGGAGAAGAGTGAACTGTACCCATTTATTGAGGTAAGAAAAGTGATGAAGGAGCATGGCCGGTTCCCCAAACTTCATGAGTGGAAAAATGGGCTCTTGGCACAAAATGACATTCAATCTTCACCAAGAGATTCAGGGCTAAATTGCTGCCCTATCTCTGACCTCAGCTTTTGTTTTATTTTAATTCTCATATAATTCACATATATCATTCAATACTTCAGTCATATTAAGATTTGTGTAATCCTCACCACAATCAGGTTTACATCATTTCCTTCTTTTATATTCATTTTTGTTAGCCCCCCCCTCACTCCCCCAAATCTTCCCTGCCTGTCCCTAGGTGATTGTTAATTCTGTTAGTGTCTCTCTGGATTTACCTCTCCTGGATTTCATATGTATTAAAAAAAAATACAAAACAAAATCAAGAAACAAGTAGAAAAGAAAAACTAACAATGATAAAAGAGAGAAAAACCTCAATCGAACAGAAAGTGAAAAATACTAAAAACTGGAACCAAATTAAAATTAGTCTGAAGAGATCAAATGATCAGGTGTTACATTTGAACTTAACTGTATCTGTTCATGTCCATGGACTGTGGTCAGAGGGAATTCACCCAGCATGTGCATTTGAGTCCTTTTGCAAACTGGGTGTTCCGAACTTAAGCTCTGATTCTTGTTCATACCTGCAGATTGAGATTCTATTATTTATCACCCTGGCATCACACTGGCTGTGCTGCTTGTTCTAGGCGGACTTAGTTGATATCTCACTTAGATGGCTGCTTATTTTCAGAAAAAAGGTTTAAGTACAAGGCCCTGTTCTTTGTGATAGATGTGCACCATCTGATTTCAGGGGTTTTTTACACCCTATGCTTTCCAGTCAAATATTCACTTGAGGTAATTCAAAACACTCACTTGGCTCGATGACGCCAGAATAGCTCCCCTCCATGCAGTTCCATGGAGCTCAGCATAGTTAGGGCACAGAGATGAAAAGACGATTGAACCATGTACTGAACGTTCAGGTTTTTCCCTGCTTTTGAAAATCTGTTTGCGCTTGTAGAGTAAATGTTTTGTACTTTTTAAGAGTGTAAAAAAAATAGATGGAGGGATTCAGAGAAAATGGCGACCAGATAGGACCCATCTATCTGGAGCTCCTGCTGCCAGACCAGAAAAATAGGAAATTAGGTGAAGGAAACGGGGAGGTGGAGTTCTGAAATTAGAACTAGGGTAACAGGGTTTCTCCTGAACCCCTTCTTTTGTGGGATTTCCACTCACAAAGCAAACCAAGAATGCTTTAAAGCACTATAATTTTGACGAAGTGGCAGGTGCCAGATATGCCCTTGCCTGGAGCAGGGATCCCTGCAGGTGGACGCCCTGAGAGGGGGCAGAATCTCAGACACGAGGGGAACCCCACACTGAGCTCTCCATGCGGTTGGATGCCTTGAGCTCACGGTCAGGGGTTGGTGGTGGGTAGCCATAATTTAGAGTAGAAGAAAAAATATATTATTACCTTAGGAAGATCATGGTGTGGGAGAAAAAGGCAGAAAGTCGGGAGTCCAGGGAGCAAATTTAGTTCCAATTGGCCGACTAGCAAACAACCCCCCTGATAAGCTGCATCTCCCCCTCTGGGGGTCAGCTTGACAGCCACCAAATCTGAGCACATCACAAGTAGAATTTTTTTTAAGGGTGAAACATAAATGATTGGTTTAAAACTCAAACCCAAGTCTGGTTGCTCAGTTCCAAGCACCACATAGGGGAGGTCCTTAACATAAATCAGCATAAGAAGCAACCTAGCTAAGGAATGCCAGAACTCAGCCACAGGGCCTGGCAGCTTTTACCATAACAAAGACCCGCTGTAGCAGTGTCAGCCTTAAACAGCACTGAGCTGTAGCCCAGAGACTGTGGGAGACAATTTCATTCTAGCTGGCCAGAGGGATAAAAAAGAAAATCCTCTGATCTAGGAAGCATCAGCAGTCTAGATAGGACAACAAGCTTCCCTCTCAGTGATTCTACACATAGCTGGGGAGGCCCTGCCGGTCTTGGAGCCCTAGACGGGGCTGAGGGAGCCCCCCAGTGCCCCCTCCCAGCCCCTGCTGCAGTGCTACATGCAGCACAAGGCAGGTACTCCAGCACCCAAGTGACCCCTGGCCACGGGCGCGATCTTGCTTTTGAAGTAATCTCACACAGCATCTGTGGAACCCTACATCAGGGATGGGAAAGTCCATTAACGCATGCCCAGGAGAGCCAGCATAGGAAAGCTGGATTTTCCTGCCCGTGGGCTCCGATGGATGTTGCACCTGGAGCAGCCCACCTGGGCCAGATGATTGCAGTTCAGCCAATGGGATTGACCTGGGGTCCTTCACCAGCCTCCCCGGGAACCCTTGAAAAGGCAGGAACCAGAAGGGAGAGGGGTGGTCTGGTCGTCTTCCTGGGAGGAGAGAGATCCTTGCATGACCTGAGGCAGTCTCTGCCAGGCCCCATGGTCAAAGGAATCCTATGGGTGCCTTGTAAAACCTGAAGCTTCTTTTAACTCTCATTAAATTCACTTGGATCACGAGCCTGGCTTCCGCATGAAATTTTTCTCGCGGGGAGCCAAGGACTGGGGTTGGAATTTAGGCCAGAGAGAGAGACCTTACAAGTCCATGACCCCGTGACCTTGAGGAAGAGTTGGAATTCCTCTGGCCTCAAGGACAGGTGATCAAGTATCATTACCTCCTTACCCACTGCTCTACTTATTCTCACTTTATTCACTAGCCCTTCTAACTTTTCCACCGCACTCAGTTTCAACGTGCTCAGGTTGGTGTTGGGCTTTTATTTACTCGCTTTCTTCTTTATCCCTCTTTTTTCCCCTTTTCCCCTCTTTTTCCTCTTCTCTCCCACTCTCTCCTCTCATATGCCACTAAAGGCTTCCAGGTCACTTCCCTCCACTTAGGGCAAATCAACCCAAATAGCAGGAGGCACTCCAGCCTGCCCTGTGTGGGAGTGCTGTACACCACACAAGGCACCTGGGACAAACACCTACAGTGCGCTGCACCGTTGAAGAAACCTCCGTCATGCCTCTAAGGTGATCTCGTCAACTAGGGCAATTCTGCCCAGCACCACTGGGTCCCGGCATTAAAAGGGCACACTGACCTGCCATGTTGGAGCAGTGTCTAAACCCCTCTGGCCCCTCATCCAAGCAATCAGGGATCAGCTACTACTTTATACTTTATTTCCTCCTTCTCTCTCTCCTTGCTCTTTACCATCACAGCCAACCTTAGTGAACTCAGTTGGATTTATTTCCTTCTTTCTCTTTTTCTTTCTTTCCTCTTTCTGTCTTTGCTTTCTTCACCTCTCTCTTAGCTTGTACGATTCTCTCTGCTCCCTCTCATTGCTTGCACATACCACTGCTGGTTTCCAGAGCCCTACACTCTGCCTAGGGCAACCCTGTCCTCCTAGTGGGCAGCCTGACCCCTAAGACAGTACTGCACACAGGACGAGTCAGAGCTACACACAGCATAACATAGGGTCAGTTATTTCTTTAACCATTTAAAAAATACTCTCTCCTCCTCCTTCCTTTTCTCTTCTCTCTTTTTCCTTTTATTGGGCTCTTCTTACAGGTTTTCTGCTTTTCTCCGCTCCATCTAGCTCTTCTCTACTTCCTACCACAGCCTCCACAGATTTGGTTCTCCTTTTTAGTTGTTTTCTTTTCTTTTTTTTTTTTTTACTGTTGTCACCTTTGTTTACTCTGTGCATTTTAGTTGTGTGTGGGTGAGTGGTTGTCAGTCTGGTTGGCATTATTGCCCCAGTCTGTGTCTTCCTCTTTCTCTCTTTTTCCTCTCCTTTCACTCTCTTTCCCATCACAAGACAATAGCTGTCTCCAGGCCACTCCCCTCTGCCTAGGGCAAACCTGAAGGCCCAACTGAGGGAGCTCCCACCCCCCACTTATTGGTGTGGCAAGCAGCTGGGGAATTCACGCTGGTCCTCTCCCACACACCAGGCCACAGGTTGTTCTCCCCTATAAAAAGTGGGGGCATCCCCAGCCTAAATCCTGAGGTCCTACAAGTGACTGGGGGAAACGCCTGACCACCACTTGGGAGGCTCCACGCTACTGTGGGAACATCCACCCAATCTCCAAGGCGATCTCTCTGTACATCCCCTTGTCTAGCCAGATTTGTAAAGTAGAATTTGGATCATGATAGTGGGGGGAGGAAGCATTTAGGAACTAGAGGAAACATGTTTCATTGTTGCTACCCTGCACCCTGACTGGCTTATCTCCTCCCCACATCCCTTCAGGAAGGGGGTGTCCAGTTACCTACCAATGGGCTTTGAGTCTCCACTCTGCACTCACCCTCATTTACAATGACATGATTTTTGTGTTCTTTGATGCTTGATATCTGATCCCTTCAACAGTTCATGGTCACACAGGCTGGTGTGCTTCCTCCATGTGGGCTTTGTTGCTTCTGAGCTAGATGGCCGCTTCTTTATTTTCAAGCCTGTAAGATCCCAGATGCTATAACTTTTGATAGCCAGGCACCATCAGCTTTCTTCACCACATTTGCTAGTGCACACATTTTTCTTCAACCATCATGTTGGAAAGGTGTTCATCATGGAATGCCAATTTAATATAACGTCTTCTTGCATTGAGTAAGTATTTGGCAATGTCCATCTACTGCCTTAATACTAAGTCTATAAATATATGCACGTTGATCTATTTACGAACCCTCCTGTATAAATATATTTACATATGTACATGCCAGTATGTAGACCTCTAGAAATACCCTTTGTCACCTAGTTCTTTCCTCTATTTACTTTTACTTTCCTCTTGTCCGACTATCATGCTCAGCTTTCACTTGGGTTTGAGTAATTTCTCTTGGTTACATTGCCCTTGCTGAATACCTACCAGGCTTCTCACACCCTCCTTGCGACGGATTTTGGATTACTTGTTGCTCCCCTGTCGCTGGATTGGTCAGCATCACCTCCTTACCCCCTCCTCTCTCTCTCCCATGTCCCCGGGAACCATTGGTCCTGTTGTTTTCTCCTCCAGACTATTCTTCCAGCCTATCTTATCTAGATAGATCTGTTGAGATAATAATATGCACCAAAAATCAAACCATAGCAAGATAGGCGATGGGTGAGAACACTGTGATGACAAAAAAACAACAACAGAAAACCAATGATCAATAAAAGAGTAAATTAATTAAAAGACAAAAAAAATTTTTTAAGAAAGAAAAACCTGTAAATAGATCAAGGTGTGATTTTTTTTTTCTATAGGTGTGTCCTTCAGTCAGGTCTGATGGCGTATCATGCTCTGGCCCCAGAGTCTGTCCTTTGTACTCCCTCAGGGGCTACCCGCTCTGCTCCCATGGTTGCTCTGCTGCATGCGTTTAGTGATTTGCCTCCGTGTTGGAGGGCCAGTCGGGTCAGTCCCAACACAGAGTCTCCGGTATTGTCCCCATAGGGCCCTGGGCCAGCTAGGGATGGCATGTCTCATAGTGGGATCAGCCATATCGTCCACTCTGTACATTGGCTGTTCAGAGTGGCAAAATCATCCTCCAAGCCTGGTGGACCAGTATGTGCTCCACTCTCTTCCTCCCCCTTCATTTGCCCCTGTGTGCTCTGATCAGGCATGTCCATCTCCCCTAGCTACAGGTTCAGTGCCGTCTTCTAAAGTAAATTCTTCTGGGGGGAGGGGCAGTTGTCCACGTAGCTGGTATGGAGGCTGGACCATCCACTTTTCATTTAGGATCAAAAGCATCAAGATTTTAGCATTAGGTGCTATTGAGTCAGTTCCAACTCAAGGCAGAATGAACCACTGCGCAGTCCTACACCATCTTCAAAATTGTTGTTATACTTGAACCTAACATTTCAGCCTTTTCCAGGGACTGGCATCTCCTGATAACATATCCAAAGCATGTGAAGTCTCCCCGTGCTTGCTTCTAAGGACCTTTCAGACTGTTCTTCTGACACAAATCTGTTCATTCTTCCAGCACTCAATGGTATTTTTAATATTCTTGGCTAGTGTCATCTTGATGGGTTGAAACACTATCTCGCTCTAGTGTTGATGTACATTTTTCTGATGCCTAATTATACTGAGTATCATTTAAGGTAATCATTTAATTTTTATGGCATTTTGAAAAGATGTCAATGAGGTCTATTTAATTTGTGTTCAGATGGAAACACATAACTCAAACTAAATATGTGACAGTACAATAAGAATCCATTTTATCCTAAATACTTGAGTTATTTATATAGCCTACTCTAGTTTTTATCAACATAGATAAGGTGGCGGTGGTGGTGGTGGTGGTGGTGGTGGTGGTGGTTTTTAAGAGTTAATCTCTAAATAGGGGGCTGCAGTACTGAGCACTGAATCTCCTTTGCTTGATTAATTTTTATGTTAGGGAAGTAATACAAGGATTCCATTAAATCACCCATCACTTTGAGGACAAAGCATATCAGAATTGATGGTCAAAGCCTATATGGCCTTATGGTTTAGTCTCTAGGGGTATGTAATGCTCTTGTGAAAATAGTATTCCTCATGATAATAATGAGGAACTGGTGGGCCTCCAGGGCTGGGAGCTGAACTGAGGGGCAGTTCTACCCTGTCTAATAGGGTCACTATGAGTTGGCAAAGACTTGATGGCTGTCAGTTTGGTTTGTTTGACTTGAGTACTGGCATTCAGTGTGTTTATCGAAATCAATAAATTACAAGCATTTTTGATGTCTATTTTTTACATACAAAATTAAAATCCCCCAAGCCTCTGAAAACTGCGAAGATTTCACAGCACTAGGTTGGTACTTTCCCTTCCAAGAATCAGTGAAACTGGCAGGGTGTGAGGCATTCAGGCTCCCTCAGTTCCTCCTACTGCCTTCCCTGACCCTGGTCACTTGCTTCTATTACCTCTCTTGGACCTTACATGCATTTGAATTAGAACACCATAGAGTACAGTGCTCTACATGTGCAGCAGCTCTAACCATGTCACTCTCGGTCTCTATGAAGCCTCTTCCAACAAAATTCAAATGCGATTGTATGTGCACACATAAACACACGCATGCACCAGAGCACCCTTCTTAACAGAGAGTCAGGAGGGTCTCTTATTTGCTGTCCTCACTTTGGACACAAGTCCCTTGATGATGAGTAGGAGAAAAGGAACATCAGGTAGTGGGGGAAACCCTAAGGAGGAACAGAGGAGAGCTTTAACTAGGAATAATGCTACTAGGGGAATGATGGCATGTGAGGAAAATTAGATACTTCCAGACCGTCAGATTTTTCCATACAGCAAAATTAACTTTTCTAGTTTTGTCTAAAACTGGCCCCAGGAAATTTCAAATAGCACATCTCAGATTATCTAACCTACAAAGGAGTAGCCGGCCTTCCACCCACCCCCACCCCACCCCCGCCAAAAAACCAAGCGATACAAAGCTCCACTGGGTACACATTTCAATATATACATTCTCCTGTTTAGGCAGGCATCTGGCAACTTGCTCTGAGCTAGTGCACCCACACTTTTTTCCCAAGGTCATTGCTGGTGACAAGACCTTGTGCTCTTCTCACAAGCCAGAATGCAAACATAAATCAAGTCAGTGTAAGACGCCATCATCACCTCACTCAAATACACCTCGTCAAGTGAACTCAAACTTCAAGAAGATGCTCATTTGTTTGGTTTTGTTGATGTGAGGAGGATAGTGCATTTGGAGTTTAGTCATTGCACTAGGTCAGACTGTTAATCAAGCTTCCTATTTAGAGGTTCTGAAGATATTGTGTAACAGTGTGACAAAGAAGGTCTGAGTTGTCTGGCTAGACCAGAGCTTGCACACTGCTATTGATTAGAAGTTCCGACACACAGAATCCAGGACAGATAAACCCCTCAGGACCAACACTGAGAGTAGCAACACCACGAGGGAAGGTAGGGGGGAGAAGCAGAAGAAAGGGGAAACCAATCTCAATGATGGACATACAGCCCCACTCCACCACCCAGGGGAACAAACAGCAGAAGTTTGGGTGAAGGGATACAGCAGAGGTGTAAAATATAAAAATAAAAAGTATGTATAAATTATCAATGGTTCACGTGGGTGGGGGGAAGGGAAAAAGGAGCTCAAGGAGAAAGAACGTGTTTGGAAATGATGATAGCAATGTATGTACAAATGTGCTTCATACAAATTGGTGTATGAATTGTTACAAGAGCTGTAAGATCCCCCAATAAAATGATTTATTTAAAATAAAAAGGACTGATTAGTGGTAGACAGGGGACTGGTTTTGCCACCATGTCAGTGCACCTGCTCACACAAAAAAAACAGCATGCCTCTATCGCCCGATCTGATCCCAGCACACCGAGGCAAAATACTAAGGGTGTACAACAGAACAGGAAGGGGAACAGAGCAACGAAGTCCCCAGGGAATACCAAAAATAGACTTTGGGGCCAGGGCTAGCTGACCCATCATACTCTATGAGAAAACACTCCTAAAGGCCAACAAACAGTCCTTGAACTAACTAAAAGCTTTTCTTTCTTGTGTTTTGTTTTGCTTTTTGTCATTGGCTTGTTGGTGGTGGTGTTGTTCTTTTGTTTCATTTTGTTGCTTGGGTTTGCTCTGTCTCGTTTTTGTGCATGCTATGATTTCCACAGGTCTGTCTAAATGAGATAGCCTGGATGAACAATCTGGAGGAGAAAACAATGGGACTGACAGCTGGTGAGGGGAGGGGGGGAGATGGGACACGGGGATGTAGGGAAATAGGAAGTGCTGTTAACAAACCCAGGGACAAAGGAACACCAAGTCATCCAAATAGATGGTGAGGAGGGTGTAGGAGGCTTGGTAGAGTGTAACCAAGAGTAATGTAACCGAGAGGAATTACTGAAACACAAATGAAGGCTGAACATGAGAGTGGGACAATCGGAAAGTAAAAGGAAATCAAGGAAAGAGGTAGGAAGCAAAGGGCATTTATAGAGGTCTAAATAAAGGCATGTGCATATGTAAATATATTTATGTATAACGATGGGGAAATACATCTATATGCATATATTTATAGGTTTAGTATTAAGGTAACAGATGTACATTGGGCCTCCATTCAAGTACTCCCTCAATGCAAAAATACTTTGTTGTATTAAAGTGGCATTCCGTGATGCTCACCTCCCCAACACAATTGCTGGAGGCAAATGGGTGCATAAGCAAATGTGGTGACTGAAGTTGATGGTGGTCGGCTATCAAAAGTTATACATTCTGGGGTCTTAAAAGCTTGAAGTTAAACAAGTGGTCATGTAGCTGAGAAGCAACAAAGCCCACATGAAAGAAGCACACCAGCATGTGTGATCACGAGGTGTTGGAAGAATCAGGTATCAGACATCATCGGAACAAAAAATCATATCTTTGTGAATACGGGGGAGTGTGGAGTGAAAACCCAAAGCTCATTTGTAGATAATTGGACATCCCCTTACAGAAGGGTAGCAGGGAGGAGAGGAGCCAGTCAGGGTGCACTGTAGCAACAATGAAACATACAACTTTCCTCTAGCTCCTAAATGCTTCTTCCCCCACAACTAAAATGATCCCCATTCTACCTTACAAATCTAGCTAGACCTGAGGATGTACACTGGTACAGATAGGAACTGGGAATCCAGGGCGGATGATCCCTTCAGGACCAGTGGTGAGAGTGGCGATACGAGGAGGGTGGAGGGAGGTAGGAATGGTTAGGGGAAACCGATTATAAGGATCTACATATAACCATCTCCCTGGGGGACAGACAACAGAAAAGTGGCTGAAGGGAGATATTGTATAGTGTAAGATATGACAAAATAATAATTTAGAAATTATTCAGGGTTCATGAGGGATGGGGAATAATTATCAGCTGATGCCAGCAGATTAAGTGGAGAGAAAATGTTTTCAGAATGATGAGGGCAATGAATGTACAAATGTGATGTATGTATCAATTGTGATAAGAGTTGTATGAGGCCCCAAAAAATGATTATAAAAAAAATAATAACAGTATAAAAACATCCCCCCAAAAAGCATGCCTCTCTTGTCCCTCATATCTTAATCACCTGAACTCACTCCATGTGACTTCTTTCTGTTTCCATGAATGAAGGACAGTGGTTTGACAACACAGAAGAGGTGGGGGAAAAAACAAGGGTGTCACCCAAACTGCTGAGTTTGAAAAATGTTTCCAAGAATGTAATCACAGATTAGACAAATGTGTGAAGTGTAATGGAGGGTACTATGAAGGGGATAAAACATTTAAATGCATAGTTTTGAAAAAATTGTAGTTTTTGTCGGGTTCCCCCTAGTAGCTTCCAATTTCATAGCAACTCAAGCCATCTCAATACATCAAACTGACAGAGAAGGGGTGGGTTTTGTGTGTAGGTGGTGTTGGTTATTGCACAGGGGCAAGGGACTTCTGGTGGCATAGTACCTTATGCCTTGGGTGTCAACTGTAATGTCAGCAGTGGGGAACCACCAGTCAGTCCTCAGAAGAAAAGGATGAGGCGTTCTACTCCCATAGAGTTAGCCTTTGGGAAACCCACAGAGATAGTTCTGCTCTGATCTCATAGAGTCGCTATGGCTCAGCATCGACTCCATCGAAGTGAGCTGACAAACTAAAGGCAGGAGATGTGAAAGAGGATGCGGAGACGTTGTCTCAGGTACTTTGGACATATTACTATGGTGGAACCAGTCCTGCAAGAAGGGCATCATTTTTGGCAGAGGGTTAGCAAACAAGAGGAAGACCCTTACTTAGGTGGATTGACACCGTGGCTGCGAGAATCGGCTCAAATACAGTAATAAGTGCGAGGATGGCGCAGGACTGGGCTTTGTTTCTCTCTCTAGTGCACAGGCCCCTATGAATCCGAACTGACTCCAGGGCTCTACAATATCAATTACTGCAACCCTGAAGTTCAAACCTACCCAGTGGCTTCCCAAAAGGGAGGTGTGGCCATGTGCCTCTGTAAAGATGACAGCTAGGGAGCCCCTGCGGGGCAGTTCTACTCTGTGGCACAGGGGCAGCCAGGAGTCGGAATGTGCTTCACAGCAAAGGGTGTGCTTTGTCTCAGTTTGTGCCTGCTGCTGCTTATGCTATGCACTGAGTTTAACATGTGACACACAGGAGCGAATGAATGGAAACACACCCATGATGCTTCCATGATGCCAGATGCAAGCTGACACTGTTTCTGGGCTCTGGGCATATTATTTTTTCAGAGATAATTTCCTGTAGCGGTGACACACCGAGTCCTATTTCATGTAAAAGCATCAGCAGCAGAGGAAAGCACTGCACAGAGAGAAGACTATGACACGTAACAGGCTTTCCATAGAGGAACAAAAGGGTGGATGTCTTGGGCTGCACTCTTTTCTTGTATACAGACAGTAAACAAGCTGAACACATCTCACCTAAGCATAACATTACAACTACTTGAAGCCCAGCTCAGGCATCTGGACAAGAGGCAGCAAGGAAGGATGGGAGAGAGTTAATGGGCTGGGTGTCCCCAAAGGTGCAGAGTGGGAATCAAGGGAGGATCCAGGAGGAGCCAAGGCTTCTGGCAGAAGTCTGAGAGGAGAGCAGCAGAAAGGAGCAGCTCTCTGGGTCCTCACAGATGTAGCCAGTGAGAGAGCAGCAGTGCTGTCCCCTGGCGGTGCGCCGAAGGCAGGGACGTTTCCCCCAGGGCTGGAGAGCTCTGGTGAAAGACAAATCCTGTCACTTTGGATGCCAAGTAAGGGGGCACTGTGTGCCGGTGGTGTACCTATGTTGGCCAAAGCGCTACCCACTGTGCATTTGCTTCCCACAAGCACAGTTATCCTTCCTCGTGCATCCAGGAAAGACACTTCTAGAAAAACACAAGCAGTAAAATAAAACACTGCCAGGTCTCGAACCATCCTCACCATTGTTACTATGCCCACTGATGTAGCCACTGTTTCGAGCTGTTTTATTGCCCGTCCTCCACTTTTTGCCAAGCATCATGTCCTTCATGGACTTGATGTCTCTTCAGGGACTGGTCTCTCCTGACAGCACGTCCAAAGATATCAAATGAAGTCCAGCCATCCTTTGTCCCCATGTTCTCTTGGCGGTCCTTGTACTTTTATAGCTCATTGTCTGATTATTTGGGACCAGGCCTTATTGCTGCCCCTTCCTCACCTTGGCCCCCAATCCCGACCCCAAGCCCTGCACATCCACTGTGTGAAACCTCCTGTTCCTGTAACCATCCCTGTGCTTTTGTGTGGGGGGTCTAGCTGGGTTCCCCTGGCAATTCGCCAGCTGCCCTTGGGAAAGTTCATGGAGTCGGCTAATTAGTAGAAAAGCCAAACGTCCAGCTGAGATTGGTTTACTCCCTAGCACCCTTGGGCAGGAGCACAGCCCAACTCCCGGTCCCAGGTAGCCAACGACCACACCTAGGTTCTCCGGACTTGGTGGCTGTAACATGTGGCCTGGCCTTCCCCTTCATTTCCTGCTCCTTTCTGGCTTGCTGTCTGACTTTTCTTTGCGGAATTAAAGCTGCAAATTGACAGGATCCCATAAACACTCTAAAGCCACAAAAAACACCAAATGCCCACCCAAACATGTGAAACTTCCAAAAATCATCCTTAGAAGATTCCCAAACCCTAAACATTCCTAAACCCCATATATGCCCTGAAAACACCATGAAAGCCCTAAGAAAACCTAAAATGCTGGGGGAAAAAAACACATATAATATGAAAAATACCCTAAAATCCCTAAGGAACTCTGTAACATCACTAAAAACACCATATTGTGCTGAAAAATACCTATACACTCTAAAAAACCACCCCTAAATCCCTTAAACACTCCCTAAAATCTTATAAAACACCCTAAAAACCCCAAACCACCCGAATGCCCCAAACACACCTTGAACGTCCACAAACAACCTAAAAGCCCTAAAAAATCACATGCCACCAAAAAGCCCTAAATGACCGCAAAATGCCAACTCATAGCCACCCTATAGAGGGCTTCTGGAGCTGTCAGTCTTTTATGGGAACAGCTTTATCGTTCTCCCAAGGAGAAGTTGGTAGGTTTGAAACCCTGACCTCATATTTAGCAGTCTAATGATTGCTGGACAGTGCCACCAAGGCTCTACTGGTGTAGTGGGTTACACATTGGGCTGCTAACCTCAAGGGAAACGGTTCAAAACCACCACCCACTCCTTGGGAGAAAGAAGAAGCTTTCTTTCTATTCCCCTAGATTTCTCATTGAAGGTGTAAAGTAACCTGTTAAATGCTCGCAGTGGCAGCAGCAATGTCTCGTAACCATGGGGAAATGTGGTTCAGAAACTTCAGAAGCAAGCATCCACCAGTAGGTGACTGACCAGCAGTATTGACTTGGGCAAAGAGAAGGTGACATGGAAGGGTAAGGAGAAGAATGCGTGCAGAGGGCAGGTTGGCAGCTGAGCCTAAGTCCAGTAGAAACAACAGCAGAATGGCCTGTTCCTGGAAGGGCCACAGGAGATGGTGCGAATTCATGTAGCCCCCATTTACATGTGTAACAGCAGCAATTGCCTGAACACGTGGTCTCCCCAGGGAGGAGCCTTTGTGTGGTGTTAAGATGCTGTTACTGTCTGTTGTACTGTGGTGGCCTGCATTTGGCTGTAATGGTGGAAATTTTGCAGCCAGTAGTTCAAATGCCTGCTGGGTCACTCACTGCAGTTAGACTTCAGCAGTTTCCAGACAGAGACGAGGGAGGAGGACCTGGTCTTCCACTTCTGAAAGAACTGGCCAGTGTGAACCTTGTGAATGGCAGAACATGAGTACCGCAGGCTATAAGGCATGATGGATTGACACAGTGGCTGCAGCAATGTGCTCAAACATAGGATAGTGCTGGCCTGGAAAATAGTTCATCGTCCATTTAAAAAAATCATTATATAGGGGCTCATACAACTTTTGTTGTTGTTTTTCCCTAAGGGAGAGCAGTGTATTGGTACACTGAGAGGTATATAGATCAATGGATACGAACAGAAAAGCTACACATATATTCACCAGTCAACAGGAACCTAGCCTTCGAAAAAGGACACAGAAATATCCAAAGGGACAAATTCTGCTTGCTCAACAAATGGTGTTGGACAAACTGAGATACCGTATGTAGGAAAATGAAGCAAGCCCCAAACCTTCCCCCATGCACAGAAATTAACTGAAGAGGGGTTAAAACCTGAAAGTAAACCTCCGGGCTATCATAATCAATTTTTCGATGACCTCATCGGTCAGAAATCATTGTAGGAACGCCAAAGCGTTCTTGTGTTCAACGTCTACATACATAGCAGGTGCTCCAGTAAAGGGGAATCTTGGTGGAGCTGGCTCATCCATTCCTGAAGAGAGTAGAGCACCACGTTGGCCCATCACAGAGCTCAGGTGTAGAATCTTCCTCACTGTCATTCTTTATCTCAGCAGTGTCAGTATTGGATTATGAATTTCCCAAAGAACCAGTATCGCTCAATTCTGTGCACAATGCTGACTCACTCTCACTGTTATTTCACTGGTCTAAAAACCCATTTAGGTTAAAATGACACTTTTTTGATGCCATGACCTAAAATTTTTAGTGAGAAAATGTTCCTAATGACATTACTTGGGTCTTCCTCTAATCCTGATGCCATGTTCTTTTTCACATAGACCAGCTTCTTGTATAAATTGCTCAGCATACTGATGGAATAAGAACAGTGAAAGGATACAACCCTGATGCACACCTTTTCTGATTTTAAACCATGCAGTATCACCTTGTCCTGTTCACAGTCTCACCTGGTTCTATCTCTTGGCCTTTGCATAAGCTCCATATGAGTACAATGAAGTGTTGTGCAATGCCCAATCTTTTCCATGGTATCCCCAAGATCCACCTCCTTCCACTCGTGGTTTCCAGAACGTGGGGTTGGGACAAAGCCTGGATAGTCTCATGGCAAGACCAGATCAGGAATGGAGCTGAGCCGGGAGCAGCTTTATTTGCTTGCTCCAGGGAAAGTCTGCCAATGTGACTAAGCCTCAGGGGCTTTCTACAAATGATAAAGGTGAATCCCTCTCTCGTTACCCACTGATCATCTCTGAGCCTCTTGCTCCATATCCCTTGCACAGACCTCTACCATTAGATGGACAATTCGGTAACGTTTGAACACTTTTCTGATGCTGAGCCTGGGGAGCAACTAATAGCTGAGTAAATATTGATTGAAAGATGGTGAGTGGAAGAAAATAGCTTTGCCAGGTCCAGGTTGTGATGGAGATGAGAGTGTTACCAAACCCTGCTGTCCCCATGGTGGGTTTGCTGTATTGTGCCCAGTCCTGAAAGTCTGAGCCAGGGGTTTTAACGTGGCCCCTTTCAAAACATATAGGTGGAATTCTTGGACCATGAGCTGTCCATAGAGTGTGGCTTTACCAAGGTGATGTCCGCCTTGGAACGAAACAACCCAAGAACCTACATCTTTGTGAAGGTGTTGGTAAGGGATGCCGCGGAAATCATAAACTTGACTGAAAGCAAAGGAAACTTTGCCTTCATGTGTCTGCAGCTGGACGAAGTGGTGCTGGAGCACACCCTCCTTTGCGATGCTTCTTGTTCTTTTTATGAGCTGCTCCCTGGCCTGTG
Source organism: Tenrec ecaudatus (assembly GCF_050624435.1). NCBI lineage: Eukaryota > Metazoa > Chordata > Mammalia > Afrosoricida > Tenrecidae > Tenrec > Tenrec ecaudatus. Next base: position 132,501,081 of record NC_134533.1, on the reverse strand, counting down.
TAGTCCCGTAAATCTGGAAACTCTTTGCTGGTGGGGGCAATTGTTATATCCTCCCCCCAGATCCAGATGTCTTGTCCATGGTCAGTGCGCAATCCTTGTTTGCCAGAGGAGTGGGGCATCTAAAGGCAGGCAGGGGTCACATACTTTTTTTCTACACTTTCTAGAAAGACCAGTGCTAAACATCTTGCAGCCCTTTTCATGTCCTCTTTCTTTTCTATATTTATTTTCCAGGAAAGAGGAGAAGAAACGCGACAGCATCTACTGACAGCAAGTCAAATGCCATTGTGTGTGTTCAGAGGGCAGGCTGGTCCTCATTTGCCTAACTCATCAGTCCCATCGTGCCATGTCCATGTTAGATTGTTTAGGGAAACAGATGACATATGTTATGATGCTAAATAAGCTGAAACAGTGCCAGGATGGAGGCAGAAGGGGTTTATTTGTTTGTTTTTAAATGAAGCATGGCTTTCTAGTGACTTATTGTGGTGGGGAAGGGGGGCACCGAGGGCAACAAGACATGGTTGTGACAGTGGTCTGGGAATTGAGACAAATCATTGCTTCTGCAGCAGAGATGAGCTGCCTCTGACCTGTCAGTTACTTGAAGGGAGACTCTGCAATTGGTCAGACAAGTCTTAGTTGGAGATGGTACCAGCTTTCCTCCTGAGCCTCTGTGGTTCCCTTTGGACTACACAGGCCCGAATCACTTTTAGCTGAGCAACAGCAAATGGCAACACAGACTTGCCATATTGCTCTTTTGCGTACACTCTTTAAAAATCATACTAAATATACATGCATCAAAACATTCGTCACTTCCACGCTCTACAAGATTATAACTAAGTGGCATTCTGCATGTTGTTCATATATCATCCTTACCCATTCCAAAATTATGTCATCACCCTTATGGAAGCTCAGTATCGTCTCAGGGATGGCACTTCCCCTCCAGGCCCTACTGGGTTAGGCTGGGTTGACTAGAGAAATAAATCCAAGGACACTCATATAGGTATAAGAAAGACTCCACCTCACTTATTTGTCCAATTGACATGGCATTATGTAACAACCATACTTACCTTCCTACCTATCCCTGGAAACAATTGGGATATGTTTGTCTCTATTCATTTTCCTAGCCTAGATATTTCTTGTAAGTGGAATTAAGCAAAATGTGTCCTTTTTGAAGCTGATTTATTTCACTCAGCATAATGCTTATGAGGTTCATTCCTCTTGTAGCCTGTGTCAAGAGTTCATTTCTCTTTATGGCTGAGTAGTAGTCCATTGTATATACCATAGGCAACATGTTTGACTTATCCATTCACCTATTGATGGGTATTTAGACCGTTGACACGTTTGCGAGATTGGGAATAATGTTGCAAGGGCCATCTGTGTATTTGTATCTATTTATGCGCTTGCTTTTAATTGCTTATATCCTTCATTTCCTTTTCTTTCCTTGTTAGACTCAGTATGATCCCCTTCTGCCCATCCTCTAGCCTCACAACCTCTGTGTCTGATGTGCCAGGATCTCACCAGGAGCCTTAACACCAACATTCTGAGCCCTGACTGAGCATTCTGATCATCCAGGGAATTGAATATTCCGGAGCACACAGAAGATGAAGTTATCAAAACTCCTTAGGCATAACCGAACAACTGGAGGGAGTGCTTTATTGGGCTGGGGGGCTGGGGATTATAGTTGTGAAGGACACCAAGAACAATTGTCATTACCTAGACTGTAAAGACTATGGTCGACATCCACGCTGGTGAGTAGCAGCTGGATCTCAGAAGCTCACAAGTGGCCATCTAGGTGGCAAATATTGTCACCCTCACTCTGGAGGAAAGAGTGGTGAGTGGACCACATGAACATTAGACTTCATGACTCTGAGCACAGAATAACTAGATGATCTCCAACTATCAATTCCAACTTCTTTGAAAGGGATCACATCAAAAGGTCCTAGATAGTGAAGCAAAATTCACAGTCATAAAAGAGACCAGGCTTATTGGCTGGATAGGGACTAACAGAACCTCTGAAATGATGGTCCTTATTCACTAAGTTTGAAAATGAACTCCTACCTGTGGTTCCATATTCAGCCAAATAATAGATTGGTCTATAATGGGAGCAATTACTCAAGTGAGGCACGCAAACCATTTGATCTCAAAAGGGCAGTATTAATCCAAGGCCCAAGTTCAGAAGGGTAGGAAGAGAGGAGGAAGGGAAACAGAAGACATAAGTAGGGAGTGGAATAAGTCATATTATATTGTGGAGATTGCAATAAGTGGCATAAAACACAATGTGTATGAATTGTTGAATAAAAAACTGATGATCTTGGTAAACCTTCACCCAATTCACAATAAAAACTTATGAGAGAGAAAAAAATCCAAGCACCTAGGCTGCATTCCAGGCCAATAAAATCGGACTCAGTGGAGATGGGACAAAGATGTCTTTTGGACAGCTCTCTGGCGATCCCAATGAGCACACAGGCTGATACCCACCATCTGGAAACTATGGGGTAGCTGCTTCTCCGGTAATGCCTCGGGGGAGCGCTTGGGTCCCTCAAAGAATGCGGGATGATGAAGGGGCAAAGGTCATCAAACCTCACCCACAGCTTTACACTGGGGGGCTGCTCTCTGAGGAATGTGGGAAGGGTCCACTTGCATGCTGTCTCTGTGCAGCAGATCCAACAGACTCAACACCTTTCCAAATCTGGCAAGAAAGTCCGAGAGACTAGATGTGGGCACCACACTGTGAGTTTCCCAGAAGGCACGAGACAGATTGAGAGCAGTCACGGGAACACAGACTCCTCCGGAAATGCTGCCATGCGCAGAACATGCATCTCTAATTTCATTTCACACTGACTCAAGCATTCAGTCCTTTTTACGAAAACCCAGCTTCTCATTACAGTAACCGGTTTAAAATGACAATCTTCTGTTGAGCAAGTCTAAGAAATGACCTTCCTTTATTTTACATGGTATAAAAATTCAGTTTCCTAGGCCGATGGGCTCTAGGGACAGGTGTTTTTATGTACTAGACATGGCTTTCAAAGTTCTTCAATTGCCTAAATTAATAACGACTTTTTTCCTTTGGCTTTTCTAAGGGACACATTAATTTCAATCTTTTTCTAAGGAAGTGAATCTCTAGCTATCTCATTTGGATAACTTTCTGCCTTCAGAGTAGAATTTGAAATAATCTGCAAGGTTACCCCTTCCCCACCCTGCCCCAGCAGCCCAGCCTCTTTCTTCCTTCCAGCCTCCAGCCACCGGGGTTTGGTTGGGAAAGGAGATGCAGAAGGGAGACTCTGGATTTTTCTATCAAAAGGTTGGCCACAACCCCCAGTAGACCAAATGTAATTCATTATGGGGGGTTTTGGTTTTACTACTTTAAGAGTTATCCTTAGGGAAATTACAAACAAACAGAAATAGGAAGACTTTATATTTTATTAAGGGATGTACTGCTCAGTCTCATTATATTTTAAAAGACAAAGTATAAACAAAAATCTGGCTCCGTTTTAAATGTCCTGACTAGCAGAACTTAAAATACACAAATCTTAAAATGAAAGTCTAGATGAATAAATAAAATAAACAACGAAACAGCTTTCTCAGGAAAAGCCATAATAAAGAGCTCGACTACTTTTTGAGCTGTTTAAGATGCTCGTGTTAAAGGGAAAAGATTATCATTGTTGACTTTGAAATGTAGAACCATTTGCTTAATTCAGTGATGCTAAAACGGGCAGTTTGGCTGAAGAAAGAAATTGGCTTCTAGCATTTGATGAGCAATTTCTTCTTTTGAATATAGAAATGACCAGGGATGCGGACACGCTTTTTATTCTTTTGAGGACCCTCTAACCAAGAAATCTTTTAAATGATCATTACACAGTGAATGCCTGGAGGCTCTGGAAACTATTTATTTTGACATTATTATAAGCTCAAAATGATTCACCAATGCAAAAGAAGAAGAGAAAAAGCAATTAAATACTAAGCTGTAAACGCTGGAATCTTTTCTGTGCTGAAAATAATTGAACAGAGTTTTTTCTTTTTTTAAGTAATAGTGTCCAAAGAGATTCAATGATCTTATTGCTTATGGATTTGGAGCTTAACTATATTCCTTATTTTAAATTTGATATTAGAATAGCAAGATTATAGACCATGATACAATGTGACTTGGAGAAGTATCATTTCATTAAATTATCAAGTTAAGGCTCAAGGAGCCTGGTGGAATGTGTGTGACCATGAGGCCGGCCAGTTGGAATCCGCTAGTGGCTCACAGAGAAAGATGCAGTTCTCAGCTCCTGTAAAGATTTAGAACTTCAGGAACCCACAGGCATAGTTCTACGTTTTCCTTTCAGGGGTCCTCAAACTTTTTAAACAGGAGGCCAGTTCATTGTCCCTCAAATCCGCTGGAGGGCCGGATGATAGTTTAAAAATAAAACTATGCACAAATGCCTATGCGCACTGCACATACCTAATTTGAAGTAAAAAAAAAACGGGGCAAAAACACCCGGCGCGCTGAATAAATGTCCTCTGAGGGCCATGCGGCCCGCAGGCCATAGTTTGAGGACCCCCTAGATTGATATAAGTCAGAATTGACTTGATAGTGTTAGGTTTCTGGGGTGGTTGACCTCAGTTCTTGCTTAGCAACGCTGAAAGAATTCATATGGCAGAAGCACTTTTGTAAATCCAAGTGAATGTTATGGAAGAAAGTTTCAGGTATCGCAGTCCCCAAAAGTCCCCAGTATCTCCGGAAAGCACGCCGGGCTGCATGGCAGGGGTGGGGAAAGTTTGCAGCTGAATATGGCGGTTTTATGGGAGGAATACCTGAGCAGGAGTGCAGAACCAGCTGAGGAGCCACGGCAGGAACCCCCAAGGGCCTCACCCTCCACTTGCAGAGCACGTGAACAAGGGAGGGCGACAAGGAGCCCAGGCCTACTTCTATCACCTCCCAACACCACTGGAGGACATTGGTCGATCGTATTGGTTGATTTCGGTGCACTTTTGTGAAGTCCTATTCTGTATGACCAGGTGGACCTTCCACCTGGGTCTACATGACTTGGGTCAGAGCATGCTCAGTTCTGAATTTTGCCATAGGTGTGTAATGAGTGTGCCTGATGTATTTCCAACCCCTTTGTTGTGGCCTGGACAGCTCAATTTCGTTTAGTGCTGGCATTTGGGAAGACAAGCCCTAATCTAGCAACCTGTCAATAGCAGTAAGTGAATGGAATTACAACTCAACTCATAGCCATAAATTCAATTCGGACTCATAGCGACCCGAGAGGACAGGGCAGAATTTCCCCCTCAGGATTTCTGGGGCTGGAATTCTTTACAGGAATAAAAGTCTCTTTTTTCTCCCTCCCAATGGCTCCAAAGGACTGACCTTGCAAGGAGATATCCAGCGGGTGCCAGCAGGCTCCTTCATTGAAAATCTCTGCTAGTTTATGAAGCGGGAGGGAAATTTTGAGGAGGCCGTCTGCGGCAGAGTTAACTCCCCATTAAAGCCAATGAGCTTTTCCACATCTCTCAAAAAACAAACAAAAAAACCTAAAGTGACTACTTCAGATTAATATGCTGTAGGTAGAACCACCTCCCACTCACCAAACCAAACCAATCAACCAACCAACCAACCAACCAACCAAACAAACAAACAAACAAAAAAACCCCAAATCCTGTTGCCTTCAAGTCAGTTCTGACTCATGCTCACCCCTTGTGGTACAGAGTACAATTGTTGCATGAGGTTGGCTAGGCTGTACCCTTTATGAAAACAGATGACTCCTTCCTTTTGTGGTACAGCTAGGTGGGTTTGAACTGATAACCTTTATATAAGCAGCCCTATCCAGCGATCTATGTCAACTAAAGTGTCAAAGCATGTAAAGACTGATCCACAACCCCCACTTCTCTCTTCCTCTTCTGTGATGACCTGGAATCCACCTTTTGATCTGGTGGCACCATATTTGTGAAGCAGCCCGAATCACTGACGGACGGTGTGCAGGACAAACACCCTGTAGAATTGCCCTTCCAGTGTCAGAATTTGCATGAACAAGAATAAACTTCTAGATTTTAAGCCACTGAGGTTTCAGGGGTAGCTTCTTTCTGCAGAACAGACTAGGCTATCCTGCCTGATCATCTCTTCACAGGGTTTTTGTGGAGAGCTACTGGAGCAGCTCGATCCAGGGGAGCTGCCAAAGCAGATACCTACACTTTATCTGGGATTGTAGGTTGTAGTACCAAAGTTTTTATTTGCCCGGGAGGCACTGAGTAAATTTTTTTTCTTCTGAAAACAGGACAATATGTAAGTAAGTTTGGAGACATATGTAGCTGGAGCTGAAAGTCCTCTTACCTTGCAGTTTTCTTTGGTAGAGATAGACTTGTTCTTAATGAAACCCATGACAGTCAGTGTCACAAATGACTTCTGAGGAGAGGCCAAACAGCTATGTCAAGGCCAACCTACCATTCTCTTAAATGCTGTCTCATGCTCTCATCTGCTCTGACGTGTCTGCTCAGGGGCATGTGGCAGCCACTAGGCGGGCCTTACCATTGGCACTGAAAATCATTGTAGGGGATATTAGAGGATTTACATCAAGAAGACCTGACTTCCTGGCCATTGCTCGGGGGCCACAGTTCCCAAGACAATCAGTGTCAAGGGCAAAACAAAATAAAACATGACGAGGCCTCTGGGGCTGGGTTGAGCTGGATATGTAACCAAAGCCCCTTTCTACCAGAATCTTCCCAAGAGGAGATTGCTCTTTTCCATAGCTAAACAATTTTGTTTAACACACGTTCTGCTGAGGAACCTTCTGGGAAGCAGAAGAAAATAAATCTGCCTTCCTTTGAATTAAGCTGTGTTGAGTCCAAGCCCTGTGTAGTGTCTATTCTTCTCATAACATCTACAGGAGTCTGATTTCACCATTCTTAGCTATTAAAAAAAAGTTCCAGGCACAATAATTCAATTTAAAATTACACACCATGAGTAGTTCATATTTAATACACTTTATACAGGTAGTACAGGTACAAGGGACGTACTTGTTAACTGCCAGGTTGCTGGCTTGAACCAACCAGCTACTCCACAGGAGGTACTGTGTTTCTGTGAAGATTTTCAGCTTGGAAGCCCACTGGGAGAGCTCTCCTCTGGCTTGAGTCTGAAGGTGCTTGACAGCAGTAGCCTTTTGTTTTTATAGAGGTATAAAGCTTTCTTTCTTTTTTTTTTTTTTGGTATAAAGCTTTTTAGAACAACAAAAACAATTCCTTTTGGAAGTAAGCCAGAGCTAAAACCACAAGTTACATGCTTTACTTTTTTTCTGTCCTGCAGCTGGCAGCCACCCTTTCATCGATTGTGCACACCAGCATGGTGGTGAAGTGGTGAACTCTGCGCTCTCATTCCCCTGGCTTCACACTTGGTCTCCTCACTCATCGTGTGGCTTCACCCAACGCACGGAGCCTCCTGCAGGCTCCTCTCCCAGCGTTTGTAAAAGTGCGAAGGAGACAGACTTCCTCAGAGCTGTGCTTTAGAGAGAATCCTCCTCACATACTCAGCACCGCCTTGAATAGGGCAGCACTGCATACATGACAGCTACTTGATGATTGTTGATGGTGGTGGTGGTGTGTTTGTACGGATAAAAAAAGAGCCCTGAATGGTTATGTAACAAGTAAGGGAATAAATAGATCTTCCTTCATCTACCTTCATCTTTCATTGTTCTATCACTCTCTGATTGCAATATTAGAGGCTAAAATGGGCAGAATTCCCACCTCTGAACAAAGTTTGTGCACATGGGTGTGCTTGCTTATGTGTCCATGTGAGTGGGCCTGTACAATGTGTGTGCACGTGTGTGTGCACATGTGCACTGGAGCCTGGCAGCAGCAGGAGAGGCGCCTGTCTCTGTTCAGCAGTATCTGACGGCTGCTGCAGGTGTAATGAGAAGTGATTGATGATCTGTTCAGGGAGCTCCTGGGGTGGACTCAGGGAAGGAGCAGCAAAGAAGACATACTCATCTCCCCCGTATTTAGATGAGGTGACGGAGGTGGGTGGTAGAGGAGCAGCTACTCAGTAATGAGATAACAGGGGAAAGGCCTTGGATGAGGTGCCAGACAGCCCTGCATTCCCAGAGAGGGTGGGGACTGGGAATGAGGCTGCATCCTGCCTAATCAGTTACAGTTGCTCTGTCACTCTGGGGAGGGAGGCAGATGAGGCAGGGAGCTTCCGGAATCTCTCATCTCCAGTTCGTCTAGGTGGATGTGGGAGCGTGTGAGGACGGCCACACTGGAGGGTCAGGGTTGATCGCCTTGCAGTGTGGAGCCCGGCCTGGACCTGCGTTGTGCAGGGTGACCAAGGAGCTCTGGGGGCAGGGTTCTGGGTGGGGGCTTTGTCTACTAAGACCCACAGCCGCGCCCTGTGTCGCAATGTTGGCATGCAATGTGCAAAGACTTGAGACAACGTGAAATGGACCATCCACTTCACTTGGAAAGACAGGAGGGCTGAAAATCAGATTGGGAGATCTGATCTCGTTTGCTGCACAGTTGTGAGAGGAGATATTCCTGGCTTCTCTCATGTTGGGAACCGGGCATAATCTACCTGACAAAACCAAGGCCATATTGCCTGCCCAGCAGGGCTAAAGCCACGTCACCTCAACCTTATCTTACCCTGACACACACCAGATGGCCCACCCTTGTCTGCTCCAGCACCGGACATTCCAACTGCAGACTTGCGGCCGCCTGCCCTGTGTGCTCTACACCCCCGCCCTTCCTTTTTTTTATCTCCCCTTTGAACTCCCTTGTTTGCCTCACCCTTTATAGAGAGGCTTGTGTAGCAATAAACTCAGACCTTGACAAGAATCTGCTTGGTCTCGCTCCTCTCTCTCGCCCGTTTCTCTTTCAGGCTGGGTCCTCCTTGGAACCCCTCGAATAACTGAGTCCCTCTGGCATGAAGGAGGTGATACGAATGCATTGATAGCCTAGTATCTGTCAGCTGGGAGGCACAACATAGTGAGAGCCCTTAGTAATCATTTGGAGATTAGCTGAGGGGTGGGAGAAGCCAGGCATGAGGCTTTCCAGGGCTGCTCAGCCTGCACAGGAGTCCTTTCCTGGGTTGGACAGAGGTGCTGCCATCTGAAAGCTCAGATAGAGCAGTTGGAAAATTAACTGACCTGGTACAAGATCTATTTACATATAACAAAAGATCCTGGGTAATAACATTCATGTTTGTGCAGCATGCCACATTTGTCAAAGGGCTTTCTCATTTACTGTCTTACTTGGTCCTCAAACTAAGAGGCCTTTGGGCAGCTATTGCTGTTTAATTTTGGGCGTGGTAACAGCTTTGGGTATAGTACTGGGCTTGGAATCAGGCTGTGCAACCCACAGCAGGTCACTTAGCTGCTCTGGATTGGCTTTCTTCCTCTACGAAGGTCAGCGCTTGGACTAGACCATTTTCCCAGTGGCAGCTCTGCTGACATTTTGGCCAACATCGTTCTTGTGGGGCTGTGTTGTTCCCTGCACCAGGATGCTAAGTGAGCATCCCTGGTCTCAGCCCACTAGATGGCAGTGGGACTCCCTTCTTCAGAATGTCTCCAGGCATGGCCAAATGTCCCCAGCAGAGCATGCTGCTGGGCTGGCGCACGGCAGGATGATGCACTCAATGAGTTGGATTTTAAGTTTTCAGGTACTTTACATGTCTGCACAGGGAGACTACATCAACAATTACCCAGCAGTCAATGGGTCATCACTGACCCTCTCTATAATTCCAACTGAGATCATGAAGCACCGACTGAGTTTCTGAGCTTAGCACCCTGCATGGCACAAGTTGTTTAGCACTCAGCTACAAACTAAAAGGTTGGCAGTTCAAACCTATCCAGAGGCCTCTTAAACAAAATCCTGGTGGTCTGCTTCAGAAGAGTTGGAGCCATGAACACCCCATGGAGTGAAGAGATATAAACATGAATGTGGATGTGACTCTAGGTATAGCTACAACCGGGAACCATGGAATCAACTACATCATGGAATCAACTTCAACTCCTGGCCTCCTTGTGTGTCCAAGAAGAACTGTGCTCCCCAGGGTCTTGAAAGGCTGCTTGGTCTGAAGTAGATTTGCAGGCCCTTCTTTCTACGTGCCGTTGGGTGGCCTCAACCTTCCAAGCATGCTATTAAAAGCCAATCCGTCACCTGTGTGCATCACTGAAGACACACGGACACAGGGAGCAATGCCCTGGCTGGGGCACTGGAACAGCGCTGGCATGCAGTGAGTGCTGCCCAGTTAGCGAACAGGTCTTCCCTTGGTACTTTCTCAGGTCTGTGTGAAGCTTTCTAAGCATCCAGAGTTCTCGGCCTGATTCTGCTGCCAACTTGCAGTGTGGCTTCGAGCTAGTCTCTTGCCCTCTCTGGGCTTGATAACAAAAGCAGGGCAGGCCAGCCACAAATATCGTGTGGCTAGCAGGGGAAAGCAGTTGAGGACACAATTGCAGATGGAGTTCATCCTTTGGACTCAACGAACAACCTCTGCACATCTGCTTTTCGTGCTGCCCAAGTCATGCATTGACATTTGTCCAAAAGTGAACCATCACAGCTGCTCTCTCAGGAAGCTGGGGGCTGAGCCCGCTGGTTCCACTCCGTCAGCATTTCTGGTCCGGGTACCTGCCCTCTGCCCCGGCACAGGCAATGGGCTTTTGGAAGCAGTGCTCCCTGGGTAGTGGGTGTGATTTGGCTCCTCTGGCCTAACATGATGAATGCTGAGAGGGGGTGGATACTAGGGGGTTAAGCTCCCTGACCTTTCCCTAGCCCAGGGGAAAACTTACTATTTAAAGTAAGTTTTAGACAGAATCTTTAGAAAGATAAATTGCTTACTTAATGTACACAATTACTCCCCAACACATCTGTTTTGTGTCTGCTCAACTCAACCTCATAGGCTATGGATGACCTTGAGCAAGTTTTTATAGTCACAATGGGTTTCTACCAGGATTGAGAGTTCAGCTCTCTCAACTCTCCAACTGGTTATTAGCACCAAAGTCTCATTTCTATTTATGGATTTACTTTGTTTGAGGGAAAAAAGACTCCCAATTCAACTATATTTTATTAGGAACTCCTTTGCTATCTTTTACACAAGAAAAAGGCACAAACCGCTGTTCTGGATGAAGGAGAGCATCCGCATGAGGCCCCAATGGTGTCGGAAGGACCCACAGCCACAGTTACTTAAATAAAATGACACTCATTCTGTCCTGCTGACTCTGACTCATAGTGACTCTGTGTAGGGATCCTGAAGTTGCTACCTTTACAGGAAGCAATAACCTCATCTTTCTCCTGTGGAATGACTAGTGGCTTTGAAACAGCGACCTTGCTGTTAATAGTCCAACACTATCCAGCATCACCACCTGAGCTCCTAAAAGCTTAAATGAGACATGGAAAACAAACACCTTTGTCACAAAACTGTCCCTGAAGACGGATCAATTCATGGAGTTGCGGGAGGGCCTGTGAGAGCATGAGCGGGACCTTCATTGGGATGTGCACACGACCGTATATCGCTGAGTCTGGCCCAGGGAGTGGACGCAAGCACACTGCCTGATGGACAAGCTTTCTACTGCCAGTCGGCAGTAGGAAAGAACTCAATGGTGGCTGAATGTGTGGCCCCTCAAAATGGATTTAGGGTCTCCACATAGACTCTCACTGTGAGCCACAGCCTATTGCTCAAAATTTAAGCTCAAATATGACTTGAATGCCTAACATTCTGTTTCCTTAAACTAGAGTACTGCCAGGATCAACTAGAGGCCTGGATGACCTATCAGGTCTGAACAACGATCTCAAATCACTTCACATGATCCATTCCACCAGTCATGTCACCAGTCACGCCTCCTCACTTACCCATTCCAGAGACTGTGCCTGTATAACCTATCGACTAACCCATTCCCACATGTCGTGATTATGAAACCAACCATCATGCTGGAATAAGGACCAATCACGATGTAAGGGGCAGGGTCAGTGGGAAAGCAAGATAGGGGCTGAGGGGAGCCAAGAGGGTCCCGTCACTCAATCCCTAAACCTGATCTAATGTCACTAGACTGGGGTCTTCCTCACATCTCAAGGGCACCCGATTCATGATTGAAGTGAATTGTGTTTATTCAATCTTTGTTCTGCTTGCCGTCCTGCTATGCTGCCTCCTCTTCTTGCTTTATGTTGTGGTGACAAATGGCTTGAGAGGGATTTGACATAGGGAGAAAGCCCACCCACATCAACTGTCACCAGAAGCAGACACTAAGTTCATTTCTCTCACCTCACAGAACTATGCACATCAGACACTGGTAGAGCTGCCCGGAAGGGGAACCCTTAGTGCAGTGGTTCTCACCCTGTGGGTTGCGACCCCTTTGGGAGTCATATGACCCTTTCACAGGGCTCGTCCAATTCATAACTGTAGCAAAATTACAGTGATGAAGTAGCAAGAAAATCATTTAATGGTCAGGGGGTCACCACAACAAGAGGACCTGTATTAGGAAGGTTGAGAACCACTGCCTGAGTGTGCTTAGGACTTTGCTGCCCTCAGGGTCACCAGACATTCCTGAAGGCAGAGTCACTGCAGGAAGCCCTTCTGGGAAATGCCCTGAAGCCAGGTCTCAACCAACTCCATCCACCCTCACCCTCCTAGATCCTAATCATAGGCCGCTTGGAAATGCTCTCTGCCACTTCAAAGACTGTAAGTCCATGGGAGCAGAAAGCCTCCTCTTTCTCCCTTGGAGTGGTGGCTGGTGAGTTCAAACTGCTCACCTTCTGGCTAACAAAACCCACAGACCAGCTCCCCCTGAGCTCATTTTGGTTTGCCGCACAGCACACATTGTTGGGAACCTTCTGAAGTAGCTGTGCCATGTGCAGGTTGGGGGATTTCGCACAAGATGCAGAATTCCACCCTCTTTTGGCAAAAATAATTTTTGCAATAGCATTGTATTCTCTTCTGGATCTGAGTAGCAGCTACTCTCATGCAGTCCTAGCACATACATGCATGCACAGTCCTCCCAACTCCCTAAGGTCTTATGCCGAGTCTGCTCCATGCTTTCCTGTGTCCTATGTGGCGCTGTAGGCACCCAAGGCATGGGCTCTGCAGCCTGGGTTCAAATCTCTCCTTTCCACTTCCTCACTGTGTGGTCATAGGCTCATGACTTTATCATCCTGTGCCACTGATTTTTCATCTGTAAAATGAGGCAAGAATAGAGTCCACACATAGGCTTCTTAAGTGAAATAATTGAATTATTATATACAAAAAGCTTAGAACATTGCTCGGCATCTTGCAAATACTGTTAGGTAGCTTAGCATAGGGACTGGATCATCCATTACATATGCTCAGGTTCAAACTTCCGGCCAGGAAGGGTGGTACACCTAGGTGGTTGTTACACCTGGATTGGCCCATCTGGGCCAGGTGAATTCAATCCAGCCAATGGGGTTGACCAGGACCATCAACCATGCCTCCCTATGGAGGAACTGAAAAGGCAGGATCTTGACCTCTCCGATGTCTCCCTTCACCCACTTTTCTGTTGTCCGTCCCCCAGGGAGGAGGTCACATGTAGATACTTGTAATCGGTTCCCTCTTTCCAATCCACCCTCCCGCTACCCTCCCAATATCACCACTCACAAATTATCAAGGTTTCTTGAGGGATGGGGGAGCGGGGAGGAAGGGGTAAAAATGAGGACTTGATTGATGCCAAGGGCTTATGTGGAGGCAAATGTTTTGAGAATAATGAGGGCAGTGAGTGTACAATGTGCTTTACACAATTGATGTATGTATGGATTGTGATAAGAATTGTATGAGCCCCTCATAAAACGATTTCAAAAAAAAAGAAAAGAAAGAAAAGGCAGGATCCTGGAGCCCACGTAGTGACTTTCTCTCCAGCAGCTTCTAGGCAAGCTGTGCAGGGGTGAGGGGCCCTGAGGTGCCTGTGTAAACCTGAAACTTCTTCTCTCAAAAAACTCACTTGGATCACAATCCAGGCTGCGGAGTGAATTCTTTCTCTCGCGAAGCCAAGGACTGAGGTATATTTCTCCCACGAGTGATCTAACAATAGTATCTCTTATTATATCATTAGGAGCCCTGGTGGTGTAGTGGACTATGCATTAACCTGCTAATCGCAAGGTCAGGGGTTTGAACTGACTAGCCCCTCCGTGGGAGAAATATGAGGTTGTCTATTTCTGTAAGGCAATGGTTCTCAACCTTCTGAATGCCGCCACCCTTTAATACAGTTCATGTTGTGGTCACCTGCAACCATAAAATTATTTTCATTGCTACTTTATAACTGTAATTTTGCTATCATTATGAATTGGATGACCCCTGTTAAAGGGTTATTTGATCCCCAAAGGGGTCGCGACCCACAGGTTGCGACCCCTGCTGTAAGGATTTAAAGTCTCAAAACGCCAAAGGGGCAGATCTTTGTCCTATTGGGAGTCAATAAAATGGTAGTTAGGTTTTTTTCTGCATCAGTATCAGATTCTGGTGGCAATCTCAGTCATCCTGCATTGTGGTCTGGTTTGAACTCCGGAAATGACTGCCCTGGTTTGAGGTGAGGGCCACGGTGCTTCAGTGGTAGACCTCTCATCGTCTTTCACCGGGAAGACCCGGGTTTGATTTGCAGCCAATGTGCCCCAGACTGTCAGTGAAGGTTTGTGTGTTGCTACGACACTGAGGCTTCAGTGGTGTTTCCAGACTGAAACAGAATAATGAAGAAAGACCTGAACATCCCCATCCACACATTGACCTATGGCCCACCACTGTTGGCTTCCTCTCCCAGTCCTGGTGGTAGCACAGATTGGCACAGTTTGCTCCACTGCCCATGAGGTGCCCATGAGAGGCTGAGTCGACAACCACAGTCAAGATTAACAGCTTAAACTCCATTCTGGGTCTATGGAAACAAGAACAACCTTCTGAAATGAGGTCACATTGCTATTTGGGACTGGGAGGATGCCTTTGTGATATGGATTGCACTCTGGATCCCGAGGGGGACTTTTAAACACAGCCACATAGCAGCTCCGGAAATTGTCATAGTGAGAAGGCAGGTTAAAAAAAAAAAAAAAAAAGCTTTTACTGGCTTGCTCAAAGGAGGCTGCGGGTAGATTGTGGGGTGGAAAACTCCTCTGGAAATGAAAAGTTTTTTTCCTTACATATGCATCATTTCTTCTGGTCCTGAAAGAAAACACAAAGCAGACGAGAGAAGGAAACGGAGACTAGCAGTCATCTTGTTGGTATTCCCACAGCACCCCCTCCTTAAGCACTTGCTGCCATCTCATCCAACTCCACTCAGTGTATTTCCACCCGGCAATGATGCAGAAATGTCTGCGTACTCCAGTTTGATTGTAGTCGGGCAACGTTTATGGCTTTGACGTTCAACTGAGCATGGCAGGACGTCTAGAAACAATTATAACCAGCACCTGCTCTGTCTGTGCTGTGGGCAGGCAGTGACGGATTCCCAGCCTCCGGAACACTAGTGTTCCCTCCCAGCTCAGGATAATGACGGTGACACTCGGCCCCCTTGTTGTCTGGGGAGCTCAAGGAGCTCTCCTCTGAAACCTCAACTTATGGGCATTTCTTTAAGTGAAGACATCAAATTAGTGACTGGAAAGGAAGGCGTAGGAGATGATTATTGGCCACAAGACAAGCCTCAACCGCCTCCAGAGAGCATGTCTCCTAAGTACCAAGTCGGCGGCGACAGCTCGGGGGCCCTGGGTCACCGGGTGGTGTTGAGCAGGGACTCTGGGGCCCCGGCGTGGGACGCTGGCGGGTGCAAGTTCAAGAGGGCCAGGGGCTGATGCCTCCCCACGCCCCTGCCCTCCCCCAGCAAGGGCGCTCTGGGGTGCTGGGTCCTTGAGGCCCCGGCTGGCGGGGCCGCCCACGGTCAAGGCTTCGGGCACACGCGCGGGTGCGCTGAGGCCTGCGCCGTGTGGGGGTCTGGGCTCAGGCAGGTGGTCGCGGTGGCTCCGCGGGCGGGCGGGCGCCCAGCAGGACGACCGACGACCCCCGGCGCGTCGCCAGCACCCAGCGCCCAGGCGTAGAGGCGGGCGGGGGGGCTGCGCTCCGCCGCCGCCAGGGCCCCCTCCCTTCGCGCCCCCCCCCGCGCCAGGTGAGCCGGGCCTGGGCCTCGGCGGGCGGCGGGGCTGCCCTCTCGCCGCCCTCCAGCGCCCCCTCGGGGCCGGGCTGCGCCGAGCCGGGCGGCCGCCGGCCAGTGCTGGGGGTTGGGAGGGGCGGGGGTCGCGGGCGGGTAGATCATTCGGTCGCTGGCGGGGGGCGGGGGCCGGGCGGCCGCGCGCATGGCCGGGCCAACGGCCACCGCGCCCTCGGGCTCAGACTCCGGCTCCGGCTCGGCTCGCCCTGGCGGCGGTGGCGCCGTGAGGAGGAGTCCGCGCTCCTCTGTGGCGGCGGCGGCGGCCGGCTCCAGGCCGGGTTTTAGCGCCGCCCGCCTGCTGCCTCCTGGCGGCTCCTGAACTCCAGCCCCCTCTCTATCAGCCTCTCACTCCGTCTCAATATGTCTCAAGATGGCTGCCAAGTGGGATCGATGTTTCAATATTGGAAGCGCTTTGATTTACAGCAGCTGCAGGTCAGGCTTCTCTCTCGGCCTCTCGCTCGGGGGTGGGGGCTGCGGGCGGTCGCGCCCTCCCCGGGGACGCCGGGCTGCCTTGCTGCCGGGGAGCCGCGGCGGAGGGGAGGAGGGGGGTGCTGGGGAATTCGGGGCCGACTCGGGGACAAGTCCCTCTCACTCCCCGGCCCCCATTGATAACTCGCTTGATCGGAAATTGATCCTCTTTGTTCAATTCATCGATCAGTCCAACATGGCGCCGGCAGCCGCCGCCGCCGCCACTGCTGCCCCTGGTGTCTGTCCCCTCCCCTGGCGCCCCCGGCCCCGAGCCGCCGCCGCCGCCGCCGCCGCGGGACCGGGAAGGGGGCGGCCCCAGGCGCCAGCGGGGTGCGCAAAAAAAAAACAAAAAAAAAAAGAACCTGAGGAAAGTTGTGTTTTTCTTTGCTGTCTCATACCCTGTATTCTTTTATCTCCTCTCTGAGATCCTTCTGTAAGGGGATGTCCAGTGCACTGGAATTAGGTTTTGGGTCTTTACCCGGCCGTCCCCTCTCATTCTCCATGATAAGATTTTTTTGTTCTCATGATGCCTGTTGCCTTATCCCTTTGAAACTTTGTGATCACACAGGCTGGTATGCTTCCTCCATGTGGGCTCTGTTGCTTCTGAGCTAGATGGTTGCTTCTTTACCTTCAAGCCTTTAAGACCCCACACGCTATATCTTTTGGTAGCTGGACACCATCGGCTTTCTTCATCACATTTGCTTATGCAGCCGCTTTGTGGTCAGTGATCGTGTAGGGAAGGTGAGCATCGTTTAATGCCAATTTAATAGAACAATGTTCTTGCAATGAACGAGTCCTTGAGCGGAGACCCTATGTCCATCTGCTACCTTAATACTAAATCTATAAACATATGGACATAGATCTATTTCCCCATGCCCCTTTGTAAATATATGTACATGCCTTTATTTAGACATCTATAACTGGCCCTTGCTTCCCAGCTCACTCTTCTATACCCTTTGATTTTCCTCTTGTGCCCACTGCCATGCTCAGTCTTCCTTTTGGTTTCAGTAATTACTCTTGGTTACATTACCCTTGATCACGCCCTACCAGGCCTCGTGCATCCCCCTCACCACCGATTTCCATCACTTTTTGTTCCCTTGTCTCTGGGTTTCTTTACACCACTTCCTTTCCCCCCACCGTGCTCACTCCCATGCCCAATGGAAAGGGCCGGTCACATGTTTACTCCTCCAGATTGTTCATCCAGCCTCTCTTAATTAGACAGACCTGTAAAATTAATAACATGCACAAAATAAGACTGAGCAAAACCAAGCAGCGAAAAGAAAAAAACAAACAAAAATGTAAACAAAACCCAACCCAAATCCAATGACACTAAAAGAAAACAACACTAACCAAGAAAGAAAAGTACAAGGACTGTGTGGTGAACTTTAAGAGTGTTTTCCTGTCCAGTCTGTTGGGGCACCGAGCCCTGACCACAAAGTCCACCTTTGGCATTCCCCGGGGACTTTGATGCTCCATTTTCTTTCCCTTCCGCTGCACTCTCTTAGTGTCATGCCTCGAGGTGGCAGGATCAGTTCGGGCGCAGCTCCCACACTGTGTCTCCAGTGTTGTCCCCTCTAGGGCTATGGGTCTTTGAGGGACGTTTCTCATCGTGGGGCTGCCCGTGTGGTCTTCTCTGTGGACTGGCTTCTCTGATTGGGAACATCATCCTCAAGGTGTATTGGGCCAGGATGTGCTCCTTTCTCCCCTCCTCCCCCTTGTTCTGCCCTGTGTTCTCTGATCAGATATGTCCCTCTCCGCGAGCTGCAGATCCGGTGCCATCCTGTGAAATACAATCTTTGGGGGCTGCAAGGATGTTGGTGGGTGGGTGTCAGCTCAGATCTTTTGGGAGTCCAGGAGATATTGACTGTTCGATGGGCACAGTTCTGTGGGGCACCGTGCTCTTGGTCCAGACGCTGGTTGTGAATATGACTTTGTTTTTAACCAGTTGTGTGTCTCTGGGTCAACTGCTGTGTGTTTTTGAGTGAGTTTTCTCATCTGGAAAGTAAATGTACTGGATTATCCAGACTCCCATGTCAGCAAGTTATCGAGAGGAGTTAATCAGAGGCTATTTCATATAGTGTGTACCTGCGCGCTGCAATCTAGACCTGGGGTGGCAATTATGAGCTCAGGATAGAGATGGTGTCCAGGAGGTAACATACGTGGCTCCATATTGAAACAGGAAGCCCACTGTGGAGATTTGGTCCTTCCGTTGATGTCCACTGGCCACCTAGTCTCCTGCTATAACTGCTTCACTGGCTCAGCAGCTGAGCCAGGAGCCAGTGCCATCATAACCAGGTGGCTACCTCGGAAAAAGGGCAGATAGATATTTGTTATCTTGTGGTCTTGGGGAGCCCACCTAACCTCCATGCAAACCTTCTGGTGTGAGTTATCTGTGGAAGGAATCATAGGCTCACAGTAATTCACATCTTTCTTTTTGACAATGTGCCCGTATTCCTTTCTGAACCTGAGAAGGTGGCCCCTGTGTCCACCAAGAAATTTACTGGCTGGCCTCCTACATGGAGAGTTAGCCTGGGCTTTTGGCGGCAAAGTGAAACAGAGCCCTGACCCCTTTATTCAGCTTCTTCAAGCATTATTGTCTCTTGCTTGGGTCTCTCTAGGTGCAGATGAGGCCCGTCCACTCTAGTGGAGGGTCGTGCACCTCTCCTGGGGTTTTCAAAGCACTGATTTTTCCAGTGTCGTTCTTTCCTGCAGTAGGCACATTGATCCTTCCCCATGGCTTGGCGGTGCCCACAGGTTAGTCTCTCCGTGAGTGGGCCATGCTCTCCTTTTCCTGAGTCTCTAGGGTCTCTCATGGCAATTTCTAGTATTTTAGCTAGTTTCTTTGTCTCTGTCGTGCTAGTGTCATCTCTGTTGTTATACATTCAATGAGCCACTTGTACCAAATCACTAAGATTTTTCCCTTCAAACCATTCCAACTTCTTTTTCATGTCTGAGGCAGACTGACTGAGTCATAAAGGCAATACTTATTGCCCTCCTGTTCTCGGGGCCTCCGGGCCGTGAAGGGTATAAAGCCCATAGGCTTCCATCAGCCACTCTAGAAAGGCAGGCGGACATTCCCTTATAAGAGCCTGAAAATTCTCACTGACCTTAGATAAATTCATAGGTTTCCTAGCTCTTCCGCAGAGGGTCATGTAAGAGCAACGGGTGATACCTGGTAAAGCCCTCTGGGCCTTGCTAGGAATTGAGATCCCACATTGTTGGTGTAGTGTCCAAAAGAGTTTCTCTCAAGTGGGGAGTGCCCGCTCGCTGACCATCAGGTTCGCTGACTGCTTACTGGGCCTCTGTCTGGAAGGGCTACCCTTCCTCCGTTGTGAACAGCAACTGGAGAAGTTGCTGGCAATCATTCCAAGTGGGCTGATGAGTATGGAAGACATAACAGTACTAGTGTGTGTGTGGGGCTACTGGTTGGGGGTGGGGGTGAGGTTGGGGGGCCGGTGGGAGAGGGAGTTACTCAATAAGGGCATGTTAGAAATTTTCTATTTCTGTCCCCTAGAAACCTTATAGGGCGGGGGTGGAACCAAAGGGTCTGAAGCCTTCTCTCCCACTCCCAGAGTTCTCCTGCAAAATGGTATAAAACCAAGTAGGGGAGAGAGATCGGGAGGGGAGGGAAAAGGAGGGGGAGAGGGAGAGTTTGGGGGAGGGGGACGGAGAGGGATGGGCTCCACCTATGTGGTTTTGGGACCTTGTAACGTTTGTTTTTCCGGTCCTGCCATGTTTCCTGAAACCTTGGAAACAAGGACCCTTTCTTTGAGGGAGGGAGTAAGTCTTTTATATTTGCAGGCTTTTTAGTGGCAATGTCAGCCCACACTTGAATTAAAGGAATCAGATCGGGATGTCCTGGTTCCCCTTAACCATAACTATGACCTCTTAGTAATAGGGGATGGGAAAACTAGTCTTGCGTGGGTCAATCAGGGACTCCTTCTGCCCCATCACTTTTAAACAAATTTTAGTGTCTCCAAGCTTTTGGGTTGAAACCACATCCTCTTGGTGAACACCTAGAGCAGGGGTCCTCAAACTACAACCTGTGGGCCACATGCAGACAGCCGAGGACATTGATCCTTTCTGTCGGGTGTATATGCCCCCTTTTTTTTTAACTTCAAATCAAGATGTGCAGTGTGCACATGAATTTGTTCGTAATTTTTGTTTTTTTTAAACTATAGTCTGTCCCTCCAATGGCCTGAGGGACAGTGAACTGGCCCCCTTGGTAAACAGTTTCAGGACCCCTGCCTTAAGGTATCCTGGACTTAGGGGTTACTAATCTCCCTGCCCTGAAACATCCCTGCTGTTGTGGGAGGCTACCCGCAACCCGTTGTGGGAGGCTACATGGGAATTTGGACCCCGGGTAATTTACAAGCCTTTACTCCAATTGAACCCAAGAAAATTCAAAATAACTTAGGTAGTTACTCTATTTTGGTCACTATTGACTCCTCCTGTACTAGCCCATTATTTCCATTTAACGCTATAACGCGGAATATGATGTTTTAATAGCATTTTAAAAAATGTATATATATATATATATATATATATATATATATATATATATATATATATATATATATAAAACTATGAAAGTCCACAGCAAAAAAAAATAATTTTTTCCCAAAATTATAATTGAAGCAGTATAGGGTTAAAAAGAAGGATGGGTCTTATCAGCGGGTCCAAGACCTTAGCATCATAAATGAATCAGTTTGTACTATTTAAGAGTGTAAAAAAAAATTGATGGAGGGATTCAGAGAAAATGGCGACCAGATAGGACCCATCTATCTGGAGCTCCTGCTGCCAGACCAGAAAAATAGGAAATTAGGTGAAGGAAACGGAGAGGTGGAGTTTTTTGTTCCCTTGTCTCTGGAGTTCTTAACACCACTACCTTTCTTCCCACCTCCCTCTCTCGCATGTCCTCCAGGATGTGCAGTTCCGTTTTTTTTTCTCCTCCAGATTGTTCGTTCAGCCTATCTTATTTAGACAGACCTGTAGAGGCAATAACATGCACAAAAACAAGAAAGAACAAAACCAAGCAGCAAAATAAACAAAACAACAAAAATCCAATTACAATAAAAGAAAACAAAGGTCAACAAGATAGAAAAGCTCATAGATAGTTTAAGGACTATGTGTTGGCCTTTAGAAGTGTTTTCTAGTCCAGTCTTTTGGGGCACCAAACCCTGACCCTAAAGTCCACCTTTAGCATTTCCTTGGGATCTTGCTGCTCCTTTTACTTGCTCTTCTGCTGTACCCCCTTAGTGTTATGCCTCGGTGTAGCGAGATCAGTTTGGGGGTAATTCCCACACTGTGTCTCCAGTGTTGTCCCCTCTAGGGCTATGGGTCTTTGAGGGACGTTGTGTCTCGTCGTGGGGCTGGCCATGTGGTCTTCTATGTGAACTGACTTCTCTGAGTGGGAACATCATCCTCAAGGTCTGGTGGGACAGGATGTGCTCCACTCTCCCCTTCTCCCCTTCATCTCTGTGTGCTCTGATCAGATAATGTCTCTGTCCAGGAGATGCAAATTCAATGCTATCCTCTGAAATAAAATCTTTGGGAGGGGTTGTGGGGAATATCTGCTCAGATCTTTGGTGTGTCCAGGAGAGAGGGACTGCTCGGCTGGGCACAGCCACGAGGGGCTCAGAACTCTGGCTCCAGAAAATGGTTGTAAGTTTGGCTTTGTTTTTAACCAGTTGTGTGCCTCTGGGTCAACACCTGTGTTTTTTTGAGTTAGTTTTCTGATCCGAAAAGTAAAGGTACTCCATTGTCCAGACTCCCATGTCACCAAGTGATCGATAGGGGCTAACCAGAGCCTGATTCAAATAGTGTGGATCTGTTAGGTGCCTTCTAGACCTGGGGTGGCGATTCTGAGCCCAGGACAACAATAATGTCCGAGAGGTGATATAGGTGGCTCCATATTGAAACAGGAAGACCACTGTGGAGATTTTGTCCTTCCACTGATGGCCACAGGCCACCGCCTCACGTCCTGCAAAAACAGTTTCCATGGCTCAACAGCCAAGCCAGGGGCCAGTGCCTTAAAAATCATATGGCTAACTGGGACAAAGGGCAGACAGATATTTTTTATCATGATGTCTTGAGAAACCCACCTAACCTCCATGCAAATCTTCTGGTGTGAGTTATTTTTGGAAGCAATCATATGCTGACAGTAATTCAAATCTTTCCTTTTGACAATTTGCCTGTACTCTTTTCTGAACCTGAGAAGGTAATCCCTGTGTCCACTAAGAAATTGACTGGCTGGCCTCCTACTTGGACAGTTAGCCTGGGATCCTGGGGACCAAGTGAAACAGAGCACTGACACCTTCATTCAGCTTCTTCAAGCATTATTGTCTCTTGCTTGGGATTTTCTAGGTGTGGATGAGGCCCGTCCTCTCTATTGGAGGGTTGTCTGCTTCTCCTGGGGTATTCAAGGCACTGATTTTTCCAATGTCCTTCTTTCCTGCAGTAGGCACATTGATCCTGCCCCATGGCTTGGCGGTGCCCACAGGTCAGTCTCTCCGTAAGTGGGCCATGCTCTCCTTTTCCTGAGTCTCTGGGGTCTCTCATGGCAATTACTAGTATTTTAACTAGTTTCTTTGTCTCTGTCGTGGTAGGATCATCTCTGTTGTTACACACCCGCTGAGCCACTTGTACCAAATCACTAAGATTTTTCCCGTCAAACCCTTCCCACTTCTTTTTCATGTCTGAGGCAGACTGAGTAATAAAGGCAATACTTATTGCCCTCCTGTTCTCGGGGCCTCCAGGCCGTTAGGGATATAAAGCCCGTAGGCTTCCATCAGTCACTCTAAAAAGGCACGCAGACATTCTCTTGTAAGAGCCTGAAAATTCTCACTGACCTTAGATAAATTCATAGGTTTTCTAGCTGTTCCACTGAGGGCCTGCAAGAGAAACTGGTGATACCTGGTTAGGCCTTCTGTGCCTTGCAAGGAGTTTGGATCTCACATTTTTCGTGCAGTGGCAAAAAGAGTTTCCCTCACATGGGGAGTGCCTGCTGTCTGACCATCATGTCCATTGACTGCTTACTGGGCCTCTCTCTGGCAGGGCTACTGTACCTGTGTTGTGAACAGCACCTGGAGAAGTTGATGGCAATTTCTGGAGGTGGGCTAATGCATATGGAAAACCGTTTCTATCAAGGAATCAGACCTGCTTTGTCAGAAAAAGGGATTTTGTTGATTCCAATTATACAAATCACTGGAATACAAGGGTATATATACCCAAAAAGGTTCTCAGGGGTCTTCCCCAGGTGTTGGGGCTGCTTGCCTTGAGTGTAGAATGGCTGCTGCCGAATCATCCTTCTTGGGGGGTGGGGCGGTCGAGATCCCATACCAGCCCTAGTGTATGTTGGGGTGTGGACTCAGAAAGGAGTTATGAGTATTTCTCTCTCTCCAGCCCCATGCACCTGACAGGGTGGCAGTGATAATGAAGGGTCGTAAGCTAGTTCTCCCACTCCCAGAGTCCTCCTGCAAAAAGGAATAAAGCCGAGACGGAGGGGTATGGGGAGGGGTTGGGGAAGGGCAGCCTCCACCTTAGTGGTTTTAGGACCTTGTGTCTATTTTTTTTCTGATCCTGCCATGTTTCCTGAAATCTTGAAACAAGAACCCTTTCTGTTGCAGGAGGAAGTAAGTCTTTTGTTTATGCTGGCTTATTAGTGGCAATGTCATTCCACGCATCAATTTTAGGGATCAGATAGGGATGTCCTGGTTCCCCATAAACATAACTATGAACTCTGAGAAATAGGGGAAGGGAAAACGAGTCTTGCATGGGCAAATCAGGAACTCCTTCTGTCCAATCACCTTTAAACAAATTGCGGAGTCTCCAGGCTTTAGGGCTGAAACTACATTCTCTTTGTGAGCGCCTAGAGCAGGGGTCCTCAAACAATAGCCTGTGAGCCACATGCGGATAGCCGAGGACCTTGATCCTGTCCGCCGAGTGTTTGTGCCCCGTTTGTTTGTGTGTTTTGTTTAAACTTCAAAATAAGGTATGTGCAGGAAGCATAGGAATTTGTTCATAGTTTTATTGAAACGATAGTTCGGCCCTCCAACTGATCAGAGGGACAGTGAACTGGTCCCTGTTTAAAGAGTTTAAGGACCCCTGGCCTAGAGAAATCAGAAATCCGTAGTTCTGGGGAGAGCACTCCTGTTAAGGAGGTTTCCTTTCTAAGCAAGCCCAGACAGTGGCAATTGGATCTCGGTGCACCTCGAAATGTTGTAGCCACTCTCCATTCCCAGAAAGAAAACTACTCCGACCGCTGGCAAGTTCAACAGAAAAAGTTTTTTTTCCTGAGCAGCCCCAGTCTAATTGTCCAAAGGTTTTTATACTTTTGCAATGTGCAGGTGTGCAAGCAGGCAGAGTAGAGAAGCAGGGTGTTGCAGTTAGTCATTCTTAGTTGAACAAAGACTGCTCTGGTCGCTCTCGCGAATCTTCTGAGCATCCATATCCTTTGGGACATTCCCTTGGGCACATCTGCACAGCCTACCTCCCCTATATCAGCTAGTTCATTTACAGTTCATAGCTACTTTATTTACTTTACATGGTGCCTTCTGTCAGCTCATAATGGCTTCACTCTTGTCAAGGCTGTTTAAGCTTTTCCCAGAGATCCTATATAGCCGCCATTGTGGCCATGGGGAAACGGGGCCTGTGACCCTGGCCAAGATGGTGCCCACCAGCCCAAACATGTGGAAGGGCACTGCCTAGGGAGCTGGTTGAATAGACCTGGGAGTTAGCCCTGCCTTGTCCTGGGAGCCAAATATTTCCCTTTTCCCCTCCATTCCCTTTCTCCTGGCTTTTCAAACAAGCTGCTTTAGCCCTATAATGCCCAGCACAACATTTTTATAACATTTAATTGAAACTTATCTAGTACCAAACTTATAAATTATCAATGTGACAATTTGGTTACATTTCAAAAACATTGCACGTTTTATATATTTGAATGCCATATATACATATTGATAACTATGAAAGTAAAGAATAAAAATGTTTAAAATTATTTCCTGAATTTAAAACTTGAGGCGTTATAGTGTTAGTGTTCTACCAGTGTAGGTTTGTTCCTTGTTACAGGCTGGTTTTCCGTGGCCCAGGCTTAGGCCAATGGCATATGGAACCCTTCCTGTGTAACTGTTACCTTTAGGCTTTCAGTGTTGCTGCTTAAGGCACTTTTGGGGAAAGCTCTTACTACACAGTTCCACTGCCACGATGTTCCAGACAGAAATTCCAATTCCCTTAAGGTTCCCTGAGCTTCCAGATGCCCCTTCCCTTCAGAGATTTGAGAGTCTGCTCCCGCCAGCAGGCATCTTGGAGGGCCGTGGGGCCATTCCAAGCAGTGGTTCTCCTAGCTTGTCTAGAATAATGGTTGGACTTAAAGTCGACCTCAGTGAGTTGTCTTTGATCCCTTACTTCTTGCTGGGGCATCTTCCTGAGGCAACAGATTCAGGGCAATAAAGGGCTCGCTCTCAAGTGGGGTTTATTGACCTTGAGGCAGCAAGCTCTACATAGCCTTCTTTTGTGCTTTCTAGATGGGACTTAGCAGCTTCATACTCAGGAATTGCCCCCTTGCATGAATCCTGTCCAATTGGGATAGAGTTGACACAGAGGCTAGACAAACAAAAGCTGATACACTATGCAACTTTATTTGAGAAAGGAGAATGGTGGCCAGAGAATGGTACACTTTCCCTTCTAACCCTGATTCACCTGGAACAGTTTTGTAAAGTGATTGGAAAGTGGGCCAAAATGCCAGAAGTTACAGCATTTCTCCTTTTGAGGAGCAGTAGAGACCTTCATCCCCAGTGCACCCAGGAACCCCTAAGGCAGGCATCCTCAAACTGTGGCCCGTGGGGCACATGTGGCCTGACGACATTTATCCCACCCTCAGGGTGTTTTTGCTGCCTCTGCATGTCCTACTTAGTAGCCGATTCGTGCAATGTGCATAGGAATTTGTTCATAGTTTGGTTTTTTTTAACTATAGTCTGGTGCTCCAACGGTCTGAGGGACAGTGAACTGGCCCCCTGTGTAAACAGTTTGAGGACCCCTGCCCTAAGGGATCCTGGACTTAGGGGTTACTAATCTCCCAGCCCTGAAACATCCCTGAACATTCTACCCGTTGTAGGAGGCACCATGGGAATTTGGTCTCTGGGTAATTTACAAGTCTTTTATTCAATTTGAAGCCAAGAAAATTAAAAATGACTCAGACACTTACTTTCTTTTGATCCCTGTTGACTCCCGCTGTAGTATTCCAATATTACAATTTAACGCTATAACGCATGACCTTTTCATTCCATTCAATTAAATGTGTGTGTATAGATAGATAGATAGATAACTATGAAAGTAATTAATGAAAACAAAATTTGTTTGACCAAAGTTAATAATTGAGGGATAATAGGATTAAATAGAAGCATGGTTCTTAGCAGTGGGTCCAAACATTAGGATCATAAATGAAACAGTGATCTCAGTGCACCCAGTAGTTCCCAAACCCTGTACCCTCATAGGGGAAATTGTGGATGCTTTTACTCCCGTGCCTATACTTAGAACGAACAAACACACATGCCTGATAATCCTAAGATTTTTTTTGTTTCCTGTGACACTCACCTAATTTCAAGGGCACTGCCACCTCACAAGCCTAGCCTTGCCTCAGTTAAACTGTTCACCCTTTTGTCCGTTTGTTTGTTTTTCCAGAAGTTCTCAAGTTACCAAGCCCTCTGAACCAAGTGTGCCACCTCTAGGACCACCATCTCCTGGACCACCTCAACCTTATCCATCCTAGACCTGAATGGACAACCCCTCCCAGCAGAGTAGAAAGGGTATGGACCCAAAGCCCCACTTCACCCTTTTGCCAGCAGGAAGGACCTAAAGATGTCGTCGCCTTGTACCCCAAAGATTTGGGTCCATATCTCTTCAGGGTGTAAATTTTAGGTAGCTAGCATAGGGACTAGGTTGTCCATGATACATGCTCAGAGGGCCAAGCTAGCCACCCAGGAAAGAGTGGCACACCGAGCGTGCTCAGAGGTCCAGGTTTCCAGTCAGGAAGGCCAGGTACACCTGGGTGGGTGCTGCACCCACATTGACCCACCTAGGCCAAGTAAATTCAATTCAGCCACTGGGGTCCACCAGGGTTGCCTACCATGCCTCCCTATCTCTCCTAAAACACAATTGGATCACAAACCTGGCTTTGGCGTGAATTCTTTCTCATGCAGAGCCAAGGACCAAGGTATATCTGTCCACAGAGAGAAAAACCTAGGAAAGCTCTTTGGAGGCAGCAGCACTGCACATGAGTGGCTATTGGATACTGTTTAGATGCATGGCTTTCTATTTGGAACTTTTTTTTGTCTCACCTGAATGGAAAGGAAGAGGTAATACTTCTGGATCACACAGTATCCATGTCCACAAATGAGCTGCTCATTCCACAGTCCTGGCAGTGCCTTTTGAAAACCCTCTGCTTTAGAATGTCACTCCTTGAAGATGGCAGTGGGAGTGGCTGGGGCCAAGTATGCTGCCTCTTACTCCCAGTTGCAGGTTTCTGGATGCTGATTGTATCTCTTACAGCATCAATTAGTGGGCTTGTTGTCTGCCTCAGGCTTTGTTCACAGAGATCCTCCAGCTAGGTGGTGGTGTGTGCGCATAAGCAGAGGCTTCCTGCCAATCCCCCATGAGTAGTAGAGCTCCCATGGTGTGGACTCCATGAAAGCCGTGCTCCAGCCAGCAGGATTACAAAGGAGGGTGGGCCCGGCAGGACAGGAGGGCCATTGCCCCTATGGAATGACCTCAGAACCCCGCCTCCCTCCCTGTCCAGCTCCTGGGACTATGGGCCCTAAGCTTCATGCCTGACTCAGGAATAGACACAGGGTGAGGCAACTCCAGGAGGTGATTTTGCTGATCTAATCCAGCCTGAGATCATCCTTGCATGTGCCCTCTGTCCAGACCTTTTTTTAAATTGTTCATGCAACACTAACCACAATGCATATATACATCGGTTGTGTAAAGCACATTTGTACATTCATTGCCCTCATTATTCTCAAAATATCCACTCTCCACCCCACCCAAGCCCCTGGCCTCAGCTCCTCATTTTTCCCCCTCCATTCGAGCTACCCTTGATAATTTACTAATTATTTTCTCATATCTTGCACTGTCTGATGTTCCTTCACCCACTTTTCTGTTGAGGTTAAATGTAGATCCCTGTATACGGTTTCCGTTTTCCAACCTACCCTCCCTCCACCCTTCCCGAGTCTGCACTCATAACACTGGTCCTCAAGGGCTCATCCACCCTGGATTCCCCATGTTTCCTGTTCCTATCTGTCCAAGTGTACATTCTCTAGTCTAGCCTGATTTGTAAATTAGAATTGGGATCATGATAGTGGGAGATAGGAAACATGTAGGAACTAGGGGAAAGCTGTGTTTCATCGTTATTATCTGGTACCTGTCTTGGTTTATCTCCTCCCTGACACCCTTCTGTTAGGGATGTCCAGAGGACTGTAAATGGGCTTTGTGTCTGTCCCCAGCACTCCCCGCTCATTCGCAATGATAAGATTTTTTTTGTTCTGATGATGCCTGCTACCAAATCTTTTCAAAACCTCATGATCACACAAGCTGGTGTGCTTCTTCCATGTGGGCTTTGTTTCTTCTGAGCTAGATGGGCGCTTGTTTTCCTTTAAGCCTTTAAGACCTCACATGCTATATATTTGATAGCTGGGCACCATTAGCTTTCTTCACCACATTTGCTTATGTACCTGCTTTGTGTTCAGTGATCGTGTAGGGAAGGTGAGCATCATAGAATGCCAATTTAATAGAACAGTATTTTTGCAACGAGGGAGTCCTTGAGCAGTGGCCCAATGTCCATCTGCTACCTTAATACAAAACCTATAAATATAGGGACATAGATCTATTTTCCCATGCTCATATATTTAAATATGTACATGCCTTTTTTTAAACCTCTATAATTGACCCTTGCTTCCTAGCTTGCTTTTCTATTCCCTTTGATTTGCCTCTTGGGCCCACTGCCATGCTCACTTTTCATTTGTGCTTCAGTAATTCAGTAATTCCTCTTGGTTCCATTGGTTCCATTTCCCTTGATCACTCCCTACCAGGCCTCCTACATCCCCCTCACCACCGATTTGCATCACCTGTTCTTCCCTTTTCTCTGGGTTTCTTAACACCACTACCTTTCCCCACACCCCCGTCTCTCCCATGTCTCCCCAGAAGTGTTGGTCCTGTTTTCTCTCCTCCAGATTGTTCGTCCAGCCTATCTTATTTAGACAGACCTGTAGATGTAATAACATACACAAAACAAGACAGAGCAAAACCAAGCACTAAAAGCAACAAAACAACCAAAATCCAATGACAATGAATGAAAACAACTCAACAAGAAAGAAGTGGCTCATCGTTAGTTCAAGGTCGGTTTGTTGGCCTTTAAGAGTGTTTTCCAGTCCAGTCTGTTGGTGTACCAAGTACTGGCCTCAAAGTCATCCTTTGGCATTCCCTGGGGACCTTGATGCTTCGTTTTCTTGCTCTTCTGCTGTACCCCCTTAGTGTTATGCCTCGGTGTGGCAGGATTAGTTCGGGCGCATTTCCCACACTGAGTCTTCAGTGTTGTCCCCTCTAAGGCTATGGGTCTTTGAGGGGTGTCTTGTCTCATCGTGGGGCTGGCCATGTGGTCTTCTATGTGGACTGGATTCTCTGAGTGGGAACATCATCCTCAAGTCCTGGTGTGCCAGGATGTGCTCCACATTCCCCTCCTCCCCCTTCATCTGCTCCATGTGCTCCGATCAGATATGTCCCTCTCTCAGAGCTGCAGATTCACTGCCACCTTCTGAAATAAAATATTTGGCATGGGAAGGTGAGTTGGGTGGGAGGATCTGCTCAGATCATTTGATGGTTCAGGATAGATTGACTGTTCGGCTGGGGACAGGTATGTGGGGCTTAGGGCTCTGGCTCCCAACACTGGTTGTGAATATGTCTTTGTTGTTAACCAGTTGTGTGCTTGTGGGTCAACACCTGTGTCTTTTTGAGTGAGTTTTCTCATCTGCAGAGTAAAGGTAATCCATTATCCAGACTCCCATGTCACCAATTGATTGAGAGGCACTAACCAGAGCCTGATTGAAATAGTGTGTACCTGTCAGGCGTGTTCTAAAAACACCTTAAAAGTCGTAAAAACACTATAAATGCCTTAAAAACCCTAAAACGTCTAAAATATTTCTAAAATGCTAAGACCACTCCTAAAGACCCTCTAAAACATCTTAAGACCATTAAATACATGGTAAAAGGCTTTCTAAAACACCCTAATGCGCCATATGTCTTAAAAAAAAACTCCTTACGTCCCGAAAACATAATAAATGCCCTAATATTATGCAAATGCCTTTAAACGCAATATAAAGAACACGTGAAGCCCTAAAAACACGCTAAAAGTCTTTTAAAACCCCAAGAACATCCCTACAAAGCAACCCGAAGCACTATAAAACCCTGTAAAAGTCCAACAGCCTAATAGACATGAATTCACCATGAAAGCAAAAAATAATCCAACAAAACCCTAAAGCCCTGAAAACCAAAACCTAATCCCCCCAAACACTCTAAGGCCTTAAGAAGCACCCTAAAATTTTAACAAAACACTAAAAGCCATAAAAACACATATAAGCCTAATAAACACCCTTAAACACTAAAATCACCCTAAAAGCCTTAAAATGTCTGAAAAGCCATAATATTCCCTAAAATTCAAATAACACTCTGAAGCCACAAATAACACACTAAATGCCTCCCAGAACATGTGGAACTTCCAAATCATATCCCTAGAAGATTCCCAAACCATGAACTTCCAAAACCACATAAATGCCCTGAAGACAACATGAAAGCCCCAACAAAACATAAAATGCTGGGGAAAAACACATAAAATATTTTAAAATACCCTAAAATCTCTAAGAAACCCTGTAAGATCACTAAAAACACCCCTACCTGCTAAAAAATACCTATACACTCCAAAAAATCACCCCTAAATCCCTTAAAAACTCCCTTAAACCTTATAAAACACCCTTAAAGCCCAAACCACCCTAATGCGCAAAAAAATTAAATGACCCCAAATGACCTTAAAGCCCTAAAAATCACATGCCACAAAAAAATCCTAAATGACCCCAAAATTCCAACTCAAAGCCAGCCTACAAGTCTTTTATGAGAACAGTTTTATCTTTCTACCAAGGAGAAGTTTGTAGGTTCAACCCCTGACCTATGCCCTTACCATATGAAGTTAGTAATCAGTGGTTTTGCAATTCTTTGAAGAAAGATGAGGGTAATTTTATCAGGAGTGAATTAAACTTGTCTAGTGCCTTGAGTAGAACTGATAACTGTACTACATTGAGTCGTCTGGTCAAGGAGCATGGGATATTATCCCATTTGCTGAGGTCACACTTGATTTCTTGTAATTTCTGTAGTTTTCCTCATATAAATCTGTTGTTTTTTTATTCAAGTATAGACATAGATATTTTCATTTACGCTTGGCTATTGTAAATGGTACTACCTGAAAATGTGTATTTCATTAATTATTATTTCTTGATCTATTTCTTCATCCTTCGAAATATTATCAGTTTGTTGTGGTAGATAAACATTAGGACTTTGCATAACTTAGAAATATTACATTTCACAGAAAAATCATATTAATTATGTCGACAGAGCTATAAAAGGAATGTTGCCCTGAATATCTTCAGATATGACAGCTGTTTCATTGAGAAATTAAGCCAGACAGACACAATGTGATGTACATTTTGTTATTTTCATGTGGGTTCCTTCACTCTTCCAAAAAAATTAGGTTCATGAGCCCCTTGGGGAATGAGTTTGAGTTCAGATCAGATGTCTATTTATATATTTGAGTCCTGAAGCCCATTTGATGGACTGTTCTGTTGCTTCCAAAGTAGTCAGTCACTTCCCCACCAATTAGAGAATTTGTCCGAAGCAAAAGTAAAAGTGTGGCGTACGACATTTGACTGCACACCATCTAAAATCACACTCTCATTTGGTGTTGGCAGTTTTACTTGTATTTCAATTGTAAACTACACTTCAGAGTTCAGGCTAGTGAAAACGTTTCAGTGGAAAAAATTTGCACACAACTACGTGCAGTTTGTGATTCTGTTGTTCCCAAGCAAGGCTATGAGGACAAAGATGCACAAGCATGGGGGGCACTGCAGACAATGTGTGAAAGTTTCCAGGAGCTCAGGGGTGGACAGCGGCTGCTAATTCTCCCGTGCTGGCAGTGAGCTATGTGGGAGGGCTTTGTGTGAGGTCCCTGTGGGGTCTCTGAGAAGTCTCCATAAAGGATGCTGAGAACTTCATATGAAGTCTCTGTGCGAGGCCTCTGAGTCTCTCTGGAAGTCTCCAAGGAAGTATGTGTGTGAGGTTTCTCTCTCGGGTATGTGTGAGTGTCCTTGTGAGATGTCTGCTGAATTGTGGGGGGCGGGGGGCAGTTGTTTCGCTGAGGTCTCTGCAGGTCTGAGTGGGCTTCCCTTTGTTTGACCTCACAGCACCATATAAGAGGACCTGGTGGCAGGGGAAAGGGAAGGGGCTTGGTCCATGCACCCCTTGCTGTTCTTTCAGGGTCTTCTCTCCATCTCCGTGCACTTACCTAGCACGAACGGTAGGGTTCAGCAGCGGGTAGTCCGGTGTCCAGCTCTTCACTCTCTCTAGGAACACACCCAAGCTACCTGCTACCCAAGAGGCCCCAGATCCAGGCTCTGCAGATCCAGAATCTGATTTTTTACTGCCACAGTCACTCCAGAGGCTGCCTTGGCACAATCAGGACTCCAGAAACAACATCATGCTGCTGTACCAGCAGTCTCTGGGGCCTATGTCCACTTCCCTCCTCCACCACTGGTGTCAGTCCCCACCCACCCCACACACACACTTGGTGTCCTGACTGAGGCATGGAGGTCAAGGCTCAGTGGATGTCTTCCTCGCCATCCTTTACTGTTTAGTTCAGTAAACAGTAAACCCTGGCCCACCAGGGGTGTTCTTTTAAGCACATGAGAATTTACTCTAGCGGATCAACTAATCATATTTTGGGGGGCCCTCCTGCCTTCTTCTATAATCTGGTGCCCAGGAAATAAAACCCTGTGTTAGAAGCACAGAGGAAACACTGACCACTATTGAACTGGTTTCCCTTATCAAGACAGGTGATGTCTAATCTCCGTGCACATCCTGATTTCCCAGGAGTCTCTAGGGGAAGGGAAGGCTGCTCCCAGTTGTGACTTTCTTTGCAGCACTCAGTCCTTAGAAGCCACTCTCTCCGGAGAACATTCCTAGAGCACGTGCACGCGTGTGTGTGTGTGTGTGTGTGTGTGTGTGTGCGTGTGTGTGAAGATCACCAGCCTGGGGTCATGTTTCCTGAGAACATTCCTAGAGTGTGCGCGTGAGTGTGTGTGTGAAAACCACCAGCCTGGGATCATGTTTCCTGAGAACATTCCTAGAGCGTGTGTGTGTGTGCGTGTGTGTGTGTGTGTGTGTGTGTGTGTGTGTGAAGACCACCAGCCTGGGGTCATGTTTGCTGAGAACATTCCTAGAGCATGTATGTGTGTGTGTGCGCACGCGTGTGTGTGCATGTGAAGACCACCAGCCTGGGGTCATGTTTCGTGAGAACATTCCTAGAGCGCGGACGCGTGTGTGTATGCATGTGTGAAGCCCAAAAGCCTGGGGTCATGTTTCCTGAGTCCTGGCACCCTGTTATTGACTCATCCCCACTCTACCCCACCCTGGCTATCAACTCATCCTTCCCCCAGTCAGGAGATGGAAATCAAGTAAAATAACAGTTTGTCGCCCCACTAAAGATAGTATTGAGAAAGTAACCTTCCCTGCTTGAAAGCTGTGCCTTTGCTATCCAACCCAGTGCTCTCTGTAGGAGATAAAGTTCTGCTGTGGGGGCAGCTAGCTAAAGCTGGGGTGAAGCACCTGGCCGATTCCCCTTTGTAAGCCTGTGTTAGCTCCGCTTGTGTCTTGCGTCATTTCTGGGGATCCTCATGCTCTTTGGCCCCCTTTGCTACGTCCAACGCTTCATATTCTTCTTCACTGTATCCTTCCCTACCCTGTGTCCATGGTGCCTAACCATTAGTGGTTATTACACAGACGCTCATCCTGTACCACTCAGCCTAAGCTGTTGCTCCTTCTCCGGGTTTATATACAGAGGAAGGCATGTGAGCTGTGAACCGGATTTTCCCTTGGTGCAGTGGGTGAGCAGAGTCCCCCGCTGGCAGCCTCCCTAGCAGTTCCCACCCACATGTGTCAGACCTGGGACTTCCATCCTGGAGGTTACCCTAGGCTGGGAGAGAGGCAAAGGTAGCAAAATATGTCATTTCACATTTTGTGACAGGTGTATTGAGGCGGAACCTCCATGCCAAACTTGGCAGCCTTCATCAAATGCACATGTGGGACTTAGACAGGCCGCCACATGTCTCATGCCTGCTTGGTACCATGAGACGCTACTTTGGTCTAAACCTCTTCTGGACCCTCGATGGAATTTCTTGGCTGGATTGCGCCTCTCAAAACCTATCAACTGCAGCCACATAACGTTGAAGACAAAGTAATGGCACCAGGGAACATTCTTCACTGTGTTGGGACCTTCTGAGGTTTTCACAGTAGGGGTGTTACCATAAATCATAAGAGGTGCAAAATGAAGAACTTGGGATGGAAGTGGGTGGGAAACACTGCTGAAAACCTCCTCCAGAGCCCTGCCCTTTGAGAAGTCAGAGCTAGCACTCAGAGAAGGAGACGCAGTATCTAACATAGTTAAAGGTATATTATGCCAACCTCGTCAATGAACTCATGTGGGGTTAATTGAAGGGCAGGGAGATCAATGGCTCTGTGAGCCTAGCCTTTCTGGTCTCTTGCTCTCTGATAGTGCCACCAGGGTGGATATGCATTTGTTAGGTCCCTAAAGCAGCTGGAAAGACTCATTTCCTGGGAGATCCCTGAGGAGAAGCCGCATGGACCTACCCTGTTGCAGCCCTGGTTTCTGCAGCAGCCTCATGGAGAACCTGCCAGCGCACGGACTACAATTTCCTCCTGCAGTCATTGTCTCCCCGTGTGTTTTTGGATTGTGAGGAGGACTTTGTAGATTGGTGTCAGACACATGGGATACTATTGGACTGGTGGTCTTAGATTGAACTGGGTTGGGATGCTTTTCAATGTTCACTTAACCTTTATATAAAACTCATAAAATATGAGTGTATGAATTTTGTTTCTCTAGTCTACACAGACTAACACACATGACACCCCCTCTAGATCCCGCCATGCAGCACAGAAGTCACACTTTAATGTAGGAGGGGGAAAATCTCTATTATGGAACAATGAATATCATGGCTGAGAGAAGCCATTAGCCTGTGCAGAACAGGCTAAAGTGGCTGGCATGGATACTTTCCTACTAATCAGAGCAGAAGAAGCGTCTTCTAATTTGCCAGATAAGACATATTCTCGAAGACAGTGACGTGGGCAGTGGTAAGGGTAACTGGAGTAAGCCCACCTCCTCCGCCTCTGCTGCTGCAAGCTGACTGGGCACACAAACACCCTGGGGGGCAATGCCTGAGTGTGGCTTCTGATATTGAATCCCCTGAACGGACAGAAATTTGTGAATACATCCCTGATACAGGTGCTCGTGGTGGGAAGGCTCTGGCAGTCAGGTATCGCCTGGTGGAGGCAGGGTCTCACACTTGCCACTCTCCTGTGTTCTACAAAGAAAGGAGCCCTGCAGCTGGAGGAACATCCATTAACTGAGGCCTGCGCTTCTTTTCGTGGACATAACGTTGACGCAAGATACTCCTGATGACAGCCTGGTGTCCCCTCTAGGACTTGGCCAACATCTGTCGTGAGCACCTGAGCCTCCGTGACCTTGTTAGGAGACACTGGTTGTCTTTGAAGGGGCCCAAGGCTGTGACCACAGGGTAATACGGGCTTTCCTTTTTGCAAAGGATCACCGTGTCCTGTAGATTTTTTGCTGGAGCAAATCCACTGGACAAAGTGCTTCCTCCATTTTTTGCTGTGGCCCTCAGCAGGAAGCTGTCCCTTCTCTGGTGGGAGCTGTGAGGACTTGATCTCAAGGCACTCAGCCAATGCCTTGTCTTGCACAGGCTGGCTTAACCCACAGACTTGGGAGATGCCTCTTCCCGCTAATCCTTTTCCATGCTCTTCTGGATTGGGCCATTTATGAGTCTCCCTCTTGTCAGTGGCAACAGCATCCTTCCTTCTCCTTGTCGAGGGGTCCTGAAGGTTGGGGCTTTTGAGCTTCTGCTGCCCCATGTAACTTGCTCTAGCCACCACGAAGCCACTTGGCCCTTGACATATTGGCTTATCCCCAGTGAACAAATGCTGGGGGCGGCAATGGACCACCTGAGAAGGCAAAACATTGGTGGCAGTGAGCACATCAGTGGTGCAGTCCTGAAGGAGCCCGTCAACAGGACAGCATGGAGAACCATCCTCTGCCTCTACCTCCACCTGGAGCTTAATCTCACTGCACACTCGTGCTGTAAGGCTTGGCTTTTCAGGAACTGGAGCACACTTTCCAGGTAGCAGGAAACTTTTACTACATCCTAGAGCCTCGAAGCACCCCCGGGTCCACATCATTGGTTTGAGATTTTGCCAGCACACTGGTTTTGAAAGTGTCTCTATCGTCTAGCTCTATTGAAGAGGACTTCTTGACCACCACCAACCCTGTCTCTTTGGCTCTTGAAGATGGACATTCA
Organism: Tenrec ecaudatus; assembly: GCF_050624435.1. NCBI lineage: Eukaryota > Metazoa > Chordata > Mammalia > Afrosoricida > Tenrecidae > Tenrec > Tenrec ecaudatus. The sequence continues at coordinate 132,463,823 of NC_134533.1, read as the reverse complement.
GAGTTCACTTCCAATCTGGGGCCTCCTGGGGCACAACTAGCACCCTCTTTCCTTGACCCCTTGCTGGTCAGTACAGGATTTGAGGTTTGCTCTAGGCTCTCTCTCTCTGGACACTTTCATTCTGGAAGGTTCTGCCAAGGATACTGGGCATGAAGGCTGGAAACGGCTGCCTGAGGGCCAATGAGCATCCACTGTCATTATCAAGTGGGGGGTAGGCTGGGGTTCCCTGAACAGGCTCCTCTGTAGGGGAGCAATCAGCACAAGGACTCTCCAGGGTAGGACTTGATTTCTTTGTGGTCACTCTCTCTCCCCAGTCTGCCTGACAGGGTTCTCCCAGGACCTTGGCAGCCTCAGTTACTAGGTTAGTTCAATACTTAGGGGTGGCTAAGCAGGTGGACTTTGGAAAGGACATTGCGTTGTCTTTTCTTGTCCTACAGAGGTTTGTGGGCTCAAGGACTTTGAGGGGCATGCACCACCTCTGCCTCATTTGGAGCCTTACGATATGCGAGTCCAGCACCTGTTGAGTGCCCGGGCTGAGAAAGGAAAGGCTCTGCGTTGTGTTCAGATCTTCCAGCTCTCCCCAGGAGGCCACATTGACAACATGTGGGTGGGTCAGGGAAATAGACAAAGCGTGCGTGGTCGCAAGACATGAACGGCAAACAATGCCAGGGATCTGATCCTTTCTAATCTGCTCCACCTTCCTGCACATGTGGACATTCAGGGTGTTTTCCAGTAGGATTTTATTTGGACCCCTTAGGGTGTAAGTTCCTGCGTTAATCCCCTTGTGTATCCTCAAATCACTTAACTCCTTTGAGTCGGCTCCCGGAGTTCCTTTTGGGCAGTAGTTTCCTGATCCACAGAGAGATAGATTACATTTGGATATTTTCCTCAAGTAATTCCCTTGTCCATTGACCGAGTTGTTCCTCAGCTGGACACCGGCTCTGCAGCACGCAGGCGACGGTCCAGGGTGTGTGCATCTTCCTGGGGACACCGTCTTCATTACATTCTTCCCCTGCTTGTCTCCAGGTGTTGAGCAGGAGCATTCGGGCTGCTTCATATCCAGACAAGTCCCTGGCCATTTTTCCTGAGGCTGCTTTAGTGTCAGAGACTCAAGAGTCCCATTGCCGAGGGGCCCCTGCAATTGAGGGAAGTTCTCTTGGCGGTGGAGCTCCGATTGCTTCAAGCAGCCAGGAAGCTTGGGGTCTGTCTTTGGGGTCTGGACCTTCTGATTGTCCTGGGGATGAGTGGGTTTGCGAAGACAAAAAGCTTCCTGGGGTGGTGGTATCATAAAGGGTAAAGAACTCTCACTTTCCTGTTGTTTCTTTAAAAAATGGCTTTCCAGCTGTTGAAGTGAATTTGGAATGCGTGATTGGGACTTAGTGTGGACGGTAAGACAGGATTCATCACAGGGACTCTTGTGAGGAGGAGGAAAAGGTACTGCGAGTGGGCCACGGGGCTGTGGACCGGGCGGAGTCAGGACTGTAGCCGGCGGTGGGGCCTGGGCTTGGCATGCAGTTGGAAGTAAAAGTTGGAATCGGCCTTCAGTGTAGGGCAAGGAGTGACGTTGCAACAAGAGTGGGTACTCTTTAGCTTGCATTTGAGCTGGTAAGGCATTAGGAATTTCATTAAATAAGACAGTGGGAAACTCTAGGGTGGATCCAGAGACCCTGAGAGCAGCTGCCAGAGACTCGCTGTGCAGAAAAGGTAGACCCCAGAAAAACTCACTGAATTTTTGTGGAAAATGCTTCTGAGCGCTGGGTATCTGCTCTGCTTTGATGCTGGCATTCCAGAAGGGCTGGGGAGGTGCAGTGATCTGCTCCCCATCGAGTGCCTTCAACATATTTAAGGCCTGCAGATGGTATTCTGATACACCCTTTCCTTTTTCTTCCCAAATATTCCATTTCTCTGCCTTTGTGATTTCTATTTCCAGCAGCTTGTGGACATTGGGGTTGAGCAAGGTGGGCCTCCCTACTTCCCCCTGCCTCTTTGTGGGTCCTTCCCGAAAGGTGTCTTCTTGGGGGTGCCAGGTAGAGTGCTCTTTCAGAGACCCAAAGTATTCCAAGGAGGGAAGCTGTAAGTTCTTGGCAGCTGCCCAACACTAGGGTGGGGAGGCAGTAGGGAGGCCTGTGGGATCTTGACTTGTGATGGCTGCCATGGCAGGTGTGGAGCAGCGGTTGTGTGGAGATGGGCTCTGCCTGGGCCTTGCCAACAAGTCATTCTGAGAATGAGTCCCTGTGGGGTGCGGGGCTGGTGAGTCCCAGAGAGTGCTTGGAGGCTGCAGGTAGGCCTTTGAATCCGGGGGTTTGGCACTGGGTGAGGGAAGAGCCAGTGGTGTGGGTGAAAGACTGTCAGGTTCATGGGAATGTGCGCAGTCTGGTGATTGACTCAAGGCGGGTAAGACATGAGAAGTTGAGATGCACATCTGGGCCCGTGGAAGGGTGGAGTTCTGAGACCTAGGTGTCCGGAATGGATGAGCCGCAGAACCGTGTGGGGCGCGCGTACCGACGTGGACTTCAGCCGTACCTCTATTTCGCCAGCTACCAGAGAGGGCTTGAGCTTTCTGTTGACCAAAGCTGCCAGTGTCAAGTGGGTTTCCCAAGTGGCTGCAGGAGACAGAAGGACCAGATTACAGCCAGGACTGAAGGGGCAAGAGACCTAGCAGGCTAGCAAGGGTCGGTGCAAGCTCAGCCCCTCCCCAAGCCTTGATGGCCTGCTCTTCCTGCCCCACCCCACTGCCCGGGACTCCTGTCATTCTCTGCCCATCCCTGAAAGTGTCCCCCAAACCAGCGCATCCCAGCTGCTCTGCAGCCCGAGGCCACACAGGCACCCTGGTTGGAAGATGCACCCCGCGGTGAAGCAGGAAGGTTACTTACTTCTGCCTAAGACGCAAACGCAGGTTCTGAGCGCCATATAGTTCTTGCAGGAAGCTTCGGAAAACTGGAAATCAAGAGAACCGTTATGGTGCAGCCCTCCCAGAGGACCGAAAGGAATGTCACACGGGCTGTGCACTTAGGACGTTGGACTCTCCAGAGCTCAAGGTCAAATGATAGCTTACTCCCACGGGCAGGAGGTGCTTTGGCATTTCAAGGAGCTTCGGTTTCCAATATTGTCTGTGGGGTCTCAGTGAGCAATCTGAACCTTGGCAAAGTTACACAGCTTATCGCAGTTACCCCTCAATGTTCCACCTCCAAATCCACCAGAATCTGCTCCTGACACCCCCACTGCCCCCTACTGGGTCCTACCTTGGCCAGCCTTCATCCCATCCTAGGCCCCTCCTGTACATCTGGGAAATATCTGGGTTCTGTTTCCATCCACAGTATCCTTTTGTTCAGGATTATTACCTGAGAGAGACGGGCTGTTGCCACTGGCATCCTGCAGAGGAGGGGACAGGAGAGCTTACAGAGCTTGGTTGAATGGGCAGAACCTTACCTTTCAGAGCGTCACCTTTGTCCCTTGACCTGCTGCTTCTCCTTGTCTCCACCTGAGGCTGGGGCACAAGAGAGGAAGTCAGGCTGGAATCCAATCCTGCATCTGTTCTTTGTGACAAACTGCAGGCATTTACTGGTGATTAGAAGAATGACAATCTCCATGGAATGACTAAAGCCCAGAAACCAGCTTCTGTGTGAGACCTAGAGTGCATTTCTTCCGTCAGCCTTCCTCTGCTCACGGAGAGCACACACTCTCAGCACTCAGTGTTCTGGTGGGCAAGATTTTGATTATGGAGGCTGAAGCTCTGGGCCAGCCCTTGACCACTTCCTCCCCGGGGTCAGCCATGCTTTCTCAATTAGCCCAGACAGAAAAGGAGCCTTGGCCCAGAGACTGGAGCTCAAGGAAAGAGACTGAGGACCCAGTGATGAGAGCTGCCCTTTGAAATGTCTAGTCATCTAGTCCTTAGCCACTGCGTCACTATATTGGGGATTTTTACCTATTGCCCTCTATAACAACTAGAGATGGGAGGTCTGAGATCTTCAAAGAGAAATATTTTTGAATGCTCATCTGACTGGCAAATGATTTACATATCATACGAGTCAATAGTTCAGTCGTTCAATCAGATCAAGGGCAATGGTACAATCAATGATTACCATATCCATTTTAGAACAACACCCCCCCCCCTCCATGGTTAAATTGCCTTCAAAAGGAGTTGTGTAATCACAGTCAGGTCTAAAGCTCTCTGTCCCCTCTGGCCTCCTTCATTTTTTCGTCTTGAAATCAATCCCCCTTCACTCCCTAGCTTCCCGATGGGGAAGTTCTCCACACTGCTGATCTCACAATCCCTCCCTCTGCCATGAGATCTCTCCACCTGCAACTCTGTCAACCCTTGTGTCCATGATCATGATGCATCCACGCCTCCTGTGCTTCACAAACAGGGAAAGCCAACAGAAATAATGAAAATCAACATAAGCCGGCAAGGATAAAATGATACCAATGCAGTGAACAAAGTCCTAACAGTGAGTAAGGACGCACCAACCCTCATCAACATTCCAAAGCCAGGGCTGATGGTCTCTTCTTTCTTGAGATTTCCCCTATCAGGAAATTAATTACGAAAGGAAAAATTTATAAAACAAGGAAAAATCAATCTCTCCTATGGCTGGGTTGAGAATTTCTTACCTTTATCCTTTTCCTGGGTGGTCGCACAGGTGGAGTATTTGGAAGGAAGGGGAGGACCAGGAAGAAGCAACCCACTCCATACAGGATGCCCAAGGTCAAAACAGTGAACCAGGTGGGGTATTGGTAGGTCAGCCAGGAAGCACTTTTCTGTTCCAGCAGAAAGAGAATCTCCTCCATCTTCTGGATACAGCGGTTGCACACAGGCAACTGAGCACTCTGAGTCCCCTCTGGCTTCAAACCCACTTGCATCACAAACCTGGGCCCACATCACTAAAGGGTCACAGTGGGGTGGGAGGTGACAGCAGGACAACACATAATCCCTCCCTCTACCCTCCAGCTCATCACATCCCTCCCCTGCTCTGGTCTTCTCTCTCCCACTGCCTGCTCTGGGCCTCCAAAGTCACCAGCTGCACCTGATGGAATGGAATCTTAGTGCAAGTTCTTATTCATTCCACCTCCCACCTAGGTATTACCTGCTTCCTTGGCAAGTTGCCTGAATCATGACCAATTTCATAGGCTTAGAATATCTGAAGTTGTCTCTGTCCTCAATGAAAACCTTCTCAAGTCATGGTTTTACTTTGTCTTATCCAAGATAGAGAACTTAGGTTTATGTAACATTTATTTAGCTTTATGAATGTTGGATGAAAAGCTTGGAATTTGACTTCTATGACCAGGAGAGTTATTCAAGAGCTGAGGTATATCTCTCCCAGGAGAGAGATCTAAGAAATTTTCTGCCAGATGGTACATTTGGGGAGACAAGGAACACTTAAGCATTAATCATTCTTAACAGTGTCCCCTGCAAATCTTCCTTGTGTGTGACTACTGCCCATTTAGGGCTTGCTCTGGGAACACTTGATGGGGTAATAAGCCTTGCAACAATTCAGGCTCAAAGGGCAAGCATCTGGCTGAGCAAAATAAAGAGATAATATGGATTGAGTTGTGTCCTTACCACTACCACTTGAGATATTCCCCCAAAATTCGTTGGAACCCTAACACTGAAGGCTATAATCTGATTTGGTTATGTGAGGGCTCTCTCTGGGAGAAATGTACCTCTGTCCTTGGCTTCACACAAGAACCAATTGACGCAGAAACCTAGTTTGTGATCCAAGTGACTTTATAAAGGATAGAAGAGGCAAATATGCTCGTGGGGGGTGGGGGCGGACTGGACAGCCCACGCGCGCTGGGTTGCATGACAGCTGGTGGGAGGCCCCCACCCATACCCTGTTGGTAGGCATGGCTGACGGTACTGTTTGACCCCATTGACTGAATTAAGCCCACCTGGTCTAGATGGGGGCCCGCCCAGGTTGACCTGCTTCCTGTCACAAGGACCTAAATGTGTGCATCTTTCCAGCCTGAAGCAGCTTTCAACTGTCTGTGATGGGGAGGAGGTTTGGCATGCACAGTGACCACCCTCAGTTCTGCCTCTACTTACCTAACAGGTACACGGCATTTCTTTTCTGTTTTTTAAAACAACAACAAAAAAATCATTTGTAATCTTTCTATTCCAGCGGTGCTAGGAGCAAGGCAGAGGCAAAACCCAAGAACAGGGTTCTTCTCTGTTGAAGCGCGATAAACTCACGGGGAAGCAAACAAGCATCTTCATCCACGTGAAGTGAATCTGTGAATCAGCAGCTCCCAACTGACCAAAGCACGCACAGAGCAGCCCAGCATCAAGGTCCGTTTCTGTGCACTGCTCCCACTGTGAGGAAGAGCTTCATGTGCATTAAAAGGGAACTTTTGTAATATTTGAATTTTGAATAGTGGTTTTTGTCAGAAACTGGAAAAAATCTCAAAGCCTGAAGAAACTCCTTTCTAGTACTGAACATTCAAGGGAGCCTGTAGAAGCCTGAAATGATTGCTAGGTGACCACCTGGATCTGCTTGTTGAGTGAAAGTGGCAGAATAGCAGCAATAGAGCAGCGGGTTCATTCTGACCACTGACACTCGTGGACCTGGTTTACAGGCAGTAGAGAAGAAGATGAGAGCAGGTTGACTCGTTTGAAGTCCATGACCTACTCTGAGGGGACTAGAGTTGTGGAGAATTGGTGATGGGGCCAAGGCCTAAAGGCAATGCGACCAATGGACACTGAGGTGAGGCCAAGAGAGGGAGCCCACATTGACTTGACCCGAACCCGACCAGATGAAGAGAAGAATGTTGAGCCTGTGCACTGGTATATACTGCTGCAGACTGTATAGACGAACTGTCCTGCTTTGACTTTCTTGTGCATGTGGACTTCACAAGGTTCCAACTGGCATGAAGACTCTTTATATTGAAGAATATGATTGTCTCCTCAGAGCACTGGGTTGATGGAAGTAGGCAGTAGAGAAACTGGATAGCCAAAATGGGCCAGATAAAGGCGTGAAGTGGCTAGCTTACAAGATTTCATAGATACTGGAATATATTCATAGAATTATAGGATTAATATGTGGGTGTACCTTACCTGCAATTGTTAAGCATAGGATATTTTTGTTTCATCACTTACAGAATATTATGTTTAAAGGAGGGTGGCACGGAGTGAAATGTATGCATTTTCATATTATACTGTTAGATACTGATATGATTCTATTATTGTTTTGAAATTATATACGGCTAAAGAATTTTGTGAAAATGTCAAATGGACAAGGGGTGGTCTGTTGTAGTTATACAATCTGGTGTCAATTTGGGACTTGAGAGGATTAAGAGTGAAGGGGTAGACTCTAGTCTCTCTATTGGGTTATGGCCAATGAGGCCTCTTTGTGGGCCTGGCCTTCCCGTCAGGGTTCTGGGAAATCTGGTATTTCCTCCTTGGAGGCAGGAGACTATCTTTCTGCTCATTCCCTGAGAGATGTCCTACTAACAAGACACATGGCACCACACTGATAGAACCCATGCCCTGGGAACTGGAGGAGCCACATGGAGACCCTGCCAAAGCTGAGATGCTTCTACCACCACTGGATGCAGAAGACTTTGCAACTACTGACCTGTGATCTTCCTGCATTTGGGGTCATTGAAGGTGTTTCATGAGTCTGAAGAGAACATTATAGATTGATATCAGACATGGGCTAATATTGGACTTATGGACTTGATCTTGGTTGGGCTGGAATGCTTTCTCAATATACAACTGTTCTTGTATATAAAGGTCTTTCCTATACACATCTGAGTGTGGATTTGTTTCTCTAGTCTACCTGGACTAACACTCATGGATCCCTTTCAGGACTGTAAGTTCTGTTCCCCTGACTGCTGCAAAGTATGTGACAGAGAAGAAAAGGGAGAAGAGTGAACTGTACCCATTTATTGAGGTAAGAAAAGTGATGAAGGAGCATGGCCGGTTCCCCAAACTTCATGAGTGGAAAAATGGGCTCTTGGCACAAAATGACATTCAATCTTCACCAAGAGATTCAGGGCTAAATTGCTGCCCTATCTCTGACCTCAGCTTTTGTTTTATTTTAATTCTCATATAATTCACATATATCATTCAATACTTCAGTCATATTAAGATTTGTGTAATCCTCACCACAATCAGGTTTACATCATTTCCTTCTTTTATATTCATTTTTGTTAGCCCCCCCCCCTCACTCCCCCAAATCTTCCCTGCCTGTCCCTAGGTGATTGTTAATTCTGTTAGTGTCTCTCTGGATTTACCTCTCCTGGATTTCATATGTATTAAAAAAAATACAAAACAAAATCAAGAAACAAGTAGAAAAGAAAAACTAACAATGATAAAAGAGAGAAAAACCTCAATCGAACAGAAAGTGAAAAATACTAAAAACTGGAACCAAATTAAAATTAGTCTGAAGAGATCAAATGATCAGGTGTTACATTTGAACTTAACTGTATCTGTTCATGTCCATGGACTGTGGTCAGAGGGAATTCACCCCACATGTGCATTTGAGTCCTTTTGCAAACTGGGTGTTCCGAACTTAAGCTCTGATTTTTGTTCATACCTGCAGATTGAGATTCTCTTATTTATCACCCTGGCATCACACTGGCTGTGCTGCTTGTTCTGGGCGGCCTTAGTTGATATCTCACTTAGATGGCTGCTTATTTTCAGGAAAAAAGGTTTAAGTACAAGGCCCTGTTCTTTGTGATGGATGTGCACCAACTGATTTCAGGGTTTTTTTACACCCTATGCTTTCCAGTCAAATATTCACTTGAGGTAATTCAAAACACTCACTTGGCTCGATGACGCCAGAATAGCTCCCCTCCATGCAGTTCCATGGAGCTCAGCATAGTTAGGGCACAGTGATGAAAAGACGATTGAACCATGTACTGAACGTTCAGGTTTTTCCCTGCTTTTGAAAATCTGTTTGCGCTTGTAGAGTAAATGTTTTGTACTTTTTAAGAGTGTAAAAGACATAGATGGAGGGATTCAGAGAAAATGGCGACCAGATAGGACCCATCTATCTGGAGCTCCTGCTGCCAGACCAGAAAAATAGGAAATTAGGTGAAGGAAACGGGGAGGTGGAGTTCTGAAATTAGAACTAGGGTAACAGGGTTTCTCCTGAACCCCTTCTTTTGTGGGATTTCCACTCACAAAGCAAACCAAGAATGCTTTAAAGCACTATAATTTTGACGAAGTGGCAGGTGCCAGATATGCCCTTGCCTGGAGCAGGGATCCCTGCAGGTGGACGCCCTGAGAGGGGGCAGAATCTCAGACACGAGGGGAACCCCACACTGAGCTCTCCATGCGGTTGGATGCCTTGAGCTCACGGTCAGGGGTTGGTGGTGGGTAGCCATAATTTAGAGTAGAAGAAAAAATATATTATTACCTTAGGAAGATCATGGTGTGGGAGAAAAAGGCAGAAAGTCGGGAGTCCAGGGAGCAAATTTAGTTCCAATTGGCCGACTAGCAAACAACCCCCCTGATAAGCTGCATCTCCCCCTCTGGGGGTCAGCTTGACAGCCACCAAATCTGAGCACATCACAAGTAGAATTTTTTTTAAGGGTGAAACATAAATGATTGGTTTAAAACTCAAACCCAAGTCTGGTTGCTCAGCTCCAAGCACCACATAGGGGAGTCCCTTAACATAAATCAGCATAAGAAGCAACCTAGCTAAGGAATGCCAGAACTCAGCCACAGGGCCTGGCAGCTTTTACCATAACAAAGACCCGCTGTAGCAGTGTCAGCCTTAAACAGCACTGAGCTGTAGCCCAGAGACTGTGGGAGACAATTTCATTCTAGCTGGCCAGAGGGATAAAAAAGAAAATCCTCTGATCTAGGAAGCATCAGCAGTCTAGATAGGACAACAAGCTTCCCTCTCAGTGATTCTACACATAGCTGGGGAGGCCCTGCCGGTCTTGGAGCCCTAGACGGGGCTGAGGGAGCCCCCCAGTGCCCCCTCCCAGCCCCTGCTGCAGTGCTACATGCAGCACAAGGCAGGTACTCCAGCACCCAAGTGACCCCTGGCCACGGGCGCGATCTTGCTTTTGAAGTAATCTCACACAGCATCTGTGGAACCCTACATCAGGGATGGGAAAGTCCATTAACGCATGCCCAGGAGAGCCAGCATAGGAAAGCTGGATTTTCCTGCCCGTGGGCTCCGATGGATGTTGCACCTGGAGCAGCCCACCTGGGCCAGATGATTGCAGTTCAGCCAATGGGATTGACCTGGGGTCCTTCACCAGCCTCCCCGGGAACCCTTGAAAAGGCAGGAACCAGAAGGGAGAGGGGTGGTCTGGTCGTCTTCCTGGGAGGAGAGAGATCCTTGCATGACCTGAGGCAGTCTCTGCCAGGCCCCATGGTCAAAGGAATCCTATGGGTGCCTTGTAAAACCTGAAGCTTCTTTTAACTCTCATTAAATTCACTTGGATCACGAGCCTGGCTTCCGCATGAAATTTTTCTCGCGGGGAGCCAAGGACTGGGGTTGGAATTTAGGCCAGAGAGAGAGAACTTACAAGTCCATGACCCCGTGACCTTGAGGAAGAGTTGGAATTCCTCTGGCCTCAAGGACAGGTGATCAAGTATCATTACCTCCTTACCCACTGCTCTACTTATTCTCACTTTATTCACTAGCCCTTCTAACTTTTCCACCGCACTCAGTTTCAACGTGCTCAGGTTGGTGTTGGGCTTTTATTTACTCGCTTTCTTCTTTATCCCTCTTTTTTCCCCTTTTCCCCTCTTTTTCCTCTTCTCTCCCACTCTCTCCTCTCATATGCCACTAAAGGCTTCCAGGTCACTTCCCTCCGCTTAGGGCAAATCAACCCAAATAGCAGGAGGCACTCCAGCCTGCCTTGTGTGGGAGTGCTGTACACCACACAAGGCACCTGGGACAAACACCTACAGTGCGCTGCACCGTTGAAGAAACCTCCGTCATGCCTCTAAGGTGATCTCGTCAACTAGGGCAATTCTGCCCAGCACCACTGGGTCCCGGCATTAAAAGGGCACACTGCCCTGCCATGTTGGAGCAGTGTCTAAACCGCTCTGGCCCTTCATCCAAGCAATCAGGGATCAGCTACTACTTTATACTTTATTTCCTCCTTCTCTCTCTCCTTGCTCTTTACCATCACAGCCAACCTTAGTGAACTCAGTTGGATTTATTTCCTTCTTTCTCTTTATTCTCTTTTTCTTTCTTTCCTCTTTCTGTCTTTGCTTTCTTCACCTCTCTCTTAGCTTGTACGATTCTCTCTGCTCCCTCTCATTGCTTGCACATACCACTGCTGGTTTCCAGAGCCCTACACTCTGCCTAGGGCAACCCTGTCCTCCTAGTGGGCAGCCTGACCCCTAAGACAGTACTGCACACAGGACGAGTCAGAGCTACACACAGCATAACACAGGGTCAGTTATTTCTTTAACCATTTAAAAAATACTCTCTCCTCCTCCTTCCTTTTCTCTTCTCTCTTTTTCCTTTTATTGGACTCTTCTTACAGGTTTTCTGCTTTTCTCCGCTCCATCTAGCTCTTCTCTACTTCCTACCACAGCCTCCACAGATTTGGTTCTCCTTTTTAGTTGTTTTCTTTTCTTTTTTTTTTTTTACTGTTGTCACCTTTGTTTACTCTGTGCATTTTAGTTGTGTGTGGGTGAGTGGTTGTCAGTCTGGTTGGCATTATTGCCCCAGTCTGTGTCTTCCTCTTTCTCTCTTTTTCCTCTCCTTTCACTCTCTTTCCCATCACAAGACAATAGCTGTCTCCAGGCCACTCCCCTCTGCCTAGGGCAAACCTGAAGGCCCAACTGAGGGAGCTCCCACCCCCCACTTATTGGTGTGGCAAGCAGCTGGGGAATTCACGCTGGTCCTCTCCCACACACCAGGCCACAGGTTGTTCTCCCCTATAAAAAGTGGGGGCATCCCCAGCCTAAATCCTGAGGTCCTACAAGTGACTGGGGGAAACGCCTGACCACCACTTGTGAGGCTCCACGCTACTGTGGGAACATCCACCCAATCTCCAAGGCGATCTCTCTGTACATCCCCTTGTCTAGCCAGATTTGTAAAGTAGAATTTGGATCATGATAGTGGGGGGAGGAAGCATTTAGGAACTAGAGGAAACATGTTTCATTGTTGCTACCCTGCACCCTGACTGGCTTATCTCCTCCCCACATCCCTTCAGGAAGGGGGTGTCCAGTTACCTACCAATGGGCTTTGAGTCTCCACTCTGCACTCACCCTCATTTACAATGACATGGTTTTTGTGTTCTTTGATGCTTGATATCTGATCCCTTCAACAGTTCATGGTCACACAGGCTGGTGTGCTTCCTCCATGTGGGCTTTGTTGCTTCTGAGCTAGATGGCCGCTTCTTTATTTTCAAGCCTGTAAGATCCCAGATGCTATAACTTTTGATAGCCAGGCACCATCAGCTTTCTTCACCACATTTGCTAGTGCACACATTTTTCTTCAACCATCATGTTGGAAAGGTGTTCATCATGGAATGCCAATTTAATATAACGTGTTCTTGCATTGAGTAAGTATTTGGCAATGTCCATCTACTGCCTTAATACTAAGTCTATAAATATATGCACGTTGATCTATTTACGAACCCTCCTGTATAAATATATTTACATATGTACATGCCAGTATGTAGACCTCTAGAAATACCCTTTGTCACCTAGTTCTTTCCTCTATTTACTTTTACTTTCCTCTTGTCCGACTATCATGCTCAGCTTTCACTTGGGTTTGAGTAATTTCTCTTGGTTACATTGCCCTTGCTGAATACCTACCAGGCTTCTCACACCCTCCTTGCGACGGATTTTGGATTACTTGTTGCTCCCCTGTCGCTGGATTGGTCAGCATCACCTCCTTACCCCCTCCTCTCTCTCTCCCATGTCCCCGGGAACCATTGGTCCTGTTGTTTTCTCCTCCAGACTATTCTTCCAGCCTATCTTATCTAGATAGATCTGTTGAGATAATAATATGCACCAAAAATCAAACCATAGCAAGATAGGCGATGGGTGAGAACACTGTGATGACAAATAAAAACAACAACAGAAAACCAATGATCAATAAAAGAGTAAATTAATTAAAAGACAAAAAAATTTTTTAAGAAAGAAAAACCTGTAAATAGATCAAGGTCTGATTTTTTTTTTCTATAGGTGTGTCCTTCAGTCAGGTCTGATGGCGTATCATGCTCTGGCCCCAGAGTCTGTCCTTTGTACTCCCTCAGGGGCTACCCGCTCTGCTCTCATGGTTGCTCTGCTGCATGCTTTTAGTGATTTGCCTCCGTGTTGGAGGGCCAGTCGGGTCAGTCCCAACACAGAGTCTCCGGTATTGTCCCCATAGGGCTCTGGGCCAGCAAGGGATGGCATGTCTCATAGTGGGATCAGCCATATGGTCCACTCTGTACATTGGCTGTTCAGAGTGCCAAAATCATCCTCCAAGCCTGGTGGACCAGTGTGTGCTCCACTCTCTTCCTCCCCCTTCATTTGCCCCTGTGTGCTCTGATCAGACATGTCCATCTCCCCTAGCTACAGGTTCAGTGCCGTCTTCTAAAGTAAATTCTTCTGGGGGGAGGGGCAGTTGTCCACGTAGCTGGTATGGAGGCTGGACCATCCACTTTTCATTTAGGATCAAAAGCATCTAGCTTTTAGCATTAGGTGCTATTGAGTCAGTTCCAACTCAAGGCAGAATGAACCACTGCGCAGTCCTACACCATCTTCAAAACTGTTGTTATACTTGAACCTAACATTTCAGCCTTTTCCAGGGACTGGCATCTCCTGATAACATATCCAAAGCATGTGAAGTCTCCCCGTGCTTGCTTCTAAGGACCTTTCAGACTGTTCTTCTGACACAAATCTGTTCATTCTTCCAGCACTCACTGGTATTTTTAATATTCTTGGCTAGTGTCATCTTGATGGGTTGAAACACTATCTCGCTCTAGTGTTGATGTACATTTTTCTGATGCCTAATTATACTGAGTATCTTTTAAGGTAATCATTTAATTTTTATGGCATTTTGAAAAGATGTCAATGAGGTCTATTTAATTTGTGTTCAGATGGAAACACATAACTCAAACTAAATATGTGACAGTAGAATAAGAATCCATTTTATCCTAAATACTTGAGATATTTATACAGCCTACTCAAGTTTTTATCAACATAGTTAAGGTGGCGGTGGTGGTGGTGGTGGTGGTGGTGGTGGTGGTGGTGGTGGTGGTGGTGGTGGTGGTGGTGGTTTTTAAGAGTTAATCTCTAAATAGGGGGCTGTAGTACTGAGCACTGAATCTCCTTTGCTTGATTAATTTTTATGTTAGGGAAGTAATACAAGGATTCCATCAAATGACCCATCAGTTTGAGGAAAAAGCATATCAGAATTGATGGTCAAAGCCTATATGGCTTTATGGTTTAGTCTCTAGGGGTATGTAATGCTCTTGTGAAAATAGTATTCCTCATGATAATAACGAGGAACTGGTGGGCCTCCAGGGCTGGGAGCTGAACTGAGGGGCAGTTCTACCCTGTCTAATAGGGTCACTATGAGTTGGCAAAGACTCGATGGCTGTCAGTTTGGTTTGTTTGACTTGAGTACTGGCATTCAGTGTGTTTATCGAAATCAATAAATTACAAGCATTTAGATGTCTATTTTTTTGTTTTGTTTTTTTTTTGTTTTTTTTTTTAATTTTATTTTATTTATTTATTTTTTTAATTTTAACAATTTATTGGGGCTCATACAATTCTTTTCACAGTTCATATATATACATACATCAATTGTATAAAGCACATCTGTACAGTCTTTGCCTTAATCATTTTTTTCTCTTTTCTTCTTTTACATTTTATTAGGGACTCATACAACTCTTACCACAATCCATACATATACATACATCAATTGTATAAAGCACATCCATACATTCCCTGCCCCAATCATTCTCAAGGCATTTGCTCTCCACTTAAGCCTCTTGCATCAGGTCCTCTTTTTTTTTTCCCCTCCTCCCTCCCCCTTCCCCCCTCCCTCATATGCCCTTGGTAATTTATACATCGTTGTTTTGTCATATCTTGCCCTATCCGGAGTCTCCCTTCCCCCCTTCTCTGCTGTCCCTCTCCCAGGGAAGAGGTCACATGTGGATCCTTGTAATCAGTTCCCCCTTTCCAACCCACTCACCCTCCACTCTCCCAGCATCGTCCCTCACACCCTTGGTCCTGAAGGTATCATCCACCCTGGATTCCCTGTACCTCCAACCCTCATATGCACCAGTGTACAGCCTCTATCCTATCCAGCCCTGCAAGGTAGAATTCGGATCATGGTAGTTAGGGGTAGGAAGCATCCAGGATCCGGGGGAAAGCTGTGTTCTTCATCAATACTACCTCACACCCTAATTAACCCATCTCCTCTCCTAAACCCCTCTATGAGGGGATCTCCATTGGTCGACACTTGGGCCTTGGGTCTTCACTCTGCACTTCCCCCTTCATTTAATATGATATATATACATATATATACATATACACATATATACACATACATACACACACTTATATCTTTTTTTTTTTTTTTTGCATGATGCCTCATACCTGGTCCCTTGGGCACCTCGTGATCGCACTGGCCGGTGTGCTTCTTCCATGTGGGCTTATTTGCTTCTGAGCTAGATGGCCGCTTGTTCACCTTCAAGCCTTTAAGACCCCAGACACTATCTCTTTTGCTAGCCGGGCACCATCAGCTTTCTTCACCACATTTGCTTATGCACCCATACAAAATTTAAATCCCCCAAGCCTCTGAAAACTGCGAAGATTTCACAGCACTAGGTTGGTACTCTCCCATCCAAGAATCAGTGTAACTGGCAGGGTGTGAGGCATTCAGGCTCCCTCAGTTCCTCCTACTGCCTTCCCTGACCCTGGTCACTTGCTTCTATTACCTCTCTTGGACCTTACATGCATTTGAATTAGAACACCATAGAGTACAGTGCTCTACATGTGCAGCAGCTCTAACCATGTCACTCTCTGTCTCTATGAAGCCTCTTCCAACAAAATTCAAATGCGATTGTATGTGCACACATAAACACACGCATGCACCAGAGCACCCTTCTTAACAGAGAGTCAGGAGGGTCTCTTATTTGCTGTCCTCACTTTGGACACAAGTCCCTTGATGATGAGTAGGAGAAAAGGAACATCAGGTAGTGGGGGAAACCCTAAGGAGGAACAGAGGAGAGCTTTAACTAAGAATAATGCTACTAGGGGAATGATGGCATGTGAGGAAAATTAGATACTTCCAGGCTGTCAGATTTTTCCATACAGCAAAATTAACTTTTCTAGTTTTGTCTAAAACTGGCCCCAGGAAATTTCAAATAGCACATCTCAGATTATCTAACCTACAAAGGAGTAGCCGGCCTTCCACCCACCCCCACCCCACCCCCGCCAAAAAACCAAGCGGTACAAAGCTCCACTGGGTACACATTTCAAAATATACATTCTCCTGTTTGGGCAGGCATCTGGCAACTTGCTCCGAGCTAGTGCACCCACACTTTTTTCCCAAGGCCATTGCTGGTGACAAGACCTTGTGCTCTTCTCACAAGCCAGAATGCAAACATAAATCAAGTCAGTGTAAGACGCCATCATCACCTCACTCAAATACACCTCGTCAAGTGAACTCAAACTTCAAGAAGATGCTCATTTGTTTGGTTTTGTTGATGTGAGGGTGATAGTGCATTTGGAGTTTAGTCATTGCACTAGGTCAGACTGTTAATCAAGCTTCCTATATAGAGGTTCTGAAGATATTGTGTAAGAAGGTCTGAGTTGTCTGGCTAGACCAGAGCTTGCACACTGCTATTGACTAGAAGTTCCGACACACAGAATCCAGGACAGATAAACCCCTCAGGACCAATACTGAGAGTAGCAACACCACGAGGGAAGGTAGGGGGGAGAAGCAGAAGAAAGGGGAAACCAATCTCAATGATGGACATACAGCCCCACTCCACCACCCAGGGGAACAAACAGCAGAAGTTTGGGTGAAGGGATACAGCAGAGGCGTAAAATATAAAAATAAAAAGTATGTATAAATTATCAGTGGTTCACGTGGGTGGGAGGAGGGGAAAAAAGGAGCTCAAGGAGAAAGAACATGTTTGGAAATGATGATAGCAATGTATGTACAAATGTGCTTCATACAAATTGGTGTATGAATTGTTACAAGAGCTGTAAGATCCCCCAATAAAATGATTTATTTAAAATAAAAAGGACTGATTAGTGGTAGACAGGGGACTGGTTTTGCCACCATGACAGTGCACCTGCTCACACAAAAAAAACAGCATGCCTCTATCGCCCGATCTGATCCCAGCACACCGAGGCAAAATACTAAGGGTGTACAACAGAACAGGAAGGGGAACAGAGCAACGAAGTCCCCAGGGAATACCAAAAATAGACTTTGGGGCCAGGGCTAGCTGACCCATCATACTCTATGAGAAAACACTCCTAAAGGCCAACAAACAGTCCTTGAACTAACTAAAAGCTTTTCTTTCTTGTGTTTTGTTTTGCTTTTTGTCATTGGCTTGTTGGTGGTGGTGTTGTTCTTTTGTTTCATTTTGTTGCTTGGGTTTGCTCTGTCTCGTTTTTGTGCATGCTATGATTTCCACAGGTCTGTCTAAATGAGATAGGCTGGATGAACAATCTGGAGGAGAAAACAATGGGACTGACAGCTGGGGGAGGGAGATGGGAAAGGGGGGTGTAGGGAAAAAGGAAGTGCTGTTAACAAACCCAGGGACAAGGGAACACCAAGTGATCCAAATAGATGGTGAGGAGGGTGTAGGAGGCTTGGTAGAGTGTAACCAAGAGTAATGTAACCTAGAGGAATTACTGAAACACAAATGAAGGCTGAACATGAGAGTGGGACAATCAGAAAGTAAAAGGAAATCAAGGAAAGAGGTAGGAAGCAAAGGGCATTTATAGAGGTCTAAATAAAGGCATGTGCATATGTAAATATATTTATGTATAACGATGGGGAAATAGATCTATATGCATATATTTATAGGTTTAGTATTAAGGTAACAGATGTACATTGGGCCTCCATTCAAGTACTCCCTCAATGCAAAAATACTTTGTTGTATTAAAGTGGCATTGCGTGATGCTCACCTCCCCAACACAATTGCTGGAGGCAAATGGGTGCATAAGCAAATGTGGTGACTGAAGTTGATGGTGGTCGGCTATCAAAAGTTATACATTCTGGGGTCTTAAAAGCTTGAAGTTAAACAAGTGGTCATGTAGCTGAGAAGCAACAAAGCCCACATGAAAGAAGCACACCAGCATGTGTGATCACGAGGTGTCGGAAGAATCAGGTATCAGACATCATCGGAACAAAAAAATCATATCTTTGTGAATACGGGGGAGTGTGGAGTGAAAACCCAAAGCTCATTTGTAGATAATTGGACATCCCCTTACAGAAGGGTAGCAGGGAGGAGAGGAGCCAGTCAGGGTGCACTGTAGCAACAATGAAACATACAACTTTCCTCTAGCTCCTAAATGCTTCTTCCCCCACAACTAAAATGATCCCCATTCTACCTTACAAATCTAGCTAGACCTGAGGATGTACACTGGTACAGATAGGAACTGGAAACACAGGGAATCCAGGGCGGATGATCCCTTCAGGACCAGTGGTAAGAGTGGCGATACGAGGAGGGTAGAGGGAGGGAGGAATGGAAAGGGGAAACCGATTACAAGGATCTACATATAACCATCTCCCTGGGGGACAGACAACAGAAAAGTGGCTGAAGGGAGATATTGTATAGTGTAAGATAAGACAAAATAATAATTTAGAAATTATTCAGGGTTCATGAGGGATGGGGAATAATTATCAGCTGATGCCAGCGGATTAAGTGGGGAGCAAATGTTTTCAGAATGATGAGGGCAATGAATGTACAAATATGATGTATGTATCAATTGTGATAAGAGTTGTATGAGGCCCCAAAAATTGATTATAAAAAAAGAGAAAAGAAATAACAGTATGAAAACATCCCCCAAAAAAGCATGCCTCTCTTGTCCCTCATATCCTAATCACCTGAACTCACTCCATGTGACTTCTTTCTGTTTCCATGAATGAAGGACAGTGGTTTGACAACACAGAAGAGGGGGGGAAAAAACAAGGGTGTCACCCAAACTGCTGAGTTTGAAAAATGTTTCCAAGAATGTAATCACAGATTAGACAAATGTGTGAAGTGTAATGGAGAGTACTATGAAGGGGATAAAAAATTTAAATGCATAGTTTTGAAAAAATTGTAGTTTTTGTCGGGTTCCCCCTAGTAGCTTCCAATTTCATAGCAACTCAAGCCATCACCATACATCAAACTGACAGAGAAGGGGTGGGTTTTGTGTGTAGGTGGTGTTGGTTATTGCACAGGGGCAAGGGACTTCTGGTGGCATAGTACCTTATGCCTTGGGTGTCAACTGTAATGTCAGCAGTGGGGAACCACCAGTCAGTCCTCAGAAGAAAAGGATGAGGCGTTCTACTCCCATAGAGTTAGCCTTTGGGAAACCCACAGAGATAGTTCTGCTCTGATCTCATAGAGTCGCTATGGCTCAGCATCGACTCCATCGAAGTGAGCTGACAAACTAAAGGCAGGAGATCTGAAAGAGGATGCGGAGACGTTGTCTCAGGTACTTTGGACATATTACTATGGTGGAACCAGTCCTGCAAGAAGGGCATCATTTTTGGCAGAGGGTTAGCAAACAAGAGGAAGACCCTTACTTAGGTGGATTGACACCGTGGCTGCGAGAATCGGCTCAAATACAGTAACAAGTGCGAGGATGGCGCAGGACTGGGCTTTGTTTCTCTCTCTAGTGCACAGGCCCCTATGAATCCGAACTGACTCCAGGGCTCTACAATATCAACTACTACAACCCTGAAGTTCAAACCTACCCAGTGGCTTCCCAAAAGGGAGGTGTGGCCATGTGCCTCTGTAAAGATGACAGCTAGGGAGCCCCTGCGGGGCAGTTCTACTCTGTGGCACAGGGGCAGCCAGGAGTCGGAATGTGCTTCACAGCAAAGGGTGTGCTTTGTCTCAGTTTGTGCCTGCTGCTGTTTATGCTATGCACTGAGTTTAACATGTGACACTCAGGAGCGAATGAATGGAAACACACCCATGATGCTTCCATGATGCCAGATGCAAGCTGACACTGTTTCTGAGTTCTGGGCATATTATTTTTTCAGAGATAATTTCCTGTAGCGGTGACACACCGAGTCCTATTTCATGTAAAAGCATCAGCAGCAGAGGAAAGCACTGCACAGAGAGAAGACTATGACACGTAACAGGCTTTCCATAGAGGAACAAAAGGGTGGATGTCTTGGGCTGCACTCTTTTCTTGTATACAGACAGTAAACAAGCTGAACACATCTCACCTAAGCATAACATTACAACTACTTGAAGCCCAGCTCAGGCATCTGGACAAGAGGCATCTGGGAGAGAGTTAATGGGCTGGGCGTCCCCAAAGGTGCAGAGTGGGAATCAAGGGAGGATCCAGGACGAGCCAAGGCTTCTGGCAGAAGTCTGAGAGGAGAGCAGCAGAAAGGAGCTGCTCTCTGGGTCCTCACAGATGTAGCCAGTGAGAGAGCAGCAGTGCTGCCCCCTGGCGGTGCGCCGAAGGCAGGGCCGCTTCCCCCAGGGCTGGAGAGCTCTGGGGAAAGACAAATCCTGTCACTTTGGATGCCAAGTAAGGGGGCACTGTGTGCCGGTGGTGTACCTATGTTGGCCAAAGCGCTGCCCACTGTGCATTTGCTTCCCACAAGCACAGTTATCCTTCCTCGTGCATCCAGGAAAGACAGTTCTAGAAAAACACAAGCAGTAAAATAAAACACTGCCAGGTCTCGAACCATCCTCACCATTGTTACTATGCCCACTGATGTAGCCACTGGTTCGAGCTGTTTTATTGCCCGTCCTCCACTTTTTGCCAAGCATCATGTCCTTCATGGACTTGATGTCCCTTCAGGGACTGGTCTCTCCTGACAGCACGTCCAAAGATATCAAATGAAGTCCAGCCATCCTTTGTCCCCATGTTCTCTTGGCAGTCCTTGTACTTTTATTGCTCAGTGTCTGATTATTTGGGACCAGGCCTTATTGCTGCCCCTTCCTCACCTTGGCCCCCAATCCCGACCCCAAGCCCTGCACATCCACTGTGTGAAACCTCCTGTTCCTGTAACCATCCCTGTGCTTTTGTGTGGGGGGGTCTAGCTGGGTTCCCCTGGCAATTCGCCAGCTGCCCTTGGGAAAGTTCATGGAGTCGGCTAATTAGTAGAAAAGCCAAACGTCCAGCTGAGATTGGTTTACTCCCTAGCACCCTTGGGCAGGAGCACAGCCCCACTCCCGGTCCCAGGTAGCCAACGACCACACCTAGGTTCTCCGGACTTGGCAGCTGTAACATGTGGCCTGGGCTTCCCCTTCATTTCCTGCTCCTTTCTGGCTTGCTGTCTGACTTTTCTTTGCGGAATTAAAGCTGCAAATTGACAGGATCCCATAAACACTCTAAAGCCACAAAAAAACACCAAATGCCCACCCAAACATGTGAAACTTCCAAAAATCATCCTTAGAAGATTCCCAAACCCTAAACATTCCTAAACCCCATATATGCCCTGAAAACACCATGAAAGCCCTAAGAAAACCTAAAATGCTGGGGGAAAAAAACACATATAATATGAAAAATACCCTAAAATTCCTAAGGAACTCTGTAACATCACTAAAAACACCATATTGTGCTGAAAAATACCTATACACTCTAAAAAACCACCCCTAAATCCCTTAAACACTCCCTAAAATCTTATAAAACACCCTAAAAACCCCAAACCACCCGAATGCCCCAAACACACCTTGAACGTCCACAAACAACCTAAAAGCCCTAAAAAATCACATGCCACCAAAAAGCCCTAAATGACCGCAAAATGCCAACTCATAGCCACCCTATAGAGGGCTTCTGGAGCTGTCAGTCTTTTATGGGAACAGCTTTATCGTTCTCCCAAGGAGAAGTTGGTAGGTTTGAAACCCTGACCTCATATTTAGCAGTCTAATGATTGCTGGACAGTGCCACCAAGGCTCTACTGGTGTAGTGGGTTACACATTCGGCTGCTAACCTCAAGGGAAACGGTTCAAAACCACCACCCACTCCTTGGGAGAAAGAAGAAGCTTTCTTTCTATTCCCCTAGATTTCTCATTGAAGGTGTAAAGTAACCTGTTAAATGCTCGCAGTGGCAGCAGCAATGTCTCATAACCATGGGGAAATGTGGTTCAGAAACTTCAGAAGCAAGCATCCACCAGTAGGTGACTGACCAGCAGTATTGACTTGGGCAAAGAGAAGGTGACATGGAAGGGTAAGGAGAAGAATGCGTGCAGAGGGCAGGTTGGCAGCTGAGCCTAAGTCCAGTAGAAACAACAGCAGAGTGGCCTGTTCCTGGAAGGGCCACAGGAGATGGTGCGACTTCATGTAGCCCCCACTTACATGTGTAACAGCAGCAATTGCCTGAACACGTGGTCTCCCCAGGGAGGAGCCTTTGTGTGGTGTTAAGATGCTGTTACTGTCTGCTGTACTGTGGTGGCCTGCATTTGGCTGTAATGGTGGAAATTTTGCAGCCAGTAGTTCAAATGCCTGCTGGGTCACTCACTGCAGGTAGACTTCAGCAGTTTCCAGACAGAGACGAGGGAGGAGGACCTGGTCTTCCACTTCTGAAAGAACTGGCCAGTGTGAACCTTGTGAATGGCAGAACACTATACCTGAACATGAGTACCGCAGGCTATAAGGCATGATGGATTGACACAGTGGCTGCAGCAATGTGCTCAAACATAGGATAGTGCTGGCCTGGAAAATAGTTCATCGTCCATTAAAAAAAATCATTATATAGGGGCTCATACAACTTTTGTTGTTGTTTTTCCCTAAGGGAGAGCAGTGTATTGGTACACTGAGAGGTATATAGATCAATGGATTCGAACAGAAAAGCTACACATATATTCACCAGTCAACGGGAACCTAGCCTTCGAAAAAGGACACAGAAATATCCAAAGGGACAAATTCTGCTTGCTCAACAAATGGTGTTGGACAAACTGAGATACCGTATGTAGGAAAATGAAGCAAGCCCCAAACCTTCCCCCATGCACAGAAATTAACTGAAGAGGGGTTAAAACCTGAAAGTAAACCTCCGGGCTATCATAATCATTTTTTCGATGACCTCATCGGTCAGAAATCATTGTAGGAACGCCAAAGCGTTCTTGTGTTCAACGTCTACATACATAGCAGGTGCTCCAGTAAAGGGGAATCTTGGTGGAGCTGGCTCATCCATTCCTGAAGAGAGTAGAGCACCACGTTGGCCCATCACAGAGCTCAGGTGTAGAATCTTCCTCACTGTCATCCTTTATCTCAGCAGTGTCAGTGTTGGATTATGAATTTCCCAAAGAACCAGTATCGCTCAATTCTGTGCACAATGCTGACTCACTCTCGCTGTTATTTCACTGGTCTAAAAACCCATTTAGGTTAAAATGACACTTTTTTGATGCCATGACCTAAAATTTTTAATGAGAAAATGTTCCCAATGACATTACATGGGTCTTCGTCTAATCCTGATGCCATGTTCTTTTTCACAGAGACCAGCTTCTTGTATAAATTGCTCAGCATACAGATGGAATAAGAACAGTGAAAGGATACAACCCTGATGCACACCTTTTCTGATTTTAAACCATGCAGTATCACCTTGTCCTGTTCACAGTCTCACCTGGTTCTATCTCTTGGCCTTTGCATAAGCTCCATATGAGTACAATGAAGTGTTGTGCAATGCCCATTCTTTTCCATGGTATACCCAAGATTCACCTCCTTCCACTCGTGGTTTCCAGAACGTGGGGTTGGGACAAAGCCTGGATAGTCTCATGGCAAGACCAGATCAGGAATGGAGCTGAGCCGGGAGCAGCTTTATTTGCTTGCTCCAGGGAAAGTCTGCCAATGTGACTAAGCCTCAGGGGCTTTCTACAAATGATAAAGGTGAATCCCTCTCTCGTTACCCACTGATCATCTCTGAGCCTCTTGCTCTCATATCCCTTGCACAGACCTCTACCATTAGATGGACAATTCGGTAATGTTTGAACACTTTTCTGATGCTGAGCCTGGGGAGCAACTAATAGCTGAGTAAATATTGATTGAAAGATGGTGAGTGGAAGAAAATAGCTTTGCCAGGTCCAGGTTGTGATGGAGATGAGAGTGTTACCAAATCCTGCTGTCCCCATGGTGGGTTTGCTGTATTGTGCCCAGTCCTGAAAGTCTGAGCCAGGGGTTTTAACGTGGCCCCTTTCAAAACATATAGGTGGAATTCTTGGACCATGAGCTGTCCATAAAGCTTTACCAAGGAGATGTCCGCCCTGGAGCGAAACAACCCAAGAACCTAGATCTTCGTGAAGGTGTTGGTAAGGGATGCAGCGGAAATCATAAACTTGACTGAAAGCAAAAGAAACTTTGCCTTCATGTGCCTGCAGCTGGACGAAGTGGTGCTGGAGCACACCCTCCTTTGTGATTCTTCTTGTTCTTTTTATGAGCTGCTCCCTGGCCTGTGTAGTCCCGTAAATCTGGAAACTCTTTGCTGGTGGGGGCAATTGTTATATCCTCCCCCCAGATCCAGATGTCTTGTCCATGGTCAGTGTGCAATCCTTGTTTGCCAGAGGAGTGGGGCATCTAAAGGCAGGCAGGGGTCACATACTTTTTTTCTACACTTTCTAGAAAGACCAGAGCTAAACATCTTGCAGCCCTTTTCATGTCCTCATTCTTTTCTGTATTTATTTTCCATGAAAGAGGAGAAGAAACGCGACAGCATCTACTGACAGCAAGTCAAATGCCATCGTGTGTGTTCAGAGGGCAGGCTGGTTCTCATTTGCCTAACTCATCAGTCCCATCGTGCCATGTCCATGTTAGATTGTTTAGGGAAACAGATGACATATGTTATGATGCTAAATAAGCTGAAACAGTGCCAGGATGGAGGCAGAAGGGGTTTATTTGTTTGTTTTTAAATGAAGCATGGCTTTCTAGTGACTTATTGTGGTGGGGAAGGGGGGCACCGAGAGCAACAAGACATGGCTGTGACAGTGGTCTGGGAATTGAGACAAATCATTGCTTCTGCAGCAGAGATGAGCTGCCTCTGACCTGTCAGTTACTTGAAGGGAGACTCTGCATTTGGTCAGACAAGTCTCAGTTGGAGATGGTACCAGCTTTCCTCCTGAGCCTCTGTGGTTCCCTTTGAACTACACAGGCCCGAATCGCTTTTAGCTGAGCAACAGCAAATGGCAACACAGACTTGCCATATTGCTCTTTTGCGTACACTCTTTAAAAATCATACTAAATATACATGCATCAAAACATTCGTCACTTCCACGCTCTACAAGATTATAATTAAGTGGCATTCTGCATGTTGTTCATATATCATCCTTACCCATTCCAAAATTATGTCATCACCCTTATGGAAGCTCAGTATCGTCTCAGGGATGGCACTTCCCCTCCAGGCCCTACTGGGTTAGGCTGGGTTGACTAGAGAAATAAATCCAAGGACACTCATATAGGTATAAGAAAGACTCCACCTCACTTATTTGTCCAATTGACATGGCATTATGTAACAACCATACTTACCTTCCTACCTATCCCTGGAAACAATTGGGAGATGTTTGTCTCTATTCATTTTCCTAGCCTAGATATTTTTTGTAAGTGGAATTAAGCAAAATGTGTCCTTTTTGAAGCTGATTTATTTCACTCAGCATAATGCTTATGAGGTTCATTCCTCTTGTAGCCTGTGTCAAGAGTTCATTTCTCTTTATGGCTGAGTAGTAGTCCATTGTATATACCGTAGGCAACATGTTTGACTTATCCATTCACCTATTGATGGGTATTTAGACCGTTGACACGTTTGCCAGATTGGGAATAATGTTGCAAGGGCCATCTGTGTATTTGTATCTATTTATGCGCTTGCTTTTAATTGCTTATATCCTTCATTTCCTTTTCTTTCCTTGTTAGACTCAGTATGATCCCCTTCTGCCCCTCCTCTAGCCTCACAACCTCTGTGTCTGATGTGCCAGGATCTCACCAGAAGCCTTAACACCAAGATTCTGAGCCCTGACTGACCATTCTGACCATCCAGGGAATTTAATATTCCGGAGCACACAGAAGATGAAGTTATCAAAACTCCTTAGGCATAACCGAACAACTGGAGGGAGTGCTTTATTGGGCTGGGGGGCTGGGGATTATAGTTGTGAAGGACACCAAGAACAATTGTCATTACCTAGACTGTAAAGACTATGTTCGACATCCATGCTGGTGAGTAGCAGCTGGATTTCAGAAGCTCACAAGTGGCCATCTATGTGGCAAGTATTGTCACCCTCACTCTGGAGGAAAGAGTGGTGAGTGGACCACATGAACATTAGACTTCATGACTCTGAGCACAGAATAACTAGATGATCTCCAACTATCAATTCCAACTTCTTTGAAAGGGATCACATCCAAAGGTCCTAGATAGTGAAGCAAAATTCACAGTCATAAAAGAGACCAGGCTTATTGGCTGGATAGGGACTAACAGAACCTCTGAAACGATGGTCCTTATTCACTAAGTTTGAAAATGAACTCCTACCTGTGGTTCAATATTCAGCCAAATAATAGATTGGTCTATAATGGGAGCAATTACACAAGTGAGGCACGCAAACCTGAAAACAGCAAACCATTTGATCTCAAAAGGGCAGTATTAATCCAAGGCCCAAGTTCAGAAGGGTAGGAAGAGAGGAGGAAGGGAAACAGAAGACATAAGTAGGGAGTGGAACAAGTCATATTATATTGTGGAGATTGCAATAAGTGGCATAAAACACAATGGGTATGAATTGTTGAATAAAAAACTGATGATCTTGGTAAACCTTCACCTAATTCACAATAAAAACTTATGAGAGAGAAAAAAATCCAAGCACCTAGGCTGCATTCCAGGCCAATAAAATCGGACTCAGTGGAGATGGGACAAAGATGTCTTTTGGACAGCTCTCTGGCGATCCCAATGAGCACACAGGCTGATACCCACCATCTGGAAACTATGGGGTAGCTGCTTCTCCGGTAATGCCTCGGGGGAGCGCTTGGGTCCCTCAAAGAATGCGGGATGATGAAGGGGCAAAGGTCATCAAACCTCACCCACAGCTTTACACTGGGGGGCTGCTCTCTGAGGAATGTGGGAAGGGTCCACTTGCATGCTGTCTCTGTGCAGCAGATCCAACAGACTCAACACCTTTCCAAAGCTGGCAAGAAAGTCTGAGAGACTAGATGTGGGCACCACGCTGTGAGTTTCCCAGAAGGCACGAGACAGATCGAGAGCAGTCACAGGAACACAGACTCCTCCGGAAATGCCGCCATGCGCAGAACATGCATCTCTAATTTCATTTCACACTGACTCAAGCATTCAGTCCTTTTTACGAAAACCCAGCTTCTCATTACAGTAACCGGTTTAAAATGACAATCTTCTGTTGAGCAAGTCTAAGAAATGACCTTCCTTTATTTTACATGGTATAAAAATTCAGTTTCCTAGGCCGATGGGCTCTAGGGACAGGTGTTTTTATGTACTAGACATGGCTTTCAAAGTTCTTCAATTGCCTAAATTAATAACGACTTTTTTCCTTTGGCTTTTCTAAGGGACACATTAATTTCAATCTTTTTCTAAGGAAGTGAATCTCTAGCTATCTCATTTGGATAACTTTCTGCCTTCAGAGTAGAATTTGAAATAATCTGCAAGGTTACCCCTTCCCCACCCTGCCCCAGCAGCCCAGCCTCTTTCTTCCTTCCAGCCTCCAGCCACCGGGGTTTGGTTGGGAAAGGAGATGCAGAAGGGAGTCTCTGGATTTTTCTATCAAAAGGTTGGCCACAACCCCCAGTAGACCAAATGTAATTCATTATGGTGGGTTTTGGTTTTACTACATTAAGAGTTATCCTTAGGGAAATTACAAACAAACAGAAATAGGAAGACTTTATATTTTATTAACGGATGTACTGCTCAGTCTCATTATATTTTAAAAGACAAAGTATAAAAAAAAAATCTGGCTCCATTTAAAATGTCCTGACTAGCAGAACTTAAAATACACAAATCTTAACATGAAAGTCTAGATGAATAAATAAAATAAACAACGAAACAGCTTTCTCAGGAAAAGCCATAATAAAGAGCTCGACTATTTTTTGAGCTGTTTAAGATGCTCGTGTTAAAGGGAAAAGAGTATCATTGTTGACTTTGAAATGTAGAACCATTTGCTTAATTCAGTGATGCTAAAATGGGCAGTTTGGCTGAAGAAAGAAATTGGCTTGTAGCATTTGATGAGCAATTTCTTCTTTTGAATATAGAAATGACCAGGGATGCGGACACGCTTTTTATTCTTTTGAGGACCCTCTAACCAAGAAATCTTTTAAATGATCATTACACAGTGAATGCCTGGAGGCTCTGGAAACTATTTATTTTGACATTATTATAAGCTCAAAATGATTCACCAATGCAAAAGAAGAAGAGAAAAAGCAATTACATACTAAGCTGTAAACACTGGAAGCTTTTCTGTGCTGAAAATAATTGGACAGAGTTTTTTCTTTTTTTAAGTAATAGTGTCCAAAGAGATTCAATGATCTTATTGCTTATGGATTTGGAGCTTAACTATATTCCTTATTTTAAATTTGATATTAGAATAGCAAGATTATAGACCTTGATACAGTGTGACTTGGAGAAGTATCGTTTCATTAAATTATCAAGTTAAGGCTCAAGGAGCCTGATGGAATGTGTGTGACCATGAGGCCAGCCAGTTGGAATCCGCTATGGCTCACAGAGAAAGATGCGGTTCTCAGCTCCTGTAAAGATTTAGAACTTCGGGAACCCACAAGCATAGTTCTACGTTGTCCTTTCAGGGGTCCTCAAACTTTTTAAACAGGAGGCCAGTTCATTGTCCCTCAAACCCGCTGGAGGGCTGGACTATAGTTTAAAAATAAAACTATGCACAAATGCCTATGCGCACTGCACATACCTAATTTGAAGTAAAAAAAAAAAGGGGGGCAAAAACACCCGGCATGCTGAATAAATGTCCTCTGAGGGCCATGTGGTCCGCAGGCCATAGTTTGAGGACCCCCTAGATTGATATAAGTCAGAATCGACTTGATAGTGTTAGGTTTCTGGGGTGGTTGACCTCAGTTCTTGCTTAGCAACGCTGAAAGAATTCATATGGCAGAAGCACTTTTGTAAATCCAAGTGAATGTTATGAAAGAAAGTTTCAGGTATCGCAGTCCCCAAAAGTCCCCACTATCTCCGGAAAGCACGCCGGGCTGCATGGCAGGGGTGGGGAAAGTTTGCAGCTGAATATGGCGGTTTCATGGGAGGAATACCTGAGCAGGAGTGCAGAACCAGCTGAGGAGCCACGGCAGGAACCCCCAAGGGCCTCACCCTCCACTTGCAGAGCACGTGAACAAGGGAGGGCGACAAGGAGCCCAGGCCTACTTCTATCACCTCCCAACACCACTGGAGGGCATTGGTCGATCGTACTGGTTGATTTTGATGCACTTTTGTGAAGTCCTATTCTGTATGACCAGGTGGACCTTCCACCTGGGTCTACATGACTTGGGTCAGAGCATGCTCAGTTCTGAATTTTGCCATAGGTATCTAATGAGTGTGCCTGATTTATTTCCAACCCCTTTGTTGTGGCCCGGACAGCTCATTTTCGTTTAGTGCTGGCACTTGGGAAGACAAGCCCTAATCTAGCAACCTGTCAATAGCAGTAAGTGAATGGAATTAAAACTCAACTCATAGCCATAAATTCAATTCGGACTCATAGCGACCCGAGAGGACAGGGCAGAATTGCCCCCTGAGGATTTCTGGGGCTGGAATTCTTTACAGGAATAGAAGTCTCTTTTTTCTCCCTCCCAGTGGCTCCAAAGGACTGACCTTGCAAGGAGATGTCCAGCGGGTGCCTGCAGGCTCCTTCATTGAAAATCTCTGCTAGTTTATGAAGCGGGAGGGAAATTTTGAGGAGGCCGTCTGCGGCAGAGTTAACTCCCCATTAAAGCCAATGAGCTTTTCCACATCTCTCAAAAAACAAACAAAAAAACCTAAAGTGACTACTTCAGATTAATATGCTGTAGGTAGAACCACCTCCCACTCAGCAAACCAAACCAATCAACCAACCAACCAAACAAACAAAAACACCCCAAATCCTGTTGCCTTCAAGTCAGTTCTGACTCATGCTCACCCCTTGTGGTACAGAGTACAATTGTTGCATGAGGTTGTCTAGGCTGTACCCTTTATGAAAGCAGATGACCCCTTCCTTTTGTGGTACAGCTAGGTGGGTTTGAACTGATAACCTTTATATAAGCAGCCCTATCCAGCGATCTATGTCAACTAAAGTGTCAAAGCATGTAAAGACTGATCCACAACCCCCACTTCTCTCTTCCTCTTCTGTGATGACCTGGAATCCACCTTTTGATCTGGTGGCACCATATTTGTGAAGCAGCCCGAATCACTGACGGACGGTGTGCAGGACAAACACCCTGTAGAATTGCCCTTCTAGCGTCAGAATTTGCATGAACAAGAAATAAACTTCTAGATTTTAAGCCACTGAGGTTTCAGGGGTAGCTTCTTTCTGCAGAACAGACTAGGCTATCCTGCCTGATCATCTCTTCACAGGGTTTTTGTGGAGAGCTACCGGAGCAGCTCGATCCAGGGGAGCTGCCAAAGCAGATACCTACACTTTATCTGGGATTGTAGGTTGTAGTACCAAAGTTTTTATTTGCCCGGGAGGCACTGAGTAAATTGTTTTTCTTCTGAAAACAGGACAATATGTAAGTAAGTTTGGAGACATATGTAGCTGGAGCTGAAAGTCCTCTTACCTTGCAGTTTTCTTTGGTAGAGATAGACTTGTTCTTAATGAAACCCATGACAGTCAGTGTCACAAATGACTTCTGAGGAGAGGCCAAACAGCTAAGTCAAGGCCAGCCTACCGTTCTCTTAAATGCTGTCTCATGCTCTCATCTGCTCTGACGTGTTTGCTCAGGGGCATGTGGCAGCCACTGGGCGGGCCTTACCATTGGCACTGAAAATCATTGTAGGGGATATTAGAGGATTTACATCAAGAAGACCTGACTTCCTGGCCATTGCTCGGGGGCCACAGTTCCCAAGACAATCAGTGTCAAGGGCAAAACAAAATAAAACATGACGAGGCCTCTGGGGCTGGGTTGAGCTGGATATGTAACCAAAGCCCCCTTCTACCAGGATCTTCCCAAGAGGAGATTGCTCTTTTCCATAGCTAAACAATTTTGTTTAACACACGTTCTGCTGGGGAACCTTCTGGGAAGCAGAAGAAAATAAATCTGCCTTCCTTTGAATTAAGCTGGGTTGGGTCCAAGCCCTGTGTAGTGTGTATTCTTATCATAACATCTAAAGGAGTCTCATTTCACCATTCTTAGCTATTAAAAAAAAAGTTCCAGGCACAATAATTCAATTTAAAATTACACACCAGGAGTAGTTCATATTTAATACACTTTATACAGGTATTACAGGTACAAGGGACGTACTTGTTAACTGCCAGGTTGCTGGCTTGAACCAACCAGCTACTCCACAGGAGGTACTGTGTTTCTGTGAAGATTTTCAGCTTGGAAGCCCACTGGGAGAGCTCTCCTCTGGCTTGAGTCTGAAGGTGCTTGACAGCAGTAGCCTTTTGTTTTTATAGAGGTATAAAGCTTTCTTTCTTTCTTTTTTTTTCTCGGTATAAAGCTTTTTAGAACAACAAAAACAATTCCTTTTGGAAGTAAGCCAGAGATAAAACCACAAGTTACATGCTTTACTTTTTTTCTGTCCTGCTGCTGGCAGCCACCCTTTCATCGATTGTGCACACCAGCATGGTGGTGAAGTGGTGAACTCTGCGCTCTCACTCCCCTGGCTACACACTCGGTCTCCTCACTCATCGTGTGGCTTCACCCAACGCACGGAGCCTCCTGCAGGCTCCTCACCCTGTGTGTGTAAAAGTGCGAAGGAGACAGACTTCCTCAGAGCTGTGCTTTAGAGAGAATCCTCCTCACATACTCAGCACCGCCTTGAATAGGGCAGCACTGCATACATGACATCTACTTGATGATTGTTGATGGTGTGGTGGTGTGTTTGTACGGATAAAAAAAGAGCCCTGAATGGTTATGTAACAAGTAAGGGAATAAATAGATCTTCCTTCATCCACCTTCATCTTTCATTGTTCTATCACTCTCTGATTGCAATATTAGAGGCTAAAATGGGCAGAATTCCCACCTCTGAACAAAGTTTGTGCACATGGGTGTGCATGCTTGTGTGTCCATGTGAGTGTGCCTGTACAATGTGTGTGCACGTGTGTGTGCACATGTGCACTGGAGCCTGGCAGCAGCAGGGGAGGCGCCTGTCTCTGTTCAGCAGTATCTGACGGCTGCTGCAGGTGTAATGAGAAGTGATTGGTGATCTGTTCACGGAGCTCCTGGGGTGGACTCAGGGAAGGAGCAGCAAAGAAGACATACTCATCTCCCCCATATGTAGATGAGGTGATGGAGGTGGGCGGTAGAGGAGCAGCTCCTTAGTAATGAGATCACAGGGGAAAGGCCTTGGATGAGGTGCCAGACATCCCTGCTTTCCCAGAGAGGGTGGGGACTGGGAACGAGGCTGCATCCTGCCTAATCAGTTACAGTTGCTCTGTCGCTCTGGGGAGGGAGGCAGATGAGGCAGGGAGCTTCCGGAATCTCTCATCTCCAGTCCTTCTAGGTGGATGTGGGAGCGTGTGAGGACGGCCACACTGGAGGGTCAGGGTTGATCGCCTTGCAGTGTGGAGCCCGGCCTGGACCTGCGTTGTGCAGGGTGACCAAGGAGCTCTGAGGGCAGGGTTCTGGGTGGGGGCTTTGTCTACTAAGACCCACAGCCGCGCCCTGTGTCGCAATGTTGGCATGCAATGTGCAAAGACTTGAGACAATGTGAAATGGACCATCCACTTCACTTGGAAAGACAGGAGGGCTGAAAATCAGATTGGGAGATCTGATCTCGTTTGCTGCACAGTTGTGAGAGGAGATATTCCTGGCTTCTCTCATGTTGGGAACCGGGCATAATCAGCCTGACAAAACCAAGGCCATATTGCCTGCCCAGCAGGGCTAAAGCCACGTCACCTCAACCTTATCTTACCCTGACACACACCAGATGGCCCACCCTTGTCTGCTCCAGCACCGGACATTCCAACTGCAGACTTGCGGCCGCCTGCCCTGTGTGCTCTACACCCCCGCCCTTCCTTTTTTTTTATCTCCCCTTTGAACTCCCTTGTTTGCCTCACCCTTTATAGAGAGGCTTGTGTAGCAATAAACTCAGACCTTGACAAGAATCTGCTTGGTCTCGCTCCTCTCTCTCGCCCGTTTCTCTTTCAGGCTGGGTCCTCCTTGGAACCCCTCGAATAACTGAGTCCCGCGGGTTGGGGCACTCTCACACATGAAACTATATTCCTCCTCAGGCATCAAGGAGGTGATACGAATGCTTTGATAGCCTAGTATCTGTCAGCTGGGAGGCACAACATAGTGAGAGCCCTTATTAATCACTTGGAGATTAGCTGAGGGGTGGGAGAAGCCAGGCATGAGGCTTTCCAGGGCTGCTCAGCCTGCACAGGAGTCCTTTCCTGGGTTGGACAGAGGTGCTGCCATCTGAAAGCTCAGATAGAGCAGTTGGAAAATTAACTGACCTGGTACAAGATCTATTTACATATATCAAAAGATCCTGGGTAATAACATCTCATGTTTGTGCAGCATGCCACATTTGTCAAAGGGCTTTCTCATTTACTGTCTTACTTGGTCCTCAAACTAAGAGGCCTTTGGGCAGCTATTGCTGTTTAATTTTGGGCGTGGTAACAGCTTTGGGTATAGTACTGGGCTTGGAATCAGGCTGTGCAACCCACAGCAGGTCACTTAGCTGCTCTGGATTGGCTTTCTTCCTCTACGAAGGTCAGCGCTTGGACTAGACCATTTTCCCAGTGGCAGCTCTGCTGACATTTTGGCCAACATCGTTCTTGTGGGGCTGTGTTGTTCCCTGCACCAGGATGGCAGTGGGACTCCCTTCTTCAGAATGTCTCCAGGCATGGCCAAATGTCCCCAGCAGAGCATTCTGCTGGGCTGGCGCACGGCAGGATGATGCACTCAATGAGTTGGATTTTAAGTTTTCAGGTACTTTACATGTCTGCACAGGGAGACTACATCAACAATTACCCAGCAGTCAATGGGTCATCACTGACCCTCTCTATAATTCCAACTGAGATCATGAAGCACCGACTGAGTTTCTGAGCTTAGCACCCTGCATGGCACAAGTTGTTTAGCACTCAGCTACAAACTAAAAGGTTGGCAGTTCAAACCTATCCAGAGGCCTCTTAAACAAAATCCTGGTGGTCTGCTTCAGAAGAGTTGGAGCCATGAACACCCCATGGAGTGAAGAGATATAAACATGAATGTGGATGTGACTCTAGGTATAGCTACAACCGGGAACCATGGAATCAACTACATCATGGAATCAACTTCAACTCCTGGCCTCCTTGTGTGTCCAAGAAGAACTGTGCTCCCCAGGGTCTGGAAAGGCTGCTTGGTCTGAAGTAGATTTGCAGGCCCTTCTTTCTAGGTGCCGCTGGGTGGCCTCAACCTTCCAAGCATGCTATTAAAAGCCAATCCGTCACCTGTGTGCATCACTGAAGACACACAGACACAGGGAGCAATGCCCTGGCTGGGGCACTGGAACAGCGCTGGCATGCAGTGAGTGCTGCCCAGTTAGCGAACAGGTCTTCCCTTGGTACTTTCTCAGGTCTGTGTGAAGCTTTCTAAGCATCCAGAGTTCTCGGCCTGATTCTGCTGCCAACTTGCAGTGTGGCTTCGAGCTAGTCTCTTGCCCTCTCTGGGCTTGATAACAAAAGCAGGGCAGGCCAGCCACAAATATCGTGTGGCTAGCAGGGGAAAGCAGTTGAGGACACAATTGCAGATGGAGTTCATCCTTTGGACTCATCGCCCCTCCTCCCTAACACCCCCCCCCCACTACACACACACACCTTTTCAACTGCACCAGATGGGTTTTAACTTTCCGGCACCAGAAAAGCAGACCTTGAGTTTTTTCCTTTATGGAATGTAGGCCATCCCTGCTTATGTGTCACATTCAGTCCTCGTTCTTCTCCCTACTCTTGTCCCTCCTCCAGTCATCAACAAGTGACTGCAGGGCGGTTTCCCAGCAGGGCTGTGCTCAAAGATTCATAATGCTGGGTTTTCCTTTAGTTCTCCACAGTCTTGGGCTTGGAACAATCCAGGCATTACCTTATCAAATGCTCATTTTAGGGGGGAAGGACGGGGGCACTGGAAACACCACATGGGGCTCAATCCTTTTCTGCACGTGTCTGAGGGGTTTCCAGGAGTTCGAATTTCAACTTAAGTGATTTATTTTTTGTTGTTTAATCGCGTGCCTGTCATCTGCTGGACATTTCTTCTACAGTGTTTTGTTGTTGTTAACCCCATTTCTAAGATCAGAGATAGAAGGGTCAGGCACAATAGGCAGTTAAATTGACTCAATCTGGGGTGTGAACCTGCTTCTGTCTGGTTCCTCATAGCCCTCAGTCATTTTAATGCAGGTGTTGTGAAGGGTGTGGGTTCAGCAGCCACACACTGCCTCATCTCGCCTCCTCGTTGATAGGCTGTGTACCCTTATGTGAGTTGTTTAATCTCCTACCAAGCTTGTGAGAGCACTACTTTTATTAGCTTCATTTTACCGAGACTGTGAGAGGTCAGGGGAGCGAAGGCTTACATATTGCCAGGCATATAATATGCTAATGATAGTCAAGATATATAACTAAGCATTTCTCTGTTCTTGGTTCTGTCAGTACCTGGTGTGGCCACAAAGGAGAAACCTGGTTTCCTGCTATTTTGAGCATCTAGTGTGAATGGCAGGAGATAAGTCACAAGCTAATGAACCCTTGTGGTGTAGTGGTTAAGCACCCTGGGCCCGGCTATCAAAAGATATAGTGTCCAGGGTCTTAAAGACTGGAAGATAAACAAGGGGCCATCTAGCTAAGAAACAACAAAGCCCACATGGAAGAAGCCACCAGCCTATCTCGACATGATCGCTGAAGACAAAGCGGGTGCATAAGCAAATGCGGGCATGTTTTCCTGATGTGCACTCACCCTTTACATAAAACTCTCTCTTATACATACGCGTTTCTGTGGATTTGTTTCGCTAAGGCACCCAGACTAACATAAGCAGCATGGAACGCATTTAAGAAGCCTAGACAAGGGCAGGGCAGGATATTTGGAGGGACTGGATCCAGAATTAGAGAGGAAGGGGTCCTGGAGGTGAAACGGGCTGCTAGCTCCCTGTCCCAAGGGGGACAATGAGACTGCTGGCTCCCATGAAGATTTACAGTCTTGAAAACTCCATATAGGGTCACTGTGGTTGGAATCCACTGGACGGCAGTGGCCTTTTGGGATTGAAGGTGGAAGCCACCAAAGAGCCTGCGGGGAGTGTGTGAACTTCTGGAATACAGCGAACAACCTCTGCACATCTGCTTTTCGTGCTGCCCAAGTCATGCATTGACATTTGTCCAAAAGTGAACCATCACAGCTGCTCTCTCAGGAAGCTGGGGGCTGAGCCCGCTGGTTCCACTCTGTCAGCATTTCTGGTCCGGGTACCTGCCCTCTGCCCCGGCACAGGCAATGGGCTTTTGGAAGCAGTGCTCCCTGGGTAGTGGGTGTGATTTGGCTCCTCTGGCCTAACATGATGAATGCTGAGAGGGGGTGGATACTAGGGGGTTAAGCTCCCTGACCTTTCCCTAGCCCAGGGGAAAACTTACTATTTAAAGTAAGTTTTAGACAGAATCTTTAGAAAGATAAATTGTTTACTTAATGTACACAATTACTCCCCAACACATCTGTTTTGTGTCTGCTCAACTCAACCTCATAGGCTATGGATGACCTTGAGCAAGTTTTTAAAGTCACAATGGGTTTCTACCAGGATTGAGAGTTCAGCTCTCTCAACTCTCCAACTGGTTATTAGCACCATAGTCTCATTTCTATTTATGGATTTACTTTGTTTGAGGGAAAAAAGACTCCCAATTCAACTATATTTTATTAGGAACTCCTTTGCTATCTTTTACACAAGAAAAAGACACAAACCGCTGTTCTGGATGAAGGAGAGCATCCGCATGAGGCCACAATGGTGTCGGAAGGACCCACAGCCACAGTTACTTAAATAAAATGACACTCATTCTGTCCTGCTGACTCTGACTCATAGTGACTCTGTGTAGGGATCCTGAAGTTGCTACCTTTACAGGAAGCAATAACCTCATCTTTCTCCTGTGGAATGACTAGTGGCTTTGAAACAGCGACCTTGCTGTTAATAGTCCAACACTATCCAGCATCACCACCTGAGCTCCTAAAAGCTTAAATGAGACATGGAAAACAAACACCTTTGTCACAAAACTGTCCCTGAAGACGGATCAATTCATGGAGTTGCGGGAGGGCCTGTGAGAGCATGAGCGGGACCTTCATTGGGATGTGCACACGACCGTATATCGCTGAGTCTGGCCCGGGGAGTGGACGCAAGCACACTGCCTGATGGACAAGCTTTCTACTGCCAGTCGGCAGTAGGAAAGAACTCAATGGTGGCTGAATGTGTGGCCCCTCAAAATGGATTTAGGGTGTCCACATAGACTCTTACTGTGAGCCACAGCCTATTGCTCAAAATTTAAGCTCAAATATGACTTGAATGCCTAACATTCTGTTTCCTTAAACTAGAGTACTGCCAGGATCAACTAGAGGCCTGGATGACCTATCAGGTCTGAACAACGATCTCAAATCACTTCACATGATCCATTCCACCAGTCATGTCACCAGTCACGCCTCCTCACTTACCCATTCCAGAGACTGTGCCTGTATAACCTATCGACATTCCCACATGTCGTGATTATGAAACCAACCATCATGCTGGAATAAGGACCAATCACGATGTAAGGGGCAGGGTCAGTGGGAAAGCAAGATAGGGGCTGAGGGGAGCCAAGAGGGTCCCGTCACTCAATCCCTAAACCTGATCTAATGTCACTAGACTGGGGTCTTCCTCACATCTCAAGGGCACCCGATTCATGATTGAAGTGAATTGTGTTTATTCAGTCTTTGTTCTGCTTGCCGTCCTGCTATGCTGCCTCCTCTTCTTGCTTTATGTTGTGGTGACAAATGGCTTGAGAGGGATTTGACATAGGGAGAAAGCCCACCCACATCAACTGTCACCAGAAACAGACACTAAGTTCATTTCTCTCACCTCACAGAACTATGCACATCAGACACTGGTAGAGCTGCCCGGAAGGGGAACCCTTAGTGCAGTGGTTCTCACCCTGTGGGTTGCGACCCCTTTGGGAGTCATATGACCCTTTCACAGGGCTCGTCCAATTCATAACTGTAGCAAAATTACAGTGATGAAGTAGCAAGAAAATCATTTAATGGTCAGGGGGTCACCACAACAAGAGGACCTGTATTAGGAAGGTTGAGAACCACTGCCTGAGTGTGCATAGGACTTTGCTGCCCTCAGGGTCACCAGACATTCCTGAAGGCAGAGTCACTGCAGGAAGCCCTTCTGGGAAATGCCCTGAAGCCAGGTCTCAACCAACTCCATCCACCCTCACCCTCCTAGATCCTAATCATAGGCCGCTTGGAAATGCTCTCTGCCACTTCAAAGACTGTAAGTCCATGGGAGCAGAAAGCCTCCTCTTTCTCCCTTGGAGTGGTGGCTGGTGAGTTCAAACTGCTCACCTTCTGGCTAACAAAACCCACAGACCAGCTCCCCCTGAGCTCATTTTGGTTTGCCGCACAACACACATTGTTGGGAACCTTCTGAAGTAGCTGTGCCATGTGCAGGTTGGGGGATTTCGCACAAGATGCAGAATTCCACCCTCTTTTGGCAAAAATAATTTTTGCAATAGCATTGTATTCTCTTCTGGATCTGAGTAGCAGCTACTCTCATGCAGTCCTAGCACATACATGCATGCACAGTCCTCCCAACTCCCTAAGGTCTTATGCCGAGTCTGCTCCATGCTTTCCTGTGTCCTATGTGGCGCTGTAGGCACCCAAGGCATGGGCTCTGCAGCCTGGGTTCAAATCTCTCCTTTCCACTTCCTCACTGTGTGGTCATAGGCTCATGACTTTATCATCCTGTGCCACTGATTTTTCATCTGTAAAATGAGGCAAGAATAGAGTCCACACATAGGCTTGTTAAGTGAAATAATTGAATTATTATATACAAAAAGCTTAGAACATTGCTCGGCATCTTGCAAATACTGTTAGGTAGCTTAGCATAGGGACCGGATCATCCATTACATATGCTCAGGTTCAAACTTCCGGCCAGGAAGGGGTGGTACACCTAGGTGGTTGTTACACCTGGATTGGCCCATCTGGGCCAGGTGAATTCAATCCAGCCAATGGGGTTGACCAGGACCATCAACCATGCCTCCCTATGGAGGAACTGAAAAGGCAGGATCTTGACCTCTCCGATGTCTCCCTTCACCCACTTTTCTGTTGTCCGTCCCCCAGGGAGGAGGTCACATGTAGATACTTGTAATCGGTTCCCTCTTTCCAATCCACCCTCCCGCTACCCTCCCAATATCACCACTCACAAATTATCAAGGTTTCTTGAGGGATGGGGGAGCGGGGAGGAAGGGGTAAAAATGAGGACTTGATTGATGCCAAGGGCTTATGTGGAGGCAAATGTTTTGAGAATAATGAGGGCAGTGAGTGTACAATGTGCTTTACACAATTGATGTATGTATGGATTGTGATAAGAATTGTATGAGCCCCTAATAAAACGATTTCAAAAAAAAAGAAAAGAAAGAAAAGGCAGGATCCTGGAGCCCACGTAGTGACTTTCTCTCCAGCAGCTTCTAGGCAAGCTGTGCAGGGGTGAGGGGCCCTGAGGTGCCTGTGTAAACCTGAAACTTCTTCTCTCAAAAAACTCACTTGGATCACAATCCAGGCTGCGGAGTGAATTCTTTCTCTCGCGAAGCCAAGGACTGAGGTATATTTCTCCCACGAGAGATCTAACAATAGTATCTCTTATTATATCATTAGGAGCCCTGGTGGTGTAGTGGACTATGCATTAACCTGCTAATCGCAAGGTCAGGGGTTTGAACTGACTAGCCCCTCCGTGGGAGAAATATGAGGTTGTCTATTTCTGTAAGGCAATCGTTCTCAACCTTCTGAATGCCGCCACCCTTTAATACAGTTCATGTTGTGGTCACCTGCAACCATAAAATTATTTTCATTGCTACTTTATAACTGTAATTTTGCTATCATTATGAATTGGATGACCCCTGTTAAAGGATTATTTGATCCCCAAAGGGGTCGCGACCCACAGGTTGCGACCCCTGCTGTAAGGATTTAAAGTCTCCAAACCCCAAAGGGGCAGATCTTTGTCCTATTGGGAGTCAATAAAATGGTAGTTAGGTTTTTTTCTGCATCAGTATCAGATTCTGGTGGCAATCTCAGTCATCCTGCATTGTGGTCTGGTTTGAACTCCGGAAATGACTGCCCTGGTTTGAGGTGAGGGCCACGGTGCTTCAGTGGTAGACCTCTCATCGTCTTTCACCGGGAAGACCCGGGTTTGATTTGCAGCCAATGTGCCCCAGACTGTCAGTGAAGGTTTGTGTGTTGCTACGACACTGAGGCTTCAGTGGTGTTTCCAGACTGAAACAGAATAATGAAGAAAGACCTGATCATCCCCATCCACACATTGACCTATGGCCCACCACTGTTGGCTTCCTCTCCCAGTCCTGGTGGTAGCACAGATTGGCACAGATTGCTCCACTGCCCATGAGGTGCCCATGAGAGGCTGAGTCGACAACCACAGTCAAGATTAACAGCTTAAACTCCATTCTGGGTCTATGGAAACAAGAACAACCTTCTGAAATGAGGTCACATTGCTATTTGGGACTGGGAGGATGCCTTTGTGATATGGATTGCACTCTGGATCCCGAGGGGGACTTTTAAACACAGCCACATAGCAGCTCCGGAAATTGTCATAGTGAGAAGGCAGGTTAAAAAAAAAAAAAAAAAGCTTTTACTGGCTTGCTCAAAGGAGGCTGCGGGTAGATTGTGGGGTGGAAAACTCCTCTGGAAATGAAAAGTTTTTTTCCTTACATATGCATCATTTCTTCTGGTCCTGAAAGAAAACACAAAGCAGACGAGAGAAGGAAACGGAGACTAGCAGTCATCTTGTTGGTATTCCCACAGCACCCCCTCCTTAAGCACTTGCTGCCATCTCATCCAACTCCACTCAGTGTATTTCCACCCGGCAATGATGCAGAAATGTCTGCGTACTCCAGTTTGATTGTAGTCGGGCAACGTTTATGGCTTTGACGTTCAACTGAGCATGGCAGGACGTCTAGAAACAATTATAACCAGCACCTGCTCTGTCTGTGCTGTGGGCAGGCAGTGACGGATTCCCAGCCTCTGGAACCCTAGTGTTCCCTCCCAGCTCAGGATAATGACGGTGACACTCGGCCCCCTTGTTGTCTGGGGAGCTCAAGGAGCTCTCCTCTGAAACCTCAACTTATGGGCATTTCTTTAAGTGAAGACATCAAATTAGTGACTGGAAAGGAAGGCGTAGGAGATGATTATTGGCCACAAGACAAGCCTCAACCGCCTCCAGAGAGCATGTCTCCTAAGTACCAAGTCGGCGGCGACAGCTAGGGGGCCCTGGGTCACCGGGTGGTGTTGAGCGGGGACTCTGGGGCCCCGGCGTGGGACGCTGGCGGGTGCAAGTTCAAGAGGGTCAGGGGCTGATGCCTCCCCACGCCCCTGCCCTCCCCCAGCAAGGGCGCTCTGGGGTGCTTGGTCCTTGAGGCCCCGGCTGGCGGGGCCGCCCACGGTCAAGGCTTCGGGCACAAGCGCGGGTGCGCTGAGGCCTGCGCCTTCCGGGGGTCTGGGCTCAAGCAGGTGGTCGCGGCGGCTCCGCGGGCGGGCGGGCGCCCAGCAGGATGACCAACGTCCCCCGGCGCGTCGCCGGCACCCAGCGCCCGGGCGTAGAGGCGGGCGGGGGGGCTGCGCTCCGCTGCCGCCAGGGCCCCCTCCTTCCGCGCCCCCCCCCGCGCCAGGTGAGCCCGGCCTGGGCCTCGGCGGGCGGCGGGGCTGCCCTCTCGCCGCCCTCCAGCGCCCCTCTCGCCGCCTTCTAGGGGCCGGGCCGTGCCGAGCCGGGCGGCCGCCAGCCGGGGCTGGGGGTTGGGAGGGGCGGGGGTCACGGGCGGGTCGCTCGTTCAGCCGCTGGCGGGGGGCGTGGCCGGGCGGCCGCGCGCGAGGCCGGGCCAGCGGCCGCCACGCCCTGGGGCTCAGACTCCGACTCCGGCTCGGCTTGCCCTGGCGGCGGTGGCGCCGTGAGGAGGAGTCCGCGCTCCTCTGTGGCGGCGGCGGCGGCCGGCTCCAGGCCGGGTTTTGGCGCCGCCCGCCTGCTGCCTCCTGGCGGCTCCTGAACTCCAGCCCCCTCTCTATCAGCCTCTCACTCCGTCTCAATATGTCTCAAGATGGCGGCCAATGTGGGATCGATATTTCAATATTGGAAGCGCTTTGATTTACAGTAGCTGCAGGTCAGGCTTCTCTCTCGGCCTCTCGCTCGGGGGTGGGGGCTGCGGGCGGTCGCGCCCTCCCCGGGGACGCCGGGCTGCCTTGCCGCCGGGGAGCCGCGGCGGAGGGGAGGAGGGGGGTGCCGGAGAAATCGGGGCCGACTCGGGGACAAGTACCTCTCACTCCCCGGCCCCCATTGATAACTCGCTTGATCGGAAATTGATCCTCTTTGTTCAATTCATCGATCAGCCCAACATGGCGCCGGCAGCCGCCGCCGCCGCCACTGCTGCCCCTGGTGTCTGCCCCCTCCCCTGGCGCCCCCGGCCCCGAGCCGCCGCCGCCGCCGCCGCCGCGGGACCGGGAAGGGGGCGGCCCCAGGCGCCAGCGGGGTGCGCAAAAAAAAAAACAAAAAAAAAAAGAACCTGAGGAAAGTTGTGTTTTTCATTGCTGTCTCATACCCTGTATTCTTTTATCTCCTCTCTGAGATCCTTCTGTAAGGGGATGTCCAGTGCACTGGAATTAGGTTTTGGGTCTTTACCCGGCCGTCCCCTCTCATTCTCCATGATAAGATTTTTTTGTTCTCATGATGCCTGTTGCCTTATCCCTTTGAAACTTTGTGATCACACAGGCTGGTATGCTTCCTCCATGTGGGCTCTGTTGCTTCTGAGCTAGATGGTTGCTTCTTTACCTTCAAGCCTTTAAGACCCCACACGCTATATCTTTTGGTAGCTGGACACCATCGGCTTTCTTCATCACATTTGCTTATGCAGCCGCTTTGTGGTCAGTGATCGTGTAGGGAAGGTGAGCATCGTTTAATGCCAATTTAATAGAACAATGTTCTTGCAATGAACGAGTCCTTGAGCGGAGACCCTATGTCCATCTGCTACCTTAATACTAAATCTATAAACATATGGACATAGATCTATTTCCCCATGCCCCTTTGTAAATATATGTACATGCCTTTATTTAGACATCTATAACTGGCCCTTGCTTCCCAGCTCACTCTTCTATACC
Source organism: Tenrec ecaudatus (assembly GCF_050624435.1). Classification (NCBI taxonomy): domain Eukaryota; kingdom Metazoa; phylum Chordata; class Mammalia; order Afrosoricida; family Tenrecidae; genus Tenrec; species Tenrec ecaudatus. Next base: position 132,420,280 of record NC_134533.1, on the reverse strand, counting down.
CTTTGATTTTCCTCTTGTGCCCACTGCCATGCTCAGTCTTCCTTTTGGTTTCAGTAATTACTCTTGGTTACATTACCCTTGATCACGCCCTACCAGGCCTCGTGCATCCCCCTCACCACCGATTTCCATCACTTTTTGTTCCCTTGTCTCTGGGTTTCTTTACACCACTTCCTTTCCCCCCACCGTGCTCACTCCCATGCCCAATGGAAAGGGCCGGTCACATGTTTACTCCTCCAGATTGTTCATCCAGCCTCTCTTAATTAGACAGACCTGTAAAATTAATAACATGCACAAAATAAGACTGAGCAAAACCAAGCAGCGAAAAGAAAAAAACAAACAAAAATGTAAACAAAACCCAACCAAAATCCAATGACACTAAAAGAAAACAACACTAACCAAGAAAGAAAAGTACAAGGACTGTGTGGTGAACTTTAAGAGTGTTTTCCTGTCCAGTCTGTTGGGGCACCGAGCCCTGACCACAAAGTCCACCTTTGGCATTCCCCGGGGACTTTGATGCTCCATTTTCTTTCCCTTCCGCTGCACTCTCTTAGTGTCATGCCTCGAGGTGGCAGGATCAGTTCGGGCGCAGCTCCCACACTGTGTCTCCAGTGTTGTCCCCTCTAGGGCTATGGGTCTTTGAGGGACGTTTCTCATCGTGGGGCTGCCCGTGTGGTCTTCTCTGTGGACTGGCTTCTCTGATTGGGAACATCATCCTCAAGGTGTATTGGGCCAGGATGTGCTCCTTTCTCCCCTCCTCCCCCTTGTTCTGCCCTGTGTTCTCTGATCAGATATGTCCCTCTCCGCGAGCTGCAGATCCGGTGCCATCCTGTGAAATACAATCTTTGGGGGCTGCAAGGATGTTGGTGGGTGGGTGTCAGCTCAGATCTTTTGGGAGTCCAGGAGATATTGACTGTTCGATGGGCACAGTTCTGTGGGGCACCGTGCTCTTGGTCCAGACGCTGGTTGTGAATATGACTTTGTTTTTAACCAGTTGTGTGTCTCTGGGTCAACTGCTGTGTGTTTTTGAGTGAGTTTTCTCATCTGGAAAGTAAATGTACTGGATTATCCAGACTCCCATGTCAGCAAGTTATCGAGAGGAGTTAATCAGAGGCTATTTCATATAGTGTGTACCTGCGCGCTGCAATCTAGACCTGGGGTGGCAATTATGAGCTCAGGATAGAGATGGTGTCCAGGAGGTAACATACGTGGCTCCATATTGAAACAGGAAGCCCACTGTGGAGATTTGGTCCTTCCGTTGATGTCCACTGGCCACCTAGTCTCCTGCTATAACTGCTTCACTGGCTCAGCAGCTGAGCCAGGAGCCAGTGCCATCATAACCAGGTGGCTACCTCGGAAAAAGGGCAGATAGATATTTGTTATCTTGTTGTCTTGGGGAGCCCACCTAACCTCCATGCAAACCTTCTGGTGTGAGTTATCTGTGGAAGGAATCATAGGCTCACAGTAATTCACATCTTTCTTTTTGACAATGTGCCCGTATTCCTTTCTGAACCTGAGAAGGTGGCCCCTGTGTCCACCAAGAAATTTACTGGCTGGCCTCCTACATGGAGAGTTAGCCTGGGCTTTTGGCGGCAAAGTGAAACAGAGCCCTGACCCCTTTATTCAGCTTCTTCAAGCATTATTGTCTCTTGCTTGGGTCTCTCTAGGTGCAGATGAGGCCCGTCCACTCTAGTGGAGGGTCGTGCACCTCTCCTGGGGTTTTCAAAGCACTGATTTTTCCAGTGTCGTTCTTTCCTGCAGTAGGCACATTGATCCTTCCCCATGGCTTGGCGGTGCCCACAGGTTAGTCTCTCCGTGAGTGGGCCATGCTCTCCTTTTCCTGAGTCTCTAGGGTCTCTCATGGCAATTTCTAGTATTTTAGCTAGTTTCTTTGTCTCTGTCGTGCTAGGGTCATCTCTGTTGTTATACATTCAATGAGCCACTTGTACCAAATCACTAAGATTTTTCCCTTCAAACCATTCCAACTTCTTTTTCATGTCTGAGGCAGACTGACTGAGTCATAAAGGCAATACTTATTGCCCTCCTGTTCTCGGGGCCTCCGGGCCGTGAAGGGTATAAAGCCCATAGGCTTCCATCAGCCACTCTAGAAAGGCAGGCGGACATTCTCTTATAAGAGCCTGAAAATTCTCACTGACCTTAGATAAATTCATAGGTTTCCTAGCTCTTCCGCAGAGGGTCATGTAAGAGCAACGGGTGATACCTGGTAAAGCCCTCTGGGCCTTGCTAGGAATTGAGATCCCACATTGTTGGTGTAGTGTCCAAAAGAGTTTCTCTCAAGTGGGGAGTGCCCGCTCGCTGACCATCAGGTTCGCTGACTGCTTACTGGGCCTCTGTCTGGAAGGGCTACCCTTCCTCCGTTGTGAACAGCAACTGGAGAAGTTGCTGGCAATCATTCCAGGTGGGCTGATGAGTATGGAAGACATAACAGTACTAGTGTGTGTGTGGGGCTACTGGTTGGGGGTGGGGGTGAGGTTGGGGGGCCGGTGGGAGAGGGAGTTACTCAATAAGGGCATGTTAGAAATTTTCTATTTCTGTCCCCTAGAAACCTTATAGGGCGGGGGTGGAACCAAAGGGTCTGAAGCCTTCTCTCCCACTCCCAGAGTTCTCCTGCAAAATGGTATAAAACCAAGTAGGGGAGAGAGATCGGGAGGGGAGGGAAAAGGAGGGGGAGAGGGAGAGTTTGGGGGAGGGGGACGGAGAGGGATGGGCTCCACCTATGTGGTTTTGGGACCTTGTAACGTTTGTTTTTCCGGTCCTGCCATGTTTCCTGAAACCTTGGAAACAAGGACCCTTTCTTTGAGGGAGGGAGTAAGTCTTTTATATTTGCAGGCTTTTTAGTGGCAATGTCAGCCCACACTTGAATTAAAGGAATCAGATCGGGATGTCCTGGTTCCCCTTAACCATAACTATGACCTCTTAGTAATAGGGGATGGGAAAACTAGTCTTGCGTGGGTCAATCAGGGACTCCTTCTGCCCCATCACTTTTAAACAAATTTTAGTGTCTCCAAGCTTTTGGGTTGAAACCACATCCTCTTGGTGAACACCTAGAGCAGGGGTCCTCAAACTACAACCTGTGGGCCACATGCAGACAGCCGAGGACATTGATCCTTTCTGTCGGGTGTATATGCCCCCTTTTTTTTTAACTTCAAATCAAGATGTGCAGTGTGCACATGAATTTGTTCGTAATTTTTGTTTTTTTTAAACTATAGTCTGTCCCTCCAATGGCCTGAGGGACAGTGAACTGGCCCCCTTGGTAAACAGTTTCAGGACCCCTGCCTTAAGGTATCCTGGACTTAGGGGTTACTAATCTCCCTGCCCTGAAACATCCCTGCTGTTGTGGGAGGCTACCCGCAACCCGTTGTGGGAGGCTACATGGGAATTTGGACCCCGGGTAATTTACAAGCCTTTACTCCAATTGAACCCAAGAAAATTCAAAATAACTTAGGTAGTTACTCTATTTTGGTCACTATTGACTCCTCCTGTACTAGCCCATTATTTCCATTTAACGCTATAACGCGGAATATGATGTTTTAATAGCATTTTAAAAAATGTATATATATATATATATATATATATATATAACTATGAAAGTCCACAGCAAAAAAAAATAATTTTTTCCCAAAATTATAATTGAAGCAGTATAGGGTTAAAAAGAAGGATGGGTCTTATCAGCGGGTCCAAGACCTTAGCATCATAAATGAATCAGTTTGTACTATTTAAGAGTGTAAAAAAAATTGATGGAGGGATTCAGAGAAAATGGCGACCAGATAGGACCCATCTATCTGGAGCTCCTGCTGCCAGACCAGAAAAATAGGAAATTAGGTGAAGGAAACGGAGAGGTGGAGTTTTTTGTTCCCTTGTCTCTGGAGTTCTTAACACCACTACCTTTCTTCCCACCTCCCTCTCTCGCATGTCCTCCAGGATGTGCAGTTCCGTTTTTTTTTCTCCTCCAGATTGTTCGTTCAGCCTATCTTATTTAGACAGACCTGTAGAGGCAATAACATGCACAAAAACAAGAAAGAACAAAACCAAGCAGCAAAATAAACAAAACAACAAAAATCCAATTACAATAAAAGAAAACAAAGGTCAACAAGATAGAAAAGCTCATAGATAGTTTAAGGACTATGTGTTGGCCTTTAGAAGTGTTTTCTAGTCCAGTCTTTTGGGGCACCAAACCCTGACCCTAAAGTCCACCTTTAGCATTTCCTTGGGATCTTGCTGCTCCTTTTACTTGCTCTTCTGCTGTACCCCCTTAGTGTTATGCCTCGGTGTAGCGAGATCAGTTTGGGGGTAATTCCCACACTGTGTCTCCAGTGTTGTCCCCTCTAGGGCTATGGGTCTTTGAGGGACGTTGTGTCTCGTCGTGGGGCTGGCCATGTGGTCTTCTATGTGAACTGACTTCTCTGAGTGGGAACATCATCCTCAAGGTCTGGTGGGACAGGATGTGCTCCACTCTCCCCTTCTCCCCTTCATCTCTGTGTGCTCTGATCAGATAATGTCTCTGTCCAGGAGATGCAAATTCAATGCTATCCTCTGAAATAAAATCTTTGGGAGGGGTTGTGGGGAATATCTGCTCAGATCTTTGGTGTGTCCAGGAGAGAGGGACTGCTCGGCTGGGCACAGCCACGAGGGGCTCAGAACTCTGGCTCCAGAAAATGGTTGTAAGTTTGGCTTTGTTTTTAACCAGTTGTGTGCCTCTGGGTCAACACCTGTGTTTTTTTGAGTTAGTTTTCTGATCCGAAAAGTAAAGGTACTCCATTGTCCAGACTCCCATGTCACCAAGTGATCGATAGGGGCTAACCAGAGCCTGATTCAAATAGTGTGGATCTGTTAGGTGCCTTCTAGACCTGGGGTGGCGATTCTGAGCCCAGGACAACAATAATGTCCGAGAGGTGATATAGGTGGCTCCATATTGAAACAGGAAGACCACTGTGGAGATTTTGTCCTTCCACTGATGGCCACAGGCCACCGCCTCACGTCCTGCAAAAACAGTTTCCATGGCTCAACAGCCAAGCCAGGGGCCAGTGCCATAAAAATCATATGGCTAACTGGGACAAAGGGCAGACAGATATTTTTTATCATGATGTCTTGAGAAACCCACCTAACCTCCATGCAAATCTTCTGGTGTGAGTTATTTTTGGAAGCAATCATATGCTGACAGTAATTCAAATCTTTCCTTTTGACAATTTGCCTGTACTCTTTTCTGAACCTGAGAAGGTAATCCCTGTGTCCACTAAGAAATTGACTGGCTGGCCTCCTACTTGGACAGTTAGCCTGGGATCCTGGGGACCAAGTGAAACAGAGCACTGACACCTTCATTCAGCTTCTTCAAGCATTATTGTCTCTTGCTTGGGATTTTCTAGGTGTGGATGAGGCCCGTCCTCTCTATTGGAGGGTTGTCTGCTTCTCCTGGGGTATTCAAGGCACTGATTTTTCCAATGTCCTTCTTTCCTGCAGTAGGCACATTGATCCTGCCCCATGGCTTGGCGGTGCCCACAGGTCAGTCTCTCCGTAAGTGGGCCATGCTCTCCTTTTCCTGAGTCTCTGGGGTCTCTCATGGCAATTACTAGTATTTTAACTAGTTTCTTTGTCTCTGTCGTGGTAGGATCATCTCTGTTGTTACACACCCGCTGAGCCACTTGTACCAAATCACTAAGATTTTTCCCGTCAAACCCTTCCCACTTCTTTTTCATGTCTGAGGCAGACTGAGTAATAAAGGCAATACTTATTGCCCTCCTGTTCTCGGGGCCTCCAGGCCGTTAGGGATATAAAGCCCGTAGGCTTCCATCAGTCACTCTAAAAAGGCACGCAGACATTCTCTTGTAAGAGCCTGAAAATTCTCACTGACCTTAGATAAATTCATAGGTTTTCTAGCTGTTCCACTGAGGGCCTGCAAGAGAAACTGGTGATACCTGGTTAGGCCTTCTGTGCCTTGCAAGGAGTTTGGATCTCACATTTTTCGTGCAGTGGCAAAAAGAGTTTCCCTCACATGGGGAGTGCCTGCTGTCTGACCATCATGTCCATTGACTGCTTACTGGGCCTCTCTCTGGCAGGGCTACTGTACCTGTGTTGTGAACAGCACCTGGAGAAGTTGCTGGCAATTTCTGGAGGTGGGCTAATGCATATGGAAAACCGTTTCTATCAAGGAATCAGACCTGCTTTGTCAGAAAAAGGGATTTTGTTGATTCCAATTATACAAATCACTGGAATACAAGGGGATATATACCCAAAAAGGGACTCAGGGGTCTTCCCCAGGTGTTGGGGCTGCTTGCCTTGAGTGTAGAATGGCTGCTGCCGAATCATCCTTCTTGGGGGGTGGGGCGGTCGAGATCCCATACCAGCCCTAGTGTATGTTGGGGTGTGGACTCAGAAAGGAGTTATGAGTATTTCTCTCTCTCCAGCCCCATGCACCTGACAGGGTGGCAGTGATAATGAAGGGTCGTAAGCTAGTTCTCCCACTCCCAGAGTCCTCCTGCAAAAAGGAATAAAGACGAGACGGAGGGGTATGGGGAGGGGTTGGGGAAGGGCAGCCTCCACCTTAGTGGTTTTAGGACCTTGGGTCTATTTTTTTTCTGGTCCTGCCATGTTTCCTGAAATCTTGAAACAAGAACCCTTTCTGTTGCAGGAGGAAGTAAGTCTTTTGTTTATGCTGGCTTATTAGTGGCAATGTCATTCCACGCATCAATTTTAGGGATCAGATAGGGATGTCCTGGTTCCCCATAAACATAACTATGAACTCTGAGAAATAGGGGAAGGGAAAACGAGTCTTGCATGGGCAAATCAGGAACTCCTTCTGTCCAATCACCTTTAAACAAATTGCGGAGTCTCCAGGCTTTAGGGCTGAAACTACATTCTCTTTGTGAGCGCCTAGAGCAGGGGTCCTCAAACAATAGCCTGTGAGCCACATGCGGATAGCCGAGGACCTTGATCCTGTCCGCCGAGTGTTTGTGCCCCGTTTGTTTGTGTGTTTTGTTTAAACTTCAAAATAAGGTATGTGCAGGAAGCATAGGAATTTGTTCATAGTTTTATTGAAACGATAGTTCGGCCCTCCAACTGATCAGAGGGACAGTGAACTGGTCCCTGTTTAAAGAGTTTAAGGACCCCTGGCCTAGAGAAATCAGAAATCCGTAGTTCTGGGGAGAGCACTCCTGTTAAGGAGGTTTCCTTTCTAAGCAAGCCCAGACAGTGGCAATTGGATCTCGGTGCACCTCGAAATGTTGTAGCCACTCTCCATTCCCAGAAAGAAAACTACTCCGACCGCTGGCAAGTTCAACAGAAAAAGTTTTTTTTCCTGAGCAGCCCCAGTCTAATTGTCCAAAGGTTTTTATACTTTTGCAATGTGCAGGTGTGCAAGCAGGCAGAGTAGAGAAGCAGGGTGTTGCAGTTAGTCATTCTTAGTTGAACAAAGACTGCTCTGGTCGCTCTCGCGAATCTTCTGAGCATCCATATCCTTTGGGACATTCCCTTGGGCACATCTGCACAGCCTACCTCCCCTATATCAGCTAGTTCATTTACAGTTCATAGCTACTTTATTTACTTTACATGGTGCCTTCTGTCAGCTCATAATGGCTTCACTCTTGTCAAGGCTGTTTAAGCTTTTCCCAGAGATCCTATATAGCCGCCATTGTGGCCATGGGGAAACGGGGCCTGTGACCCTGGCCAAGATGGTGCCCACCAGCCCAAACATGTGGAAGGGCACTGCCTAGGGAGCTGATTGAATAGACCTGGGAGTTAGCCCTGCCTTGTCCTGGGAGCCAAATATTTCCCTTTTCCCCTCCATTCCCTTTCTCCTGGCTTTTCAAACAAGCTGCTTTAGCCCTATAATGCCCAGCACAACATTTTTATAACATTTAATTGAAACTTATCTAGTACCAAACTTATAAATTATCAATGTGACAATTTGGTTACATTTCAAAAACATTGCACGTTTTATATATTTGAATGCCATATATACATATTGATAACTATGAAAGTAAAGAATAAAAATGTTTAAAATTATTTCCTGAATTTAAAACTTGAGGCGTTATAGTGTTAGTGTTCTACCAGTGTAGGTTTGTTCCTTGTTACAGGCTGGTTTTCCGTGGCCCAGGCTTAGGCCAATGGCATATGGAACCCTTCCTGTGTAACTGTTACCTTTAGGCTTTCAGTGTTGCTGCTTAAGGCACTTTTGGGGAAAGCTCTTACTACACAGTTCCACTGCCACGATGTTCCAGACAGAAATTCCAATTCCCTTAAGGTTCCCTGAGCTTCCAGATGCCCCTTCCCTTCAGAGATTTGAGAGTCTGCTCCCGCCAGCAGGCATCTTGGAGGGCCGTGGGGCCATTCCAAGCAGTGGTTCTCCTAGCTTGTCTAGAATAATGGTTGGACTTAAAGTCGACCTCAGTGAGTTGTCTTTGATCCCTTACTTCTTGCTGGGGCATCTTCCTGAGGCAACAGATTCAGGGCAATAAAGGGCTCGCTCTCAAGTGGGGTTTATTGACCTTGAGGCAGCAAGCTCTACATAGCCTTCTTTTGTGCTTTCTAGATGGGACTTAGCAGCTTCATACTCAGGAATTGCCCCCTTGCATGAATCCTGTCCAATTGGGATAGAGTTGACACAGAGGCTAGACAAACAAAAGCTGATACACTATGCAACTTTATTTGAGAAAGGAGAATGGTGGCCAGAGAATGGTACACTTTCCCTTCTAACCCTGATTCACCTGGAACAGTTTTGTAAAGTGATTGGAAAGTGGGCCGAAATGCCAGAAGTTACAGCATTTCTCCTTTTGAGGAGCAGTAGAGACCTTCATCCCCAGTGCACCCAGGAACCCCTAAGGCAGGCATCCTCAAACTGTGGCCCGTGGGGCACATGTGGCCTGACGACATTTATCCCACCCTCAGGGTGTTTTTGCTGCCTCTGCATGTCCTACTTAGTAGCCGATTCGTGCAATGTGCATAGGAATTTGTTCATAGTTTGGTTTTTTTTAACTATAGTCTGGTGCTCCAACGGTCTGAGGGACAGTGAACTGGCCCCCTGTGTAAACAGTTTGAGGACCCCTGCCCTAAGGGATCCTGGACTTAGGGGTTACTAATCTCCCAGCCCTGAAACATCCCTGAACATTCTACCCGTTGTAGGAGGCACCATGGGAATTTGGTCTCTGGGTAATTTACAAGTCTTTTATTCAATTTGAAGCCAAGAAAATTAAAAATGACTCAGACACTTACTTTCTTTTGATCCCTGTTGACTCCCGCTGTAGTATTCCAATATTACAATTTAACGCTATAACGCATGACCTTTTCATTCCATTCAATTAAATGTGTGTGTATAGATAGATAGATAGATAACTATGAAAGTAATTAATGAAAACAAAATTTGTTTGACCAAAGTTAATAATTGAGGGATAATAGGATTAAATAGAAGCATGGTTCTTAGCAGTGGGTCCAAACATTAGGATCATAAATGAAACAGTGATCTCAGTGCACCCAGTAGTTCCCAAACCCTGTACCCTCATAGGGGAAATTGTGGATGCTTTTACTCCCGTGCCTATACTTAGAACGAACAAACACACATGCCTGATAATCCTAAGATTTTTTTTGTTTCCTGTGACACTCACCTAATTTCAAGGGCACTGCCACCTCACAAGCCTAGCCTTGCCTCAGTTAAACTGTTCACCCTTTTGTCCGTTTGTTTGTTTTTCCAGAAGTTCTCAAGTTACCAAGCCCTCTGAACCAAGTGTGCCACCTCTAGGACCACCATCTCCTGGACCACCTCAACCTTATCCATCCTAGACCTGAATGGACAACCCCTCCCAGCAGAGTAGAAAGGGTATGGACCCAAAGCCCCACTTCACCCTTTTGCCAGCAGGAAGGACCTAAAGATGTCGTCGCCTTGTACCCCAAAGATTTGGGTCCATATCTCTTCAGGGTGTAAATTTTAGGTAGCTAGCATAGGGACTAGGTTGTCCATGATACATGCTCAGAGGGCCAAGCTAGCCACCCAGGAAAGAGTGGCACACCGAGCGTGCTCAGAGGTCCAGGTTTCCAGTCAGGAAGGCCAGGTACACCTGGGTGGGTGCTGCACCCACATTGACCCACCTAGGCCAAGTAAATTCAATTCAGCCACTGGGGTCCACCAGGGTTGCCTACCATGCCTCCCTATCTCTCCTAAAACACAATTGGATCACAAACCTGGCTTTGGCGTGAATTCTTTCTCATGCAGAGCCAAGGACCAAGGTATATCTGTCCACAGAGAGAAAAACCTAGGAAAGCTCTTTGGAGGCAGCAGCACTGCACATGAGTGGCTATTGGATACTGTTTAGATGCATGGCTTTCTATTTGGAACTTTTTTTTTGTCTCACCTGAATGGAAAGGAAGAGGTAATACTTCTGGATCACACAGTATCCATGTCCACAAATGAGCTGCTCATTCCACAGTCCTGGCAGTGCCTTTTGAAAACCCTCTGCTTTAGAATGTCACTCCTTGAAGATGGCAGTGGGAGTGGCTGGGGCCAAGTATGCTGCCTCTTACTCCCAGTTGCAGGTTTCTGGATGCTGATTGTATCTCTTACAGCATCAATTAGTGGGCTTGTTGTCTGCCTCAGGCTTTGTTCACAGAGATCCTCCAGCTAGGTGGTGGTGTGTGCGCATAAGCAGAGGCTTCCTGCCAATCCCCCATGAGTAGTAGAGCTCCCATGGTGTGGACTCCATGAAAGCCGTGCTCCAGCCAGCAGGATTACAAAGGAGGGTGGGCCCGGCAGGACAGGAGGGCCATTGCCCCTATGGAATGACCTCAGAACCCCGCCTCCCTCCCTGTCCAGCTCCTGGGACTATGGGCCCTAAGCTTCATGCCTGACTCAGGAATAGACACAGGGTGAGGCAACTCCAGGAGGTGATTTTGCTGATCTAATCCAGCCTGAGATCATCCTTGCATGTGCCCTCTGTCCAGACCTTTTTTTAAATTGTTCATGCAACACTAACCACAATGCATATATACATCGGTTGTGTAAAGCACATTTGTACATTCATTGCCCTCATTATTCTCAAAATATCCACTCTCCACCCCACCCAAGCCCCTGGCCTCAGCTCCTCATTTTTCCCCCTCCATTCGAGCTACCCTTGATAATTTACTAATTATTTTCTCATATCTTGCACTGTCTGATGTTCCTTCACCCACTTTTCTGTTGAGGTTAAATGTAGATCCCTGTATACGGTTTCCGTTTTCCAACCTACCCTCCCTCCACCCTTCCCGAGTCTGCACTCATAACACTGGTCCTCAAGGGCTCATCCACCCTGGATTCCCCATGTTTCCTGTTCCTATCTGTCCAAGTGTACATTCTCTAGTCTAGCCTGATTTGTAAATTAGAATTGGGATCATGATAGTGGGAGATAGGAAACATGTAGGAACTAGGGGAAAGCTGTGTTTCATCGTTATTATCTGGTACCTGTCTTGGTTTATCTCCTCCCTGACACCCTTCTGTTAGGGATGTCCAGAGGACTGTAAATGGGCTTTGTGTCTGTCCCCAGCAGTCCCCGCTCATTCGCAATAAGATTTTTTTTGTTCTGATGATGCCTGCTACCAAATCTTTTCAAAACCTCATGATCACACAAGCTGGTGTGCTTCTTCCATGTGGGCTTTGTTTCTTCTGAGCTAGATGGGCGCTTGTTTTCCTTTAAGCCTTTAAGACCTCACATGCTATATATTTGATAGCTGGGCACCATTAGCTTTCTTCACCACATTTGCTTATGTACCTGCTTTGTGTTCAGTGATCGTGTAGGGAAGGTGAGCATCATAGAATGCCAATTTAATAGAACAGTATTTTTGCAACGAGGGAGTCCTTGAGCAGTGGCCCAATGTCCATCTGCTACCTTAATACAAAACCTATAAATATAGGGACATAGATCTATTTCCCCATGCTCATATATTTAAATATGTACATGCCTTTTTTTAAACCTCTATAATTGACCCTTGCTTCCTAGCTTGCTTTTCTATTCCCTTTGATTTGCCTCTTGGGCCCACTGCCATGCTCACTTTTCATTTGTGCTTCAGTAATTCAGTAATTCCTCTTGGTTCCATTGGTTCCATTTCCCTTGATCACTCCCTACCAGGCCTCCTACATCCCCCTCACCACCGATTTGCATCACCTGTTCTTCCCTTTTCTCTGGGTTTCTTAACACCACTACCTTTCCCCACACCTCCCTCTCTCCCATGTCTCCCCAGAAGTGTTGGTCCTGTTTTCTCTCCTCCAGATTGTTCGTCCAGCCTATCTTATTTAGACAGACCTGTAGATGTAATAACATACACAAAACAAGACAGAGCAAAACCAAGCACTAAAAGCAACAAAACAACCAAAATCCAATGACAATGAATGAAAACAACTCAACAAGAAAGAAGTGGCTCATCGTTAGTTCAAGGTCGGTTTGTTGGCCTTTAAGAGTGTTTTCCAGTCCAGTCTGTTGGTGTACCAAGTACTGGCCTCAAAGTCATCCTTTGGCATTCCCTGGGTACCTTGATGCTTCGTTTTCTTGCTCTTCTGCTGTACCCCCTTAGTGTTATGCCTCGGTGTGGCAGGATTAGTTCGGGCGCATTTCCCACACTGTGTCTTCAGTGTTGTCCCCTCTAAGGCTATGGGTCTTTGAGGGGTGTCTTGTCTCATCGTGGGGCTGGCCATGTGGTCTTCTATGTGGACTGGATTCTCTGAGTGGGAACATCATCCTCAAGTCCTGGTGTGCCAGGATGTGCTCCACATTCCCCTCCTCCCCCTTCATCTGCTCCATGTGCTCCGATCAGATATGTCCCTCTCTCAGAGCTGCAGATTCACTGCCACCTTCTGAAATAAAATATTTGGCATGGGAAGGTGAGTTGGGTGGGAGGATCTGCTCAGATCATTTGATGGTTCAGGATAGATTGACTGTTTGGCTGGGGACAGATATGTGGGGCTTAGGGCTCTGGCTCCCAACACTGGTTGTGAATATGTCTTTGTTGTTAACCAGTTGTGTGCCTGTGGGTCAACACCTGTGTCTTTTTGAGTGAGTTTTCTCATCTGCAGAGTAAAGGTAATCCATTATCCAGACTCCCATGTCACCAATTGATTGAGAGGCACTAACCAGAGCCTGATTGAAATAGTGTGTACCTGTCAGGCGTGTTCTAAAAACACCTTAAAAGTCGTAAAAACACTATAAATGCCTTAAAAACCCTAAAACGTCTAAAATATTTCTAAAATGCTAAGACCACCCCTAAAGACCCTCTAAAACATCTTAAGACCATTAAATACATGGTAAAAGGCTTTCTAAAACACCCTAATGCGCCATAAGTCTTAAAAAAAACTCCTTACGTCCCGAAAACATAATAAATGCCCTAATATTATGCAAATGCCTTAAAACGCAAAATAAAGAACACGTGAAGCCCTAAAAACACGCTAAAAGTCTTTTAAAACCCCAAGAACATCCCTACAAAGCAACCCGAAGCACTATAAAACCCTGTAAAAGTCCAACAGCCTAATAGACATGAATTCACCATGAAAGCAAAAAATAATCCAACAAAACCCTAAAGCCCTGAAAACCAAAACCTAATCCCCGCAAACACTCTAATGCCTTAAGAAGCACCCTAAAATTTTAACAAAACACTAAAAGCCATAAAAACACATATAAGCCTAATAAACACCCTTAAACACTAAAATCACCCTAAAAGCCTTAAAATGTCTGAAAAGCCATAATATTCCCTAAAATTCAAATAACACTCTGAAGCCACAAATAACACACTAAATGCCTCCCAAAACATGTGGAACTTCCAAATCATATCCCTAGAAGATTCCCAAACCATGAACTTCCAAAACCACATAAATGCCCTGAAGACAACATGAAAGCCCCAACAAAACATAAAATGCTGGGGAAAAACACATAAAATATTTTAAAATACCCTAAAATCTCTAAGAAACCCTGTAAGATCACTAAAAACACCCCTACCTGCTAAAAAATACCTATACACTCCAAAAAATCACCCCTAAATCCCTTAAAAACTCCCTTAAACCTTATAAAACACCCTTAAAGCCCAAACCACCCTAATGCGCAAAAAAATTAAATGACCCCAAATGACCTTAAAGCCCTAAAAATCACATGCCACAAAAAAATCCTAAATGACCCCAAAATTCCAACTCAAAGCCAGCCTACAAGTCTTTTATGAGAACAGTTTTATCTTTCTACCAAGGAGAAGTTTGTAGGTTCAACCCCTGACCTATGCCCTTACCATATGAAGTTAGTAATCAGTGGTTTTGCAATTCTTTGAAGAAAGATGAGGGTAATTTTATCAGGAGTGAATTAAACTTGTCTAGTGCCTTGAGTAGAACTGATAACTGTACTACATTGAGTCGTCTGGTCAAGGAGCATGGGATATTATCCCATTTGCTGAGGTCACACTTGATTTCTTGTAATTTCTGTAGTTTTCCTCATATAAATCTGTTGTTTTTTTATTCAAGTATAGACATAGATATTTTCATTTACGCTTGGCTATTGTAAATGGTACTACCTGAAAATGTGTATTTCATTAATTATTATTTCTTGATCTATTTCTTCATCCTTCGAAATATTATCAGTTTGTTGTGGTAGATAAACATTAGGACTTTGCATAACTTAGAAATATTACATTTCACAGAAAAATCATATTAATTATGTCGACAGAGCTATAAAAGGAATGTTGCCCTGAATATCTTCAGATATGACAGCTGTTTCATTGAGAAATTAAGCCAGACAGACACAATGTGATGTACATTTTGTTATTTTCATGTGGGTTCCTTCACTCTTCCAAAAAAATTAGGTTCATGAGCCCCTTGGGGAATGAGTTTGAGTTCAGATCAGATGTCTATTTATATATTTGAGTCCTGAAGCCCATTTGATGGACTGTTCTGTTGCTTCCAAAGTAGTCAGTCACTTCCCCACCAATTAGAGAATTTGTCCGAAGCAAAAGTAAAAGTGTGGCGTACGACATTTGACTGCACACCATCTAAAATCACACTCTCATTTGGTGTTGGCAGTTTTACTTGTATTTCAATTGTAAACTACACTTCAGAGTTCAGGCTAGTGAAAACGTTTCAGTGGAAAAAATTTGCACACAACTACGTGCAGTTTGTGATTCTGTTGTTCCCAAGCAAGGCTATGAGGACAAAGATGCACAAGCATGGGGGGCACTGCAGACAATGTGTGAAAGTTTCCAGGAGCTCAGGGGTGGACAGCGGCTGCTAATTCTCCCGTGCTGGCAGTGAGCTATGTGGGAGGGCTTTGTGTGAGGTCCCTGTGGGGTCTCTGAGAAGTCTCCATAAAGGATGCTGAGAACTTCATATGAAGTCTCTGTGCGAGGCCTCTGAGTCTCTCTGGAAGTCTCCAAGGAAGTATGTGTGTGAGGTTTCTCTCTCGGGTATGTGTGAGTGTCCTTGTGAGATGTCTGCTGAATTGTGGGGGGCGGGGGGCAGTTGTTTCGCTGAGGTCTCTGCAGGTCTGAGTGGGCTTCCCTTTGTTTGACCTCACAGCACCATATAAGAGGACCTGGTGGCAGGGGAAAGGGAAGGGGCTTGGTCCATGCACCCCTTGCTGTTCTTTCAGGGTCTTCTCTCCATCTCCGTGCACTTACCTAGCACGAACGGTAGGGTTCAGCAGCGGGTAGTCCGGTGTCCAGCTCTTCACTCTCTCTAGGAACACACCCAAGCTACCTGCTACCCAAGAGGCCCCAGATCCAGGCTCTGCAGATCCAGAATCTGATTTTTTACTGCCACAGTCACTCCAGAGGCTGCCTTGGCACAATCAGGACTCCAGAAACAACATCATGCTGCTGTACCAGCAGTCTCTGGGGCCTATGTCCACTTCCCTCCTCCACCACTGGTGTCAGTCCCCCCCCCCCCACCCCACACACACACTTGGTGTCCTGACTGAGGCATGGAGGTCAAGGCTCAGTGGATGTCTTCCTCGCCATCCTTTACTGTTTAGTTCAGTAAACAGTAAACCCTGGCCCACCAGGGGTGTTCTTTTAAGCACATGAGAATTTACTCTAGCGGATCAACTAATCATATTTTGGGGGGCCCTCCTGCCTTCTTCTATAATCTGGTGCCCAGGAAATAAAACCCTGTGTTAGAAGCACAGAGGAAACACTGACCACTATTGAACTGGTTTCCCTTATCAAGACAGGTGATGTCTAATCTCCGTGCACATCCTGATTTCCCAGGAGTCTCTAGGGGAAGGGAAGGCTGCTCCCAGTTGTGACTTTCTTTGCAGCACTCAGTCCTTAGAAGCCACTCTCTCCGGAGAACATTCCTAGAGCACGTGCACGCGTGTGTGTGTGTGTGTGTGTGTGTGCGTGTGTGTGAAGATCACCAGCCTGGGGTCATGTTTCCTGAGAACATTCCTAGAGTGTGCGCGTGAGTGTGTGTGTGAAAACCACCAGCCTGGGATCATGTTTCCTGAGAACATTCCTAGAGCGTGTGTGTGTGTGTGTGTGTGTGTGTGTGTGTGTGTGTGTGTGTGAAGACCACCAGCCTGGGGTCATGTTTGCTGAGAACATTCCTAGAGCATGTATGTGTGTGTGTGCGCACGCGTGTGTGTGCATGTGAAGACCACCAGCCTGGGGTCATGTTTCGTGAGAACATTCCTAGAGCGCGGACGCGTGTGTGTATGCATGTGTGAAGCCCAAAAGCCTGGGGTCATGTTTCCTGAGTCCTGGCACCCTGTTATTGACTCATCCCCACTCTACCCCACCCTGGCTATCAACTCATCCTTCCCCCAGTCAGGAGATGGAAATCAAGTAAAATAACAGTTTGTCGCCCCACTAAAGATAGTATTGAGAAAGTAACCTTCCCTGCTTGAAAGCTGTGCCTTTGCTATCCAACCCAGTGCTCTCTGTAGGAGATAAAGTTCTGCTGTGGGGGCAGCTAGCTAAAGCTGGGGTGAAGCACCTGGCCGATTCCCCTTTGTAAGCCTGTGTTAGCTCCGCTTGTGTCTTGCGTCATTTCTGGGGATCCTCATGCTCTTTGGCCCCCTTTGCTACGTCCAACGCTTCATATTCTTCTTCACTGTATCCTTCCCTACCCTGTGTCCATGGTGCCTAACCATTAGTGGTTATTACACAGACGCTCATCCTGTACCACTCAGCCTAAGCTGTTGCTCCTTCTCCGGGTTTATATACAGAGGAAGGCATGTGAGCTGTGAACCGGATTTTCCCTTGGTGCAGTGGGTGAGCAGAGTCCCCCGCTGGCAGCCTCCCTAGCAGTTCCCACCCACATGTGTCAGACCTGGGACTTCCATCCTGGAGGTTACCCTAGGCTGGGAGAGAGGCAAAGGTAGCAAAATATGTCATTTCACATTTTGTGACAGGTGTATTGAGGCGGAACCTCCATGCCAAACTTGGCAGCCTTCATCAAATGCACATGTGGGACTTAGACAGGCCGCCACATGTCTCATGCCTGCTTGGTACCATGAGACGCTACTTTGGTCTAAACCTCTTCTGGACCCTCGATGGAATTTCTTGGCTGGATTGCGCCTCTCAAAACCTATCAACTGCAGCCACATAACGTTGAAGACAAAGTAATGGCACCAGGGAACATTCTTCACTGTGTTGGGACCTTCTGAGGTTTTCACAGTAGGGGTGTTACCATAAATCATAAGAGGTGCAAAATGAAGAACTTGGGATGGTAGTGGGTGGGAAACACTGCTGAAAACCTCCTCCAGAGCCCTGCCCTTTGAGAAGTCAGAGCTAGTACTCAGAGAAGGAGACGCAGTATCTAACATAGTTAAAGGTATATTATGCCAACCTCGTCAATGAACTCATGTGGGGTTAATTGAAGGGCAGGGAGATCAATGGCTCTGTGAGCCTAGCCTTTCTGGTCTCTTGCTCTCTGATAGTGCCACCAGGGTGGATATGCATTTGTTAGGTCCCTAAAGCAGCTGGAAAGACTCATTTCCTGGGAGATCCCTGAGGAGAAGCCGCATGGACCTACCCTGTTGCAGCCCTGGTTTCTGCAGCAGCCTCATGGAGAACCTGCCAGCGCACGGACTACAATTTCCTCCTGCAGTCATTGTCTCCCCGTGTGTTTTTGGATTGTGAGGAGGACTTTGTAGATTGGTGTCAGACACATGGGATACTATTGGACTGGTGGTCTTAGATTGAACTGGGTTGGGATGCTTTTCAATGTTCACTTAACCTTTATATAAAACTCATAAAATATGAGTGTATGAATTTTGTTTCTCTAGTCTACACAGACTAACACACATGACACCCCCTCTAGATCCCGCCATGCAGCACAGAAGTCACACTTTAATGTAGGAGGGGG
Source organism: Tenrec ecaudatus (assembly GCF_050624435.1). Classification (NCBI taxonomy): domain Eukaryota; kingdom Metazoa; phylum Chordata; class Mammalia; order Afrosoricida; family Tenrecidae; genus Tenrec; species Tenrec ecaudatus. Next base: position 132,401,976 of record NC_134533.1, on the reverse strand, counting down.
AAAATCTCTATTATGGAACAATGAATATCATGGCTGAGAGAAGCCATTAGCCTGTGCAGAACAGGCTAAAGTGGCTGGCATGGATACTTTCCTACTAATCAGAGCAGAAGAAGCGTCTTCTAATTTGCCAGATAAGACATATTCTCGAAGACAGTGACGTGGGCAGTGGTAAGGGTAACTGGAGTAAGCCCACCTCCTCCGCCTCTGCTGCTGCAAGCTGACTGGGCACACAAACACCCTGGGGGGCAATGCCTGAGTGTGGCTTCTGATATTGAATCCCCTGAACGGACAGAAATTTGTGAATACATCCCTGATACAGGTGCTCGTGGTGGGAAGGCTCTGGCAGTCAGGTATCGCCTGGTGGAGGCAGGGTCTCACACTTGCCACTCTCCTGTGTTCTACAAAGAAAGGAGCCCTGCAGCTGGAGGAACATCCATTAACTGAGGCCTGCGCTTCTTTTCGTGGACATAACGTTGACGCAAGATACTCCTGATGACAGCCTGGTGTCCCCTCTAGGACTTGGCCAACATCTGTCGTGAGCACCTGAGCCTCCGTGACCTTGTTAGGAGACACTGGTTGTCTTTGAAGGGGCCCAAGGCTGTGACCACAGGGTAATACGGGCTTTCCTTTTTGCAAAGGATCACCGTGTCCTGTAGATTTTTTGCTGGAGCAAATCCACTGGACAAAGTGCTTCCTCCATTTTTTGCTGTGGCCCTCAGCAGGAAGCTGTCCCTTCTCTGGTGGGAGCTGTGAGGACTTGATCTCAAGGCACTCAGCCAATGCCTTGTCTTGCACAGGCTGGCTTAACCCACAGACTTGGGAGATGCCTCTTCCCGCTAATCCTTTTCCATGCTCTTCTGGATTGGGCCATTTATGAGTCTCCCTCTTGTCAGTGGCAACAGCATCCTTCCTTCTCCTTGTCGAGGGGTCCTGAAGGTTGGGGCTTTTGAGCTTCTGCTGCCCCATGTAACTTGCTCTAGCCACCACGAAGCCACTTGGCCCTTGACATATTGGCTTATCCCCAGTGAACAAATGCTGGGGGCGGCAATGGACCACCTGAGAAGGCAAAACATTGGTGGCAGTGAGCACATCAGTGGTGCAGTCCTGAAGGAGCCCGTCAACAGGACAGCATGGAGAACCATCCTCTGCCTCTACCTCCACCTGGAGCTTAATCTCACTGCACACTCGTGCTGTAAGGCTTGGCTTTTCAGGAACTGGAGCACACTTTCCAGGTAGCAGGAAACTTTTACTACATCCTAGAGCCTCGAAGCACCCCCGGGTCCACATCATTGGTTTGAGATTTTGCCAGCACACTGGTTTTGAAAGTGTCTCTATCGTCTAGCTCTATTGAAGAGGACTTCTTGACCACCACCAACCCTGTCTCTTTGGCTCTTGAAGATGGACATTCAGAGTTCACTTCCAATCTGGGGCCTCCTGGGGCACAACTAGCACCCTCTTTCCTTGACCCCTTGCTGGTCAGTACTGGATTTGAGGTTTGCTCTAGGCTCTCTCTCTCTGGACACTTACATTCTGGAAGGTTCTGCCAAGGATACTGGGCATGAAGGCTGGAAACGGCTGCCTGAGGGCCAATGAGCATCCACTGTCATTATCAAGTGGGGGGTAGGCTGGGGTTCCCTGAACAGGCTCCTCTGTAGGGGAGCAATCAGCAAAAGGACTCTCCAGGGTAGGGCTTGATTTCTTTGTGGTCACTCTCTCTCCCCAGTCTGCCTGACAGGGTTCTCCCAGGACCTTGGCAGCCTCAGTTACTAGGTTAGTTCAATACTTAGGGGTGGCTAAGCAGGTGGACTTTGGAAAGGACATTGCGTTGTCTTTTCTTGTCCTACAGAGGTTTGTGGGCTCAAGGACTTTGAGGGGCATGCACCACCTCTGCCTCATTTGGAGCCTTACGATATGCGAGTCCAGCACCTGTTGAGTGCCCGGGCTGAGAAAGGAAAGGCTCTGCGTTGTGTTCAGATCTTCCAGCTCTCCCCAGGAGGCCACATTGACAACATGTGGGTGGGTCAGGGAAATAGACAAAGCGTGCGTGGTCGCAAGACATGAACGGCAAACAATGCCAGGGATCTGATCCTTTCTAATCTGCTCCACCTTCCTGCACATGTGGACATTCAGGGTGTTTTCCAGTAGGATTTTATTTGGACCCCTTAGGGTGTAAGTTCCTGCGTTAATCCCCTTGTGTATCCTCAAATCACTTAACTCCTTTGAGTCGGCTCCCGGAGTTCCTTTTGGGCAGTAGTTTCCTGATCCACAGAGAGATAGATTACATTTGGATATTTTCCTCAAGTAATTCCCTTGTCCATTGACCGAGTTGTTCCTCAGCTGGACACCGGCTCTGCAGCACGCAGGCGACGGTCCAGGGTGTGTGCATCTTCCTGGGGACACCGTCTTCATTACATTCTTCCCCTGCTTGTCTCCAGGTGTTGAGCAGGAGCATTCGGGCTGCTTCATATCCAGACAAGTCCCTGGCCATTTTTCCTGAGGCTGCTTTAGTGTCAGAGACTCAAGAGTCCCATTGCCGAGGGGCCCCTGCAATTGAGGGAAGTTCTCTTGGCGGTGGAGCTCCGATTGCTTCAAGCAGCCAGGAAGCTTGGGGTCTGTCTTTGGGGTCTGGACCTTCTGATTGTCCTGGGGATGAGTGGGTTTGCGAAGACAAAAAGCTTCCTGGGGTGGTGGTATCATTAAGGGTAAAGAACTCTCACTTTCCTGTTGTTTCTTTAAAAAATGGCTTTCCAGCTGTTGAAGTGAATTTGGAATGCGTGATTGGGACTTAGTGTGGACGGTAAGACAGGATTCATCACAGGGACTCTTGTGAGGAGGAGGAAAAGGTACTGCGAGTGGGCCACGGGGCTGTGGACCGGGCGGAGTCAGGACTGTAGCCGGCGGTGGGGCCTGGGCTTGGCATGCAGTTGGAAGTAAAAGTTGGAATCGGCCTTCAGTGTAGGGCAAGGAGTGACGTTGCAACAAGAGTGGGTACTCTTTAGCTTGCATTTGAGCTGGTAAGGCATTAGGAATTTCATTAAATAAGACAGTGGGAAACTCTAGGGTAGATCCAGAGACCCTGAGAGCAGCTGCCAGAGACTCGCTGTGCAGAAAAGGTAGACCCCAGAAAAACTCACTGAATTTTTGTGGAAAATGCTTCTGAGCGCTGGGTATCTGCTCTGCTTTGATGCTGGCATTCCAGAAGGGCTGGGGAGGTGCAGTGATCTGCTCCCCATCGAGTGCCTTCAACATATTTAAGGCCTGCAGATGGTATTCTGATACACCCTTTCCTTTTTCTTCCCAAATATTCCATTTCTCTGCCTTTGTGATTTCTATTTCCAGCAGCTTGTGGACATTGGGGTTGAGCAAGGTGGGCCTCCCTACTTCCCCCTGCCTCTTTGTGGGTCCTTCCCGAAAGGTGTCTTCTTGGGGGTGCCAGGTAGAGTGCTCTTTCAGAGACCCAAAGTATTCCAAGGAGGGAAGCTGTAAGTTCTTGGCAGCTGCCCAACACTGGGGTGGGGAGGCAGTAGGGAGGCCTGTGGGATCTTGACTTGTGATGGCTGCCATGGCAGGTGTGGAGCAGCGGTTGTGTGGAGATGGGCTCTGCCTGGGCCTTGCCAACAAGTCATTCTGAGAATGAGTCCCTGTGGGGTGCGGGGCTGGTGAGTCCCAGAGAGTGCTTGGAGGCTGCAGGTAGGCCTTTGAATCCGGGGGTTTGGCACTGGGTGAGGGAAGAGCCAGTGGTGTGGGTGAAAGACTGTCAGGTTCATGGGAATGTGCGCAGTCTGGTGATTGACTCAAGGCGGGTAAGACATGAGAAGTTGAGATGCACATCTGGGCCCGTGGAAGGGTGGAGTTCTGAGACCTAGGTGTCCGGAATGGATGAGCCGCAGAACCGTGTGGGGCGCGCGTACCGACGTGGACTTCAGCCGTACCTCTATTTCGCCAGCTACCAGAGAGGGCTTGAGCTTTCTGTTGACCAAAGCTGCCAGTGTCAAGTGGGTTTCCCAAGTGGCTGCAGGAGACAGAAGGACCAGATTACAGCCAGGACTGAAGGGGCAAGAGACCTAGCAGGCTAGCAAGGGTCGGTGCAAGCTCAGCCCCTCCCCAAGCCTTGATGGCCTGCTCTTCCTGCCCCACCCCACTGCCCGGGACTCCTGTCATTCTCTGCCCATCCCTGAAAGTGTCCCCCAAACCAGCGCATCCCAGCTGCTCTGCAGCCCGAGGCCACACAGGCACCCTGGTTGGAAGATGCACCCCGCGGTGAAGCAGGAAGGTTACTTACTTCTGCCTAAGACGCAAACGCAGGTTCTGAGCGCCATATAGTTCTTGCAGGAAGCTTCGGAAAACTGGAAATCAAGAGAACCGTTATGGTGCAGCCCTCCCAGAGGACCGAAAGGAATGTCACACGGGCTGTGCACTTAGGACGTTGGACTCTCCAGAGCTCAAGGTCAAATGATAGCTTACTCCCACGGGCAGGAGGTGCTTTGGCATTTCAAGGAGCTTCGGTTTCCAATATTGTCTGTGGGGTCTCAGTGAGCAATCTGAACCTTGGCAAAGTTACACAGCTTATCGCAGTTACCCCTCAATGTTCCACCTCCAAATCCACCAGAATCTGCTCCTGACACCCCCACTGCCCCCTACTGGGTCCTACCTTGGCCAGCCTTCATCCCATCCTAGGCCCCTCCTGTACATCTGGGAAATATCTGGGTTCTGTTTCCATCCACAGTATCCTTTTGTTCAGGATTATTACCTGAGAGAGACGGGCTGTTGCCACTGGCATCCTGCAGAGGAGGGGACAGGAGAGCTTACAGAGCTTGGTTGAATGGGCAGAACCTTACCTTTCAGAGCGTCACCTTTGTCCCTTGACCTGCTGCTTCTCCTTGTCTCCACCTGAGGCTGGGGCACAAGAGAGGAAGTCAGGCTGGAATCCAATCCTGCATCTGTTCTTTGTGACAAACTGCAGGCATTTACTGGTGATTAGAAGAATGACAATCTCCATGGAATGACTAAAGCCCAGAAACCAGCTTCTGTGTGAGACCTAGAGTGCATTTCTTCCGTCAGCCTTCCTCTGCTCACGGAGAGCACACACTCTCAGCACTCAGTGTTCTGGTGGGCAAGATTTTGATTATGGAGGCTGAAGCTCTGGGCCAGCCCTTGACCACTTCCTCCCCGGGGTCAGCCATGCTTTCTCAATTAGCCCAGACAGAAAAGGAGCCTTGGCCCAGAGACTGGAGCTCAAGGAAAGAGACTGAGGACCCAGTGATGAGAGCTGCCCTTTGAAATGTCTAGTCATCTAGTCCTTAGCCACTGCGTCACTATATTGGGGATTTTTACCTATTGCCCTCTATAACAACTAGAGATGGGAGGTCTGAGATCTTCAAAGAGAAATATTTTTGAATGCTCATCTGACTGGCAAATGATTTACATATCATACGAGTCAATAGTTCAGTCGTTCAATCAGATCAAGGGCAATGGTACAATCAATGATTACCATATCCATTTTAGAACAACACCCCCCCCCCTCCATGGTTAAATTGCCTTCAAAAGGAGTTGTGTAATCACAGTCAGGTCTAAAGCTCTCTGTCCCCTCTGGCCTCCTTCATTTTTTCGTCTTGAAATCAATCCCCCTTCACTCCCTAGCTTCCCGATGGGGAAGTTCTCCACACTGCTGATCTCACAATCCCTCCCTCTGCCATGAGATCTCTCCACCTGCAACTCTGTCAACCCTTGTGTCCATGATCATGATGCATCCACGCCTCCTGTGCTTCACAAACAGGGAAAGCCAACAGAAATAATGAAAATCAACATAAGCCGGCAAGGATAAAATGATACCAATGCAGTGAACAAAGTCCTAACAGTGAGTAAGGACGCACCAGCCCTCATCAATATTCCAAAGCCAGGGCTGATGGTCTCTTCTTTCTTGAGATTTCCCCTATCAGGAAATTAATTACGAAAGGAAAAATTTATAAAACAAGGAAAAATCAATCTCTCCTATGGCTGGGTTGAGAATTTCTTACCTTTATCCTTTTCCTGGGTGGTCGCACAGGTGGAGTATTTGGAAGGAAGGGGAGGACCAGGAAGAAGCAACCCACTCCATACAGGATGCCCAAGGTCAAAACAGTGAACCAGGTGGGGTATTGGTAGGTCAGCCAGGAAGCACTTTTCTGTTCCAGCAGATACAGCGGTTGCACTCAGGCAACTGAGCACTCTGAGTCCCCTCTGGCTTCAAAACCACTTGCATCACAAACCTGGGCCCACATCACTAAAGGGTCACAGTGGGGTGGGAGGTGACAGCAGGACAACACATAATCCCTCCCTCTACCCTCCAGCTCATCACATCCCTCCCCTGCTCTGGTCTTCTCTCTCCCACTGCCTGCTCTGGGCCTCCAAAGTCACCAGCTGCACCTGATGGAATGGAATCTTAGTGCAAGTTCTTATTCATTCCACCTCCCACCTAGGTATTACCTGCTTCCTTGGCAAGTTGCCTGAATCATGACCAATTTCATAGGCTTAGAATATCTGAAGTTGTCTCTGTCCTCAATGAAAACCTTCTCAAGTCATGGTTTTACTTTGTCTTATCCAAGATAGAGAACTTAGGTTTATGTAACATTTATTTAGCTTTATGAATGTTGGATGAAAAGCTTGGAATTTGACTTCTATGACCAGGAGAGTTATTCAAGAGCTGAGGTATATCTCTCCCAGGAGAGAGATCTAACAAATTTTCTGCCAGATGGTACATTTGGGGAGACAAGGAACACTTAAGCATTAATCATTCTTAACAGTGTCCCCTGCAAATCTTCCTTGTGTGTGACTACTGCCCATTTAGGGCTTGCTCTGGGAACACTTGATGGGGTAATAAGCCTTGCAACAATTCAGGCTCAAAGGGCAAGCATCTGGCTGAGCAAAATAAAGAGATAATATGGATTGAGTTGTGTCCTTACCACTACCACTTGAGATATTCCCCCAAAATTCGTTGGAACCCTAACACTGAAGGCTATAATCTGATTTGGTTATGTGAGGGCTCTCTCTGGGAGAAATGTACCTCTGTCCTTGGCTTCACACAAGAACCAATTGACGCAGAAACCTAGTTTGTGATCCAAGTGACTTTATAAAGGATAGAAGAGGCAAATATGCTCGTGGGGGGTGGGGGCGGACTGGACAGCCCACGCGCGCTGGGTTGCATGACAGCTGGTGGGAGGCCCCCACCCATACCCTGTTGGTAGGCATGGCTGACGGTACTGTTTGACCCCATTGACTGAATTAAGCCCACCTGGTCTAGATGGGGGCCCGCCCAGGTTGACCTGCTTCCTGTCACAAGGACCTAAATGTGTGCATCTTTCCAGCCTGAAGCAGCTTTCAACTGTCTGTGATGGGGAGGAGGTTTGGCATGCACAGCGACCACCCTCAGTTCTGCCTCTACTTACCTAACAGGTACACGGCATTTCTTTTCTGTTTTTTAAAACAACAACAAAAAAATCATTTGTAATCTTTCTATTCCAGCGGTGCTAGGAGCAAGGCAGAGGCAAAACCCAAGAACAGGGTTCTTCTCTGTTGAAGCGCGATAAACTCACGGGGAAGCAAACAAGCATCTTCATCCACGTGAAGTGAATCTGTGAATCAGCAGCTCCCAACTGACCAAAGCACGCACAGAGCAGCCCAGCATCAAGGTCCGTTTCTGTGCACTGCTCCCACTGTGAGGAAGAGCTTCATGTGCATTAAAAAGGGAACTTTTGTAATATTTGAATTTTGAATAGTGGTTTTTGTCAGAAACTGGAAAAAAATCTCAAAGCCTGAAGAAACTCCTTTCTAGTACTGAACATTCAAGGGAGCCTGTAGAAGCCTGAAATGATTGCTAGGTGACCACCTGGATCTGCTTGTTGAGTGAAAGTGGCAGAATAGCAGCAATAGAGCAGCGGGTTCATTCTGACCACTGACACTCGTGGACCTGGTTTACAGGCAGTAGAGAAGAAGATGAGAGCAGGTTGACTCGTTTGAAGTCCATGACCTACTCTGAGGGGACTAGAGTTGTGGAGAATTGGTGATGGGGCCAAGGCCTTAAGGCAATGCGACCAATGGACACTGAGGTGAGGCCAAGAGAGGGAGCCCACATTGACTTGACCCGAACCCGACCAGATGAAGAGAAGAATGTTGAGCCTGTGCACTGGTATATACTGCTGCAGACTGTATAGACGAACTGTCCTGCTTTGACTTTCTTGTGGATGTGGACTTCACAAGGTTCCAACTGGCATGAAGACTCTTTATATTGAAGAATATGATTGTCTCCTCAGAGCACTGGGTTGATGGAAGTAGGCAGTAGAGAAACTGGATAGCCAAAATGGGCCAGATAAAGGCGTGAAGTGGCTAGCTTACAAGATTTCATAGATACTGGAATATATTCATAGAATTATAGGATTAATATGTGGGTGTACCTTACCTGCAATTGTTAAGCATAGGATATTTTTGTTTCATCACTTACAGAATATTATGTTTAAAGGAGGGTGGCACGGAGTGAAATGTATGCATTTTCATATTATACTGTTAGATACTGATATGATTCTATTATTGTTTTGAAATTATATACGGCTAAAGAATTTTGTGAAAATGTCAAATGGACAAGGGGTGGTCTGTTGTAGTTATACAATCTGGTGTCAATTTGGGACTTGAGAGGATTAAGAGTGAAGGGGTAGACTCTAGTCTCTCCATTGGGTTATGGCCAATGAGGCCTCTTTGTGGGCCTGGCCTTCCCGTCAGGGTTCTGGGAAATCTGGTATTTCCTCCTTGGAGGCAGGAGACTATCTTTCTGCTCATTCCCTGAGAGATGTCCTACTAACAAGACACATGGCACCACACTGATAGAACCCATGCCCTGGGAACTGGAGGAGCCACATGGAGACCCTGCCAAAGCTGAGATGCTTCTACCACCACTGGATGCAGAAGACTTTGCAACTACTGACCTGTGATCTTCCTGCATTTGGGGTCATTGAAGGTGTTTCATGAGTCTGAAGAGAACATTATAGATTGATATCAGACATGGGCTAATATTGGACTTATGGACTTGATCTTGGTTGGGCTGGAATGCTTTCTCAATATACAACTGTTCTTGTATATAAAGGTCTTTCCTATACACATCTGAGTGTGGATTTGTTTCTCTAGTCTACCTGGACTAACACTCATGGATCCCTTTCAGGACTGTAAGTTCTGTTCCCCTGACTGCTGCAAAGTATGTGACAGAGAAGAAAAGGGAGAAGAGTGAACTGTACCCATTTATTGAGGTAAGAAAAGTGATGAAGGAGCATGGCCGGTTCCCCAAACTTCATGAGTGGAAAAATGGGCTCTTGGCACAAAATGACATTCAATCTTCACCAAGAGATTCAGGGCTAAATTGCTGCCCTATCTCTGACCTCAGCTTTTGTTTTATTTTAATTCTCATATAATTCACATATATCATTCAATACTTCAGTCATATTAAGATTTGTGTAATCCTCACCACAATCAGGTTTACATCATTTCCTTCTTTTATATTCATTTTTGTTAGCCCCCCCCTCACTCCCCCAAATCTTCCCTGCCTGTCCCTAGGTGATTGTTAATTCTGTTAGTGTCTCTCTGGATTTACCTCTCCTGGATTTCATATGTATTAAAAAAAAATACAAAACAAAATCAAGAAACAAGTAGAAAAGAAAAACTAACAATGATAAAAGAGAGAAAAACCTCAATCGAACAGAAAGTGAAAAATACTAAAAACTGGAACCAAATTAAAATTAGTCTGAAGAGATCAAATGATCAGGTGTTACATTTGAACTTAACTGTATCTGTTCATGTCCATGGACTGTGGTCAGAGGGAATTCACCCAGCATGTGCATTTGAGTCCTTTTGCAAACTGGGTGTTCCGAACTTAAACTCTGATTCTTGTTCATACCTGCAGATTGAGATTCTATTATTTATCACCCTGGCATCACACTGGCTGTGCTGCTTGTTCTGGGCGGCCTTAGTTGATATCTCACTTAGATGGCTGCTTATTTTCAGAAAAAAGGTTTAAGTACAAGGCCCTGTTCTTTGTGACGGATGTGCACCATCTGATTTCAGGGTTTTTTTACACCCTATGCTTTCCAGTCAAATATTCACTTGAGGTAATTCAAAACACTCACTTGGCTCGATGACGCCAGAATAGCTCCCCTCCATGCAGTTCCATGGAGCTCAGCATAGTTAGGGCACAGAGATGAAAAGACGATTGAACCATGTACTGAACGTTCAGGTTTTTCCCTGCTTTTGAAAATCTGTTTGCGCTTGTAGAGTAAATGTTTTGTACTTTTTAAGAGTGTAAAAAAAATAGATGGAGGGATTCAGAGAAAATGGCGACCAGATAGGACCCATCTATCTGGAGCTCCTGCTGCCAGACCAGAAAAATAGGAAATTAGGTGAAGGAAACGGGGAGGTGGAGTTCTGAAATTAGAACTAGGGTAACAGGGTTTCTCCTGAACCCCTTCTTTTGTGGGATTTCCACTCACAAAGCAAACCAAGAATGCTTTAAAGCACTATAATTTTGACGAAGTGGCAGGTGCCAGATATGCCCTTGCCTGGAGCAGGGATCCCTGCAGGTGGACGCCCTGAGAGGGGGCAGAATCTCAGACACGAGGGGAACCCCACACTGAGCTCTCCATGTGGTTGGATGCCTTGAGCTCACGGTCAGGGGTTGGTGGTGGGTAGCCATAATTTAGAGTAGAAGAAAAAATATATTATTACCTTAGGAAGATCATGGTGTGGGAGAAAAAGGCAGAAAGTCGGGAGTCCAGGGAGCAAATTTAGTTCCAATTGGCCGACTAGCAAACAACCCCCCTGATAAGCTGCATCTCCCCCTCTGGGGGTCAGCTTGACAGCCACCAAATCTGAGCACATCACAAGTAGAATTTTTTTTAAGGGTGAAACATAAATGATTGGTTTAAAACTCAAACCCAAGTCTGGTTGCTCAGTTCCAAGCACCACATAGGGGAGGTCCTTAACATAAATCAGCATAAGAAGCAACCTAGCTAAGGAATGCCAGAACTCAGCCACAGGGCCTGGCAGCTTTTACCATAACAAAGACCCGCTGTAGCAGTGTCAGCCTTAAACAGCACTGAGCTGTAGCCCAGAGACTGTGGGAGACAATTTCATTCTAGCTGGCCAGAGGGATAAAAAAGAAAATCCTCTGATCTAGGAAGCACCAGCAGTCTAGATAGGACAACAAGCTTCCCTCTCAGTGATTCTACACATAGCTGGGGAGGCCCTGCCGGTCTTGGAGCCCTAGACGGGGCTGAGGGAGCCCCCCAGTGCCCCCTCCCAGCCCCTGCTGCAGTGCTACATGCAGCACAAGGCAGGTACTCCAGCACCCAAGTGACCCCTGGCCACGGGCGCGATCTTGCTTTTGAAGTAATCTCACACAGCATCTGTGGAACCCTACATCAGGGATGGGAAAGTCCATTAACGCATGCCCAGGAGAGCCAGCATAGGAAAGCTGGATTTTCCTGCCCGTGGGCTCCGATGGATGTTGCACCTGGAGCAGCCCACCTGGGCCAGATGATTGCAGTTCAGCCAATGGGATTGACCTGGGGTCCTTCACCAGCCTCCCCGGGAACCCTTGAAAAGGCAGGAACCAGAAGGGAGAGGGGTGGTCTGGTCGTCTTCCTGGGAGGAGAGAGATCCTTGCATGACCTGAGGCAGTCTCTGCCAGGCCCCATGGTCAAAGGAATCCTATGGGTGCCTTGTTAAACCTGAAGCTTCTTTTAACTCTCATTAAATTCACTTGGATCACGAGCCTGGCTTCCGCATGAAATTTTTCTCGCGGGGAGCCAAGGACTGGGGTTGGAATTTAGGCCAGAGAGAGAGACCTTACAAGTCCATGACCCCGTGACCTTGAGGAAGAGTTGGAATTCCTCTGGCCTCAAGGACAGGTGATCAAGTATCATTACCTCCTTACCCACTGCTCTACTTATTCTCACTTTATTCACTAGCCCTTCTAACTTTTCCACCGCACTCAGTTTCAACGTGCTCAGGTTGGTGTTGGGCTTTTATTTACTCGCTTTCTTCTTTATCCCTCTTTTTTCCCCTTTTCCCCTCTTTTTCCTCTTCTCTCCCACTCTCTCCTCTCATATGCCACTAAAGGCTTCCAGGTCACTTCCCTCCGCTTAGGGCAAATCAACCCAAATAGCAGGAGGCACTCCAGCCTGCCCTGTGAGGGAGTGCTGTACACCACACAAGGCACCTGGGACAAACACCTACAGTGCGCTGCACCGTTGAAGAAACCTCCGTCATGCCTCTAAGGTGATCTCGTCAACTAGGGCAATTCTGCCCAGCACCACTGGGTCCCGGCATTAAAAGGGCACACTGACCTGCCATGTTGGAGCAGTGTCTAAACCCCTCTGGCCCCTCATCCAAGCAATCAGGGATCAGCTACTACTTTATACTTTATTTCCTCCTTCTCTCTCTCCTTGCTCTTTACCATCACAGCCAACCTTAGTGAACTCAGTTGGATTTATTTCCTTCTTTCTCTTTATTCTCTTTTTCTTTCTTTCCTCTTTCTGTCTTTGCTTTCTTCACCTCTCTCTTAGCTTGTACGATTCTCTCTGCTCCCTCTCATTGCTTGCACATACCACTGCTGGTTTCCAGAGCCCTACACTCTGCCTAGGGCAACCCTGTCCTCCTAGTGGGCAGCCTGACCCCTAAGACAGTACTGCACACAGGACGAGTCAGAGCTACACACAGCATAACACAGGGTCAGTTATTTCTTTAACCATTTAAAAAATACTCTCTCCTTCTCCTTCCTTTTCTCTCTTTTTCCTTTTATTGGACTCTTCTTACAGGTTTTCTGCTTTTCTCCGCTCCATCTAGCTCTTCTCTACTTCCTACCACAGCCTCCACAGATTTGGTTCTCCTTTTTAGTTGTTTTCTTTTCTTTTTTTTTTTTTTACTGTTGTCACCTTTGTTTACTCTGTGCATTTTAGTTGTGTGTGGGTGAGTGGTTGTCAGTCTGGTTGGCATTATTGCCCCAGTCTGTGTCTTCCTCTTTCTCTCTTTTTCCTCTCCTTTCACTCTCTTTCCCATCACAAGACAATAGCTGTCTCCAGGCCACTCCCCTCTGCCTAGGGCAAACCTGAAGGCCCAACTGAGGGAGCTCCCACCCCCCACTTATTGGTGTGGCAAGCAGCTGGGGAATTCACGCTGGTCCTCTCCCACACACCAGGCCACAGGTTGTTCTCCCCTATAAAAAGTGGGGGCATCCCCAGCCTAAATCCTGAGGTCCTACAAGTGACTGGGGGAAACGCCTGACCACCACTTGTGAGGCTCCACGCTACTGTGGGAACATCCACCCAATCTCCAAGGCGATCTCTCTGTACATCCCCTTGTCTAGCCAGATTTGTAAAGTAGAATTTGGATCATGATAGTGGGGGGAGGAAGCATTTAGGAACTAGAGGAAACATGTTTCATTGTTGCTACCCTGCACCCTGACTGGCTTATCTCCTCCCCACATCCCTTCAGGAAGGGGGTTTCCAGTTACCTACCAATGGGCTTTGAGTCTCCACTCTGCACTCACCCTCATTTACAATGACATGATTTTTGTGTTCTTTGATGCTTGATATCTGATCCCTTCAACAGTTCATGGTCACACAGGCTGGTGTGCTTCCTCCATGTGGGCTTTGTTGCTTCTGAGCTAGATGGCCGCTTCTTTATTTTCAAGCCTGTAAGATCCCAGATGCTATAACTTTTGATAGCCAGGCACCATCAGCTTTCTTCACCACATTTGCTAGTGCACACATTTTTCTTCAACCATCATGTTGGAAAGGTGTTCATCATGGAATGCCAATTTAATATAACGTCTTCTTGCATTGAGTAAGTATTTGGCAATGTCCATCTACTGCCTTAATACTAAGTCTATAAATATATGCACGTTGATCTATTTACGAACCCTCCTGTATAAATATATTTACATATGTACATGCCAGTATGTAGACCTCTAGAAATACCCTTTGTCACCTAGTTCTTTCCTCTATTTACTTTTACTTTCCTCTTGTCCGACTATCATGCTCAGCTTTCACTTGGGTTTGAGTAATTTCTCTTGGTTACATTGCCCTTGCTGAATACCTACCAGGCTTCTCACACCCTCCTTGCGACGGATTTTGGATTACTTGTTGCTCCCCTGTCGCTGGATTGGTCAGCATCACCTCCTTACCCCCTCCTCTCTCTCTCCCATGTCCCCGGGAACCATTGGTCCTGTTGTTTTCTCCTCCAGACTATTCTTCCAGCCTATCTTATCTAGATAGATCTGTTGAGATAATAATATGCACCAAAAATCAAACCATAGCAAGATAGGCGATGGGTGAGAACACTGTGATGACAAAAAAAAACAACAACAGAAAACCAATGATCAATAAAAGAGTAAATTAATTAAAAGACAAAAAAATTTTTTAAGAAAGAAAAACCTGTAAATAGATCAAGGTCTGATTTTTTTTTTCTATAGGTGTGTCCTTCAGTCAGGTCTGATGGCGTATCATGCTCTGGCCCCAGAGTCTGTCCTTTGTACTCCCTCAGGGGCTACCCGCTCTGCTCTCATGGTTGCTCTGCTGCATGCTTTTAGTGATTTGCCTCCGTGTTGGAGGGCCAGTCGGGTCAGTCCCAACACAGAGTCTCCGGTATTGTCCCCATAGGGCTCTGGGCCAGCAAGGGATGGCATGTCTCATAGTGGGATCAGCCATATGGTCCACTCTGTACATTGGCTGTTCAGAGTGCCAAAATCATCCTCCAAGCCTGGTGGACCAGTGTGTGCTCCACTCTCTTCCTCCCCCTTCATTTGCCCCTGTGTGCTCTGATCAGACATGTCCATCTCCCCTAGCTACAGGTTCAGTGCCGTCTTCTAAAGTAAATTCTTCTGGGGGGAGGGGCAGTTGTCCACGTAGCTGGTATGGAGGCTGGACCATCCACTTTTCATTTAGGATCAAAAGCATCTAGCTTTTAGCATTAGGTGCTATTGAGTCAGTTCCAACTCAAGGCAGAATGAACCACTGCGCAGTCCTACACCATCTTCAAAACTGTTGTTATACTTGAACCTAACATTTCAGCCTTTTCCAGGGACTGGCATCTCCTGATAACATATCCAAAGCATGTGAAGTCTCCCCGTGCTTGCTTCTAAGGACCTTTCAGACTGTTCTTCTGACACAAATCTGTTCATTCTTCCAGCACTCACTGGTATTTTTAATATTCTTGGCTAGTGTCATCTTGATGGGTTGAAACACTATCTCGCTCTAGTGTTGATGTACATTTTTCTGATGCCTAATTATACTGAGTATCTTTTAAGGTAATCATTTAATTTTTATGGCATTTTGAAAAGATGTCAATGAGGTCTATTTAATTTGTGTTCAGATGGAAACACATATCTCAAACTAAATATGTGACAGTAGAATAAGAATCCATTTTATCCTAAATACTTGAGATATTTATACAGCCTACTCAAGTTTTTATCAACATAGATAAGGTGGCGGTGGTGGTGGTGGTGGTGGTGGTTTTTAAGAGTTAATCTCTAAATAGGGGACTGTAGTACTGAGCACTGAATCTCCTTTGCTTGATTAATTTTTATGTTAGGGAAGTAATACAAGGATTCCATCAAATGACCCATCAGTTTGAGGAAAAAGCATATCAGAATTGATGGTCAAAGCCTATATGGCTTTATGGTTTAGTCTCTAGGGGTATGTAATGCTCTTGTGAAAATAGTATTCCTCATGATAATAACGAGGAACTGGTGGGCTTCCAGGGCTGGGAGCTGAACTGAGGGGCAGTTCTACCCTGTCTAATAGGGTCACTATGAGTTGGCAAAGACTCGATGGCTGTTAGTTTGGTTTGTTTGACTTGAGTACTGGCATTCAGTGTGTTTATCGAAATCAATAAATTACAAGCATTTAGATGTCTATTTTTTACATACAAAATTTAAATCCCCCAAGCCTCTGAAAACTGCAAAGATTTCACAGCACTAGGTTGGTACTCTCCCATCCAAGAATCAGTGAAACTGGCAGGGTGTGAGGCATTCAGGCTCCCTCAGTTCCTCCTACTGCCTTCCCTGACCCTGGTCACTTGCTTCTATTACCTCTCTTGGACCTTACATGCATTTGAATTAGAACACCATAGAGTACAGTGCTCTACATGTGCAGCAGCTCTAACCATGTCACTCTCTGTCTCTATGAAGCCTCTTCCAACAAAATTCAAATGCGATTGTATGTGCACACATAAACACACGCATGCACCAGAGCACCCTTCTTAACAGAGAGTCAGGAGGGTCTCTTATTTGCTGTCCTCACTTTGGACACAAGTCCCTTGATGATGAGTAGGAGAAAAGGAACATCAGGTAGTGGGGGAAACCCTAAGGAGGAACAGAGGAGAGCTTTAACTAAGAATAATGCTACTAGGGGAATGATGGCATGTGAGGAAAATTAGATACTTCCAGACTGTCAGATTTTTCCATACAGCAAAATTAACTTTTCTAGTTTTGTCTAAAACTGGCCCCAGGAAATTTCAAATAGCACATCTCAGATTATCTAACCTACAAAGGAGTAGCCGGCCTTCCACCCACCCCCACCCCACCCCCGCCAAAAAACCAAGCGGTACAAAGCTCCACTGGGTACACATTTCAAAATATACATTCTCCTGTTTGGGCAGGCATCTGGCAACTTGCTCCGAGCTAGTGCACCCACACTTTTTTCCCAAGGCCATTGCTGGTGACAAGACCTTGTGCTCTTCTCACAAGCCAGAATGCAAACATAAATCAAGTCAGTGTGAGACGCCATCATCACCTCACTCAAATACACCTCGTCAAGTGAACTCAAACTTCAAGAAGATGCTCATTTGTTTGGTTTTGTTGATGTGAGGGTGATAGTGCATTTGGAGTTTAGTCATTGCACTAGGTCAGACTGTTAATCAAGCTTCCTATATAGAGGTTCTGAAGATATTGTGTAAGAAGGTCTGAGTTGTCTGGCTAGACCAGAGCTTGCACACTGCTATTGACTAGAAGTTCCGACACACAGAATCCAGGACAGATAAACCCCTCAGGACCAATACTGAGAGTAGCAACACCACGAGGGAAGGTAGGGGGGAGAAGCAGAAGAAAGGGGAAACCAATCTCAATGATGGACATACAGCCCCACTCCACCACCCAGGGGAACAAACAGCAGAAGTTTGGGTGAAGGGATACAGCAGAGGCGTAAAATATAAAACTAAAAAGTATGTATAAAGTATCAGTGGTTCACGTGGGTGGGAGGAGGGGAAAAAAGGAGCTCAAGGAGAAAGAACATGTTTGGAAATGATGATAGCAATGTATGTACAAATGTGCTTCATACAAATTGGTGTATGAATTGTTACAAGAGCTGTAAGATCCCCCAATAAAATGATTTATTTAAAATAAAAAGGACTGATTAGTGGTAGACAGGGGACTGGTTTTGCCACCATGACAGTGCACCTGCTCACACAAAAAAAACAGCATGCCTCTATCGCCCGATCTGATCCCAGCACACCGAGGCAAAATACTAAGGGTGTACAACAGAACAGGAAGGGGAACAGAGCAACGAAGTCCCCAGGGAATACCAAAAATAGACTTTGGGGCCAGGGCTAGCTGACCCATCATACTCTATGAGAAAACACTCCTAAAGGCCAACAAACAGTCCTTGAACTAACTAAAAGCTTTTCTTTCTTGTGTTTTGTTTTGCTTTTTGTCATTGGCTTGTTGGTGGTGGTGTTGTTCTTTTGTTTCATTTTGTTGCTTGGGTTTGCTCTGTCTCGTTTTTGTGCATGCTATGATTTCCACAGGTCTGTCTAAATGAGATAGGCTGGATGAACAATCTGGAGGAGAAAACAATGGGACTGACAGCTGGGGGAGGGAGATGGGAAAGGGGGGTGTAGGGAAAAAGGAAGTGCTGTTAACAAACCCAGGGACAAGGGAACACCAAGTGATCCAAATAGATGGTGAGGAGGGTGTAGGAGGCTTGGTAGAGTGTAACCAAGAGTAATGTAACCTAGAGGAATTACTGAAACACAAATGAAGGCTGAACATGAGAGTGGGACAATCAGAAAGTAAAAGGAAATCAAGGAAAGAGGTAGGAAGCAAAGGGCATTTATAGATGTCTAAATAAAGGCATGTGCATATGTAAATATATTTATGTATAACGATGGGGAAATAGATCTATATGCATATATTTATAGGTTTAGTATTAAGGTAACAGATGTACATTGGGCCTCCATTCAAGTACTCCCTCAATGCAAAAATACTTTGTTGTATTAAAGTGGCATTGCGTGATGCTCACCTCCCCAACACAATTGCTGGAGGCAAATGGGTGCATAAGCAAATGTGGTGACTGAAGTTGATGGTGGTCGGCTATCAAAAGTTATACATTCTGGGGTCTTAAAAGCTTGAAGTTAAACAAGTGGTCATGTAGCTGAGAAGCAACAAAGCCCACATGAAAGAAGCACACCAGCATGTGTGATCACGAGGTGTCGGAAGAATCAGGTATCAGACATCATCGGAACAAAAAAATCATATCTTTGTGAATACGGGGGAGTGTGGAGTGAAAACCCAAAGCTCATTTGTAGATAATTGGACATCCCCTTACAGAAGGGTAGCAGGGAGGAGAGGAGCCAGTCAGGGTGCACTGTAGCAACAATGAAACATACAACTTTCCTCTAGCTCCTAAATGCTTCTTCCCCCACAACTAAAATGATCCCCATTCTACCTTACAAATCTAGCTAGACCTGAGGATGTACACTGGTACAGATAGGAACTGGAAACACAGGGAATCCAGGGCGGATGATCCCTTCAGGACCAGTGGTAAGAGTGGCGATACGAGGAGGGTAGAGGGAGGGAGGAATGGAAAGGGGAAACCGATTACAAGGATCTACATATAACCATCTCCCTGGGGGACAGACAACAGAAAAGTGGCTGAAGGGAGATATTGTATAGTGTAAGATAAGACAAAATAATAATTTAGAAATTATTCAGGGTTCATGAGGGATGGGGAATAATTATCAGCTGATGCCAGCGGATTAAGTGGAGAGCAAATGTTTTCAGAATGATGAGGGCAATGAATGTACAAATATGATGTATGTATCAATTGTGATAAGAGTTGTATGAGGCCCCAAAAATTGATTATAAAAAAAGAGAAAAGAAATAACAGTATGAAAACATCCCCCAAAAAAGCATGCCTCTCTTGTCCCTCATATCCTAATCACCTGAACTCACTCCATGTGACTTCTTTCTGTTTCCATGAATGAAGGACAGTGGTTTGACAACACAGAAGAGGGGGGGAAAAAACAAGGGTGTCACCCAAACTGCTGAGTTTGAAAAATGTTTCCAAGAATGTAATCACAGATTAGACAAATGTGTGAAGTGTAATGGAGAGTACTATGAAGGGGATAAAAAATTTAAATGCATAGTTTTGAAAAAATTGTAGTTTTTGTCGGGTTCCCCCTAGTAGCTTCCAATTTCATAGCAACTCAAGCCATCACCATACATCAAACTGACAGAGAAGGGGTGGGTTTTGTGTGTAGGTGGTGTTGGTTATTGCACAGGGGCAAGGGACTTCTGGTGGCATAGTACCTTATGCCTTGGGTGTCAACTGTAATGTCAGCAGTGGGGAACCACCAGTCAGTCCTCAGAAGAAAAGGATGAGGCGTTCTACTCCCATAGAGTTAGCCTTTGGGAAACCCACAGAGATAGTTCTGCTCTGATCTCATAGAGTCGCTATGGCTCAGCATCGACTCCATCGAAGTGAGCTGACAAACTAAAGGCAGGAGATCTGAAAGAGGATGCGGAGACGTTGTCTCAGGTACTTTGGACATATTACTATGGTGGAACCAGTCCTGCAAGAAGGGCATCATTTTTGGCAGAGGGTTAGCAAACAAGAGGAAGACCCTTACTTAGGTGGATTGACACCGTGGCTGCGAGAATCGGCTCAAATACAGTAACAAGTGCGAGGATGGCGCAGGACTGGGCTTTGTTTCTCTCTCTAGTGCACAGGCCCCTATGAATCCGAACTGACTCCAGGGCTCTACAATATCAACTACTACAACCCTGAAGTTCAAACCTACCCAGTGGCTTCCCAAAAGGGAGGTGTGGCCATGTGCCTCTGTAAAGATGACAGCTAGGGAGCCCCTGCGGGGCAGTTCTACTCTGTGGCACAGGGGCAGCCAGGAGTCGGAATGTGCTTCACAGCAAAGGGTGTGCTTTGTCTCAGTTTGTGCCTGCTGCTGTTTATGCTATGCACTGAGTTTAACATGTGACACTCAGGAGCGAATGAATGGAAACACACCCATGATGCTTCCATGATGCCAGATGCAAGCTGACACTGTTTCTGAGTTCTGGGCATATTATTTTTTCAGAGATAATTTCCTGTAGCGGTGACACACCGAGTCCTATTTCATGTAAAAGCATCAGCAGCAGAGGAAAGCACTGCACAGAGAGAAGACTATGACACGTAACAGGCTTTCCATAGAGGAACAAAAGGGTGGATGTCTTGGGCTGCACTCTTTTCTTGTATACAGACAGTAAACAAGCTGAACACATCTCACCTAAGCATAACATTACAACTACTTGAAGCCCAGCTCAGGCATCTGGACAAGAGGCAGCAAGGAAGGATGGGAGAGAGTTAATGGGCTGGGCGTCCCCAAAGGTGCAGAGTGGGAATCAAGGGAGGATCCAGGACGAGCCAAGGCTTCTGGCAGAAGTCTGAGAGGAGAGCAGCAGAAAGGAGCTGCTCTCTGGGTCCTCACAGATGTAGCCAGTGAGAGAGCAGCAGTGCTGCCCCCTGGCGGTGCGCCGAAGGCAGGGCCGCTTCCCCCAGGGCTGGAGAGCTCTGGGGAAAGACAAATCCTGTCACTTTGGATGCCAAGTAAGGGGGCACTGTGTGCCGGTGGTGTACCTATGTTGGCCAAAGCGCTGCCCACTGTGCATTTGCTTCCCACAAGCACAGTTATCCTTCCTCGTGCATCCAGGAAAGACAGTTCTAGAAAAACACAAGCAGTAAAATAAAACACTGCCAGGTCTCGAACCATCCTCACCATTGTTACTATGCCCACTGATGTAGCCACTGGTTCGAGCTGTTTTATTGCCCGTCCTCCACTTTTTGCCAAGCATCATGTCCTTCATGGACTTGATGTCCCTTCAGGGACTGGTCTCTCCTGACAGCACGTCCAAAGATATCAAATGAAGTCCAGCCATCCTTTGTCCCCATGTTCTCTTGGCAGTCCTTGTACTTTTATTGCTCAGTGTCTGATTATTTGGGACCAGGCCTTATTGCTGCCCCTTCCTCACCTTGGCCCCCAATCCCGACCCCAAGCCCTGCACATCCACTGTGTGAAACCTCCTGTTCCTGTAACCATCCCTGTGCTTTTGTGTGGGGGGGTCTAGCTGGGTTCCCCTGGCAATTCGCCAGCTGCCCTTGGGAAAGTTCATGGAGTCGGCTAATTAGTAGAAAAGCCAAACGTCCAGCTGAGATTGGTTTACTCCCTAGCACCCTTGGGCAGGAGCACAGCCCCACTCCCGGTCCCAGGTAGCCAACGACCACACCTAGGTTCTCCGGACTTGGCAGCTGTAACATGTGGCCTGGGCTTCCCCTTCATTTCCTGCTCCTTTCTGGCTTGCTGTCTGACTTTTCTTTGCGGAATTAAAGCTGCAAATTGACAGGATCCCATAAACACTCTAAAGCCACAAAAAAACACCAAATGCCCACCCAAACATGTGAAACTTCCAAAAATCATCCTTAGAAGATTCCCAAACCCTAAACATTCCTAAACCCCATATATGCCCTGAAAACACCATGAAAGCCCTAAGAAAACCTAAAATGCTGGGGGAAAAAAACACATATAATATGAAAAATACCCTAAAATTCCTAAGGAACTCTGTAACATCACTAAAAACACCATATTGTGCTGAAAAATACCTATACACTCTAAAAAACCACCCCTAAATCCCTTAAACACTCCCTAAAATCTTATAAAACACCCTAAAAACCCCAAACCACCCGAATGCCCCAAACACACCTTGAACGTCCACAAACAACCTAAAAGCCCTAAAAAATCACATGCCACCAAAAAGCCCTAAATGACCACAAAATTCCAACTCATAGCCACCCTATAGAGGGCTTCTGGAGCTGTCAGTCTTTTATGGGAACAGCTTTATCGTTCTCCCAAGGAGAAGTTGGTAGGTTTGAAACCCGGACCTCATATTTAGCAGTCTAATAATTGCTGGACAGTGCCACCAAGGCTCTACTGGTGTAGTGGGTTACACATTGGGCTGCTAACCTCAAGGGAAACGGTTCAAAACCACCACCCACTCCTTGGGAGAAAGAAGAAGCTTTCTTTCTATTCCCCTAGATTTCTCATTGAAGGTGTAAAGTAACCTGTTAAATGCTCGCAGTGGCAGCAGCAATGTCTCATAACCATGGGGAAATGTGGTTCAGAAACTTCAGAAGCAAGCATCCACCAGTAGGTGACTGACCAGCAGTATTGACTTGGGCAAAGAGAAGGTGACATGGAAGGGTAAGGAGAAGAATGCGTGCAGAGGGCAGGTTGGCAGCTGAGCCTAAGTCCAGTAGAAACAACAGCAGAATGGCCTGTTCCTGGAAGGGCCACAGGAGATGGTGCGACTTCATGTAGCCCCCACTTACATGTGTAACAGCAGCAATTGCCTGAACACGTGGTCTCCCCAGGGAGGAGCCTTTGTGTGGTGTTAAGATGCTGTTACTGTCTGTTGTACTGTGGTGGCCTGCATTTGGCTGTAATGGTGGAAATTTTGCAGCCAGTAGTTCAAATGCCTGCTGGGTCACTCACTGCAGGTAGACTTCAGCAGTTTCCAGACAGAGACGAGGGAGGAGGACCTGGTCTTCCACTTCTGAAAGAACTGGCCAGTGTGAACCTTGTGAATGGCAGAACACTATACCTGAACATGAGTACCGCAGGCTATAAGGCATGATGGATTGACACAGTGGCTGCAGCAATGTGCTCAAACATAGGATAGTGCTGGCCTGGAAAATAGTTCATCGTCCATTAAAAAAAATCATTATATAGGGGCTCATACAACTTTTGTTGTTGTTTTTCCCTAAGGGAGAGCAGTGTATTGGTACACTGAGAGGTATATAGATCAATGGATTCGAACAGAAAAGCTACACATATATTCACCAGTCAACGGGAACCTAGCCTTCGAAAAAGGACACAGAAATATCCAAAGGGACAAATTCTGCTTGCTCAACAAATGGTGTTGGACAAACTGAGATACCGTATGTAGGAAAATGAAGCAAGCCCCAAACCTTCCCCCATGCACAGAAATTAACTGAAGAGGGGTTAAAACCTGAAAGTAAACCTCCGGGCTATCATAATCATTTTTTCGATGACCTCATCGGTCAGAAATCATTGTAGGAACGCCAAAGCGTTCTTGTGTTCAACGTCTACATACATAGCAGGTGCTCCAGTAAAGGGGAATCTTGGTGGAGCTGGCTCATCCATTCCTGAAGAGAGTAGAGCACCACGTTGGCCCATCACAGAGCTCAGGTGTAGAATCTTCCTCACTGTCATCCTTTATCTCAGCAGTGTCAGTGTTGGATTATGAATTTCCCAAAGAACCAGTATCGCTCAATTCTGTGCACAATGCTGACTCACTCTCGCTGTTATTTCACTGGTCTAAAAACCCATTTAGGTTAAAATGACACTTTTTTGATGCCATGACCTAAAATTTTTAGTGAGAAAATGTTCCCAATGACATTACATGGGTCTTCGTCTAATCCTGATGCCATGTTCTTTTTCACAGAGACCAGCTTCTTGTATAAATTGCTCAGCATACTGATGGAATAAGAACAGTGAAAGGATACAACCCTGATGCACACCTTTTCTGATTTTAAACCATGCAGTATCACCTTGTCCTGTTCACAGTCTCACCTGGTTCTATCTCTTGGCCTTTGCATAAGCTCCATATGAGTACAATGAAGTGTTGTGCAATGCCCATTCTTTTCCATGGTATCCCCAAGATTCACCTCCTTCCACTCGTGGTTTCCAGAACGTGGGGTTGGGACAAAGCCTGGATAGTCTCATGGCAAGACCAGATCAGGAATGGAGCTGAGCCGGGAGCAGCTTTATTTGCTTGCTCCAGGGAAAGTCTGCCAATGTGACTAAGCCTCAGGGGCTTTCTACAAATGATAAAGGTGAATCCCTCTCTCGTTACCCACTGATCATCTCTGAGCCTCTTGCTCTCATATCCCTTGCACAGACCTCTACCATTAGATGGACAATTCGGTAATGTTTGAACACTTTTCTGATGCTGAGCCTGGGGAGCAACTAATAGCTGAGTAAATATTGATTGAAAGATGGTGAGTGGAAGAAAATAGCTTTGCCAGGTCCAGGTTGTGATGGAGATGAGAGTGTTACCAAATCCTGCTGTCCCCATGGTGGGTTTGCTGTATTGTGCCCAGTCCTGAAAGTCTGAGCCAGGGGTTTTAACGTGGCCCCTTTCAAAACATATAGGTGGAATTCTTGGACCATGAGCTGTCCATAAAGCTTTACCAAGGAGATGTCCGCCCTGGAGCGAAACAACCCAAGAACCTAGATCTTCGTGAAGGTGTTGGTAAGGGATGCAGCGGAAATCATAAACTTGACTGAAAGCAAAAGAAACTTTGCCTTCATGTGCCTGCAGCTGGACGAAGTGGTGCTGGAGCACACCCTCCTTTGTGATTCTTCTTGTTCTTTTTATGAGCTGCTCCCTGGCCTGTGTAGTCCCGTAAATCTGGAAACTCTTTGCTGGTGGGGGCAATTGTTATATCCTCCCCCCAGATCCAGATGTCTTGTCCATGGTCAGTGTGCAATCCTTGTTTGCCAGAGGAGTGGGGCATCTAAAGGCAGGCAGGGGTCACATACTTTTTTTCTACACTTTCTAGAAAGACCAGAGCTAAACATCTTGCAGCCCTTTTCATGTCCTCATTCTTTTCTGTATTTATTTTCCATGAAAGAGGAGAAGAAACGCGACAGCATCTACTGACAGCAAGTCAAATGCCATCGTGTGTGTTCAGAGGGCAGGCTGGTTCTCATTTGCCTAACTCATCAGTCCCATCGTGCCATGTCCATGTTAGATTGTTTAGGGAAACAGATGACATATGTTATGATGCTAAATAAGCTGAAACAGTGCCAGGATGGAGGCAGAAGGGGTTTATTTGTTTGTTTTTAAATGAAGCATGGCTTTCTAGTGACTTATTGTGGTGGGGAAGGGGGGCACCGAGAGCAACAAGACATGGCTGTGACAGTGGTCTGGGAATTGAGACAAATCATTGCTTCTGCAGCAGAGATGAGCTGCCTCTGACCTGTCAGTTACTTGAAGGGAGACTCTGCATTTGGTCAGACAAGTCTCAGTTGGAGATGGTACCAGCTTTCCTCCTGAGCCTCTGTGGTTCCCTTTGAACTACACAGGCCCGAATCGCTTTTAGCTGAGCAACAGCAAATGGCAACACAGACTTGCCATATTGCTCTTTTGCGTACACTCTTTAAAAATCATACTAAATATACATGCATCAAAACATTCGTCACTTCCACGCTCTACAAGATTATAATTAAGTGGCATTCTGCATGTTGTTCATATATCATCCTTACCCATTCCAAAATTATGTCATCACCCTTATGGAAGCTCAGTATCGTCTCAGGGATGGCACTTCCCCTCCAGGCCCTACTGGGTTAGGCTGGGTTGACTAGAGAAATAAATCCAAGGACACTCATATAGGTATAAGAAAGACTCCACCTCACTTATTTGTCCAATTGACATGGCATTATGTAACAACCATACTTACCTTCCTACCTATCCCTGGAAACAATTGGGAGATGTTTGTCTCTATTCATTTTCCTAGCCTAGATATTTTTTGTAAGTGGAATTAAGCAAAATGTGTCCTTTTTGAAGCTGATTTATTTCACTCAGCATAATGCTTATGAGGTTCATTCCTCTTGTAGCCTGTGTCAAGAGTTCATTTCTCTTTATGGCTGAGTAGTAGTCCATTGTATATACCGTAGGCAACATGTTTGACTTATCCATTCACCTATTGATGGGTATTTAGACCGTTGACACGTTTGCCAGATTGGGAATAATGTTGCAAGGGCCATCTGTGTATTTGTATCTATTTATGCGCTTGCTTTTAATTGCTTATATCCTTCATTTCCTTTTCTTTCCTTGTTAGACTCAGTATGATCCCCTTCTGCCCCTCCTCTAGCCTCACAACCTCTGTGTCTGATGTGCCAGGATCTCACCAGAAGCCTTAACACCAAGATTCTGAGCCCTGACTGACCATTCTGACCATCCAGGGAATTTAATATTCCGGAGCACACAGAAGATGAAGTTATCAAAACTCCTTAGGCATAACCGAACAACTGGAGGGAGTGCTTTATTGGGCTGGGGGGCTGGGGATTATAGTTGTGAAGGACACCAAGAACAATTGTCATTACCTAGACTGTAAAGACTATGTTCGACATCCATGCTGGTGAGTAGCAGCTGGATTTCAGAAGCTCACAAGTGGCCATCTAGGTGGCAAGTATTGTCACCCTCACTCTGGAGGAAAGAGTGGTGAGTGGACCACATGAACATTAGACTTCATGACTCTGAGCACAGAATAACTAGATGATCTCCAACTATCAATTCCAACTTCTTTGAAAGGGATCACATCCAAAGGTCCTAGATAGTGAAGCAAAATTCACAGTCATAAAAGAGACCAGGCTTATTGGCTGGATAGGGACTAACAGAACCTCTGAAACGATGGTCCTTATTCACTAAGTTTGAAAATGAACTCCTACCTGTGGTTCAATATTCAGCCAAATAATAGATTGGTCTATAATGGGAGCAATTACACAAGTGAGGCACGCAAACCTGAAAACAGCAAACCATTTGATCTCAAAAGGGCAGTATTAATCCAAGGCCCAAGTTCAGAAGGGTAGGAAGAGAGGAGGAAGGGAAACAGAAGACATAAGTAGGGAGTGGAACAAGTCATATTATATTGTGGAGATTGCAATAAGTGGCATAAAACACAATGGGTATGAATTGTTGAATAAAAAACTGATGATCTTGGTAAACCTTCACCTAATTCACAATAAAAACTTATGAGAGAGAAAAAAATCCAAGCACCTAGGCTGCATTCCAGGCCAATAAAATCGGACTCAGTGGAGATGGGACAAAGATGTCTTTTGGACAGCTCTCTGGCGATCCCAATGAGCACACAGGCTGATACCCACCATCTGGAAACTATGGGGTAGCTGCTTCTCCGGTAATGCCTCGGGGGAGCGCTTGGGTCCCTCAAAGAATGCGGGATGATGAAGGGGCAAAGGTCATCAAACCTCACCCACAGCTTTACACTGGGGGGCTGCTCTCTGAGGAATGTGGGAAGGGTCCACTTGCATGCTGTCTCTGTGCAGCAGATCCAACAGACTCAACACCTTTCCAAAGCTGGCAAGAAAGTCCGAGAGACTAGATGTGGGCACCACGCTGTGAGTTTCCCAGAAGGCACGAGACAGATCGAGAGCAGTCACAGGAACACAGACTCCTCCGGAAATGCCGCCATGCGCAGAACATGCATCTCTAATTTCATTTCACACTGACTCAAGCATTCAGTCCTTTTTACGAAAACCCAGCTTCTCATTACAGTAACCGGTTTAAAATGACAATCTTCTGTTGAGCAAGTCTAAGAAATGACCTTCCTTTATTTTACATGGTATAAAAATTCAGTTTCCTAGGCCGATGGGCTCTAGGGACAGGTGTTTTTATGTACTACACATGGCTTTCAAAGTTCTTCAATTGCCTAAATTAATAACGACTTTTTTCCTTTGGCTTTTCTAAGGGACACATTAATTTCAATCTTTTTCTAAGGAAGTGAATCTCTAGCTATCTCATTTGGATAACTTTCTGCCTTCAGAGTAGAATTTGAAATAATCTGCAAGGTTACCCCTTCCCCACCCTGCCCCAGCAGCCCAGCCTCTTTCTTCCTTCCAGCCTCCAGCCACCGGGGTTTGGTTGGGAAAGGAGATGCAGAAGGGAGTCTCTGGATTTTTCTATCAAAAGGTTGGCCACAACCCCCAGTAGACCAAATGTAATTCATTATGGTGGGTTTTGGTTTTACTACATTAAGAGTTATCCTTAGGGAAATTACAAACAAACAGAAATAGGAAGACTTTATATTTTATTAACGGATATACTGCTCAGTCTCATTATATTTTAAAAGACAAAGTATAAAAAAAAAATCTGGCTCCATTTAAAATGTCCTGACTAGCAGAACTTAAAATACACAAATCTTAACATGAAAGTCTAGATGAATAAATAAAATAAACAACGAAACAGCTTTCTCAGGAAAAGCCATAATAAAGAGCTCGACTATTTTTTCAGCTGTTTAAGATGCTCGTGTTAAAGGGAAAAGAGTATCATTGTTGACTTTGAAATGTAGAACCATTTGCTTAATTCAGTGATGCTAAAATGGGCAGTTTGGCTGAAGAAAGAAATTGGCTTGTAGCATTTGATGAGCAATTTCTTCTTTTGAATATAGAAATGACCAGGGATGCGGACACGCTTTTTATTCTTTTGAGGACCCTCTAACCAAGAAATCTTTTAAATGATCATTACACAGTGAATGCCTGGAGGCTCTGGAAACTATTTATTTTGACATTATTATAAGCTCAAAATGATTCACCAATGCAAAAGAAGAAGAGAAAAAGCAATTACATACTAAGCTGTAAACACTGGAAGCTTTTCTGTGCTGAAAATAATTGGACAGAGTTTTTTCTTTTTTTAAGTAATAGTGTCCAAAGAGATTCAATGATCTTATTGCTTATGGATTTGGAGCTTAACTATATTCCTTATTTTAAATTTGATATTAGAATAGCAAGATTATAGACCTTGATACAGTGTGACTTGGAGAAGTATCGTTTCATTAAATTATCAAGTTAAGGCTCAAGGAGCCTGATGGAATGTGTGTGACCATGAGGCCAGCCAGTTGGAATCCGCTATGGCTCACAGAGAAAGATGCGGTTCTCAGCTCCTGTAAAGATTTAGATCTTCGGGAACCCACAAGCATAGTTCTACGTTGTCCTTTCAGGGGTCCTCAAACTTTTTAAACAGGAGGCCAGTTCATTGTCCCTCAAACCCGCTGGAGGGCCGGACTATAGTTTAAAAATAAAACTATGCACAAATGCCTATGCGCACTGCACATACCTAATTTGAAGTAAAAAAAAAAGGGGGGCAAAAACACCCGGCATGCTGAATAAATGTCCTCTGAGGGCCATGTGGTCCGCAGGCCATAGTTTGAGGACCCCCTAGATTGATATAAGTCAGAATCGACTTGATAGTGTTAGGTTTCTGGGGTGGTTGACCTCAGTTCTTGCTTAGCAACGCTGAAAGAATTCATATGGCAGAAGCACTTTTGTAAATCCAAGTGAATGTTATGAAAGAAAGTTTCAGGTATCGCAGTCCCCAAAAGTCCCCACTATCTCCGGAAAGCACGCCGGGCTGCATGGCAGGGGTGGGGAAAGTTTGCAGCTGAATATGGCGGTTTCATGGGAGGAATACCTGAGCAGGAGTGCAGAACCAGCTGAGGAGCCACGGCAGGAACCCCCAAGGGCCTCACCCTCCACTTGCAGAGCACGTGAACAAGGGAGGGCGACAAGGAGCCCAGGCCTACTTCTATCACCTCCCAACACCACTGGAGGGCATTGGTCGATCGTACTGGTTGATTTTGGTGCACTTTTGTGAAGTCCTATTCTGTATGACCAGGTGGACCTTCCACCTGGGTCTACATGACTTGGGTCAGAGCATGCTCAGTTCTGAATTTTGCCATAGGTATCTAATGAGTGTGCCTGATTTATTTCCAACCCCTTTGTTGTGGCCCGGACAGCTCATTTTCGTTTAGTGCTGGCACTTGGGAAGACAAGCCCTAATCTAGCAACCTGTCAATAGCAGTAAGTGAATGGAATTAAAACTCAACTCATAGCCATAAATTCAATTCGGACTCATAGCGACCCGAGAGGACAGGGCAGAATTGCCCCCTGAGGATTTCTGGGGCTGGAATTCTTTACAGGAATAGAAGTCTCTTTTTTCTCCCTCCCAGTGGCTCCAAAGGACTGACCTTGCAAGGAGATGTCCAGCGGGTGCCTGCAGGCTCCTTCATTGAAAATCTCTGCTAGTTTATGAAGCGGGAGGGAAATTTTGAGGAGGCCGTCTGCGGCAGAGTTAACTCCCCATTAAAGCCAATGAGCTTTTCCACATCTCTCAAAAAACAAACAAAAAAACCTAAAGTGACTACTTCAGATTAATATGCTGTAGGTAGAACCACCTCCCACTCAGCAAACCAAACCAATCAACCAACCAACCAAACAAACAAAAACACCCCAAATCCTGTTGCCTTCAAGTCAGTTCTGACTCATGCTCACCCCTTGTGGTACAGAGTACAATTGTTGCATGAGGTTGTCTAGGCTGTACCCTTTATGAAAGCAGATGACCCCTTCCTTTTGTGGTACAGCTAGGTGGGTTTGAACTGATAACCTTTATATAAGCAGCCCTATCCAGCGATCTATGTCAACTAAAGTGTCAAAGCATGTAAAGACTGATCCACAACCCCCACTTCTCTCTTCCTCTTCTGTGATGACCTGGAATCCACCTTTTGATCTGGTGGCACCATATTTGTGAAGCAGCCCGAATCACTGACGGACGGTGTGCAGGACAAACACCCTGTAGAATTGCCCTTCTAGCGTCAGAATTTGCATGAACAAGAAATAAACTTCTAGATTTTAAGCCACTGAGGTTTCAGGGGTAGCTTCTTTCTGCAGAACAGACTAGGCTATCCTGCCTGATCATCTCTTCACAGGGTTTTTGTGGAGAGCTACCGGAGCAGCTCGATCCAGGGGAGCTGCCAAAGCAGATACCTACACTTTATCTGGGATTGTAGGTTGTAGTACCAAAGTTTTTATTTGCCCGGGAGGCACTGAGTAAATTGTTTTTCTTCTGAAAACAGGACAATATGTAAGTAAGTTTGGAGACATATGTAGCTGGAGCTGAAAGTCCTCTTACCTTGCAGTTTTCTTTGGTAGAGATAGACTTGTTCTTAATGAAACCCATGACAGTCAGTGTCACAAATGACTTCTGAGGAGAGGCCAAACAGCTAAGTCAAGGCCAGCCTACCGTTCTCTTAAATGCTGTCTCATGCTCTCATCTGCTCTGACGTGTTTGCTCAGGGGCATGTGGCAGCCACTGGGCGGGCCTTACCATTGGCACTGAAAATCATTGTAGGGGATATTAGAGGATTTACATCAAGAAGACCTGACTTCCTGGCCATTGCTCGGGGGCCACAGTTCCCAAGACAATCAGTGTCAAGGGCAAAACAAAATAAAACATGACGAGGCCTCTGGGGCTGGGTTGAGCTGGATATGTAACCAAAGCCCCCTTCTACCAGGATCTTCCCAAGAGGAGATTGCTCTTTTCCATAGCTAAACAATTTTGTTTAACACACGTTCTGCTGGGGAACCTTCTGGGAAGCAGAAGAAAATAAATCTGCCTTCCTTTGAATTAAGCTGGGTTGGGTCCAAGCCCTGTGTAGTGTGTATTCTTATCATAACATCTAAAGGAGTCTCATTTCACCATTCTTAGCTATTAAAAAAAAAGTTCCAGGCACAATAATTCAATTTAAAATTACACACCAGGAGTAGTTCATATTTAATACACTTTATACAGGTATTACAGGTACAAGGGACGTACTTGTTAACTGCCAGGTTGCTGGCTTGAACCAACCAGCTACTCCACAGGAGGTACTGTGTTTCTGTGAAGATTTTCAGCTTGGAAGCCCACTGGGAGAGCTCTCCTCTGGCTTGAGTCTGAAGGTGCTTGACAGCAGTAGCCTTTTGTTTTTATAGAGGTATAAAGCTTTCTTTCTTTCTTTTTTTTTCTCGGTATAAAGCTTTTTAGAACAACAAAAACAATTCCTTTTGGAAGTAAGCCAGAGATAAAACCACAAGTTACATGCTTTACTTTTTTTCTGTCCTGCTGCTGGCAGCCACCCTTTCATCGATTGTGCACACCAGCATGGTGGTGAAGTGGTGAACTCTGCGCTCTCACTCCCCTGGCTACACACTCGGTCTCCTCACTCATCGTGTGGCTTCACCCAACGCACGGAGCCTCCTGCAGGCTCCTCACCCTGTGTGTGTAAAAGTGCGAAGGAGACAGACTTCCTCAGAGCTGTGCTTTAGAGAGAATCCTCCTCACATACTCAGCACCGCCTTGAATAGGGCAGCACTGCATACATGACATCTACTTGATGATTGTTGATGGTGTGGTGGTGTGTTTGTACGGATAAAAAAAGAGCCCTGAATGGTTATGTAACAAGTAAGGGAATAAATAGATCTTCCTTCATCCACCTTCATCTTTCATTGTTCTATCACTCTCTGATTGCAATATTAGAGGCTAAAATGGGCAGAATTCCCACCTCTGAACAAAGTTTGTGCACATGGGTGTGCATGCTTGTGTGTCCATGTGAGTGTGCCTGTACAATGTGTGTGCACGTGTGTGTGCACATGTGCACTGGAGCCTGGCAGCAGCAGGGGAGGCGCCTGTCTCTGTTCAGCAGTATCTGACGGCTGCTGCAGGTGTAATGAGAAGTGATTGGTGATCTGTTCAGGGAGCTCCTGGGGTGGACTCAGGGAAGGAGCAGCAAAGAAGACATACTCATCTCCCCCATATGTAGATGAGGTGATGGAGGTGGGCGGTAGAGGAGCAGCTCCTTAGTAATGAGATCACAGGGGAAAGGCCTTGGATGAGGTGCCAGACATCCCTGCTTTCCCAGAGAGGGTGGGGCCTGGGAACGAGGCTGCATCCTGCCTAATCAGTTACAGTTGCTCTGTCGCTCTGGGGAGGGAGGCAGATGAGGCAGGGAGCTTCCGGAATCTCTCATCTCCAGTCCTTCTAGGTGGATGTGGGAGCGTGTGAGGACGGCCACACTGGAGGGTCAGGGTTGATCGCCTTGCAGTGTGGAGCCCGGCCCGGACCTGCGTTGTGCAGGGTGACCAAGGAGCTCTGAGGGCAGGGTTCTGGGTGGGGGCTTTGTCTACTAAGACCCACAGCCGCGCCCTGTGTCACAATGTTGGCATGCAATGTGCAAAGACTTGAGACAATGTGAAATGGACCATCCACTTCACTTGGAAAGACAGGAGGGCTGAAAATCAGATTGGGAGATCTGATCTCGTTTGCTGCACAGTTGTGAGAGGAGATATTCCTGGCTTCTCTCATGTTGGGAACCGGGCATAATCAGCCTGACAAAACCAAGGCCATATTGCCTGCCCAGCAGGGCTAAAGCCACGTCACCTCAACCTTATCTTACCCTGACACACACCAGATGGCCCACCCTTGTCTGCTCCAGCACCGGACATTCCAACTGCAGACTTGCGGCCGCCTGCCCTGTGTGCTCTACACCCCCGCCCTTCCTTTTTTTTTATCTCCCCTTTGAACTCCCTTGTTTGCCTCACCCTTTATAGAGAGGCTTGTGTAGCAATAAACTCAGACCTTGACAAGAATCTGCTTGGTCTCGCTCCTCTCTCTCGCCCGTTTCTCTTTCAGGCTGGGTCCTCCTTGGAACCCCTCGAATAACTGAGTCCCGCGGGTTGGGGCACTCTCACACATGAAACTATATTCCTCCTCAGGCATCAAGGAGGTGATACGAATGCTTTGATAGCCTAGTATCTGTCAGCTGGGAGGCACAACATAGTGAGAGCCCTTATTAATCACTTGGAGATTAGCTGAGGGGTGGGAGAAGCCAGGCATGAGGCTTTCCAGGGCTGCTCAGCCTGCACAGGAGTCCTTTCCTGGGTTGGACAGAGGTGCTGCCATCTGAAAGCTCAGATAGAGCAGTTGGAAAATTAACTGACCTGGTACAAGATCTATTTACATATATCAAAAGATCCTGGGTAATAACATCTCATGTTTGTGCAGCATGCCACATTTGTCAAAGGGCTTTCTCATTTACTGTCTTATTTGGTCCTCAAACTAAGAGTTCTTTGGGCAGCTATTGCTGTTTAATTTTGGGCGTGGTAACAGCTTTGGGTATAGTACTGGGCTTGGAATCAGGCTGTGCAACCCACAGCAGGTCACTTAGCTGCTCTGGATTGGCTTTCTTCCTCTACGAAGGTCAGCGCTTGGACTAGACCATTTTCCCAGTGGCAGCTCTGCTGACATTTTGGCCAACATCGTTCTTGTGGGGCTGTGTTGTTCCCTGCACCAGGATGCTAAGCGAGCATCCCTGGTCTCAGCCCACTAGATGGCAGTGAGACTCCCTTCTTCAGAATGTCTCCAGGCATGGCCAAATGTCCCCAGCAGAGCATGCTGCTGGGCTGGCGCACGGCAGGATGATGCACTCAATGAGTTGGATTTTAAGTTTTCAGGTACTTTACATGTCTGCACAGGGAGACTACATCAACAATTACCCAGCAGTCAATGGGTCATCACTGACCCTCTCTATAATTCCAACTGAGATCATGAAGCACCGACTGAGTTTCTGAGCTTAGCACCCTGCATGGCACAAGTTGTTTAGCACTCAGCTACAAACTAAAAGGTTGGCAGTTCAAACCTATCCAGAGGCCTCTTAAACAAAATCCTGGTGGTCTGCTTCAGAAGAGTTGGAGCCATGAACACCCCATGGAGTGAAGAGATATAAACATGAATGTGGATGTGACTCTAGGTATAGCTACAACCGGGAACCATGGAATCAACTACATCATGGAATCAACTTCAACTCCTGGCCTCCTTGTGTGTCCAAGAAGAACTGTGCTCCCCAGGGTCTGGAAAGGCTGCTTGGTCTGAAGTAGATTTGCAGGCCCTTCTTTCTAGGTGCCGCTGGGTGGCCTCAACCTTCCAAGCATGCTATTAAAAGCCAATCCGTCACCTGTGTGCATCACTGAAGACACACAGACACAGGGAGCAATGCCCTGGCTGGGGCACTGGAACAGCGCTGGCATGCAGTGAGTGCTGCCCAGTTAGCGAACAGGTCTTCCCTTGGTACTTTCTCAGGTCTGTGTGAAGCTTTCTAAGCATCCAGAGTTCTCAGCCTGATTCTACTGCCAACTTGCAGTGTGGCTTCGAGCTAGTCTCTTGCCCTCTCTGGGCTTGATAACAAAAGCAGGGCAGGCCAGCCACAAATATCGTGTGGCTAGCAGGGGAAAGCAGTTGAGGACACAATTGCAGATGGAGTTCATCCTTTGGACTCATCGCCCCTCCTCCCTAACACCCCCCCCCCACTACACACACACACCTTTTCAACTGCACCAGATGGGTTTTAACTTTCCGGCACCAGAAAAGCAGACCTTGAGTTTTTTCCTTTATGGAATGTAGGCCATCCCTGCTTATGTGTCACATTCAGTCCTCGTTCTTCTCCCTACTCTTGTCCCTCCTCCAGTCATCAACAAGTGACTGCAGGGCGGTTTCCCAGCAGGGCTGTGCTCAAAGATTCATAATGCTGGGTTTTCCTTTAGTTCTCCACAGTCTTGGGCTTGGAACAATCCAGGCATTTCCTTATCAAATGCTCATTTTAGGGGGGAAGGACGGGGGCACTGGAAACACCACATGGGGCTCAATCCTTTTCTACACGTGTGTGAGGGGTTTCCAGGAGTTCGAATTTCAACTTAAGTGATTTATTTTTTGTTGTTTAATCGCGTGCCTGTCATCTGCTGGACATTTCTTCTACAGTGTTTTGTTGTTGTTAACCCCATTTCTAAGATCAGAGATAGAAGGGTCAGGCACAATAGGCAGTTAAATTGACTCAATCTGGGGTGTGAATCTGCTTCTGTCTGGTTCCTCATAGCCCTCAGTCATTTTAATGCAGGTGTTGTGAAGGGTGTGGGTTCAGCAGCCACACACTGCCTCATCTCGCCTCCTCGTTGATAGGCTGTGTACCCTTATGTGAGTTGTTTAATCTCCTACCAAGCTTGTGAGAGCACTACTTTTATTAGCTTCATTTTACCGAGACTGTGAGAGGTCAGGGGAGCGAAGGCTTACATATTGCCAGGCATATAATATGCTAATGATAGTCAAGATATATAACTAAGCATTTCTCTGTTCTTGGTTCTGTCAGTACCTGGTGTGGCCACAAAGGAGAAACCTGGTTTCCTGCTATTTTGAGCATCTAGTGTGAATGGCAGGAGATAAGTCACAAGCTAATGAACCCTTGTGGTGTAGTGGTTAAGCACCCTGGGCCCGGCTATCAAAAGATATAGTGTCCAGGGTCTTAAAGACTGGAAGATAAACAAGGGGCCATCTAACTAAGAAACAACAAAGCCCACATGGAAGAAGCCACCAGCCTATCTCGACATGATCGCTGAAGACAAAGCGGGTGCATAAGCAAATGCGGGCATGTTTTCCTGATGTGCACTCACCCTTTACATAAAACTCTCTCTTATACATACGCGTTTCTGTGGATTTGTTTCGCTAAGGCACCCAGACTAACATAAGCAGCATGGAACGCATTTAAGAAGCCTAGACAAGGGCAGGGCAGGATATTTGGAGGGACTGGATCCAGAATTAGAGAGGAAGGGGTCCTGGAGGTGAAACGGGCTGCTAGCTCCCTGTCCCAAGGGGGACAATGAGACTGCTGGCTCCCATGAAGATTTACAGTCTTGAAAACTCCATATAGGGTCACTGTGGTTGGAATCCACTGGACGGCAGTGGCCTTTTAGGATTGAAGGTGGAAGCCACCAAAGAGCCTGCGGGGAGTGTGTGAACTTCTGGAATACAGCGAACAACCTCTGCACATCTGCTTTTCGTGCTGCCCAAGTCATGCATTGACATTTGTCCAAAAGTGAACCATCACAGCTGCTCTCTCAGGAAGCTGGGGGCTGAGCCCGCTGGTTCCACTCTGTCAGCATTTCTGGTCCGGGTACCTGCCCTCTGCCCCGGCACAGGCAATGGGCTTTTGGAAGCAGTGCTCCCTGGGTAGTGGGTGTGATTTGGCTCCTCTGGCCTAACATGATGAATGCTGAGAGGGGGTGGATACTAGGGGGTTAAGCTCCCTGACCTTTCCCTAGCCCAGGGGAAAACTTACTATTTAAAGTAAGTTTTAGACAGAATCTTTAGAAAGATAAATTGTTTACTTAATGTACACAATTACTCCCCAACACATCTGTTTTGTGTCTGCTCAACTCAACCTCATAGGCTATGGATGACCTTGAGCAAGTTTTTAAAGTCACAATGGGTTTCTACCAGGATTGAGAGTTCAGCTCTCTCAACTCTCCAACTGGTTATTAGCACCATAGTCTCATTTCTATTTATGGATTTACTTTGTTTGAGGGAAAAAAGACTCCCAATTCAACTTTATTTTATTAGGAACTCCTTTGCTATGTTTTACAAAAGAAAAAGGCACAAACCGCTGTTCTGGATGAAGGAGAGCATCCGCATGAGGCCCCAATGGTGTCGGAAGGACCCACAGCCACAGTTACTTAAATAAAATGACACTCATTCTGTCCTGCTGACTCTGACTCATAGTGACTCTGTGTAGGGATCCTGAAGTTGCTACCTTTACAGGAAGCAATAACCTCATCTTTCTCCTGTGGAATGACTAGTGGCTTCGAACCAGCGATCTTGCTGTTAATAGTCCAACACTATCCAGCATCACCACCTGAGCTCCTGAAAGCTTAAATGAGACATGGAAAACAAACACCTTTGTCACAAAACTGTCCCTGAAGACGGATCAATTCATGGAGTTGCGGGAGGGCCTGTGAGAGCATGAGCGGGACCTTCATTGGGATGTGCACACGACCGTATATCGCTGAGTCTGGCCCGGGGAGTGGACGCAAGCTTTCCACTGCCGGTCAGCAGTAGGAAAGAACTCAATGGTGGCTGAATGTGTGGCCCCTCAAAATGGATTTAGGGTCTCCACATAGACTCTCACTGTGAGCCACAGCCTATTGCTCAAAATTTAAGCTTAAATATGACTTAAATGCCTAACATTCTGTTTCCTTAAACTAGAGTACTGCCAGGATCAACTAGAGGCCTGGATGACCTATCAGGTCTGAACAACGATCTCAAATCACTTCACATGATCCATTCCACCAGTCATGTCACCAGTCACACCTCCTCACTTACCCATTCCAGAGACTGTGCCTGTATAACCTATCGACTAACACATTCCCACATGTTGTGATTATGAAACCAACCATCATGCTGGAATAAGGACCAATCACGATGTAAGGGGCAGGGTCAATGGGAAAGCAAGATAGGGGCTGAGGGGAGCCAAGAGGGTCCCGTCACTCAATCCCTAAACCTGATCTAATGTCACTAGACTGGGGTCTTCCTCACATCTCAAGGGCACCCGATTCATGATTGAAGTGAATTGTGCTTATTCAATCTTTGTTCTGCTTGCCGTCCTGCTATGCTGCCTCCTCTTCTTGCTTTATGTGTGTGGCTCCCTCTGTTGTGGTGACAAATGGCTTGAGAGGGATTTGACATAGGGAGAAAGCCCACCCACATCAACTGTCACCAGAAGCAGACACTAAGTTCATTTCTCTCACCTCACAGAACTATGCACATCAGACACTGGTAGAGCTGCCCGGAAGGGGAACCCTTAGTGCAGTGGTTCTCTTCCTGTGGGTTGCGACCCCTTTGGGAGTCATATGACCCTTTCACAGGGCTCGTCCAATTCATAACTGTAGCAAAATTACAGTGATGAAGTAGCAAGAAAATCATTTAATGGTCGGGGGGGTCACCACAACAAAAGGACCTGTATTAGGAAGGTTGAGAACCACTGCCTGAGTGTGCTTAGGACTTTGCTGCCCTCAGGGTCACCAGACATTCCTGAAGGCAGAGTCACTGCAGGAAGCCCTTCTGGGAAATGCCCTGAAGCCAGGTCTCAACCAACTCCATCCACCCTCACCCTCCTAGATCCTAATCATAGGCTGCATGGAAATGCTCCCTGCCACTTCAAAGACTGTAAGTCCATGGGAGCAGAAAGCCTTCTCTTTCTCCCTTGGAGTGGTGGCTGGTGAGTTCAAACTGCTCACCTTCTGGGTAACATAACCCACAGACCAGCTCCCCCTGAGCTCAGTTAGGTTTGCCACACAGCACACATTGTTGGGAACCTTCTGAAGTAGCTGTGCCATGTGCAGGTTGGGGGATTTCGCACAAGATGCAGAATTCCACCCTCTCTTGGAAAAAATAATTTTTGCAATAGCCTTGTATTCTCTTCTGGATCTGAGTAGCAGCTACTCTCATGCAGTCCTAGCACATACATGCTAGGTCTTACGCCGAGTCTGCTCCATGCTTTCCTGTGTCCTATGTGGCGCTGTAGGCACCCAAGGCATGGACTCTGCAGCCTGGGTTCAAATCTCTCCTTTCCACTTCCTCACTGTGTGGTCATAGGCTCATGACTTTATCATCCTGTGCCACTGATTTTTCATCTGTAAAATGAGGCAAGAATAGAGTCCACACATAGGCTTCTTAAGTGAAATAATTGAATTATTATATACAAAAAGCTTAGAACATTGCTCGGCATCTTGCAAATACTGTTAGGTAGCTTAGCATAGGGAGTGGGTCATCCATTACATATGCTCAGGTTCAAACTTCCGGCCAGGAAGGGGTGGTACACCTAGGTGGGTGTTACACCTGGATTGGCCCATCTGAGCCAGGTGAATTCAATCCAGCCAATGGGGTTGACCAGGACCATCAACCATGCCTCCCTGTGGAGGAATTGAAAAGGCAGGATCTTGACCTCTCCGATGTCTCCCTTCCCCCACTTTTCTGTTGTCCGTTCCCCAGGGAGGAGGTCACATGTAGATACTTGTAATCGGTTTCCTCTTTCCAATCCACCCTCCCTCTACCCTCCCACTATCACCACTCACAAATTATCAAGGTTTCTTGAGGGATGGGGGAGTGGGGAGGAAGGGGTAAAAATGATGACTCGATTGATGCCAGGGGCTTAAGTGGAGGCAAATGTTTTGAGAATAATGAGGGAAGTGAGTGTACAATGTGCTTTACACAATTGATGTATGTATGGATTGTGATAAGAATTGTATGAGCCCCTAATAAAACGATTTAAGAAAAGAAAGAAAAGGCAGGATCCTGGAGCCCACGTAGTGACTTTCTCTCCAGCAGCTTCTAGGCAAGCTGTGCAGGGGTGAGGGGCCCTGAGGTGCCTGTGTAAACCTGAAACTTCTTCTCTCAAAAAACTCACTTGGATCACAATCCAGGCTGCGGAGTGAATTCTTTCTCACGCGAAGCCAAGGACTGAGGTATATTTCTCCCACGAGTGATCTAACAATAGTATCTCTTATTATATCATTAGGAGCCCTGGTGGTGTAGTGGACTATGCATTAACCTGCTAATCGCAAGGTCAGGGGTTTGAACTGACTAGCCCCTCCGTGGGAGAAATATGAGGTTGTCTATTTCTGTAAGGCAATGGTTCTCAACCTTCTGAATGCCGCCACCCTTTAATACAGTTCATGTTGTGGTCACCTGCAACCATAAAATTATTTTCATTGCTACTTTATAACTGTAATTTTGCTATCGTTATGAATTGGATGACCCCTGTTAAAGGGTTATTTGATCCCCAAAGGGGTCGCGACCCACAGGTTGCGACCCCTGCTGTAAGGATTTAAAGTCTCCAAACCCCAAAGGGGCAGATCTTTGTCCTATTGGGAGTCAATAAAATGGTAGTTAGGTTTTTTTCTGCATCAGTATCAGATTCTGGTGGCAATCTCAGTCATCCTGCATTGTGGTCTGGTTTGAACTCCGGAAATGACTGCCCTGGTTTGAGGTGAGGGCCACGGTGCTTCAGTGGTAGACCTCTCATCGACTTTCACTGGGAAGACCCGGGTTTGATTTGCAGCCAATGTGCCCCAGACTGTCAGTGAAGGTTTGTGTGTTGCTATGACACTGAGCAGGCTTCAGTGGTGTTTCCAGACTGAAACAGAATAATGAAGAAAGACCTGATCATCCCCATCCACACATTGACCTATGGCCCACCACTGTTGGCTTCCTCTCCCAGTCCTGGTGGTAGCACAGATAGGCACAGTTTGCTCCACTGCCCATGAGGTGCCCATGAGAGGCTGACGCGACAACCACAGTCAAGATCAACAGCTTAAACTCCATTCTGGGTCTATGGAAACAAGAACAACCTTCTGAATTGAGGTCGCATTGCTATTTGGGACTGGGAGGATGCCTTTGTGATATGGATTGCACTCTGGATCCTAAGGGGGATTTTAAAACACAGCCACATAGCAGCTCTGGAAATTGCCATAGTGAGAAGGCAGGTTTAAAAAAAAAAAAAAAAAAAAGCTTTTACTGGCTTGCTCAAAGGAGGCTGCGGGTAGATTGGGGGGTGGAAAACTCCTCTGGAAATGGAAAATTTTTTATCCTTACATATGCATCATTTCTTCTGGTCCTGAAAGAAAACACAAAGCAGATGAGAGGAGGAAACGGAGACTGGCAGTCATCTTGTTGGTATTCCCACAGCACCCCCTCCTTAAGCGCTTGCTGCCATCTCATCCAACTCCACTCAGTGTATTTTCACCCGGCAATGATGCAGGAATGTCTGCGTACTCCAGTTTTATTGTAGTCGGGCAGCGTTTATGGCTTTGACGTTCAACTGAGCATGGCAGGACGTCTAGAAGCAATTATAACCAGCATCTGCTCTGTCTGTGCGATGGGCAGGCAGTGACGGATTCCCAGCCTCCGGAACACTAGTGTTCCCTCCCAGCTCAGGATAATGACGGTGACACTCGGCCCCCTTGTTGTCTGGGGAGCTCAAGGAGCTCTCCTCTGAAACCTCAACTTATGGGCATTTCTTTGAGTGAAGACATCAAATTAGTGACTGGAAAGGAAGGCGTAGGAGATGATTATTGGCCACAAGACAAGCCTCAACCGCCTCCAGAGAGCATGTCTCCTAAGTGCAAAGTGTGGAGAGGGAGGAAACAATTGATCACAAATGGAATAGACTCTGAGTCTCGCCACACAATGTGTGTGTGTGGTCACTGAGGCGGCAACATTATGACTGGGGATGGATACGGTTTGTGCAGCCGTGATTGCCATCCAGAATGTGGCATGCTATTGTGAAAAATGATTTTTTATTCTGAGCAAATCTCTGCTTCCACTTGCTTTAATGCTTCGCCGGAGAGCAGGGGACTCTGGGAGGGGTGGGTGGCGCACAGGGCTGGGCTGACCTCAGGAACTCATGTGTAAAGGGCTTTTTCTCACTTGGAAGCAGGCTGTTCTTTCTGGTAAAGCTTGTTTGTGAACCTTGCCACATCTGCGTCCGAAGAGGGAACTGAAGGTGACAAATGCCACGAGGAGCCCCGGGTACATCTTGTTTCATTTGAATCCCAGTTTTACCTTTCCTCCTTTCTGGGTTCTGAAGCATCAGATGGATGCCAAACGCTTCCACGGACAACTAAAGCTGAACAAGGTGGAGGCAGATGAAGAGCAACGGGAGGTTGGTGTTTGGGAGACTGAATACTTGGGCTTCCTAGGCCAGTCCAGTTGGTGGTTAGAGCCCTGTTTCAGATTCCACTGTAATCTCCTAGTGTCCAAGGACCAAGTGGCTCCTAAGTCCAGAATTTCTGTTACATGTGTCACCAAGGAGGAGTTGGGCTAAAATGCATTGAAGAATAAAGCAGGAGCTTGGCTTATGAATCCACTCTCTGATTCTGAAATTTCAAAGGCTCCGTGCACAGACATTTCAACACTGAAAGCACAGCAGGGAAAACCAAAGACTTGGGCTTCCTCCTTGTCCCTCTTTTCGGGCTTTTACGGTTTTCCAAGGCGCCTCCCTGAGCCGAGTGTTGTATAGGTCAGGTTTAAAGATGTCCTAGTTCCGAGGGACTTGCTGTTCTGCTTTCTTTTTCAGGGAGACCTGGTTTCTTGTCTTGTGGCCAAACACAGAGCACAGATGTCTGTGGGCCTCCTCCCTTTCCCCTGACCTTTGCTCTCTTCTCTGGATACACTACTGACCTGTTCTCCCTTACAAGATCTGAACTGCTCACAAACTTCGATGAATTCTCATCCTAGCAAGAAGCATCTGAGCATCTTATTAGAGCCTGTATGAGTTCTGTTCTGGATGCTTATTTGTGCAACTTCAGGGTCTGGCATGGAAACATTCCATGTCCACAGACCCGCACAAATAATATAAACTCCAACAGTAGTTTAAGGTTTAAGGTGGTAACAGGGAACGCTGGGGCCTGTGGCTCCTGGTGAACCTCACAGGCTGTCTAAAGGGGCTACTTCCATCTCAATGTAACCATACAGGAATGTAGACCTGTTAGGTAGCAAGACAAGGGGTTGTTCCTCTCCATGCTTAGGGGGCCCCCTACAGGAGGTTGGAAGCCAATGCAGGCTAAAGGGCATGCACCAATTCAAGGCCAAGCCAGGAGAGCTTAATTGACGCCTCACAGCTGAAAGCCCTTAAAAGGCTGGAACCTTCCCTTCAGCTGCTTCTCTGCCTTCCGCTCAGCAGGGCTGGGTGTGCAGTGTCATGAGGGTGCCCGTGTTCAGTTAACTGTAACGCCGGAACCTTCTTCTCTCCTGTATATAAACCCACTCGGATCACCAACCAGGCTTTGGTGTGAATTTCTTTCTAGTGTGTAGCCAAGGACCGAGACATTTCCCACCCGAGAAACCTACAGACCCAGACTTACAATAAACCCATATGTGTGTGTGTGTGTGTGATATACACACACACACACACACACACATATATGGCAAGAGGTGAACAGGTCTAGCCAGCAATGGTGAAGAGGGCCCTGGGATTGAGATTGAGAATGATTCTGAAGTAGAATCCATAACCCTTAGAAATGTATTGGCCTGCTATACCAATCCAATTACCCTCAACCTTCTTCAAAGAATTGGAAAAACTGACCACCAACTTCATATGGAGAGGGAAGAAACCCAGAATTAGCAGAGAACTCCTCAAGAAGAAGGACACAATTGGAGGACTCGCCCTACCTGATTTCAATGCCTACTACACAGCTACAGTGGTCAAAACAGCATGGTACTGGCACAATGATAGACACTCAGACCAGTGGAAAAGAATAGAAAGCCCAGGAGTAAAATCATCAGCATATAGACAACTGATCTTCGACAAGGGTCCCAAAAATGTCAAGTGGGAAGCAGATGCCCTCTTTAATAAGTGGTGCTGGAAACAATGGATATCCACATGTAGAAAGTTGAAATAAGACGTCTACCTCACCCCATGCACAAGAATACACTCAAGGTGGATCACAGATCTAGAAGTCAAACCCCAAACCATCAGGACCATTAAGGAGGGAGTCGGGACTAATCTCAGCGTACTGGCCCAGGGAGCACATAGGCTCACTGCAACAGGGAAGGGGACACACACAGGTGAATTGGAAATCGACAAATGGGATCTAATAAGAATAAAATGCATGTGCACCTCGAAAGACTTTGCCAAGAGGGTGACAAGGCAACCCACAGACTGGGAGAAGATTTTTAGTAATGACACATCAGACAAAGGGCTCATTACTAAAATCTACAACACCATCGTGACCTGCAAAAAGAGGAAAACAGTTAACCCCCTAAGGAAGTGGGCAAAAGAAATGAGAAGAACTTTCACTAGAGAGGAGATCAATATGGCCAATAAACATATGAGAAAGTGCTCGAAGTCCCTTGCCATAAGAGAAATGCAAATCAAAACAACCATGAGATACCACCTAACACCCCTGAGGCTAGCCCAGATCAGTAAATCAGAGAGCAACAAGTGTTG
Organism: Tenrec ecaudatus; assembly: GCF_050624435.1. Classification (NCBI taxonomy): domain Eukaryota; kingdom Metazoa; phylum Chordata; class Mammalia; order Afrosoricida; family Tenrecidae; genus Tenrec; species Tenrec ecaudatus. The sequence goes on along the minus strand of NC_134533.1, from coordinate 132,357,238 downwards.
GAGGGGCTGTGGTGAAGTAGGAACCCTCCTCCACTGCTGGTGGTCGTGTACATTTGTACAGCCACTGTGGAAAGCAATCTGGCGATACCTAAAGAAAATGGAAATTGATCTACCTCATGACCCAGCCATCCCTCTACTGGGCATATACCCGGTTGAAGCAGCAAATAAAACACGACCAGTCATATGCGCTCCAATGTTTATTGCGGCACAATTCACAATGGCAAAGACTTTGAAACAGCCTAAGTTTCCATCGACAGACGAGTGGATTAGCAAACTTTGGCACATACACACAATGGAGTATTATGCAGCACTGAAAAGCACCGATGAGCACATGAAACACGTTATTTCATGGGAAGAGCTGGAAGGAATTATGTTAAGCGAGGTAAGCCAGACCCAAAGGGACAGGTACAACATGAGTCCCCTGAGGTAAGTACAATCAGCATGACAGAAATAGAAGAATAAACATCCATCCCACAATAAACGGGAGGAAGCATAGATAGTTGGAGGGAGGACAGGCCACACCTAGGGAGGTACATAAGAGCCCAGCATAAAGAAGGGGTAGTGGGGTAGGGAGAGGGAGAACCGGGAGGGGGAGAATCCGAATGATTGGTATGGGGGGGGGCAGGGTACTAACCCACCCGGGGGAGAGTATCGGTTATATCCCCACAGATTTGGAACATGCATACGGACCCCAACACGACACACCAAACAAGGAGGACAATGCAAAGTACAGAGGTCTACACAAAGAGGCTGGACGACAAGCCGGCCCAAACCATAATTAGGCCGACCCCCACACTCGAAGGGAATACCACAGAAAACAAAAATAGATTGTCTGGAGTGGGAAAGGAACTGACCCACCACACCACATCCAGAAGGAAGCTGAAACAAAAGAAGGAGAAAGGACATAGTGGAGTACACCTGAGTCCACCAAGCCCAAAGTCGATAGACCAGCTAGAAGAGCCCATCATACAGAGAGGACCATTCAGCTGACCACACTACGAGATATGACATCCTGCACCAACACATGGCCCTACACGGGACAGCACCTGAGACACAATGGGGGATGGGCAACTGAGCTGACCCCGCCACACTGAGGCAAACACTGGGGACATGCAATGGAGCAGCGGAGGAAGCAGAGCAAAGGGAGCCCGAGGGAGTAGAAAGGATGGTCTTCTGGGCCAGGACGTGGCGCCTCACAAGCTACACCTAGAAAACACTCCTAAAGGCCAATGAAAGGACCTTGAACTACTAGCAATTTTTTCTTTTAATATTTGCTATCTTTTTGTTTAGTCTTTTTAAATTTGTTTTGTTTTTTTACCCAGTAAATTTTGTATGCTAGTGGCTTTTCTGCTTATCAGCGTGTCGATGTTGCTTCTGTCAAAGCCATGTTCTTATGGGCCACTTGGGCGCAGTCAAAGTCATATCCATTTGTATGCACGTATTACTATGTCAGCAGGTCCACCTAGACAAGATAGGCTGGACAAATAATGAGAGAAGAAAACAACAGGACCAACGGTCCTGGAGGGACATGAGAGCGTGGGAGGTAGGGGAAGGGAGGAGGTGTCGCCCAACACAGGGACAAGGGAACAGCGAATGGTTCAAAACCAGAGGAGGGAGGGGAGGGGAGGACTGGAAGGGAGTGACCAAGAGCAAGGTAACTGAGAGGAACTACTGAATCCAGAATGAAGGCTAAACATGGTAATGGGTCGGGAGGAAAGCGAAAGGAAATAGAGGAAAGGAGTAGGAGGCAAAGTGCATACAGAGAAGCCTAAATACAGACATGTACATATGTAAACATATTTATGATTATGGGGGCAATAGATTTATATGCATATATTTATAGGTTCAGTAGTAGGGTAGCAGATGGACATTGGGCCTCCTCATGCATAATCCCCCAATACAATAGCACCTCACCCTGCTAAGCAGCCATTGCAGGATACCCATCTTCCCGACATGATCACTGAAGACAGCCGTGTGTGTAAGCAAATGTGGTGAAGAAAGCTGATGGTGCCCGGCTTATCAAAAAAAGATATAGCGTCTGGGGTCTTAAAGGCTTGAAGGCAAATAAGCGGCCATCTAGCTCAGAAGCAACAAAGCCCACAGAGAAGAAGCACACGGCCTAAGCGAATACAAGGTGTTGAATGGACCATGTAGCAGATACAAAGGAACAAAATCAATCATTGTGTGATCACCTCTCTCACATAATGGCTGAAGACGAAAGTGTGCATAAGCAAGTGTGGTGAAGAAGGCGGATGGTGCCCGGCTACTGAGAGATATAGCGTCTGGGGACTTAAAGGCTTGAATGCAAACAAGCGGCCATCTAGCCCAGAAGCAACCGAGCCCACACGGAAGCAGCACACCAACATAGGTGATCATGAAGGACAGAGGAGACCAGGTCTCCAACATCAAAGGTGGGGTGGTGGTGAGAATCACATCACCGTGAAAGAGGGGGAGTGCATGATGGGGACCCAACGCCCACCTGTAGACAGCTGGACACCCCTTCCAGAGGGGTAGTGAGGAGGAGATGGGCCACTCAGGGTTCAGTGTAGCAACAATGAAACTCAAAACCTTCCTCTAGTTCCTGAACGCTTCCTCCCCTCCCAATCATCATGACCCCAATCCTACCTTGCCTTGTGGACCTGGTTATACCAGAGGATGTACAGCGGTGCAGTGGGGATCTGGAGGCACAGGGAATCTAGGACAGACGAACCCCTCAACACCAGCTGTGGGAGTGGCGACACCAGGAGGGAAGGGCATGTAGAAAGGGAGAACCGATCTCAGAGATCTATGTGTAACCTCCTCTCTGGGAGATTGGCAATGGGGAGGCGGGTGAGGGGAGACGCCGGGGAGTGTAAGATAAGATGTAATAATTATTTATAAATTATCAAGGAACCAGGGGTGGGATCGGGGAGGGAGGGGGATGGGGGAAAAAAAAGGGAAACCGAGCTGATTCCAGGAACCCAAGAGGAAGGTGAATTATGAGAGTGATGAGTGCAACGAATGTATAAGGGTGCTTTGCTCAATTGATGTATGTACAGATTGTGATAAGAGCCTTATGAGCCCCAATAAAACGATTAAAATAAATAAATAAATAATGAAAGAAAAAAAAAAGAAATGTATTGGCCTTAAGGGAGGGGCAAAGAGGGCTGGATTGAGAAAGTCTGTGGCATCCAGTTCTGACTTGACTTTTGGATCCAGAATCTTTCAGGAGTCATGGCCTTGCCCTCCAGCCAGAACTTCCAATAACCGTCTTCTCAGAGCCTTGTTAAATTCCATTAATACGTTACACCTGCCATCCTGTGAGCAGCTACCAAACCCAGGCACTTTTTTCTTTCTTTTTTTTTTTTTTTTAAACAGGAACAATAAAGTTTATTGAACCGTAGCTTAGTACAGGCGCTGGGGTTTCCCCACGGTGCTCTTAATGTACAAAGCATGGATATTCTGCCAATTCTTCTTCAGCAGCGAAACCAAAAAGTTGACAGCCAAGTGGATGTTGTACACGAGTTCATCATCTGTCATCTTCACATGGCCAACTGCCACTGCCAGACACAGCACCTTCTTCATCTGGAACTTGACGGTGGACTTCACCTCGTCGACCTTGGCCACCATGTTCTCATTGTGGGTCAGCAGGGAAGGGAATTTCCCGGCCTTGTTCAGGCCCGGGCCCAGAATTCGAGGAATCTGCTTGATCAGGGTCTCTGAGGCCAAAAAGGCATCATACTTCTTGACCAGCTTTCTGACCAACTTCTTATTCTTGTTGAGCTTCTTGAGCGCCTCGATGTCCATGTGGGGGATCTCCACGGCCTTCGCTTGTCACAGTGCTGCTGGTCCCCAAGGACACACACTGAGAACTTGGGGCACGGGGTGGACTTAAGCCTGACGGTGCCAGAGAAGCATTTGTCCTTCTGAGGGTCGTAGTTCTTCAGGCTGATCTGCAGCTCCACCGTCTCCAAAAACTTCCGGCGCTTGCGCTGCTTCCTGTGCAGGACTTCCCGCACCGCCTCGTAGAGGGTGTCGCGAGAGACTTTGGTACTCATGGTTCCTAGCGCTGCGGCAACCGGAAAAGAGACCCAGGCACCTTTTTCAAAGACAAGCTCACTCTCTCTACCCTTAAGAGCAGGTAGTTTTTGGATGATGGATATGAGATACCACAGAAGGCAAATCTGTAATCTTCCATGATGCCCAAAACATGCTGTCACAACCAGGACCCATGACAATCCCTCAGTTTCCTAAATTGCTTCACTGTTGCTTTTTAATTAATATATGACATTAACTTGTCATATATTGATAACAGGGAGGACCCTGAACTAGATGAATAAATTAAAGCTCTCCTCATCCTGTGCTTTTATATGAATGTGTTAATTATTTTTGTCATTAGGGAGAATGATGGAGGGATGGAGCAATACCAAACGGAGTTTGACAAAGTGTTGTGTTTGCTGCGGGAAACATGGTGCGTGTCAGATACAATCCGTCACCCAGTGAGTATGCAATTAACACCAAGGGACCAAGGTAGGATTCCCGGTAATAAATAGCCTTCCTCCCAGATGATAGTAGAGACCCAGCAGGACCCACTGTTGTGTTGTAGCAGTTGTACACGGGACCTTATGGGAGACAGAGCTGGTGTTTGAAATGAGTTTTGTTTGTCCCCAGTTGGCTCAGATTTGTTTTTTAGATAGCATAATCACTAACATTTAAACACAGGGTGATGTCACGTAACAATCTGCAGCTTCTGAGAAATGAGAGGCCCGACTTTGCTGGTTGACAATGCACCTCTGGAAGACAAGGGGGACCACAGAGGGACTGGGGGGGGGGCAGGCAGATGTGGTGATCGGAGTTTGGAATCCTTGTTTTCCACGTAGAGGTGGCAAGGAGTTCAAGGGTTCAGAAATTGAGGAGGGAAGTTCCAGAAGACAAGTCTGTGTGGTCCATAATAAACCAATATAGGGGTTGAGATTTCAATCCGTTGGCTATTTATTTTGTGCCTGGTAGCCAACCAGCCCAGAATTCCTGACCTCGCCGACCGTGTGAAACAAGGACCATTCCAGAATTACATAGAAGCAAGCATGGAAGCAAGGGCATCCACCACCCTGAATGCGTAGGGGTCAGGAACCAAGTGCTTTCTGTAGAACAGCCCCAGAAGGCAGACCTTTGGCTGGAAAACCTGTTAGGGAGCTAGCATAGGGACTGGCAGGCCCATTACACAAGCTCAGAGGTCTGAGCTACCGGCTCATGAAGTAGAGGCTCACTGCATGCTCAGAAGTTCAGGTTTCCAGCCAGCAGGGGGAGCTACGCCTGGGTGGGCGCTGTACCTGCATTGGCTCACCTAGGCCAGGTGAATTCAATTCAACAATACAGCCAATGAAGTCGAACTACGTCATCGACCACGCCTCCCTAACCGCTCATAAAACTCAAGAGGATCCCAAACCAGGCCTCGGCGTGAGCTGTTTCTGGCGTGGAGCCGAGGACCGAGGCACACCTGCCCCAGGTGAGGTCCAACAGAAGCGGTGATGTTCGAACAGAAGCGGTGCTGTGTGACTGGAAGCTATGAGGTAAGCCGGGCCCAGGAGTGGGCCTTCCCATGCTGGTCTCACGGGTTGTGGGCCCCTCTGGGCTCCTTTCACCTCACCACCCTTGGGAGAATTGTTGGGTTGAGTTCACCTGGCCTAGGTGAGCCAATCCAAGTGGCGCCCCACCCAATACGGTGGAGGCCCCTGGGGACGCTTGTAGCGTATTGCCGCAGCCCCAGCCTTTTGTGTCGGTCTTTGCGCCATTTCTTGCTGGTGTCAGTCTTTGCGCCGTTTCCTGCTGGTGTTGGTCTTTGCGCCGTTTCTTGCTGGTGTCGGTCTTTGCGCCGTTTCTTGCTGGTGTCGGTCTTTGCGCCGTTTCTTGCTGGTGTCGGTCTTTGCGCCGTTTCTTGCTGGTGTCGGTCTTTGCGCCGTTTCTTGCTGGTGTCGGACTTTGCGCCGTTTCTTGCTGGTGTCGGTCTTTGCGCCGTTTCTTGCTGGTGTCTGTCTTTGCGCCATTTCTTGCTGGTGTTGGTCTTTGCGCCGTTTCTTGCTGGTGTGCGGGACTTGATGTGCCTCTCTGTGCCTGCCTTCCCGGGCTGCATTTGGGAGGGGGCTGGGACGCTGCTGCCTGGAGGCTGGGAGGATTTTGACTCCCAAAGCCTTCTCGAGGCTCAGTGTAAAAGTTTATTTGGACTCGAAAACAGAATCAAAGACCCAATTAATTAAGTTTTAGAAGCAGGCTTTATTGCTAACTTGTGGCGGGTTCAGCAACTCAGGGTATTGAGCTATTGAAGCCACGCCAGGGAAAAAATCCTGGCGGCGTTTTTATGCCCACTGCTGGCAGGCACAGCTGGGGAGAATCATAGCTTGGGGGTGGGTGGATCTGCGCACACAGGTGCTTCCAAAGGGAGAAGGTCGTTAATCTTACCTACATATGTCAGGGACACGTGGAGTGACCATATCTTCAGAAAACCTTCTGGCTTTGGGAGGAGCTGGTTCCAGGAATTTGGGGTTGAGCAGAGGAGGGGAGGTCAGTTAGGGGTCAGTCTTGAGAACTAAAATGGAGTCTGTTGTGCCAAGACAGGACGTTTTAGACTGACCCTATAGGGAAAAGGGACAACATTAGTCCATTTCTGTAACTGCTTCCTGTGGGTAGTGGGCGAAGAGCAAGGGGAGGGGCTTTTCCAGGCAGAGTACTGGGAGTTGCGGCCTGGCACAGGGTGGAGAGATTGTTGTTGCTGGTGGACTGCTATACGGGTGATTTCGCGGAGTCAACTTTGCAGGAGCTGAATGAGACAAGGAGCAATTAAGAGCAAAATTACTACTAAAATTATGGGTTCTAGTATGGGGGCTAGGAAGGAGTACAGAGAAGAGTTCCACCAGGAAGAGGATCCGTCTGTTCTGAATCTGTTGTTTTGCAGCTCACGGTTTAGCTTGTTGAGGGTCTGGACTCTAGTTTCCACAATTCCCAGCTTATTGATGTAATAACGGCATTCCTCCTGGAGGAATTAGCAGGTTCCTCCTTTTTCAGCAGTGATGAGGTCTAAAGTGCAGCGGCTCTGCAAGGCAACTTGGGCAACAGAGGTTGTTTGTTTCTGCAGGGAGGCTAGAGATTTGGCAGAGGCATCGACTGCCAGTTGGAAGCGTGTGGATAACTTGTCTGCTGTGGTGATAGAGGGTCTAAGGGTCCCGCCGCTGAGTCCTATTGCACCTGCTGCTGAGGCTAAGGAGATTCTCACTGCTATCAGAAGAAAAACTGCTCTTTTAGTTTGGCGACTGTATACCTGGATGTATTTGTCCTGGACCTCAGCCGGAGTGTATGTAGTGAGCTGCGGAACCAGAGTGACGGGCAGGCACAAAAGGGTAAGGTAGAACTGATGTTTAAATGCTTAGTGTATAGTTGTACCAAAAGAAAATTTTTTTCTGGCGCTGTTAGTGGTTTGGAGGGGATTTGGGTGACATTACATGTCTGTGTCGATGGATTGGAGTAGCAAAAGGGCACTTGAGTGTTTTCTGGTTGGATGTACAGAGGAATATTGGGGATGGTTATGGGTTTTGTGGTCTTTACGTTGGATGAAAATGACAGGGCAGGACCTGGTACTGCTACCAGAGGAGGGTGTTCTAGGGCTGCACACATGCAGCAGGTGGAGAGGTTGGCTAGTCCAGCAAAGTGGCGATGGCCAGTCCCTGCTGTAGCAGGGTAAGCTGGGAGAAGGGAGACTCAGAAGGTTTAGAAATTTGCTTAGTGAGTTGAAGGTCTTGGATCTGAATATTACAGTGGATGGTGGATTGGACCTGGAGTAGCGACCTCCATACATAGAGTTTGGCGTCTGGAAATTTCTCTCGGCGAGTGGCGTACCACGCTCCTGGAACCAGAGGTGTCCAGCGGCTATCCCAGGGGTCTGGGATTGTGAGAGTGTATTTAGATTTATGGTAGTAGAATCATCCCTGGGGACAAAGGGAAAGGTAAAGTATCTGGCAGGAAGACCAAGGACACCCTACATTTTTCTGTATTCACCTTTTTGCACATTGGGTAGTTGCCTTCTGGTCATACAGGTAGCAAATAATGGGATCAGCTTTTCCTTGATGCCGCTTAAAGTCAGTGAAATTTAAGTATATGGGTGTTCTGCACCCTGTGGGTGGGCAGTCAGAGGTGGCCAGCAAATAATCATAACGCTTAGTGCGGGCATAATTGGTATAGTTTTCAGTCAAGTAAAATCGCTAGCAAAAGGGGAAATTATGTTAGGTTTAGCTGGCTGGCTTGGTGAGGCGAGTGAGGCGGAGAGACATAGGACCACTAGACTGAGTCAGACCACTGGGAGCCATGGTCAGAGTTCACTGCTGCCTTGACTCGGGACAAATGTACCCAGGAATCTATTCCAAGACCCTTGACTGCCAAGGGAGTAGTGAGCACTACGGTGTAAGGGCCTTCCCACCGGGGTGCTAAGGGTCTGGGTGCTAGGGATTTAATTAACACAGCATTTCCAGGATGCACTGGTTTTTGGTGATCAGCAGAGGTCGGAGATGGTTCAGGGATGGGGGAGTTTTCGTGTTGTCTAAGAAGGTTGCGGAGCAAGGACAAGTATGGAAGGTACGAAGCTAGCAGAGGGCAATCAGTTGCAGGAAGAGGCGAGAAAAGAAAAGGTTGTCCGTAGAGTATTTTGATCATGGCTGGGGTGGATCTGAGCACATAGGTGCTTCAGAGGGGTCGTTAATCTTATCTATATGTGAGGGAGGGGTGGAGTGACCATATATTCAGAAAACATTCTGGCTTTGGGACGAGCTGGTTCCAGGAATTTGGGGTAGAGCAGGGGAGGGGAGGTCGGTTAGGGGTCAGTCTTGAGAGCTAAGATGGAGGTGCAGGCCTCAAAATGGAGTCTGTTGCACCAAGACTGGGACACAGTGGTGTGCTGCGGCTCCGCCAATCAGGATGGCTGGGAGCGCCCACATCTACCCTGTTGGTTTGGGCCGGTCTCTGGCTGGGTGGTTGGCTCCAGGCTGGCTTTCGGCTAGGCCACAATCTGCGGCTTCCATTTTCCCAGCCACATGACTCCACTCCCAGGCAGAATGGCGCCACCTGTGTCTGTTGTAGCTACTGTCTCTTCCCAGAAAGAAAGCCACCCAGACCGCGGGCAAGTTCAACAGAACAAGTTTTATTTTCTGCGCAGAGACTGTCAGCTCTCTTGAGAGGAGATTGAGTGGCCCCCAGTCTAATTTTCCAAAGGTTTTTATACTTTTGCAATGTGCAGGTATGCAAGCAGGTAGAGAAGCAGGGTGTTGCAGTTAGCCATTCTTAGTTGAACATTACCTGCTCTGGTCTTTCCTTCTGTACGTTCCCTTAGGCTACGTCTGCACAGCCTACCTCCCCAATATCAGCTAGTTCGTTGACAGTTCATAGCTAGTTTATTTACTGTTCATAATGGCTTCTATCAGCTCAAAATGACTTCTCTTGTCAAGGCTGTTTAAGCTTTGCCCAGAGCTGCTACATTCCCTCCTCTTCTTAGCCGAGTTCAAATCATTGAATCTGCGGTAGCCAGCCCAGTGTATGGTGGGCTCAGCACTAAGAGTTTTATGGTTTGTACTTTCTGTTTGAGGACTGCCACTAGCTTATTGGTTATTATTGGTCCAAACGTGAGGTTTAGCAGGAGGAGGATTAGGGATCCGGCTAGGGGCGTTACTAGGGTGGTTCACCAGGTTGCCCAATTAAGTAGCTTTTCAAACCAATTGGTTTCTTCATTTCTTTTCTTGACTCTTTCCTCTAATCTTTTCCTAACCAGGGCTAAACTATCTTTAATGATTCCTGAATGGTTTGCATAAAACAAGTTTCTCCTAATGCCATGCACAACACTCCTTGTTTCAAAAGGAGCAAGTCAAGCCCTCGGCAGTTTGGCAACACACTTCTACAAGGGAGTCTAAGGATCTTTCTAAATGGGAAACATGGTATTTTTATCCCTGTAAATCTAAAGCAATTTGCTGACTAAGAGTCTGATAGTTTAAGTTTCCTTGTATTAAAGCAACTGACCCGACTGCAGCTAATCCCATAATCCCAAGCCCCGTTAACAGTGGGACTGACATTGGGGCTCTTTTAGCTCATCCAGAAATTCCAAAGTTATCCCTACCTCCTTCACCAGAACACAGGTACACTTGAGGAATAACATGCACTAGGACACAAATACCCGGGTCTGCTGCTAATACTGGGGAAAGGAGACAGGGTGCTAGTCCTGTGGAACAAGTAAAGCAAGTACCCGTTGGGGCAGATAACAAATAAGGATCACCATTTGGTTCAATAGGAACAGCTTGAAGGCAAAAATCTTGATATTTTGATATATTAAAGGGATAATTAGATGAATAAAAACAGTCTTCGCCCTTGGTAATCTTTTAAAGTGAGCTAGAGTTGAGTCCACTCTAACCTCACCTACAGACTGCTGCTTCGTGTAATCCTTCTTACTAACATTTCTAATTGGATTACGCTCTGCACCAATAGTGCTATTTGTAGCTGTGCCTACCGAGTAAGGGGGAGCAGGGTTCAGACAAAGCCAACAATCAGTTGCGAGGTTAGGATTTGAGTTCATAAATTGGAATACAGCATCCAGAGTATCAAACACAGAACCTTGAGGTGGCTCCTGAATGGGAAGGGCCCTTTGAGTTGGGCTGGCAGTGAACGGGAAAGTTACTGAAGAGTCTGGAGGGTGCGGCAAAGGAATCTTAATGACACCCAGCTGTGGCTCTTCAGGATTTATCACCAGGTTTGGGCCTATTTATGGACAGGAAGTTGCCATATTTTACTTTGCTGCATAGTAAAGGTTGTCCCGGGATCTCTATCATTTACATAATACTGAATTCCCCATGTGTTCCCAGTGAACCCAATAACGCTTGAATCCAGTTCTTATTGGGTTACATTTGGAAACCATACACGTGGTGGGATCAAACCCCTCCGACTTGAGTCCCATTCTTGTAAAAACAATAGGGTCGTCTTTAACAAGTTTCCACCCTGAAGATGATAGTTTCACAACCCTAAGCTGCACAATGGCAATGTCCCTCCCCTTGGCAGTTAGGGAGCCCATGAGCCGGGCATCTATAGAAATGGTGTGTTTGGAGCCTTCTTTCTATAGAGGGTATTCCGCACCCATAGGACGGGATTCCGGTTATGGGCCCCATTGTGCCCTTTACCTTTAAAGGATCCGGAATGCCAGCTCTTTCCTAGCAAATCAAACAAATCAAAGCGGAAACGGGGGTCAGACCCAGTGTAAGAAGTTACATATTCACTGTTGGAGGTTTGAGTAGCAGTCCACAGATGTGTTTGTGGTTGGGCGAAATGGCGGGTGCTGTCAGCAATGCTCAGACAAAAACAATTAAGTTCTGTAAAGCCTTAATTTTGAGGGTTTTTCTGTCTTTCTGAGTGTTCATCTTTTCAGGATATGCTCAGGGAGGGCTTTTTTTGACTTGTGACTGATGAATCCACGGCCCCTTCCCCACTACTTTAATAGCAGTTGGTGTTATAAGTATCACCTAGTATGGGCCAGTCCCCCTAGGTTCTAAGGTCTCGGGTCAGTGCTTCTTTACCCACGTTCAGTCTCCAGGTTGCAAGTTGTGGGCTGCCTCTTCACCTTTCCATTGGTTGGGCCCAAAATGAAGGTGTCGGAGCAGATGATTTGTCTCACCTGCTGGACAGCCTGCAGGCACTTCATGAAGGAACAAGTAGTGACTTCCATTACTTCTACTTCCTTCAGTCTTGGGAGAATTGGGGAAGGTCTGCCAAACTTAAATTCAAACGGGGTCGTGCTTTTCACATAGGGAGTGCATCGGACTCGAAGTAGGGCAAAAGGTAAAGAAAGGATCAATCCAGTTCTCGCCAGTTTCTAAATGCAACTTAACTAACAATTCCTTTAGGGTTCTGTTTATTCTTTCTACTTGCCTTGAACTTTGGGGCCTATAAGCCCAGTAGAGCTTCCAGTTAATATTTAGAAGCATTGCTAATACTTTAGTAATTTGAGCAATGAATACTGGGCCATTGTTGGACCCCAAGGTGGTGAGAAGCCAAATCTAGGGACAATTTTAGTTACTAATAATTTACACCCAGTGGCAGAAGTGTCCTTCTTCGTTGGGAAGGCTCCCACCCATCCAAAATAGGTGTCCACTAGCACCAGCAAATACCCGTAGCCATACTTTCTAAGTTTGATATCCATAAAGTCCACCTCCCAGAATTCTCTAGGAGTACTACCTCGAGCTTGTGGTTGGGGTTGCTCCTTTTCTTTTCTAGGGATGTTTCCCCGAGCGAGCACAGTGCAAGCAACAGTGGTGTCATCTGCCACCCAGTGTCCAAGCCTGGGTATGTAAAAGTACCTGAGGAGCAACTGAGACCATTTAGAGGATCCTGAGTGCATACCTTCATGTAGTCCTTGAATCAGATCTCTCCCAGAGCTTCTGGCATGAATCTTCTTCCATCAGGATGGAGCAGCCACCTGGATGCTCCGAGTTTCTTTGGCAGCCCAGCTCTTGGCTTACCTTTAGATCATTTCCCGAGTATGTAGGTTGTGGCAGTAACACTTGGGATGGCATGGTCATGGCCATTACCTTGGGGATTTGTGGTATAATCCTGGCATTCGAGATCCACCAGTCCAGGGGACTTGTTAGGAGGGGCTCAACCATAGGTCCCCCTACCCCAGCAATATCCTGCCCCAGTGTAAGCTTCCTAGCTTCTATAACTAGGATGGCCGTGGCAGCCTCAGCTCGCATGCAGCTCGGCCATCCTGCAGTTACAGAGTCTAGTGTGATTGAAAGATCGGCCACAGGTCTCTTTCATGGCTGCAAGTTCTGAGTTAGCATTCCTTTTGCTGTGCCCCTGGCCTCATAGACAATTGGAAGGGATTTTCTATGTCTGGAAGGGGAAGAGAGGGTGCCCATATGAACGACGTTTTTAAGGATTCAAAGGCTTGCTGTTCTACTTCAGTCCATTGAAGTTTTTTCCTTTCCCCAGTACTTGCATATAGGAGTTTGGCTAATCCCTCAAATCCCAAATTCCACAATGGACAGTACCCCACAAATCCTAGAAACTCTCACACCTGCCTCTTAGTCTCAGGGACTGGGATTTTGAGGATCACCTCAGTGCGGCTGGGGGACAAGGTCTGTTTTCCCTCCTCCAGTTGGTAGCCTAGGTATACAGTTTTATTGACACACAGTTGAGCCTCTCTTGCAGATTACCTGGACCCCAATTGGCCAAGGACTATTAACAGGTCCTCGGTAGCACTTGGGCATTCCTCCAGGGTTTCGGAGGCCAGGAGGAGGTTATCTTCATACTGGAGCAAGGGGGTTTGGGGGTGTTCCTCCTTGTATTCCTGTAAGTCTTCATTGGGTTGACGTACAGAGGACAAGGGTATGGAGAACAAAGCATCCTTTAAGTCCAAAACAGTATAACAAATTCAGTTTGATGGGATAGTACTCAGGAGGGTCTCGGAGTTTGGTACCGTGGAGTGGACAGTTTCTACCCTCGCATTTACCTCTCCGAGATCCTGCACCATTTGGAAGTCCTCAGTTCCCGGTTTCGGCATGGGCAGCAGGGGAGCGTTCCATGTGGACTTGCAGGGCACCAAAATGCCTGTCCTCTTTAGTCTGCATATGTGAACAGCAATACCCACCTGTGCTTTCCAGGGAGTAGGGTTTTGCTTGACACTCACCAGTGTGGCTGAGCTCAGAAGTTGTACGACCGCAGGCACCTGATGTTCAGCAAGGTCTGGCAGGTTGTTCTCTGCCCAAACAAAAGGAATATCTTTTAGCCATTTATCAAGAAGTTCCTTTGAGGAGGTTTCTTCTGCTCTTTGATAAAACACATATCCCTCTGGCAGTGGAGCGGTGAGCAAAACCTTTGCCTTTTCAAGTTCAAGGGTTAAGGTGGTTGCAGCAGATGAGAAAGTAATCATGGCCACCATTTATCGTAATAAATCCCGACCAATTAGGGGAAAGGGGCCCTGAGGCATTACCAGGAAGGAGTGTGGAACTGTCTCTTGTGCTAAATCTGTTATTCTGGCCGTTGTCCATGGGTATGCTTGGGTCTGCCATGTGGCACCTGTAATTAAAATCTTTCCTTTTGACAATGCACCTGTAGTAGTTTCCAAAACCAAGAAGGTGGCCCCTGTGTCCACCAAGAAATTTACTGGCTGGCCCCCTTTTTGGAGTGTTAGCGTGGGATCCTGGAGGCCAAGTGAAACAGCCCTGACACCTTCATTCAGCTTCTTCAAGCATTATTGTCTCCTGCTTGGGTCTTTCTAGGTGTGAATGAGGCCCGTCCTCTCTAGTGGAGGGTCGTGCACCTCTCCTGGCGTTTTCAAGGGACTGATGTTTCCAATGTCCTTCTTTCCTGCAGTAGGCACATTGATCCTTCTTCGGGGCTTGGTGGTGCCCACAGGTTAGTCTCTCCGTGAGTGGGCCATGCTCTCCTTTTCCTGAGCCTCTGGGGTCTCTCATGGCAATTACTAGTATTTTAGCTAGTTTCTTTGTCTCTGTTGTTATACACTCAATGAGCCACTTCTACCAAATCACTAGGATTTTTCCCTTCAAACCCTTCCCACTTCTTTTTCATGTCTGAGGCAGACTGACTGAATAATACAGGCAATACTTACTTCCCTCCTGTTCTCAGGGGGCTTTCAGGTCAATAGGGGTATAAAGCCCGTAGGCGTCCATCAGCCACTCTAAAAAGGCAGGCGGACATTCTCTTGTAGGAGCCTGAGAATTCTCACTGACCTTAGATAAATTTATAGGCTTCCTAGTGGTTAAGCGGAGGCCCTGCAAGAGCAACTGGTGATATCTGCTTAAGCCCTCTGGGCCTTGCTAGGAGTTTGGATCCCACATTGGTTGTGCAGTGGGGAAAAAAATTTCTCTCAAGTGGGGAGTGCCCGCTGGCTGACCATTAGTTCCATTGACTGCCTTCTGGGCCTCTCTGGAAGGGGTCCCATTCCTCTGATATGAACAGCACCTGGAGAAGTTGCAGGAAATCACCTCAGGTGGGCTGATGAGTATGGAAAACCATATCTAGCAAAGAAATCAGACCTTATGGTTTGTCAGAAAAAAGGGGTTTTGTTGGTTCCAATTATACAAACCCCTGGAACAAAAGGGAACATATACTGAAAAAGGGATTCGGGAGTCTTCCCAGGTTTGGGGGCTGCTTGCCTTAAGGGGAGAATGGCTGCTGCTGAGTGATCTTTCTCTGGGGGTTGTTAAGACATGCCTGCCCTAGTGTATTTGTTGTGGGGTGGGGGGGCTCAAAAAGAGGCTGTGAGTATTCCTCTCTCCGGCCCCTTGGGAACCTGATAGGGTGGCAGCGGCACCAAGGGTCGGAAGCCAGCTCTCCTGCTCCCAGAGTCCTCTTGCAAAATGGGATAAATCAGACAGGTAGGGAAAGGGGGAAGGGAGGGGGGAGGGACAGGGACAGCCTCCACCTTGGTGGTTTTAGGAACTTGGACAGGTTGTTTTTCCGGTCCTGCCATGTTTACTGAAATCTTGGAAACAAGAACTCTTTATGTTGGGGGAGGAAGTAAGTCTTTTATATATGTTGGCTTCTTAGTGGCAATGTCAATCCACACATGAATTTAAGGGATCAGATCAGGATGTCCTGGTTCCCCTTTCTAAGCAGGCTCCGACAGTGGCACTCGGATCTCGGTGCACCTCGAAATGTTGTAGCTACTGTCCATTCCCAGAAAGAAAGCATCTCCGACCACCGGCAAGTTCAACAGAAAAAGTTTTATTTTCTGCACAGGGTCTGTCAGCCCTCTTGAGAGGAGACTGAGCAGCCCCCAGTTGAATTTTCCAAAGGTTTTTATACTTGTGCAATGTGCAGGTGTGCAAGCAGGCAGAGTAGAGAAGTGGGGTGTTGCGGTTAGCCATTCTTAGTTGAACAAAAACTGCTCTTGTTCTCAAAAGCCTTCTGAACATCCATTTCCTTTGGGACATTCCCTTGGGCTACTTCTGCATGGCCTACCACCCCAATATCAGCTAGTTCATTGACAGTTCATAGCTACTTTATTTACCTTTCATGGTGGCTTCTGTCAGTTCAGAATGGCTTCACCATTATCAAGGCTCTTTATGGTTTTCCCAGAGAACCTACATAGCCGCCATGGGGAAACAGGGCCTATGACCCTGGCCAAAATGGTGCCCACCAGTCCAAACACGTGGAAGGGCACTGCCTCGGGAGCTGGTTGATTTAGGCCTGGGAGATAGCCCTGCCTTGTCCCGGCAGCCAAATGTTTCCCTTTTACCCTCCGTTCCCTTTGCCTTTCTCCTGGTTTTTAAAACAAGCTGCTTGAGCCCTATAACACTGAGCAGGACTTTTTTGTAACATTTAATTAAAATGTATCTGGCACCAAAATTATATATTATAAATATGACAATTTGGTTATATTTTTGAAAATTTGTACTTTTAAAATATACTTTGGTTGTTATATATATTGATAACAATGAAAGTAAAGAATAAAAACAAAAAAAATATTATTTCCTGCATTGAAAACTTCAGGTGTTCTAGGGTTAGTGTTCTACCAGTGTAGGTTTGTTCCTTGTTACTGGCTGGTTTTCCGTTGCTCAGTCTTAAGACAAAGGCGTTCGGAAGCCTAGCCTGGGTAACCCTTACTTTTCGGCTTTCAGTGGTGTTTCTTCACGCACTTTTGGGGACAGCTCTTAATATAGCTCAGCTGCCATGATGTTCCAGCCAGAAATTCCAATTTTCCTAAAGGTTCCCTGAGCTGCCAGATGCCCCTTCCCTTCAGAGATTTGAGAGTCTGCTCCTGCCAGCAGGCATCTTGGAAGGCTGTGGGGCCATCCCAAGCAGTGGTCCTCCTAGCTTATTGTCTAGAAAATGGTTGGACCTAAAGTCGCCCACAGTGACTGCTCTTTGACCCTTTGTCTATGGTGGGGGCACCTGTCAGAGGCATCAGTTTAATAGCACACCAGGGGTCTGCTCTGAAGCGGGGTTATTGACCTTGAGGCAGCAAGCTCTAAATAGCCTTGTTTTGTGCTTTCCAGATGGGACTTAGCAGCTTCATACTCAGGAATTGCCCCCTTGCATGAATCCTGTCCAATTGGGATAGAGTTGACACAGAGGCTAGACAAACAAAAGCTGATACACTATGCAACTTTATTTGAGAAAGGAGAATGGTGGTCAGAGAATGGCACACTTTTCCTTCCAACCCTGATTCACCTGGAACAGTTCTGTAGAGTGATGGGAAATGGGCGGAGATGCCAGAAGTTAGAGCATTTCTCCTTTTGAGGAGCAGTAGAGACCTTCATCCCCAGTGCACACAGGAACCCCTAAGGCAGGCGTCCTCAAACTGTGGCCCGTGGGGCACATGTGGCCTGACGACATTTATTCCACCCTCAGGGTGTTTTTGCTGCCTCTGCCTGTCCTGCTTAGCAGCCGGCTCGTGCAGTGTGCATAGGAACTTGTTCATAGGTTTTTAAAAAACTATAGTCTGACCCTCCAATGATCTGAGGGACAGAACTGGCCCCCTAGGTAAACAGTTTGAGGACCCCTGCCCTAAGGGATCCTGGACTTAGGGGTTACTATTCTCGCAGCCCTGACACACCCCTGATCATTCTACCCATAGTAGAGGCACCAGGGAAATTTGGTCCCTGGGTAATTTACCAGCCTTTTATTCAAATTGAAGCCAAGAAAATTAAAAATGACTTAGGCAGTTACTCTACTTTTGATTACTGTTGACTCCCCCTGTAGTACCCCAATATTACCATTTAACTCTATAACGCTGAGCATATTTCCATAACATATAAAGAAATGTATATATTAATAGATAGATAGATAAACAGACAGATAAATAGATAGATAACTTTGAAAATAAAGAATAAAAACAAAAACATTTTCCCAAAATTGAAAATTGAGCCATTATACGGTTAAAAAGGATGGGTCTTATCAGCAGGTGTAAGACCTTAGGATCATAAATGAAGCAGTGATCCCACTGCACCTAGTAGTGCCCAAACCCTGTGCCCTCCTAGGGAAATTGTGAATGCTTTAATCCCCGTTCCTGTACTTAGAGTGAACAAACACATGCCTGATAATCCTAAGTATACTTATTTCTTGTGACACTCACCTAACTTGAAGGGAACTACCTCCTCCGAATCTTAGACTTGTCTCACTTAAACTCTTCAACCTTTTGTCTTTTTGTTTGTTTTTCCAGAAGTTCTCAGGTTACCAAGGCCTCCAAACCAAGTGTGCCAGCTGTAGGACCACGATTTCCTGAACAACCTCAACTTTATCCATCCTGGGACCTGAGTGGACAATCCCTTCTGAGCCCCATTTGCCCCTTTTGCAGCAGGAAGTACTTAGAGATGTCGTCGCCCAGTACCCCAAAGATTTGGGTCCATACCTCTTCAGGGGGCAAATGTTAGGTAGCTATCCTAGGGACTGGGGTGTCCATTATGCATGCCCAGAGGGCCAAGGTAGCAGCCCAAGAAGGAGTGGCACACTGTGCGTGCTCAGAGGTTCAGGTTTCCGGCCAGGAAGAGGAGGTACACCTGGGTGAGTGCTGCAACTTGATTGACCCACCAAGGCCAAGTAAATTAAATTCAGCTGCTGGGGTTGACCAGGGTTGCCCACCATGCCTCCCTAATGCTCATAAAACCCACTTGGATGACAATCAGGCTTCTACATGCATTCTTTCTCACGCAGAGCAGAGGACCAAGGTCTGTCTGTCCCCAGAGAGATCTGACAAACCCAGGAAGGCTCTTTGGAGGCAGCAGAACTGGACATGAATGGCTGGTGGATACTGTTCAGATGCAGGACTTTCTACTTAGAAGGGTCTAATCCAGCCTGAGATGATCCTTGAATGAGTC
Source organism: Tenrec ecaudatus (assembly GCF_050624435.1). NCBI lineage: Eukaryota > Metazoa > Chordata > Mammalia > Afrosoricida > Tenrecidae > Tenrec > Tenrec ecaudatus. Next base: position 132,338,402 of record NC_134533.1, on the reverse strand, counting down.
CTCTGCCCAGATCTTTTTTTTTTAACGTTTTATTAGGGGCTCATACAACACTAAACACATTCTATGCATACATCAGTTGTGTAAAGCACATTTGTACATTCATTTCCCTCATTCTCAAAATATCCACTCTCCACCCAAGCCCATGGCCTCAGCTCCTCATTCCCATCCCCACCCCCCATGTGCGCTACCCCTCGCTCATCAATCCTTGGTAATTTACTAATTTTTGTCATATCTTGCACTGTCTGATATCCCCCTTCACCCACTTTTCTGTTGAAGTAAAATGTACATCCTTGTAATCAGTTCCCCGTTTCCAAACTGCCCTCCCGCTTACCCTCTCAGTGTCTTCACTCATAATACTGGTCCTAAAGGACTCATCCACCCTGGATTCCCTGTGTTTCCAGTTGCTATCTGTACCAGTGTACATTATCTGGTCTAGCCAGATTTGTAAGGTAGAATTGGGGTCATGATAATGGGGGGAGAGAAAGCATTTAGCAACTGGAGGAAAGTTGTGTTTCATCATTGCTATCTCGTACCTAGTCTTGGCTCATCTCCTCTCTGAGACCCTTCTGTAAGGTATTGTCCAGTGGTCTGGAAATGGGCTTTGGGTCTCTACCAAGCACTCTTCTCATTCCCAATAAGATGTTTTTGTTCTGATGATGCCTGACACCTGATCCCTTCGAAACCTCGTGATCTCATAGGCTGGTGTGATTATTCCATGTGGGCTTTGTTGCTTCTGAGCTAGGTGGCCGCTTGTTTACATTCAAGCTTTTAAGACCTCAGACGCTATATCTTTTGACAGCTGGGCACCATCAGCTTTGTCTTCAGTGTACCTGTGGGGAAGGTGAGCACCATAGAATGCCAGTTTAATAGAACAAAGTATTCTTGCAATGAGGGAGTATTTGAGTGGAGGCCCAGAGTCCATCTGCTACCTTAATACGAAACCTATAAATATATGGACGTAGGTCTATTTCCCCATGCTCATATATGAATATATTTACATATGGACATACTTTTTAAAAGACCTCTATAACAGGCCCTTGCTTCCTCGCTTGCTCTTCTATTTCCCTTTCATTTTCCTCTTGTGCCCACTGCCATGCTCAGTCTTCCTTTGGGTTTCAGTAATTCTTCTTGGTTCCATTACCCTTGATCCCACCCTACCAGGCCTCCTACATCTACCTCACCACGGATATGCATGACTTCCTGTTCTCTTGTTTCTGGGTTTCTTAACACCGCTTCCTTTACGCCCACCTCCCTCTTTCCCATGCCCCACACCCCAGAAGTGTTGGTCCTGGGTTTTGTCCTCCAGATTGGACATCCAGCCTATCTAATTTAGACAGACCAGAAAAGGTAATAACATGCACAAAACCAAGACAAGCAACCCAAAAAAACCAAGACAACAAAAATCCAATGACACTAAAAGAAAACAAAACTAACCAAGAAAGAAAAGCTCATAGTTAGTACAAGGACTGTGTGGTGAACTTTAGGAGTGTTTTCCAGTCCAGTCTGTGGGGGCACCGAACCCTGACCACAAAGTCCACCTTTGGCATTCCCCGGGGACTTTGATGCTCCGTTTTCTTACTCTTCCGCTGCACTCTCTTAGTGTCATGCATCGAAGTGGCAGGATCAGTTCGGGCGCAGTTCCCACACTGTGTGTCCAGTGTTGTCCCCTCTAAGGCTATGGGTCTTTGAGGGACGTTTCTCATCGTGGGGCTGCCCATGTGGTCTTCTCTGTGGATTGGCTTCTCTGATTGGGAACATCATCCTCAAGGTGTATTGGGCCAGGGTGTGCTCCATTCTCCCCTCCTCCCCCTTGTTCTGCCCTGTGTTCACTGATCAGATATGTCCCTCTCCGCGAGCTGCAGATCCGGTGCCATCCTGTGAAATACAATCTTTTGGGGCTGCAAGGATGTGGGGGGGTGGGTATCAGCTCAGATCTTTTGAGAGTCCAGGAGATATTGACTTCTCGATGGGCACAGTTCTGTGGGGCACCGTGCTCTTGGTCCAGACGCTGGTTGTGAATATGACTTTGTTGTTAACCAGTTGTGTGTCTCTGGGTCAACTCCCGTGTGTTTTTGAGTGAGTTTTCTAATCTGCAAAGTAAATGTACAGGATTATCCAGACTCCCATGTCAGCAAGTTATCGAGAGGGGTTAATCAGAGACTGTTTCATATAGTGTGTACCTGCGCGCCGCATTCTAGACCTGCGATGGCAATTATGAGCTCAGGATAGAGATGGTGTCCAGCAGGTAACATACGTGGCTCCATATTGAAACAGGAAGCCCACTGTGGAGATTTGGTCCTTCCGTTGATGGCCACCGGCCACCTAGTCTTCTCCTGCTATAACTGCTTCACTGGCTCAGCAGCTGAGCCAGAAGCCAGTGATATCATAACCAGGTGGCTAACTGGGCCAAAGGGCTGATAGATATTTGTTATTTTGTTGTCTTGGGAAACCCACCTACCCTCCATGCAAACCTTCTGGTGTGAGTTATCTGTGGAAGGAATCATAGGCTCACAGTAATTCACATCTTTCTTCTTGAAAATGTGCCCATATTCCTTTCTGAACCTGACAAGGTGGCCCCTGTGTCCACCAAGAAATTTACTGCCTGGCCTCCTACTTGGAGAGTTAGCCTGGGCTTTTGGCGGCGAAGTGAAACAGAGCCCTGACCCCTTCATTGAGCTTCTTCAAGCATTATTGTCTCTTGCTTGGGTCTTTCTACGTGCAGATGAGGCCCATCCACTCTAGTGGAGGGTCGTGCACCTCTCCTCGGGTTTTCAAGGCACTGATTTTTCCAGTGTCCTTCTTTCCTGCAGTAGGCACATTGGTCCTTCCCCATGGCTTGGCGGTGCCCACAGGTTAGTCTCTCCGTGAGTGGGCCATGCTCTCCTTTTCCTGAGTCTCTGGGGTATCTCATGGCAATTACGATTATTTTAGCTAGCTTCTTTGTCTCTGTCGTGCTAGGGTCATCTCTGTTGTTATACACTCAATGAGCCACTTGTACCAAATCGCTAAGATTTTTCCCTTCAAACCCTTCCCACTTCTTTGTCATGTCTGAGGCAGACTGACTGAGTAATAAAGGCAATACTTATTGCCCTCCTGTTTTCAGTGCCTCCGGGCCGTTAGGGGTATAAAGCCCGTAGGCTTCCCTCAGCCACTCTAGAAAGGCAGGCGGATATTCTCTTATAGGAACCTGAAAATTCTCACTGACCTTAGATAAATTCATAGGTTTCCTAGCTCTTCTGCAGAGGGTCATGTAAGAGCAATGGTTGATACCTGGTAAAGTCCTCTGGGCCTTGCTAGGAATTGAGATCCCACATTGTTGGTGTAGTGGCCAAAAGAGTTTCTCCCAAGTGGGGAGTGCCCGCTCGCTGACCATCAGGTTCACTGACTGCTTACTGGGCCTCTGTCTGGAAGGGCTACCCTCCTCCGTTGTGAACAGCACCTGGAGAAGTTGTTGGCAAGCATTCCAGGTGGGCTGATGAGTATGGAAGTCATACCAGTACTAGTGTGTGTGGGGGGCTGCTTGTTAGGGGTGGGGGTGAGTTTGGGGGGCCGGTGGGGGAGGGAGTGACTCAATAAGGGCCTGTTAGAAGTTTTCTATTTCTGGACCCTAGAAACCTTATAGGGCGGGGGTTGAAAGAAAGGGTTTGAAGCCAGCTCTCCCACTCCCAGAGTTCTCCTGCAAAATGGGATAAAGCCGATTAGGGGAGAGTGATGGGGAGGGGAGGGGAGGGGAGGGGTGGGGGAGGGGTGAGGGAGGGGAGGGGTGGGGGAGGGTGATGTGGAGGGATGGCCTCCACCTATGTGGTTTTGGGAACTTGGACCGTTTGTTTTTCCGGTCCTTCCATGTTTCCTGAAACCTTGGAAACAAGGGCCCTTTCTTTGCGGGAGGGAGTAAGTCTTTTATATTTGCAGGCTTCTTAGTGGCAATGTCAGCCCACACTTGAAGTAACGGGATCAGATCGGGATATCCTGGTTCCCTTTATACATAACTATGAACTCTTAGTAATAGGGGGTGGGAAAACTAGTCTTGCGTGGGTCAATCAGGGACTCCTTCTGCCCCATCACTTTTAAACAAATTGTAGAGTCTCCAAGCTTTTGGGTTGAAACCACATCCTCTTGGTGAATGCCGAGAGCAGGGGTCCTCAAACTACAACCTGTGGGCCACATGCAGACAGCCGAGGACGTTGATCCTTTCTGCCGGGTGTATGTGCCCCATTTATTTTTTTTTTGAACTTCAAATCAAGATGTGCAGTGTGCACATGAATTTGTTCGTAATATTTGTTTTTTTAAACTATAGTCTTTCCTTCAAAAGGCCTGAGGGATAGTGAACTGGCCCCCTGGGTAAACAGTTTAAGGACCCCTGCCCTAAGGTATCCTGGACTTAGGGGTTATTAATCTCCCAGCCCTGAAACATCCCTGAACATTCTACCCGTTGTAGGAGGCACCATGGGAATTTGGACCCCGGGTAATTTACAAGCCTTTACTCCAATTGAACCCAAGAAAATTCAAAATGGCTTAGGCAGGTACTCTATTTTGGTCACTTTTGACTCGTCCTGCACTAGCCCATTATTTCCATTTAACTCTATAACGCGAAGCATGATGTTTTCATAACATTAAAAATGTATATATTAATACATATATATATATATTTATAACTATGAAAGTCCACAACAAAAAGAAAATTTTTTCCCAAAATTAAAATTGAAGCGTTATAGGGTTAAAAAGAAGGATGGGTCTTATCAGCGGGTCCAAGACCTTAGCATCATAAATGAATCAGTGATCCGACTGCACCTAGTAGTGCCCAAACCTGTGCCCTCCTAGGGGAAAGTGTGAATGCTTTTATCCCTCTTCCTGTACTTCCAATGAACAAACACACATGTCTGGTAATCCTAAGATTATTTTTGTTTCCTGTGACACTCACCTAATTTCAAGGCCACTGCCACCTCACAAGCTTAGCCTTGTCGTAGTCAAACTGTTCACCTTTTAGACCGTTTGTTTTTCTCAGAAGTTATCGGCTGATTAAAGCTTCTGAACCAAGTGTGCCAGGTCCACGACTACCATCTCCTGGACCACCTCAACCTTATCCATCCTGGATAAAGTTGCCCTCAATGGACAACCCCTCCCAGCAGTGTAGGAAGGGTATGGACCCAAAGCCCCACCTCGCCCCTTTTGCCAGCAGGAAGCAGCTAGAGATGTCGTCGCCCAGTACCCCCAAAGATTTGGGTCCATATCTCTTCAGGGGGGCAAATGTTAGGTAGCTATACTAGGGACTGGGGCATCCGTTATGCATGCCCATAGGGCCAAGATAAGAGCCCAGTTAGGAGAGGCACCCTGTGCATGCTCAGAGGTCCAGATTTCTGGCCATGAAGGGGAGGTCACCTGGGTGGTTCCTGTACCTGGATTGACCAATCTAGGCCATGTAAATTCAATTCAGCCACTGGGGTCGGCCAGACTTGCCCACCACGCCTCCCTAACGCTCATAAAACTCTCTTGAGTGCAGACCAGGCTTCTGCATGATTTCTCTCTCACTCAGGAAGGCTCTTTGGAGGCCGCTGTGCTGCACATGAGTGGCTGGTGGATACTGTTCAGATGCATGGCTTTCTGCTTGCAAGGGTTTTTGTCTCAGCTGACTGTAAGGGAGGAGGTAGTACGTCTGGATCACAGAGTATCCATGTCCACAAACGAGGCTGCTCATTCCACAGTCCTGGAAGTGCTTTATGAAAACCCTCTGCTTTGCAATGTCACTCTTTGTAGATTAGAGTGGGAGGGGCTGGGACCAAGGTATGCTGCCTCTTACTCCCAGTTGCAGGTTTCTGGATGCTGATTGTATCTCTTACAGCATCAGTTAGTGGGCTTGTTGTCTGCCTCAGGCTTTGTTCACGGAGATCCTCCAGCTAGTTGGTGGTGTGTGCGCATGAGCAGAGACTTCCTGCCAATCCCCCATGAGTAGTAGAGCTCCCATGGTGTGGACTCCATGAAAGCCTTGCCCCAGGCAGCATGCTTACAAAGGAGGGTGGGCCCTGCAGGACAGAGGACCATTCCCCCTGTGGAATGGCCTCAGAGATCCACCTCCCTCTCTGGCCAGCTGCTGGGGCTGTGGGTCCTAAGCATCATGGCTGACTCAATAATAGACACAGGGTGAGGCGACTCCAGTAGCTGTTTTGACTGGTCTAATCCAGCCTGAGATCATCCTTGCATGAGCCCCTGCCAAGATTATTTTTGTTTCTTTTATGATCTTTTCATTAGTGGCTCCTACAACACTAACCACAATCCATAAATACATCATCTGTTTGAAGCCCATCTGTACATTAATTGCCCTCCTTATTCACAAAATATCCACTCTCCACCCAAGCCCCTGGCCTCATCTCCTTATTTTTCCCCCCTCAATGCCCGCCACCCATCCCTCATCAATCCTTGGAAATGTACTAATTCTTTTGTCATATTTTCACCCACCTTTCTTTTGAGGTCAATGAAGATCCTTGTAATCGGTTCCCACTTTCCATCCTGCCCTTCCTCCACCCTCCCAGTATCTCCACTCATAACACTGGTAAAGGGCCCATCCACTCTGGATCCCCCGTGTTTGAAATTCCTATCGGTACTAGAATACCTTCTCTAGTTTGGCCAGATTAGTATGGTAGAACTGGGATCATGATAGTGGGGCAAGAGAAAGCATTAAGAACTAGAGGAAAGTTGTGTTTCATCTTTGCTGTCTCATACCCTGTATTCTTTAATCTCCACTCTGAGATCCTTCTGTAAGGGGATGTCCAGTGCACTGCAAATAGGTTTTGGGTCTATACCCGGCAGTCCCCTCTCATTCTCCATGATAAGATTTTTTTGTTCTCATGATGCCTGTTGCCTTATCCCTTTAAAACTTTGTGATCACACAGGCTGGTATGCTTTCTCCATGTGGGATCTGTTGCTTCAGAGCCAGATGGCTGTTTCTTTACCCTCAGGCCTTTAAGACCCCACACGCTATATCTTTAGGTAGCTGGACACCATCGGCTTTCTTCACCACATTTGCTTATGCAGCCGCTTTGTGGTCAGTGATTGTGTAGGGAAGGTGAGCATCTTAGAATGCCAATTTAATAGAACAGTGTTATTGCAATGAGGGAGTCCTTGAGCGGAGGCCCTATGTCCATCTGCTACCTTAATACTAAATCTATAAACATATGGACATAGATCTATTTCCCCATGCCCCTTTGTAAATATATGTACATATGTACATGCCTTTATTTAGACGTCTATAACTGGCCCTTGCTTCCCAGCTCACTCTTCTATACTCTTTGATTTTCCTCTTGTGCCCACTGACATGCTCAGTCTTCCTTTGGGTTTCAGTAATTCCTCTTGGTTACATTACCTTTGATCACGCCCTACCAGGCCTCCTACATCCCCCTCACTATCGTTTTCCATCACTTGTTGTACCCTTGTCTCTGGGTTTCTTTACAGCACTTCCTTTCCCCCCACCGTGCTCACTCCCATGCCCAATGGAAAGGGCCGGTCACATGTTTACTCCTCCAGATTGTTCATCCAGCCTCTCTTAATTAGACAGACCTGTAAAGGTAATAACATGCACAAAACAAGACTGAGCTAAACCAAGCAGCAAAAAGAAAAAAAAAACAAACAAAAATGAAAACAAAACCCAACCCAAATCCAATGACACTAAAAGAAAACAACACTAACCAGAAAGAAAAGTACAAGGACTGTGTGGTGAACTTTAGGAGTGTTTTCCAGTCCAGTCTGTGGGGGCACCGAACCCTGACCACAAAGTCCACCTTTGGCATTCCCCGGGGACTTTGATGCTCCGTTTTCTTACTCTTCCGCTGCACTCTCTTAGTGTCATGCATCGAAGTGGCAGGATCAGTTCGGGCGCAGTTCCCACACTGTGTGTCCAGTGTTGTCCCCTCTAAGGCTATGGGTCTTTGAGGGACGTTTCTCATCGTGGGGCTGCCCATGTGGTCTTCTCTGTGGATTGGCTTCTCTGATTGGGAACATCATCCTCAAGGTGTATTGGGCCAGGGTGTGCTCCATTCTCCCCTCCTCCCCCTTGTTCTGCCCTGTGTTCACTGATCAGATATGTCCCTCTCCGCGAGCTGCAGATCCGGTGCCATCCTGTGAAATACAATCTTTTGGGGCTGCAAGGATGTGGGGGGGTGGGTATCAGCTCAGATCTTTTGAGAGTCCAGGAGATATTGACTTCTCGATGGGCACAGTTCTGTGGGGCACCGTGCTCTTGGTCCAGACGCTGGTTGTGAATATGACTTTGTTGTTAACCAGTTGTGTGTCTCTGGGTCAACTCCCGTGTGTTTTTGAGTGAGTTTTCTAATCTGCAAAGTAAATGTACAGGATTATCCAGACTCCCATGTCAGCAAGTTATCGAGAGGGGTTAATCAGAGACTGTTTCATATAGTGTGTACCTGCGCGCCGCATTCTAGACCTGCGATGGCAATTATGAGCTCAGGATAGAGATGGTGTCCAGCAGGTAACATACGTGGCTCCATATTGAAACAGGAAGCCCACTGTGGAGATTTGGTCCTTCCGTTGATGGCCACCGGCCACCTAGTCTTCTCCTGCTATAACTGCTTCACTGGCTCAGCAGCTGAGCCAGAAGCCAGTGATATCATAACCAGGTGGCTAACTGGGCCAAAGGGCTGATAGATATTTGTTATTTTGTTGTCTTGGGAAACCCACCTACCCTCCATGCAAACCTTCTGGTGTGAGTTATCTGTGGAAGGAATCATAGGCTCACAGTAATTCACATCTTTCTTCTTGAAAATGTGCCCATATTCCTTTCTGAACCTGACAAGGTGGCCCCTGTGTCCACCAAGAAATTTACTGCCTGGCCTCCTACTTGGAGAGTTAGCCTGGGCTTTTGGCGGCGAAGTGAAACAGAGCCCTGACCCCTTCATTGAGCTTCTTCAAGCATTATTGTCTCTTGCTTGGGTCTTTCTACGTGCAGATGAGGCCCATCCACTCTAGTGGAGGGTCGTGCACCTCTCCTCGGGTTTTCAAGGCACTGATTTTTCCAGTGTCCTTCTTTCCTGCAGTAGGCACATTGGTCCTTCCCCATGGCTTGGCGGTGCCCACAGGTTAGTGTCTCCGTGAGTGGGCCATGCTCTCCTTTTCCTGAGTCTCTGGGGTCTCTCATGGCAATTCCTAGTATTTTAGCTAGCTTCTTTGTCTCTGTCGTGCTAGGGTCATCTCTGTTGTTATACACTCAATGAGCCACTTGTACCAAATCGCTAAGATTTTTCCCTTCAAACCCTTCCCACTTCTTTGTCATGTCTGAGGCAGACTGACTGAGTAATAAAGGCAATACTTATTGCCCTCCTGTTTTCAGTGCCTCCGGGCCGTTAGGGGTATAAAGCCCGTAGGCTTCCCTCAGCCACTCTAGAAAGGCAGGCGGATATTCTCTTATAGGAACCTGAAAATTCTCACTGACCTTAGATAAATTCACAGGTTTCCTAGCTCTTCTGCAGAGGGTCATGTAAGAGCAATGGTTGATACCTGGTAAAGTCCTCTGGGCCTTGCTAGGAATTGAGATCCCACATTGTTGGTGTAGTGGCCAAAAGAGTTTCTCCCAAGTGGGGAGTGCCCGCTCGCTGACCATCAGGTTCACTGACTGCTTACTGGGCCTCTGTCTGGAAGGGCTACCCTCCTCCGTTGTGAACAGCACCTGGAGAAGTTGTTGGCAAGCATTCCAGGTGGGCTGATGAGTATGGAAGTCATACCAGTACTAGTGTGTGTGGGGGGCTGCTTGTTAGGGGTGGGGGTGAGTTTGGGGGGCCGGTGGGGGAGGGAGTGACTCAATAAGGGCCTGTTAGAAGTTTTCTATTTCTGGACCCTAGAAACCTTATAGGGCGGGGGTTGAAAGAAAGGGTTTGAAGCCAGCTCTCCCACTCCCAGAGTTCTCCTGCAAAATGGGATAAAGCCGATTAGGGGAGAGTGATGGGGAGGGGAGGGGAGGGGAGGGGTGGGTGAGGGGTGAGGGAGGGGAGGGGTGGGGGAGGGTGATGGGGAGGGATGGCCTCCACCTATGTGGTTTTGGGAACTTGGACCGTTTGTTTTTCCGGTCCTTCCATGTTTCCTGAAACCTTGGAAACAAGGGCCCTTTCTTTGCGGGAGGGAGTAAGTCTTTTATATTTGCAGGCTTCTTAGTGGCAATGTCAGCCCACACTTGAAGTAACGGGATCAGATCGGGATATCCTGGTTCCCTTTATACATAACTATGAACTCTTAGTAATAGGGGGTGGGAAAACTAGTCTTGCGTGGGTCAATCAGGGACTCCTTCTGCCCCATCACTTTTAAACAAATTGTAGAGTCTCCAAGCTTTTGGGTTGAAACCACATCCTCTTGGTGAATGCCGAGAGCAGGGGTCCTCAAACTACAACCTGTGGGCCACATGCAGACAGCCGAGGACGTTGATCCTTTCTGCCGGGTGTATGTGCCCCATTTATTTTTTTTTTTGAACTTCAAATCAAGATGTGCAGTGTGCACATGAATTTGTTCGTAATATTTGTTTTTTTAAACTATAGTCTTTCCTTCAAAAGGCCTGAGGGATAGTGAACTGGCCCCCTGGGTAAACAGTTTAAGGACCCCTGCCCTAAGGTATCCTGGACTTAGGGGTTATTAATCTCCCAGCCCTGAAACATCCCTGAACATTCTACCCGTTGTAGGAGGCACCATGGGAATTTGGACCCCGGGTAATTTACAAGCCTTTACTCCAATTGAACCCAAGAAAATTCAAAATGGCTTAGGCAGGTACTCTATTTTGGTCACTTTTGACTCGTCCTGCACTAGCCCATTATTTCCATTTAACTCTATAACGCGAAGCATGATGTTTTCATAACATTAAAAATGTATATATTAATACATATATATATATATTTATAACTATGAAAGTCCACAACAAAAAGAAAATTTTTTCCCAAAATTAAAATTGAAGCGTTATAGGGTTAAAAAGAAGGATGGGTCTTATCAGCGGGTCCAAGACCTTAGCATCATAAATGAATCAGTGATCCGACTGCACCTAGTAGTGCCCAAACCTGTGCCCTCCTAGGGGAAAGTGTGAATGCTTTTATCCCTCTTCCTGTACTTCCAATGAACAAACACACATGTCTGGTAATCCTAAGATTATTTTTGTTTCCTGTGACACTCACCTAATTTCAAGGCCACTGCCACCTCACAAGCTTAGCCTTGTCGTAGTCAAACTGTTCACCTTTTAGACCGTTTGTTTTTCTCAGAAGTTATCGGGTGATTAAAGCTTCTGAACCAAGTGTGCCAGGTCCACGACTACCATCTCCTGGACCACCTCAACCTTATCCATCCTGGATAAAGTTGCCCTCAATGGACAACCCCTCCCAGCAGTGTAGGAAGGGTATGGACCCAAAGCCCCACCTCGCCCCTTTTGCCAGCAGGAAGCAGCTAGAGATGTCGTCGCCCAGTACCCCCAAAGATTTGGGTCCATATCTCTTCAGGGGGGCAAATGTTAGGTAGCTATACTAGGGACTGGGGCATCCGTTATGCATGCCCATAGGGCCAAGATAAGAGCCCAGTTAGGAGAGGCACCCTGTGCATGCTCAGAGGTCCAGATTTCTGGCCATGAAGGGGAGGTCACCTGGGTGGTTCCTGTACCTGGATTGACCAATCTAGGCCATGTAAATTCAATTCAGCCACTGGGGTCGGCCAGACTTGCCCACCACGCCTCCCTAACGCTCATAAAACTCTCTTGAGTGCAGACCAGGCTTCTGCATGATTTCTCTCTCACTCAGGAAGGCTCTTTGGAGGCAGCTGTGCTGCACATGAGTGGCTGGTGGATACTGTTCAGATGCATGGCTTTCTGCTTGCAAGGGTTTTTGTCTCAGCTGACTGTAAGGGAGGAGGTAGTACGTCTGGATCACAGAGTATCCATGTCCACAAACGAGGCTGCTCATTCCACAGTCCTGGAAGTGCTTTATGAAAACCCTCTGCTTTGCAATGTCACTCTTTGTAGATTAGAGTGGGAGGGGCTGGGACCAAGGTATGCTGCCTCTTACTCCCAGTTGCAGGTTTCTGGATGCTGATTGTATCTCTTACAGCATCAGTTAGTGGGCTTGTTGTCTGCCTCAGGCTTTGTTCACGGAGATCCTCCAGCTAGTTGGTGGTGTGTGCGCATGAGCAGAGACTTCCTGCCAATCCCCCATGAGTAGTAGAGCTCCCATGGTGTGGACTCCATGAAAGCCTTGCCCCAGGCAGCATGCTTACAAAGGAGGGTGGGCCCTGCAGGACAGAGGACCATTCCCCCTGTGGAATGGCCTCAGAGATCCACCTCCCTCTCTGGCCAGCTGCTGGGGCTGTGGGTCCTAAGCATCATGGCTGACTCAATAATAGACACAGGGTGAGGCGACTCCAGTAGCTGTTTTGACTGGTCTAATCCAGCCTGAGATCATCCTTGCATGAGCCCCTGCCAAGATTATTTTTGTTTCTTTTATGATCTTTTCATTAGTGGCTCCTACAACACTAACCACCATCCATAAATACATCATCTGTTTGAAGCCCATCTGTACATTAATTGCCCTCCTTATTCACAAAATATCCACTCTCCACCCAAGCCCCTGGCCTCAGCTCCTCATTTTTTCCCCCTCAATGCCCGCCACCCATCCCTCATCAATCCTTGGAAATGTACTAATTCTTTTGTCATATTTTCACCCACCTTTCTTTTGAGGTCAATGAAGATCCTTGTAATCGGTTCCCACTTTCCATCCTGCCCTTCCTCCACCCTCCCAGTATCTCCACTCATAACACTGGTAAAGGGCCCATCCACTCTGGATTCCCCGTGTTTGAAATTCCTATCGGTACTAGAATACCTTCTCTAGTTTGGCCAGATTAGTATGGTAGAACTGGGATCATGATAGTGGGGCAAGAGAAAGCATTAAGAACTAGAGGAAAGTTGTGTTTCATCTTTGCTGTCTCATACCCTGTATTCTTTAATCTCCACTCTGAGATCCTTCTGTAAGGGGATGTCCAGTGCACTGCAAATAGGTTTTGGGTCTATACCCGGCAGTCCCCTCTCATTCTCCATGATAAGAATTTTTTGTTCTCATGATACCTGTTGCCTTATCCCTTTAAAACTTTGTGATCACACAGGCTGGTATGCTTTCTCCATGTGGGCTCTGTTGCTTCAGAGCCAGATGGCTGTTTCTTTACCCTCAGGCCTTTAAGACCCCACACGCTATATCTTTAGGTAGCTGGACACCATCGGCTTTCTTCACCACATTTGCTTATGCAGCCGCTTTGTGGTCAGTGATTGTGTAGGGAAGGTGAGCATCTTAGAATGCCAATTTAATAGAACAGTGTTATTGCAATGAGGGAGTCCTTGAGCGGAGGCCCTATGTCCATCTGCTACCTTAATACTAAATCTATAAACATATGGACATAGATCTATTTCCCCATGCCCCTTTGTAAATATATGTACATATGTACATGCCTTTATTTAGACGTCTATAACTGGCCCTTGCTTCCCAGCTCACTCTTCTATACTCTTTGATTTTCCTCTTGTGCCCACTGACATGCTCAGTCTTCCTTTGGGTTTCAGTAATTCCTCTTGGTTACATTACCTTTGATCACGCCCTACCAGGCCTCCTACATCCCCCTCACTACCGTTTTCCATCACTTGTTGTACCCTTGTCTCTGGGTTTCTTTACAGCACTTCCTTTCCCCCCACCGTGCTCACTCCCATGCCCAATGGAAAGGGCCGGTCACATGTTTACTCCTCCAGATTGTTCATCCAGCCTCTCTTAATTAGACAGACCTGTAAAGGTAATAACATGCACAAAACAAGACTGAGCTAAACCAAGCAGCAAAAAGAAAAAAAAAACAAACAAAAATGAAAACAAAACCCAACCCAAATCCAATGACACTAAAAGAAAACAACACTAACCAGAAAGAAAAGTACAAGGACTGTGTGGTGAACTTTAGGAGTGTTTTCCAGTCCAGTCTGTGGGGGCACCGAACCCTGACCACAAAGTCCACCTTTGGCATTCCCCGGGGACTTTGATGCTCCGTTTTCTTACTCTTCCGCTGCACTCTCTTAGTGTCATGCATCGAAGTGGCAGGATCAGTTCGGGCGCAGTTCCCACACTGTGTGTCCAGTGTTGTCCCCTCTAAGGCTATGGGTCTTTGAGGGACGTTTCTCATCGTGGGGCTGCCCATGTGGTCTTCTCTGTGGATTGGCTTCTCTGATTGGGAACATCATCCTCAAGGTGTATTGGGCCAGGGTGTGCTCCATTCTCCCCTCCTCCCCCTTGTTCTGCCCTGTGTTCACTGATCAGATATGTCCCTCTCCGCGAGCTGCAGATCCGGTGCCATCCTGTGAAATACAATCTTTTGGGGCTGCAAGGATGTGGGGGGGTGGGTATCAGCTCAGATCTTTTGAGAGTCCAGGAGATATTGACTTCTCGATGGGCACAGTTCTGTGGGGCACCGTGCTCTTGGTCCAGACGCTGGTTGTGAATATGACTTTGTTGTTAACCAGTTGTGTGTCTCTGGGTCAACTCCCGTGTGTTTTTGAGTGAGTTTTCTAATCTGCAAAGTAAATGTACAGGATTATCCAGACTCCCATGTCAGCAAGTTATCGAGAGGGGTTAATCAGAGACTGTTTCATATAGTGTGTACCTGCGCGCCGCATTCTAGACCTGCGATGGCAATTATGAGCTCAGGATAGAGATGGTGTCCAGCAGGTAACATACGTGGCTCCATATTGAAACAGGAAGCCCACTGTGGAGATTTGGTCCTTCCGTTGATGGCCACCGGCCACCTAGTCTTCTCCTGCTATAACTGCTTCGCTGGCTCAGCAGCTGAGCCAGAAGCCAGTGATATCATAACCAGGTGGCTAACTGGGCCAAATGGCTGATAGATATTTGTTATTTTGTTGTCTTGGGAAACCCACCTACCCTCCATGCAAACCTTCTGGTGTGAGTTATCTGTGGAAGGAATCATAGGCTCACAGTAATTCACATCTTTCTTCTTGAAAATGTGCCCATATTCCTTTCTGAACCTGACAAGGTGGCCCCTGTGTCCACCAAGAAATTTACTGCCTGGCCTCCTACTTGGAGAGTTAGCCTGGGCTTTTGGCGGCGAAGTGAAACAGAGCCCTGACCCCTTCATTGAGCTTCTTCAAGCATTATTGTCTCTTGCTTGGGTCTTTCTACGTGCAGATGAGGCCCATCCACTCTAGTGGAGGGTCGTGCACCTCTCCTGGGGTTTTCAAGGCACTGATTTTTCCAGTGTCCTTCTTTCCTGCAGTAGGCACATTGGTCCTTCACCATGGCTTGGCGGTGCCCACAGGTTAGTCTCTCCGTGAGTGGGCCATGCTCTCCTTTTCCTGAGTCTCTGGGGTCTCTCATGGCAATTCCTAGTATTTTAGCTAGCTTCTTTGTCTCTGTCGTGCTAGGGTCATCTCTGTTGTTATACACTCAATGAGCCACTTGTACCAAATCGCTAAGATTTTTCCCTTCAAACCCTTCCCACTTCTTTGTCATGTCTGAGGCAGACTGACTGAGTAATAAAGGCAATACTTATTGCCCTCCTGTTTTCAGTGCCTCCGGGCCGTTAGGGGTATAAAGCCCGTAGGCTTCCCTCAGCCACTCTAGAAAGGCAGGCGGATATTCTCTTATAGGAACCTGAAAATTCTCACTGACTTTAGATAAATTCATAGGTTTCCTAGCTCTTCTGCAGAGGGTCATGTAAGAGCAATGGTTGATACCTGGTAAAGTCCTCTGGGCCTTGCTAGGAATTGAGATCCCACATTGTTGGTGTAGTGGCCAAAAGAGTTTCTCCCAAGTGGGGAGTTCCCGCTCGCTGACCATCAGGTTCACTGACTGCTTACTGGGCCTCTGTCTGGAAGGGCTACCCTCCTCCGTTGTGAACAGCACCTGGAGAAGTTGTTGGCAAGCATTCCAGGTGGGCTGATGAGTATGGAAGTCATACCAGTACTAGTGTGTGTGGGGGGCTGCTTGTTAGGGGTGGGGGTGAGTTTGGGGGGCCGGTGGGGGAGGGAGTGACTCAATAAGGGCCTGTTAGAAGTTTTCTATTTCTGGACCCTAGAAACCTTATAGGGCGGGGGTTGAAAGAAAGGGTTTGAAGCCAGCTCTCCCACTCCCAGAGTTCTCCTGCAAAATGGGATAAAGCCGATTAGGGGAGAGTGATGGGGAGGGGAGGGGAGGGGAGGGGTGGGGGAGTGATGGGGGAGGGGAGGGGTGAGGGAGGGGAGGGGTGGGGGAGGGTGATGTGGAGGGATGGCCTCCACCTATGTGGTTTTGGGAACTTGGACCGTTTGTTTTTCCGGTCCTTCCATGTTTCCTGAAACCTTGGAAACAAGGGCCCTTTCTTTGCGGGAGGGAGTAAGTCTTTTATATTTGCAGGCTTCTTAGTGGCAATGTCAGCCCACACTTGAAGTAACGGGATCAGATCGGGATATCCTGGTTCCCTTTAACCATAACTATGAACTCTTAGTAACAGGGGATGGGAAAACTAGTCTTGCGTGGGTCAATCAGGGACTCCTTCTGCCCCATCACTTTTAAACAAATTGTAGAGTCTCCAAGCTTTTGGGTTGAAACCACATCCTCTTGGTGAATGCCGAGAGCAGGGGTCCTCAAACTACAACCTGTGGGCCACATGCAGACAGCCGAGGACGTTGATCCTTTCTGCCGGGTGTATGTGCCCCATTTA
This sequence comes from Tenrec ecaudatus, assembly GCF_050624435.1. Classification (NCBI taxonomy): domain Eukaryota; kingdom Metazoa; phylum Chordata; class Mammalia; order Afrosoricida; family Tenrecidae; genus Tenrec; species Tenrec ecaudatus. The sequence continues at coordinate 132,321,698 of NC_134533.1, read as the reverse complement.
TTTTTTTTTGAACTTCAAATCAAGATGTGCAGTGTGCACATGAATTTGTTCGTAATATTTGTTTTTTTAAACTATAGTCTTTCCTTCAAAAGGCCTGAGGGATAGTGAACTGGCCCCCTGGGTAAACAGTTTAAGGACCCCTGCCCTAAGGTATCCTGGACTTAGGGGTTATTAATCTCCCAGCCCTGCAACATCCCTGAACATTCTACCCGTTGTAGGAGGCACCATGGGAATTTGGACCCCGGGTAATTTACAAGCCTTTACTCCAATTGAACCCAAGAAAATTCAAAATGGCTTAGGCAGTTACTCTATTTTGGTCACTTTTGACTCGTCCTGCACTAGCCCATTATTTCCATTTAACTCTATAACGCGAAGCATGATGTTTTCATAACATTAAAAATGTATATATTAATACATATATATATATATATATTTATAACTATGAAAGTCCACCACAAAAAGAAAATTTTTTCCCAAAATTAAAATTGAAGCGTTATAGGGTTAAAAAGAAGGATGGGCCTTATCAGCGGGTCCAAGACCTTAGCATCATAAATGAATCAGTGATCCGACTGCACCTAGTAGTGCCCAAACCTGTGCCCTCCTAGGGGAAAGTGTGAATGCTTTTATCCCTCTTCCTGTACTTCCAATGAACAAACACACATGTCTGGTAATCCTAAGATTATTTTTGTTTCCTGTGACACTCACCTAATTTCAAGGCCACTGCCACCTCACAAGCTTAGCCTTGTCGTAGTCAAACTGTTCACCTTTTAGACCGTTTGTTTTTCTCAGAAGTTATCGGGTGATTAAAGCTTCTGAACCAAGTGTGCCAGGTCCACGACTACCATCTCCTGGACCACCTCAACCTTATCCATCCTGGATAAAGTTGCCCTCAATGGACAACCCCTCCCAGCAGTGTAGGAAGGGTATGGACCCAAAGCCCATCCTCGCCCCTTTTGCCAGCAGGAAGCAGCTAGAGATGTCGTCGCCAAGTACCCCCAAAGATTTGGGTCCATATCTCTTCAGGGGGGCAAATGTTAGGTAGCTATACTAGGGACTGGGGCATCCGTTATGCATGCCCATAGGGCCAAGATAAGAGCCCAGTTAGGAGAGGCACCTTGTGCATGCTCAGAGGTCCAGATTTCTGGCCATGAAGGGGAGGTCACCTGGGTGGTTCCTGTACCTGGATTGACCAATCTAGGCCATGTAAATTCAATTCAGCCACTGGGGTCGACCAGACTTGCCCACCACGCCTCCCTAACGCTCATAAAACTCTCTTGAGTGCAGACCAGGCTTCTGCATGATTTCTCTCTCACTCAGGAAGGCTCTTTGGAGGCCGCTGTGCTGCACATAAATGGCTGGTGGATACTGTTCAGATGCATGGCTTTCTGCTTGCAAGGGTTTTTGTCTCAGCTGACTGTAAGGGAGGAGGTAGTACGTCTGGATCACAGAGTATCCATGTCCACAAACGAGGCTGCTCATTCCACAGTCCTGGAAGTGCTTTATGAAAACCCTCTGCTTTGCAATGTCACTCCTTGTAGATTAGAGTGGGAGGGGCTGGGACCAAGGTATGCTGCCTCTTACTCCCAGTTGCAGGTTTCTGGATGCTGATTGTATCTCTTACAGCATCAGTTAGTGGGCTTGTTGTCTGCCTCAGGCTTTGTTCACGGAGATCCTCCAGCTAGTTGGTGGTGTGTGCGCATGAGCAGAGGCTTCCTGCCAATCCCCCATGAGTAGTAGAGCTCCCATGGTGTGGACTCCATGAAAGCCTTGCCCCAGGCAGCATGCTTACAAAGGAGGGTGGGCCCTGCAGGACAGAGGACCATTCCCCCTGTGGAATGGCCTCAGAGATCCACCTCCCTCTCTGGCCAGCTGCTGGGGCTGTGGGTCCTAAGCATCATGGCTGACTCAGTAATAGACACAGGGTGAGGCGACTCCAGTAGCTGTTTTGACTGGTCTAATCCAGCCTGAGATCATCCTTGCATGAGCCCTCTGCCAAGATTATTTTTGTTTCTTTTATGATCTTTTCATTAGTGGCTCCTACAACACTAACCACAATCCATAAATACATCATCTGTTTGAAGCCCATCTGTACATTAATTGCCCTCCTTATTCACAAAATATCCACTCTCCACCCAAGCCCCTGGCCTCATCTCCTTATTTTTCCCCCCTCAATGCCCGCCACCCATCCCTCATCAATCCTTGGAAATGTACTAATTCTTTTGTCATATTTTCACCCACCTTTCTTTTGAGGTCAATGAAGATCCTTGTAATCGGTTCCCACTTTCCATCCTGCCCTTCCTCCACCCTCCCAGTATCTCCACTCATAACACTGGTAAAGGGCCCATCCACTCTGGATCCCCCGTGTTTGAAATTCCTATCGGTACTAGAATACCTTCTCTAGTTTGGCCAGATTAGTATGGTAGAACTGGGATCATGATAGTGGGGCAAGAGAAAGCATTAAGAACTAGAGGAAAGTTGTGTTTCATCTTTGCTGTCTCATACCCTGTATTCTTTAATCTCCACTCTGAGATCCTTCTGTAAGGGGATGTCCAGTGCACTGCAAATAGGTTTTGGGTCTATACCCGGCAGTCCCCTCTCATTCTCCATGATAAGATTTTTTTGTTCTCATGATGCCTGTTGCCTTATCCCTTTAAAACTTTGTGATCACACAGGCTGGTATGCTTTCTCCATGTGGGATCTGTTGCTTCAGAGCCAGATGGCTGTTTCTTTACCCTCAGGCCTTTAAGACCCCACACGCTATATCTTTAGGTAGCTGGACACCATCGGCTTTCTTCACCACATTTGCTTATGCAGCCGCTTTGTGGTCAGTGATTGTGTAGGGAAGGTGAGCATCTTAGAATGCCAATTTAATAGAACAGTGTTATTGCAATGAGGGAGTCCTTGAGCGGAGGCCCTATGTCCATCTGCTACCTTAATACTAAATCTATAAACATATGGACATAGATCTATTTCCCCATGCCCCTTTGTAAATATATGTACATATGTACATGCCTTTATTTAGACGTCTATAACTGGCCCTTGCTTCCCAGCTCACTCTTCTATACTCTTTGATTTTCCTCTTGTGCCCACTGACATGCTCAGTCTTCCTTTGGGTTTCAGTAATTCCTCTTGGTTACATTACCTTTGATCACGCCCTACCAGGCCTCCTACATCCCCCTCACTACCGTTTTCCATCACTTGTTGTACCCTTGTCTCTGGGTTTCTTTACACCACTTCCTTTCCCCCCACCGTGCTCACTCCCATGCCCAATGGAAAGGGCCGGTCACATGTTTACTCCTCCAGATTGTTCATCCAGCCTCTCTTAATTAGACAGACCTGTAAAGGTAATAACATGCACAAAACAAGACTGAGCTAAACCAAGCAGCAAAAAGAAAAAAAAACAAACAAAAATGAAAACAAAACCCAACCCAAATCCAATGACACTAAAAGAAAACAACACTAACCAGAAAGAAAAGTACAAGGACTGTGTGGTGAACTTTAGGAGTGTTTTCCAGTCCAGTCTGTGGGGGCACCGAACCCTGACCACAAAGTCCACCTTTGGCATTCCCCGGGGACTTTGATGCTCCGTTTTCTTACTCTTCCGCTGCACTCTCTTAGTGTCATGCATCGAAGTGGCAGGATCAGTTCGGGCGCAGTTCCCACACTGTGTGTCCAGTGTTGTCCCCTCTAAGGCTAAGGGTCTTTGAGGGACGTTTCTCATCGTGGGGCTGCCCATGTGGTCTTCTCTGTGGATTGGCTTCTCTGATTGGGAACATCATCCTCAAGGTGTATTGGGCCAGGATGTGCTCCATTCTCCCCTCCTCCCCCTTGTTCTGCCCTGTGTTCTCTGATCAGATATGTCCCTCTCCGCGAGCTGCAGATCCGGTGCCATCCTGTGAAATACAATCTTTTGGGGCTGCAAGGATGTGGGGGGGTGGGTATCAGCTCAGATCTTTTGAGAGTCCAGGAGATATTGACTTCTCGATGGGCACAGTTCTGTGGGGCACCGTGCTCTTGGTCCAGACGCTGGTTGTGAATATGACTTTGTTGTTAACCAGTTGTGTGTCTCTGGGTCAACTCCCGTGTGTTTTTGAGTGAGTTTTCTAATCTGCAAAGTAAATGTACAGGATTATCCAGACTCCCATGTCAGCAAGTTATCGAGAGGGGTTAATCAGAGACTGTTTCATATAGTGTGTACCTGCGTGCCGCATTCTAGACCTGCGATGGCAATTATGAGCTCAGGATAGAGATGGTGTCCAGCAGGTAACATACGTGGCTCCATATTGAAACAGGAAGCCCACTGTGGAGATTTGGTCCTTCCGTTGATGGCCACCGGCCACCTAGTCTTCTCCTGCTATAAGTGCTTCACTGGCTCAGCAGCTGAGCCAGAAGCCAGTGATATCATAACCAGGTGGCTAACTGGGCCAAAGGGCTGATAGATATTTGTTATTTTGTTGTCTTGGGAAACCCACCTACCCTCCATGCAAACCTTCTGGTGTGAGTTATCTGTGGAAGGAATCATAGGCTCACAGTAATTCACATCTTTCTTCTTGAAAATGTGCCCATATTCCTTTCTGAACCTGACAAGGTGGCCCCTGTGTCCACCAAGAAATTTACTGCCTGGCCTCCTACTTGGAGAGTTAGCCTGGGCTTTTGGCGGCGAAGTGAAACAGAGCCCTGACCCCTTCATTGAGCTTCTTCAAGCATTATTGTCTCTTGCTTGGGTCTTTCTACGTGCAGATGAGGCCCATCCACTCTAGTGGAGGGTCGTGCACCTCTCCTGGGGTTTTCAAGGCACTGATTTTCCAGGGTCCTTCTTTCCTGCAGTAGGCACATTGGTCCTTCCCCATGGCTTGGCGGTGCCCACAGGTTAGTCTCTCCGTGAGTGGGCCATGCTCTCCTTTTCCTGAGTCTCTGGGGTATCTCATGGCAATTACGATTATTTTAGCTAGCTTCTTTGTCTCTGTCGTGCTAGGGTCATCTCTGTTGTTGTACACTCAATGAGCCACTTGTACCAAATCGCTAAGATTTTTCCCTTCAAACCCTTCCCACTTCTTTGTCATGTCTGAGGCAGACTGACTGAGTAATAAAGGCAATACTTATTGCCCTCCTGTTTTCAGTGCCTCCGGGCCGTTAGGGGTATAAAGCCCGTAGGCTTCCCTCAGCCACTCTAGAAAGGCAGGCGGATATTCTCTTATAGGAACCTGAAAATTCTCACTGACCTTAGATAAATTCATAGGTTTCCTAGCTCTTCTGCAGAGGGTCATGTAAGAGCAATGGTTGATACCTGGTAAAGTCCTCTGGGCCTTGCTAGGAATTGAGATCCCACATTGTTGGTGTAGTGGCCAAAAGAGTTTCTCTCAAGTGGGGAGTGCCCGCTCGCTGACCATCAGGTTCACTGACTGCTTACTGGGCCTCTGTCTGGAAGGGCTACCCTCCTCCGTTGTGAACAGCACCTGGAGAAGTTGTTGGCAAGCATTCCAGGTGGGCTGATGAGTATGGAAGTCATACCAGTACTAGTGTGTGTGGGGGGCTGCTTGTTAGGGGTGGGGGTGAGTTTGGGGGGCCGGTGGGGGAGGGAGTGACTCAATAAGGGCCTGTTAGAAGTTTTCTATTTCTGGACCCTAGAAACCTTATAGGGCGGGGGTTGAAAGAAAGGGTTTGAAGCCAGCTCTCCCACTCCCAGAGTTCTCCTGCAAAATGGGATAAAGCCGATTATGGGAGAGTGATGGGGAGGGGAGGGGAGGGGAGGGGTGGGGGAGTGATGGGGGAGGGGAGGGGTGAGGGAGGGGAGGGGTGGGGGAGGGTGATGTGGAGGGATGGCCTCCACCTATGTGGTTTTGGGAACTTGGACCGTTTGTTTTTCCGGTCCTTCCATGTTTCCTGAAACCTTGGAAACAAGGGCCCTTTCTTTGCGGGAGGGAGTAAGTCTTTTATATTTGCAGGCTTCTTAGTGGCAATGTCAGCCCACACTTGAAGTAACGGGATCAGATCGGGATATCCTGGTTCCCTTTAACCATAACTATGAACTCTTAGTAACAGGGGATGGGAAAACTAGTCTTGCGTGGGTCAATCAGGGACTCCTTCTGCCCCATCACTTTTAAACAAATTGTAGAGTCTCCAAGCTTTTGGGTTGAAACCACATCCTCTTGGTGAATGCCGAGAGCAGGGGTCCTCAAACTACAACCTGTGGGCCACATGCAGACAGCCGAGGACGTTGATCCTTTCTGCCGGGTGTATGTGCCCCATTTATTTTTTTTTGAACTTCAAATCAAGATGTGCAGTGTGCACATGAATTTGTTCGTAATATTTGTTTTTTTAAACTATAGTCTTTCCTTCAAAAGGCCTGAGGGATAGTGAACTGGCCCCCTGGGTAAACAGTTTAAGGACCCCTGCCCTAAGGTATCCTGGACTTAGGGGTTATTAATCTCCCAGCCCTGAAACATCCCTGAACATTCTACCCGTTGTAGGAGGCACCATGGGAATTTGGACCCCGGGTAATTTACAAGCCTTTACTCCAATTGAACCCAAGAAAATTCAAAATGGCTTAGGCAGTTACTCTATTTTGGTCACTTTTGACTCGTCCTGCACTAGCCCATTATTTCCATTTAACTCTATAACGCGAAGCATGATGTTTTCATAACATTAAAAATGTATATATTAATACATATATATATATATATATATTTATAACTATGAAAGTCCACCACAAAAAGAAAATTTTTTCCCAAAATAAAAATTGAAGCGTTATAGGGTTAAAAAGAAGGATGGGTCTTATCAGCGGGTCCAAGACCTTAGCATCATAAATGAATCAGTGATCCGACTGCACCTAGTAGTGCCCAAACCTGTGCCCTCCTAGGGGAAAGTGTGAATGCTTTTATCCCTCTTCCTGTACTTCCAATGAACAAACACACATGTCTGGTAATCCTAAGATTATTTTTGTTTCCTGTGACACTCACCTAATTTCAAGGCCACTGCCACCTCACAAGCTTAGCCTTGTCGTAGTCAAACTGTTCACCTTTTAGACCGTTTGTTTTTCTCAGAAGTTATCGGGTGATTAAAGCTTCTGAACCAAGTGTGCCAGGTCCACGACTACCATCTCCTGGACCACCTCAACCTTATCCATCCTGGATAAAGTTGCCCTCAATGGACAACCCCTCCCAGCAGTGTAGGAAGTGTATGGACCCAAAGCCCATCCTCGCCCCTTTTGCCAGCAGGAAGCAGCTAGAGATGTCGTCGCCCAGTACCCCAAAGATTTGGGTCCATATCTCTTCAGGGGGGCAAATGTTAGGTAGCTATGCTAGGGACTGGGGCATCCGTTATGCATGCCCATAGGGCCAAGATAAGAGCCCAGTTAGGAGAGGCACCCTGTGCATGCTCAGAGGTCCAGATTTCTGGCCATGAAGGGGAGGTCACCTGGGTGGTTCCTGTACCTGGATTGACCAATCTAGGCCATGTAAATTCAATTCAGCCACTGGGGTCGGCCAGACTTGCCCACCACGCCTCCCTAACGCTCATAAAACTCTCTTGAGTGCAGACCAGGCTTCTGCATGATTTCTCTCTCACTCAGGAAGGCTCTTTGGAGGCCGCTGTGCTGCACATGAGTGGCTGGTGGATACTGTTCAGATGCATGGCTTTCTGCTTGCAAGGGTTTTTGTCTCAGCTGACTGTAAGGGAGGAGGTAGTACGTCTGGATCACAGAGTATCCATGTCCACAAACGAGGCTGCTCATTCCACAGTCCTGGAAGTGCTTTATGAAAACCCTCTGCTTTGCAATGTCACTCCTTGTAGATTAGAGTGGGAGGGGCTGGGACCAAGGTATGCTGCCTCTTACTCCCAGTTGCAGGTTTCTGGATGCTGATTGTATCTCTTACAGCATCAGTTAGTGGGCTTGTTGTCTGCCTCAGGCTTTGTTCACGGAGATCCTCCAGCTAGTTGGTGGTGTGTGCGCATGAGCAGAGGCTTCCTGCCAATCCCCCATGAGTAGTAGAGCTCCCATGGTGTGGACTCCATGAAAGCCTTGCCCCAGGCAGCATGCTTACAAAGGAGGGTGGGCCCTGCAGGACAGAGGACCATTCCCCCTGTGGAATGGCCTCAGAGATCCACCTCCCTCTCTGGCCAGCTGCTGGGGCTGTGGGTCCTAAGCATCATGGCTGACTCAATAATAGACACAGGGTGAGGCGACTCCAGTAGCTGTTTTGACTGGTCTAATCCAGCCTGAGATCATCCTTGCATGAGCCCTCTGCCAAGATTATTTTTGTTTCTTTTATGATCTTTTCATTAGTGGCTCCTACAACACTAACCACAATCCATAAATACATCATCTGTTTGAAGCCCATCTGTACATTAATTGCCCTCCTTATTCACAAAATATCCACTCTCCACCCAAGCCCCTGGCCTCAGCTCCTCATTTTTCCCCCCCAATGCCCGCCACCCATCCCTCATCAATCCTTGGAAATGTACTAATTCTTTTGTCATATTTTCACCCACCTTTCTTTTGAGGTCAATGAAGATCCTTGTAATCGGTTCCCACTTTCCATCCTGCCCTTCCTCCACCCTTCCAGTATCTCCACTCATAACACTGGTAAAGGGCCCATCCACTCTGGATCCCCCGTGTTTGAAATTCCTATCGGTACTAGAATACCTTCTCTAGTTTGGCCAGATTAGTATGGTAGAACTGGGATCATGATAGTGGGGCAAGAGAAAGCATTAAGAACTAGAGGAAAGTTGTGTTTCATCTTTGCTGTCTCATACCCTGTATTCTTTAATCTCCACTCTGAGATCCTTCTGTAAGGGGATGTCCAGTGCACTGCAAATAGGTTTTGGGTCTATACCCGGCAGTCCCCTCTCATTCTCCATGATAAGATTTTTTTGTTCTCATGATGCCTGTTGCCTTATCCCTTTAAAACTTTGTGATCACACAGGCTGGTATGCTTTCTCCATGTGGGCTCTGTTGCTTCAGAGCCAGATGGCTGTTTCTTTACCCTCAGGCCTTTAAGACCCCACACGCTATATCTTTAGGTAGCTGGACACCATCGGCTTTCTTCACCACATTTGCTTATGCAGCCGCTTTGTGGTCAGTGATTGTGTAGGGAAGGTGAGCATCTTAGAATGCCAATTTAATAGAACAGTGTTATTGCAATGAGGGAGTCCTTGAGCGGAGGCCCTATGTCCATCTGCTACCTTAATACTAAATCTATAAACATATGGACATAGATCTATTTCCCCATGCCCCTTTGTAAATATATGTACATATGTACATGCCTTTATTTAGACGTCTATAACTGGCCCTTGCTTCCCAGCTCACTCTTCTATACTCTTTGATTTTCCTCTTGTGCCCACTGACATGCTCAGCCTTCCTTTGGGTTTCAGTAATTCCTCTTGGTTACATTACCTTTGATCATGCCCTACCAGGCCTCCTACATCCCCCTCACTACCGTTTTCCATCACTTGTTGTACCCTTGTCTCTGGGTTTCTTTACACCACTTCCTTTCCCCCCACCGTGCTCACTCACATGCCCAATGGAAAGGGCCGGTCACATGTTTACTCCTCCAGATTGTTCATCCAGCCTCTCTTAATTAGACAGACCTGTAAAGGTAATAACATGCACAAAACAAGACTGAGCTAAACCAAGCAGCAAAAAGAAAAAAAAAACAAACAAAAATGAAAACAAAACCCAACCCAAATCCAATGACACTAAAAGACAACAACACTAACCAGAAAGAAAAGTACAAGGACTGTGTGGTGAACTTTAGGAGTGTTTTCCAGTCCAGTCTGTGGGGGCACCGAACCCTGACCACAAAGTCCACCTTTGGCATTCCCCGGGGACTTTGATGCTCCGTTTTCTTACTCTTCCGCTGCACTCTCTTAGTGTCATGCATCGAAGTGGCAGGATCAGTTCGGGCGCAGTTCCCACACTGTGTGTCCAGTGTTGTCCCCTCTAAGGCTAAGGGTCTTTGAGGGACGTTTCTCATCGTGGGGCTGCCCATGTGGTCTTCTCTGTGGATTGGCTTCTCTGATTGGGAACATCATCCTCAAGGTGTATTGGGCCAGGATGTGCTCCATTCTCCCCTCCTCCCCCTTGTTCTGCCCTGTGTTCTCTGATCAGATATGTCCCTCTCCGCGAGCTGCAGATCCGGTGCCATCCTGTGAAATACAATCTTTTGGGGCTGCAAGGATGTGGGGGGGTGGGTATCAGCTCAGATCTTTTGAGATTCCAGGAGATATTGACTGCTCGATGGGCACAGTTCTGTGGGGCACCGTGCTCTTGGTCCAGACGCTGGTTGTGAATATGACTTTGTTGTTAACCAGTTGTGTGTCTCTAGGTCAACTCCCGTGTGTTTTTGAGTGAGTTTTCTAATCTGCAAAGTAAATGTACAGGATTATCCAGACTCCCATGTCAGCAAGTTATCGAGAGGGGTTAATCAGAGACTGTTTCATATAGTGTGTACCTGCGCGCCGCATTCTAGACCTGCGATGGCAATTATGAGCTCAGGATAGAGATGGTGTCCAGCAGGTAACATACGTGGCTCCATATTGAAACAGGAAGCCCACTGTGGAGATTTGGTCCTTCCGTTGATGGCCACCGGCCACCTAGTCTTCTCCTGCTATAACTGCTTCACTGGCTCAGCAGCTGAGCCAGAAGCCAGTGATATCATAACCAGGTGGCTAACTGGGCCAAAGGGCTGATAGATATTTGTTATTTTGTTGTCTTGGGAAACCCACCTACCCTCCATGCAAACCTTCTGGTGTGAGTTATCTGTGGAAGGAATCATAGGCTCACAGTAATTCACATCTTTCTTCTTGAAAATGTGCCCATATTCCTTTCTGAACCTGACAAGGTGGCCCCTGTGTCCACCAAGAAATTTACTGCCTGGCCTCCTACTTGGAGAGTTAGCCTGGGCTTTTGGCGGCGAAGTGAAACAGAGCCCTGACCCCTTCATTGAGCTTCTTCAAGCATTATTGTCTCTTGCTTGGGTCTTTCTACGTGCAGATGAGGCCCATGCACTCTAGTGGAGGGTAGTGCACCTCTCCTGGGGTTTTCAAGGCACTGATTTTTCCAGTGTCCTTCTTTCCTGCAGTAGGCACATTGGTCCTTCCCCATGGCTTGGCGGTGCCCACAGGTTAGTCTCTCCGTGAGTGGGCCATGCTCTCCTTTTCCTGAGTCTCTGGGGTCTCTCATGGCAATTCCTAGTATTTTAGCTAGCTTCTTTGTCTCTGTCGTGCTAGGGTCATCTCTGTTGTTGTACACTCAATGAGCCACTTGTACCAAATCGCTAAGATTTTTCCCTTCAAACCCTTCCCACTTCTTTGTCATGTCTGAGGCAGACTGACTGAGTAATAAAGGCAATACTTATTGCCCTCCTGTTTTCAGTGCCTCCGGGCCGTTAGGGGTATAAAGCCCGTAGGCTCCCCTCAGCCACTCTAGAAAGGCAGGCGGATATTCTCTTATAGGAACCTGAAAATTCTCACTGACCTTAGATAAATTGATAGGTTTCCTAGCTCTTCTGCAGAGGGTCATGTAAGAGCAATGGTTGATACCTGGTAAAGTCCTCTGGGCCTTGCTAGGAATTGAGATCCCACATTGTTGGTGTAGTGGCCAAAAGAGTTTCTCTCAAGTGGGGAGTGCCCGCTCGCTGACCATCAGGTTCACTGACTGCTTACTGGGCCTCTGTCTGGAAGGGCTACCCTCCTCCGTTGTGATCAGCACCTGGAGAAGTTGTTGGCAAGCATTCCAGGTGGGCTGATGAGTATGGAAGTCATACCAGTACTAGTGTGTGTGGGGGGCTGCTTGTTAGGGGTGGGGGTGAGTTTGGGGGGCCGGTGGGGGAGGGAGTGACTCAATAAGGGCCTGTTAGAAGTTTTCTATTTCTGGACCCTAGAAACCTTATAGGGCGGGGGTTGAAAGAAAGGGTTTGAAGCCAGCTCTCCCACTCCCAGAGTTCTCCTGCAAAATGGGATAAAGCCGATTAGGGGAGAGTGATGGGGAGGGGAGGGGAGGGGAGGGGTGAAGGAGGGGAGGGGTGGGGGAGGGTGATGTGGAGGGATGGCCTCCACCTATGTGGTTTTGGGAACTTGGACCGTTTGTTTTTCCGGTCCTTCCATGTTTCCTGAAACCTTGGAAACAAGGGCCCTTTCTTTGCGGGAGGGAGTCTTTTATATTTGCAGGCTTCTTAGTGGCAATGTCAGCCCACACTTGAAGTAACGGGATCAGATCGGGATATCCTGGTTCCCTTTAACCATAACTATGAACTCTTAGTAATAGGGTGTGGGAAAACTAGTCTTGCGTGGGTCAATCAGGGACTCCTTCTGCCCCATCACTTTTAAACAAATTGTAGAGTCTCCAAGCTTTTGGGTTGAAACCACATCCTCTTGGTGAATGCCGAGAGCAGGGGTCCTCAAACTACAACCTGTGGGCCACATGCAGACAGCCGAGGACGTTGATCCTTTCTGCCGGGTGTATGTGCCCCATTTATTTTTTTTTTGAACTTCAAATCAAGATGTGCAGTGTGCACATGAATTTGTTCGTAATATTTGTTTTTTTAAACTATAGTCTTTCCTTCAAAAGGCCTGAGGGATAGTGAACTGGCCCCCTGGGTAAACAGTTTAAGGACCCCTGCCCTAAGGTATCCTGGACTTAGGGGTTATTAATCTCCCAGCCCTGAAACATCCCTGAACATTCTACCCGTTGTAGGAGGCACCATGGGAATTTGGACCCCGGGTAATTTACAAGCCTTTATTCCAATTGAACCCAAGAAAATTCAAAATGGCTTAGGCAGTTACTCTATTTTGGTCACTTTTGACTCGTCCTGCACTAGCCCATTATTTCCATTTAACTCTATAACCCGAAGCATGATATTTTCATAACATTAAAAAATGTATATATTAATACATATATATATATATATATATATATATATATATATATATATATATATATATATTTATAACTATGAAAGTCCACAACAAAAAGAAAATTTTTTCCCAAAATTAAAATTGAAGCGTTATAGGGTTAAAAAGAAGGATGGGTCTTATCAGCGGGTCCAAGACCTTAGCATCATAAATGAATCAGTGATCCGACTGCACCTAGTAGTGCCCAAACCTGTGCCCTCCTAGGGGAAAGTGTGAATGCTTTTATCCCTCTTCCTGTACTTCCAATGAACAAACACACATGTCTGGTAATCCTAAGATTATTTTTGTTTCCTGTGACACTCACCTAATTTCAAGGCCACTGCCACCTCACAAGCTTAGCCTTGTCGTAGTCAAACTGTTCACCTTTTAGACCGTTTGTTTTTCTCAGAAGTTATCGGGTGATTAAACTTCTGAACCAAGTGTGCCAGGTCCACGACTACCATCTCCTGGACCACCTCAACCTTATCCATCCTGGATAAAGTTGCCCTCAATGGACAACCCCTCCCAGCAGTGTAGGAAGTGTATGGACCCAAAGCCCATCCTCGCCCCTTTTGCCAGCAGGAAGCAGCTAGAGATGTCGTCGCCCAGTACCCCAAAGATTTGGATCCATATCTCTTCAGGGGGGCAAATGTTAGGTAGCTATGCTAGGGACTGGGGCATCCGTTATGCATGCCCATAGGGCCAAGATAAGAGCCCAGTTAGGAGAGGCACCCTGTGCATGCTCAGAGGTCCAGATTTCTGGCCATGAAGGGGAGGTCACCTGGGTGGTTCCTGTACCTGGATTGACCAATCTAGGCCATGTAAATTCAATTCAGCCACTGGGGTCGGCCAGACTTGCCCACCACGCCTCCCTAACGCTCATAAAACTCTCTTGAGTGCAGACCAGGCTTCTGCATGATTTCTCTCTCACTCAGGAAGGCTCTTTGGAGGCCGCTGTGCTGCACATGAGTGGCTGGTGGATACTGTTCAGATGCATGGCTTTCTGCTTGCAAGGGTTTTTGTCTCAGCTGACTGTAAGGGAGGAGGTAGTACGTCTGGATCACAGAGTATCCATGTCCACAAACGAGGCTGCTCATTCCACAGTCCTGGAAGTGCTTTATGAAAACCCTCTGCTTTGCAATGTCACTCCTTGTAGATTAGAGTGGGAGGGGCTGGGACCAAGGTATGCTGCCTCTTACTCCCAGTTGCAGGTTTCTGGATGCTGATTGTATCTCTTACAGCATCAGTTAGTGGGCTTGTTTTCTGCCTCAGGCTTTGTTCACGGAGATCCTCCAGCTAGTTGGTGGTGTGTGCGCATGAGCAGAGGCTTCCTGCCAATCCCCCATGAGTAGTAGAGCTCCCATGGTGTGGACTCCATGAAAGCCTTGCCCCAGGCAGCATGCTTACAAAGGAGGGTGGGCCCTGCAGGACAGAGGACCATTCCCCCTGTGGAATGGCCTCAGAGATCCACCTCCCTCTCTGGCCAGCTGCTGGGGCTGTGGGTCCTAAGCATCATGGCTGACTCAATAATAGACACGGGGTGAGGCGACTCCAGTAGCTGTTTTGACTGGTCTAATCCAGCCTGAGATCATCCTTGCATGAGCCCTCTGCCCAGATTATTTTTGTTTCTTTTATGATCTTTTCATTAGTGGCTCCTACAACACTAACCACAATCCATAAATACATCATCTGTTTGAAGCACATCTGTACATTAATTGCCCTCCTTATTCACAAAATATCCACTCTCCACCCAAGCCCCTGGCCTCAGCTCCTCATTTTTCCCCCCTCAATGCCCGCCACCCATCCCTCATCAATCCTTGGAAATGTACTAATTCTTTTGTCATATTTTCACCCACCTTTCTTTTGAGGTCAATGAAGATCCTTGTAATCGGTTCCCACTTTCCATCCTGCTCTTCCTCCACCCTCCCAGTATCTCCACTCATAACACTGGTAAAGGGCCCATCCACTCTGGATTCCCCGTGTTTGAAATTCCTATCGGTACTAGAATACCTTCTCTAGTTTGGCCAGATTAGTATGGTAGAACTGGGATCATGATAGTGGGGCAAGAGAAAGCATTAAGAACTAGAGGAAAGTTGTGTTTTTCTTTGCTGTCTCATACCCTGTATTCTTTAATCTCCACTCTGAGATCCTTCTGTAAGGGGATGTCCAGTGCACTGCAAATAGGTTTTGGGTCTATACCCGGCAGTCCCCTCTCATTCTCCATGATAAGATTTTTTTGTTCTCATGATGCCTGTTGCCTTATCCCTTTAAAACTTTGTGATCACACAGGCTGGTATGCTTTCTCCATGTGGGCTCTGTTGCTTCAGAGCCAGATGGCTGTTTCTTTACCCTCAGGCCTTTAAGACCCCACATGCTATATCTTTAGGTAGCTGGACACCATCGGCTTTCTTCACCATATTTGCTTATGCAGCCGCTTTGTGGTCAGTGATTGTGTAGGGAAGGTGAGCATCTTAGAATGCCAATTTAATAGAACAGTGTTATTGCAATGAGGGAGTCCTTGAGCGGAGGCCCTATGTCCATCTGCTACCTTAATACTAAATCTATAAACATATGGACATAGATCTATTTCCCCATGCCCCTTTGTAAATATATGTACATATGTACATGCCTTTATTTAGACGTCTATAACTGGCCCTTGCTTCCCAGCTCACTCTTCTATACTCTTTGATTTTCCTCTTGTGCCCACTGACATGCTCAGTCTTCCTTTGGGTTTCAGTAATTCCTCTTGGTTACATTACCTTTGATCACGCCCTACCAGGCCTCCTACATCCCCCTCACTACCGTTTTCCATCACTTGTTGTACCCTTGTCTCTGGGTTTCTTTACACCACTTCCTTTCCCCCCACCGTGCTCACTCCCATGCCCAATGGAAAGGGCCGGTCACATGTTTACTCCTCCAGATTGTTCATCCAGCCTCTCTTAATTAGACAGACCTGTAAAGGTAATAACATGCACAAAACAAGACTGAGCTAAACCAAGCAGCAAAAAGAAAAAAAAACAAACAAAAATGAAAACAAAACCCAACCCAAATCCAATGACACTAAAAGAAAACAACACTAACCAGAAAGAAAAGTACAAGGACTGTGTGGTGAACTTTAGGAGTGTTTTCCAGTCCAGTCTGTGGGGGCACCGAACCCTGACCACAAAGTCCACCTTTGGCATTCCCCGGGGACTTTGATGCTCCGTTTTCTTACTCTTCCGCTGCACTCTCTTAGTGTCATGCATCGAAGTGGCAGGATCAGTTCGGGCGCAGTTCCCACACTGTGTGTCCAGTGTTGTCCCCTCTAAGGCTATGGGTCTTTGAGGGACGTTTCTCATCGTGGGGCTGCCCATGTGGTCTTCTCTGTGGATTGGCTTCTCTGATTGGGAACATCATCCTCAAGGTGTATTGGGCCAGGATGTGCTCCATTCTCCCCTCCTCCCCCTTGTTCTGCCCTGGGTTCTCTGATCAGATATGTCCCTCTCCGCGAGCTGCAGATCCGGTGCCATCCTGTGAAATACAATCTTTTGGGGCTGCAAGGATGTGGGCGGGTGGGTATCAGCTCAGATCTTTTGAGAGTCCAGGAGATATTGACTGCTCGATGGGCACAGTTCTGTGGGGCACCGTGCTCTTGGTCCAGACGCTGGTTGTGAATATGACTTTGTTGTTAACCAGTTGTGTGTCTCTGGGTCAACTCCCGTGTGTTTTTGAGTGAGTTTTCTAATCTGCAAAGTAAATGTACAGGATTATCCAGACTCCCATGTCAGCAAGTTATCGAGAGGGGTTAATCAGAGACTGTTTCATATAGTGTGTACCTGCGCGCCGCATTCTAGACCTGCGATGGCAATTATGAGCTCAGGATAGAGATGGTGTCCAGCAGGTAACATACGTGGCTCCATATTGAAACAGGAAGCCCACTGTGGAGATTTGGTCCTTCCGTTGATGGCCACCGGCCACCTAGTCTTCTCCTGCTATAACTGCTTCGCTGGCTCAGCAGCTGAGCCAGAAGCCAGTGATATCATAACCAGGTGGCTAACTGGGCCAAATGGCTGATAGATATTTGTTATTTTGTTGTCTTGGGAAACCCACCTACCCTCCATGCAAACCTTCTGGTGTGAGTTATCTGTGGAAGGAATCATAGGCTCACAGTAATTCACATCTTTCTTCTTGAAAATGTGCCCATATTCCTTTCTGAACCTGACAAGGTGGCCCCTGTGTCCACCAAGAAATTTACTGCCTGGCCTCCTACTTGGAGAGTTAGCCTGGGCTTTTGGCGGCGAAGTGAAACAGAGCCCTGACCCCTTCATTGAGCTTCTTCAAGCATTATTGTCTCTTGCTTGGGTCTTTCTACGTGCAGATGAGGCCCATCCACTCTAGTGGAGGGTCGTGCACCTCTCCTGGGGTTTTCAAGGCACTGATTTTTCCAGTGTCCTTCTTTCCTGCAGTAGGCACATTGGTCCTTCCCCATGGCTTGGCGGTGCCCACAGGTTAGTCTCTCCGTGAGTGGGCCATGCTCTCCTTTTCCTGAGTCTCTGGGGTCTCTCATGGCAATTCCTAGTATTTTAGCTAGCTTCTTTGTCTCTGTCGTGCTAGGGTCATCTCTGTTGTTATACACTCAATGAGCCACTTGTACCAAATCGCTAAGATTTTTCCCTTCAAACCCTTCCCACTTCTTTGTCATGTCTGAGGCAGACTGACTGAGTAATAAAGGCAATACTTATTGCCCTCCTGTTTTCAGTGCCTCCGGGCCGTTAGGGGTATAAAGCCCGTAGGCTTCCCTCAGCCACTCTAGAAAGGCAGGCGGATATTCTCTTATAGGAACCTGAAAATTCTCACTGACCTTAGATAAATTCATAGGTTTCCTAGCTCTTCTGCAGAGGGTCATGTAAGAGCAATGGTTGATACCTGGTAAAGTCCTCTGGGCCTTGCTAGGAATTGAGATCCCACATTGTTGGTGTAGTGGCCAAAAGAGTTTCTCTCAAGTGGGGAGTGCCCGCTCGCTGACCATCAGGTTCACTGACTGCTTACTGGGCCTCTGTCTGGAAGGGCTACCCTCCTCCGTTGTGAACAGCACCTGGAGAAGTTGTTGGCAAGCATTCCAGGTGGGCTGATGAGTATGGAAGTCATACCAGTACTAGTGTGTGTGGGGGGCTGCTTGTTAGGGGTGGGGGTGAGTTTGGGGGGCCGGTGGGGGAGGGAGTGACTCAATAAGGGCCTGTTAGAAGTTTTCTATTTCTGGACCCTAGAAACCTTATAGGGCGGGGGTTGAAAGAAAGGGTTTGAAGCCAGCTCTCCCACTCCCAGAGTTCTCCTGCAAAATGGGATAAAGCCGATTATGGGAGAGTGATGGGGAGGGGAGGGGAGGGGAGGGGTGGGGGAGTGATGGGGGAGGGGAGGGGTGAGGGAGGGGAGGGGTGGGGGAGGGTGATGTGGAGGGATGGCCTCCACCTATGTGGTTTTGGGAACTTGGACCGTTTGTTTTTCCGGTCCTTCCATGTTTCCTGAAACCTTGGAAACAAGGGCCCTTTCTTTGCGGGAGGGAGTAAGTCTTTTATATTTGCAGGCTTCTTAGTGGCAATGTCAGCCCACACTTGAAGTAACGGGATCAGATCGGGATATCCTGGTTCCCTTTAACCATAACTATGAACTCTTAGTAACAGGGGATGGGAAAACTAGTCTTGCGTGGGTCAATCAGGGACTCCTTCTGCCCCATCACTTTTAAACAAATTGTAGAGTCTCCAAGCTTTTGGGTTGAAACCACATCCTCTTGGTGAATGCCGAGAGCAGGGGTCCTCAAACTACAACCTGTGGGCCACATGCAGACAGCCGAGGACGTTGATCCTTTCTGCCGGGTGTATGTGCCCCATTTATTTTTTTTTGAACTTCAAATCAAGATGTGCAGTGTGCACATGAATTTGTTCGTAATATTTGTTTTTTTAAACTATAGTCTTTCCTTCAAAAGGCCTGAGGGATAGTGAACTGGCCCCCTGGGTAAACAGTTTAAGGACCCCTGCCCTAAGGTATCCTGGACTTAGGGGTTATTAATCTCCCAGCCCTGAAACATCCCTGAGCATTCTACCCGTTGTAGGAGGCACCATGGGAATTTGGACCCCGGGTAATTTACAAGCCTTTACTCCAATTGAACCCAAGAAAATTCAAAATGACTTAGGCAGTTACTCTATTTTGGTCACTTTTGACTCGTCCTGCACTAGCCCATTATTTCCATTTAACTCTATAACGCGAAGCATGATGTTTTCATAACATTAAAAAATGTATATATTAATACATATATATATATTTATAACTATGAAAGTCCACCACAAAAAGAAAATTTTTTCCCAAAATTAAAATTGAAGCGTTATAGGGTTAAAAAGAAGGATGGGTCTTATCAGCGGGTCCAAGACCTTAGCATCATAAATGAATCAGTGATCCGACTGCACCTAGTAGTGCCCAAACCTGTGCCCTCCTATGGGAAAGTGTGAATGCTTTTATCCCTCTTCCTGTACTTCCAATGAACAAACACACATGTCTGGTAATCCTAAGATTATTTTTGTTTCCTGTGACACTCACCTAATTTCAAGGCCACTGCCACCTCACAAGCTTAGCCTTGTCGTAGTCAAACTGTTCACCTTTTAGACCGTTTGTTTTTCTCAGAAGTTATCGGGTGATTAAAGCTTCTGAACCAAGTGTGCCAGGTCCACGACTACCATCTCCTGGACCACCTCAACCTTATCCATCCTGGATAAAGTTGCCCTCAATGGACAACCCCTCCCAGCAGTGTAGGAAGTGTATGGACCCAAAGCCCATCCTCGCCCCTTTTGCCAGCAGGAAGCAGCTAGAGATGTCGTCGCCCAGTACCCCAAAGATTTGGGTCCATATCTCTTCAGGGGGGCAAATGTTAGGTAGCTATGCTAGGGACTGGGGCATCCGTTATGCATGCCCATAGGGCCAAGATAAGAGCCCAGTTAGGAGAGGCACCCTGTGCATGCTCAGAGGTCCAGATTTCTGGCCATGAAGGGGAGGTCACCTGGGTGGTTCCTGTACCTGGATTGACCAATCTAGGCCATGTAAATTCAATTCAGCCACTGGGGTCGGCCAGACTTGCCCACCACGCCTCCCTAACGCTCATAAAACTCTCTTGAGTGCAGACCAGGCTTCTGCATGATTTCTCTCTCACTCAGGAAGGCTCTTTGGAGGCCGCTGTGCTGCACATGAGTGGCTGGTGGATACTGTTCAGATGCATGGCTTTCTGCTTGCAAGGGTTTTTGTCTCAGCTGACTGTAAGGGAGGAGGTAGTACGTCTGGATCACAGAGTATCCATGTCCACAAACGAGGCTGCTCATTCCACAGTCCTGGAAGTGCTTTATGAAAACCCTCTGCTTTGCAATGTCACTCCTTGTAGATTAGAGTGGGAGGGGCTGGGACCAAGGTATGCTGCCTCTTACTCCCAGTTGCAGGTTTCTGGATGCTGATTGTATCTCTTACAGCATCAGTTAGTGGGCTTGTTGTCTGCCTCAGGCTTTGTTCACGGAGATCCTCCAGCTAGTTGGTGGTGTGTGCGCATGAGCAGAGGCTTCCTGCCAATCCCCCATGAGTAGTAGAGCTCCCATTGTGTGGACTCCATGAAAGCCTTGCCCCAGGCAGCATGCTTACAAAGGAGGGTGGGCCCTGCAGGACAGAGGACCATTCCCCCTGTGGAATGGCCTCAGAGATCCACCTCCCTCTCTGGCCAGCTGCTGGGGCTGTGGGTCCTAAGCATCATGGCTGACTCAATAATAGACACAGGGTGAGGTGACTCCAGTAGCTGTTTTGACTGGTCTAATCCAGCCTGAGATCATCCTTGCATGAGCCCTCTGCCAAGATTATTTTTGTTTCTTTTATGATCTTTTCATTAGTGGCTCCTACAACACTAACCACAATCCATAAATACATCATCTGTTTGAAGCCCATCTGTACATTAATTGCCCTCCTTATTCACAAAATATCCACTCTCCACCCAAGCCCCTGGCCTCAGCTCCTCATTTTTCCCCCCCAATGCCCGCCACCCATCCCTCATCAATCCTTGGAAATGTACTAATTCTTTTGTCATATTTTCACCCACCTTTCTTTTGAGGTCAATGAAGATCCTTGTAATCGGTTCCCACTTTCCATCCTGCCCTTCCTCCACCCTTCCAGTATCTCCACTCATAACACTGGTAAAGGGCCCATCCACTCTGGATCCCCCGTGTTTGAAATTCCTATCGGTACTAGAATACCTTCTCTAGTTTGGCCAGATTAGTATGGTAGAACTGGGATCATGATAGTGGGGCAAGAGAAAGCATTAAGAACTAGAGGAAAGTTGTGTTTCATCTTTGCTGTCTCATACCCTGTATTCTTTAATCTCCACTCTGAGATCCTTCTGTAAGGGGATGTCCAGTGCACTGCAAATAGGTTTTGGGTCTATACCCGGCAGTCCCCTCTCATTCTCCATGATAAGATTTTTTTGTTCTCATGATGCCTGTTGTCTTATCCCTTTAAAACTTTGTGATCACACAGGCTGGTATGCTTTCTCCATGTGGGCTCTGTTGCTTCAGAGCCAGATGGCTGTTTCTTTACCCTCAGGCCTTTAAGACCCCACACGCTATATCTTTAGGTAGCTGGACACCATCGGCTTTCTTCACCACATTTGCTTATGCAGCCGCTTTGTGGTCAGTGATTGTGTAGGGAAGGTGAGCATCTTAGAATGCCAATTTAATAGAACAGTGTTATTGCAATGAGGGAGTCCTTGAGCGGAGGCCCTATGTCCATCTGCTACCTTAATACTAAATCTATAAACATATGGACATAGATCTATTTCCCCATGCCCCTTTGTAAATATATGTACATATGTACATGCCTTTATTTAGACGTCTATAACTGGCCCTTGCTTCCCAGCTCACTCTTCTATACTCTTTGATTTTCCTCTTGTGCCCACTGACATGCTCAGCCTTCCTTTGGGTTTCAGTAATTCCTCTTGGTTACATTACCTTTGATCATGCCCTACCAGGCCTCCTACATCCCCCTCACTACCGTTTTCCATCACTTGTTGTACCCTTGTCTCTGGGTTTCTTTACACCACTTCCTTTCCCCCCACCGTGCTCACTCCCATGCCCAATGGAAAGGGCCGGTCACATGTTTACTCCTCCAGATTGTTCATCCAGCCTCTCTTAATTAGACAGACCTGTAAAGGTAATAACATGCACAAAACAAGACTGAGCTAAACCAAGCAGCAAAAAGAAAAAAAAACAAACAAAAATGAAAACAAAACCCAACCCAAATCCAATGACACTAAAAGACAACAACACTAACCAGAAAGAAAAGTACAAGGACTGTGTGGTGAACTTTAGGAGTGTTTTCCAGTCCAGTCTGTGGGGGCACCGAACCCTGACCACAAAGTCCACCTTTGGCATTCCCCGGGGACTTTGATGCTCCGTTTTCTTACTCTTCCGCTGCACTCTCTTAGTGTCATGCATCGAAGTGGCAGGATCAGTTCGGGCGCAGTTCCCACACTGTGTGTCCAGTGTTGTCCCCTCTAAGGCTAAGGGTCTTTGAGGGACGTTTCTCATCGTGGGGCTGCCCATGTGGTCTTCTCTGTGGATTGGCTTCTCTGATTGGGAACATCATCCTCAAGGTGTATTGGGCCAGGATGTGCTCCATTCTCCCCTCCTCCCCCTTGTTCTGCCCTGTGTTCTCTGATCAGATATGTCCCTCTCCGCGAGCTGCAGATCCGGTGCCATCCTGTGAAATACAATCTTTTGGGGCTGCAAGGATGTGGGGGGGTGGGTATCAGCTCAGATCTTTTGAGAGTCCAGGAGATATTGACTGTTCGATGGGCACAGTTCTGTGGGGCACCGTGCTCTTGGTCCAGACGCTGGTTGTGAATATGACTTTGTTGTTAACCAGTTGTGTGTCTCTGGGTCAACTCCCGTGTGTTTTTGAGTGAGTTTTCTAATCTGCAAAGTAAATGTACAGGATTATCCAGACTCCCATGTCAGCAAGTTATCGAGAGGGGTTAATCAGAGACTGTTTCATATAGTGTGTACCTGCGCGCCGCATTCTAGACCTGCGATGGCAATTATGAGCTCAGGATAGAGATGGTGTCCAGCAGGTAACATACGTGGCTCCATATTGAAACAGGAAGCCCACTGTGGAGATTTGGTCCTTCCGTTGATGGCCACCGGCCACCTAGTCTTCTCCTGCTATAAGTGCTTCACTGGCTCAGCAGCTGAGCCAGAAGCCAGTGATATCATAACCAGGTGGCTAACTGGGCCAAAGGGCTGATAGATATTTGTTATTTTGTTGTCTTGGGAAACCCACCTACCCTCCATGCAAACCTTCTGGTGTGAGTTATCTGTGGAAGGAATCATAGGCTCACAGTAATTCACATCTTTCTTCTTGAAAATGTGCCCATATTCCTTTCTGAACCTGACAAGGTGGCCCCTGTGTCCACCAAGAAATTTACTGCCTGGCCTCCTACTTGGAGAGTTAGCCTGGGCTTTTGGCGGCGAAGTGAAACAGAGCCCTGACCCCTTCATTGAGCTTCTTCAAGCATTATTGTCTCTTGCTTGGGTCTTTCTACGTGCAGATGAGGCCCATCCACTCTAGTGGAGGGTCGTGCACCTCTCCTCGGGTTTTCAAGGCACTGATTTTTCCAGTGTCCTTCTTTCCTGCAGTAGGCACATTGGTCCTTCCCCATGGCTTGGTGGTGCCCACAGGTTAGTCTCTCCATGAGTGGGCCATGCTCTCCTTTTCCTGAGTCTCTGGGGTCTCTCATGGCAATTACGATTATTTTAGCTAGCTTCTTTGTCTCTGTCGTGTTAGGGTCATCTCTGTTGTTGTACACTCAATGAGCCACTTGTACCAAATCGCTAAGATTTTTCCCTTCAAACCCTTCCCACTTCTTTGTCATGTCTGAGGCAGACTGACTGAGTAATAAAGGCAATACTTATTGCCCTCCTGTTTTCAGTGCCTCCGGGCCGTTAGGGGTATAAAGCCCGTAGGCTCCCCTCAGCCACTCTAGAAAGGAAGGCGGATATTCTCTTATAGGAACCTGAAAATTCTCACTGACCTTAGATAAATTCATAGGTTTCCTAGCTCTTCTGCAGAGGGTCATGTAAGAGCAATGGTTGATACCTGGTAAAGTCCTCTGGGCCTTGCTAGGAATTGAGATCCCACATTGTTGGTGTAGTGGCCAAAAGAGTTTCTCTCAAGTGGGGAGTGCCCGCTCGCTGACCATCAGGTTCACTGACTGCTTACTGGGCCTCTGTCTGGAAGGGCTACCCTCCTCCGTTGTGAACAGCACCTGGAGAAGTTGTTGGCAAGCATTCCAGGTGGGCTGATGAGTATGGAAGTCATACCAGTACTAGTGTGTGTGGGGGGCTGCTTGTTAGGGGTGGGGGTGAGTTTGGGGGGCCGGTGGGGGAGGGAGTGACTCAATAAGGGCCTGTTAGAAGTTTTCTATTTCTGGACCCTAGAAACCTTATAGGGCGGGGGTTGAAAGAAAGGGTTTGAAGCCAGCTCTCCCACTCCCAGAGTTCTCCTGCAAAATGGGATAAAGCCGATTAGGGGAGAGTGATGGGGAGGGGAGGGGGGGGGAGGGGTGGGGGAATGATGGGGGAGGGGAGGGGTGAGGGAGGGGAGGGGTGGGGGAGGGTGATGTGGAGGGATGGCCTCCACCTATGTGGTTTTGGGAACTTGGACCGTTTGTTTTTCCGGTCCTTCCATGTTTCCTGAAACCTTGGAAACAAGGGCCCTTTCTTTGCGGGAGGGAGTAAGTCTTTTATATTTGCAGGCTTCTTAGTGGCAATGTCAGCCCACACTTGAAGTAACGGGATCAGATCGGGATATCCTGGTTCCCTTTAACCATAACTATGAACTCTTAGTAATAGGGGGTGGGAAAACTAGTCTTGCGTGGGTCAATCAGGGACTCCTTCTGCCCCATCACTTTTAAACCAATTGTAGAGTCTCCAAGCTTTTGGGTTGAAACCACATATTCTTGGTGAATGCCGAGAGCAGGGGTCCTCAAACTACAACCTGTGGGCCACATGCAGACAGCCGAGGACGTTGATCCTTTCTGCCGGGTGTATGTGCCCCATTTATTTTTTTTTTTGAACTTCAAATCAAGATGTGCAGTGTGCACATGAATTTGTTCGTAATATTTGTTTTTTTAAACTATAGTCTTTCCTTCAAAAGGCCTGAGGGATAGTGAACTGGCCCCCTGGGTAAACAGTTTAAGGACCCCTGCCCTAAGGTATCCTGGACTTAGGGGTTATTAATCTCCCAGCCCTGAAACATCCCTGAACATTCTACCCGTTGTAGGAGGCACCATGGGAATTTGGACCCCGGGTAATTTACAAGCCTTTACTCCAATTGAACCCAAGAAAATTCAAAATGGCTTAGGCAGTTACTCTATTTTGGTCACTTTTGACTCGTCCTGCACTAGCCCATTATTTCCATTTAACTCTATAACGCGAAGCATGATGTTTTCATAACATTAAAAAATGTATATATTAATACATATATATATATATATATATATATATTTATAACTATGAAAGTCCACAACAAAAAGAAAATTTTTTCCCAAAATTAAAATTGAAGCGTTATAGGGTTAAAAAGAAGGATGGGTCTTATCAGCGGGTCCAAGACCTTAGCATCATAAATGAATCAGTGATCCGACTGCACCTAGTAGTGCCCAAACCTGTGCCCTCCTAGGGGAAAGTGTGAATGCTTTTATCCCTCTTCCTGTACTTCCAATGAACAAACACACATGTCTGGTAATCCTAAGATTATTTTTGTTTCCTGTGACACTCACCTAATTTCAAGGCCACTGCCACCTCACAAGCTTAGCCTTGTCGTAGTCAAACTGTTCACCTTTTAGACCGTTTGTTTTTCTCAGAAGTTATCGGGTGATTAAAGCTTCTGAACCAAGTGTGCCAGGTCCACGACTACCATCTCCTGGACCACCTCAACCTTATCCATCCTGGATAAAGTTGCCCTCAATGGACAACCCCTCCCAGCAGTGTAGGAAGTGTATGGACCCAAAGCCCATCCTCGCCCCTTTTGCCAGCAGGAAGCAGCTAGAGATGTCGTCGCCCAGTACCCCAAAGATTTGGGTCCATATCTCTTCAGGGGGGCAAATGTTAGGTAGCTATGCTAGGGACTGGGGCATCCGTTATGCATGCCCATAGGGCCAAGATAAGAGCCCAGTTAGGAGAGGCACCCTGTGCATGCTCAGAGGTCCAGATTTCTGGCCATGAAGGGGAGGTCACCTGGGTGGTTCCTGTACCTGGATTGACCAATCTAGGCCATGTAAATTCAATTCAGCCACTGGGGTCGGCCAGACTTGCCCACCACGCCTCCCTAACGCTCATAAAACTCTCTTGAGTGCAGACCAGGCTTCTGCATGATTTCTCTCTCACTCAGGAAGGCTCTTTGGAGGCAGCTGTGCTGCACATGAGTGGCTGGTGGATACTGTTCAGATGCATGGCTTTCTGCTTGCAAGGGTTTTTGTCTCAGCTGACTGTAAGGGAGGAGGTAGTACGTCTGGATCACAGAGTATCCATGTCCACAAACGAGGCTGCTCATTCCACAGTCCTGGAAGTGCTTTATGAAAACCCTCTGCTTTGCAATGTCACTCCTTGTAGATTAGAGTGGGAGGGGCTGGGACCAAGGTATGCTGCCTCTTACTCCCAGTTGCAGGTTTCTGGATGCTGATTGTATCTCTTACAGCATCAGTTAGTGGGCTTCTTTTCTGCCTCAGGCTTTGTTCACGGAGATCCTCCAGCTAGTTGGTGGTGTGTGCGCATGAGCAGAGGCTTCCTGCCAATCCCCCATGAGTAGTAGAGCTCCCATGGTGTGGACTCCATGAAAGCCTTGCCCCAGGCAGCATGCTTACAAAGGAGGGTGGGCCCTGCAGGACAGAGGACCATTCCCCCTGTGGAATGGCCTCAGAGATCCACCTCCCTCTCTGGCCAGCTGCTGGGGCTGTGGGTCCTAAGCATCATGGCTGACTCAATAATAGACACAGGGTGAGGCGACTCCAGTAGCTGTTTTGACTGGTCTAATCCAGCCTGAGATCATCCTTGCATGAGCCCTCTGCCCAGATTATTTTTGTTTCTTTTATGATCTTTTCATTAGTGGCTCCTACAACACTAACCACAATCCATAAATACATCATCTGTTTGAAGCACATCTGTACATTAATTGCCCTCCTTATTCACAAAATATCCACTCTCCACCCAAGCCCCTGGCCTCAGCTCCTCATTTTTCCCCCCTCAATGCCCGCCACCCATCCCTCATCAATCCTTGGAAATGTACTAATTCTTTTGTCATATTTTCACCCACCTTTCTTTTGAGGTCAATGAAGATCCTTGTAATCGGTTCCCACTTTCCATCCTGCCCTTCCTCCACCCTCCCAGTATCTCCACTCATAACACTGGTAAAGGGCCCATCCACTCTGGATCCCCCGTGTTTGAAATTCCTATCGGTACTAGAATACCTTCTCTAGTTTGGCCAGATTAGTATGGTAGAACTGGGATCATGATAGTGGGGCAAGAGAAAGCATTAAGAACTAGAGGAAAGTTGTGTTTCATCTTTGCTGTCTCATACCCTGTATTCTTTAATCTCCACTCTGAGATCCTTCTGTAAGGGGATGTCCAGTGCACTGCAAATAGGTTTTGGGTCTATACCCGGCAGTCCCCTCTCATTCTCCATGATAAGATTTTTTTGTTCTCATGATGCCTGTTGCCTTATCCCTTTAAAACTTTGTGATCACACAGGCTGGTATGCTTTCTCCATGTGGGCTCTGTTGCTTCAGAGCCAGATGGCTGTTTCTTTACCCTCAGGCCTTTAAGACCCCACACGCTATATCTTTAGGTAGCTGGACACCATCGGCTTTCTTCACCACATTTGCTTATGCAGCCGCTTTGTGGTCAGTGATTGTGTAGGGAAGGTGAGCATCTTAGAATGCCAATTTAATAGAACAGTGTTATTGCAATGAGGGAGTCCTTGAGCGGAGGCCCTATGTCCATCTGCTACCTTAATACTAAATCTATAAACATATGGACATAGATCTATTTCCCCATGCCCCTTTGTAAATATATGTACATATGTACATGCCTTTATTTAGACGTCTATAACTGGCCCTTGCTTCCCAGCTCACTCTTCTATACTCTTTGATTTTCCTCTTGTGCCCACTGACATGCTCAGTCTTCCTTTGGGTTTCAGTAATTCCTCTTGGTTACATTACCTTTGATCACGCCCTACCAGGCCTCCTACATCCCCCTCACTACCGTTTTCCATCACTTGTTGTACCCTTGTCTCTGGGTTTCTTTACACCACTTCCTTTCCCCCCACCGTGCTCACTCCCATGCCCAATGGAAAGGGCCGGTCACATGTTTACTCCTCCAGATTGTTCATCCAGCCTCTCTTAATTAGACAGACCTGTAAAGGTAATAACATGCACAAAACAAGACTGAGCTTAACCAAGCAGCAAAAAGAAAAAAAAACAAACAAAAATGAAAACAAAACCCAACCCAAATCCAATGACACTAAAAGAAAACAACACTAACCAGAAAGAAAAGTACAAGGACTGTGTGGTGAACTTTAGGAGTGTTTTCCAGTCCAGTCTGTGGGGGCACCGAACCCTGACCACAAAGTCCACCTTTGGCATTCCCCGGGGACTTTGATGCTCCGTTTTCTTACTCTTCCGCTGCACTCTCTTAGTGTCATGCATCGAAGTGGCAGGATCAGTTCGGGCGCAGTTCCCACACTGTGTGTCCAGTGTTGTCCCCTCTAAGGCTAAGGGTCTTTGAGGGACGTTTCTCATCGTGGGGCTGCCCATGTGGTCTTCTCTGTGGATTGGCTTCTCTGATTGGGAACATCATCCTCAAGGTGTATTGGGCCAGGATGTGCTCCATTCTCCCCTCCTCCCCCTTGTTCTGCCCTGTGTTCTCTGATCAGATATGTCCCTCTCCGCGAGCTGCAGATCCGGTGCCATCCTGTGAAATACAATCTTTTGGGGCTGCAAGGATGTGGGGGGGTGGGTATCAGCTCAGATCTTTTGAGAGTCCAGGAGATATTGACTGCTCGATGGGCACAGTTCTGTGGGGCACCGTGCTCTTGGTCCAGACGCTGGTTGTGAATATGACTTTGTTGTTAACCAGTTGTGTGTCTCTGGGTCAACTCCCGTGTGTTTTTGAGTGAGTTTTCTAATCTGCAAAGTAAATGTACAGGATTATCCAGACTCCCATGTCAGCAAGTTATCGAGAGGGGTTAATCAGAGACTGTTTCATATAGTGTGTACCTGCGCGCCGCATTCTAGACCTGCGATGGCAATTATGAGCTCAGGATAGAGATGGTGTCCAGCAGGTAACATACGTGGCTCCATATTGAAACAGGAAGCCCACTGTGGAGATTTGGTCCTTCCGTTGATGGCCACCGGCCACCTAGTCTTCTCCTGCTATAACTGCTTCGCTGGCTCAGCAGCTGAGCCAGAAGCCAGTGATATCATAACCAGGTGGCTAACTGGGCCAAATGGCTGATAGATATTTGTTATTTTGTTGTCTTGGGAAACCCACCTACCCTCCATGCAAACCTTCTGGTGTGAGTTATCTGTGGAAGGAATCATAGGCTCACAGTAATTCACATCTTTCTTCTTGAAAATGTGCCCATATTCCTTTCTGAACCTGACAAGGTGGCCCCTGTGTCCACCAAGAAATTTACTGCCTGGCCTCCTACTTGGAGAGTTAGCCTGGGCTTTTGGCGGCGAAGTGAAACAGAGCCCTGACCCCTTCATTGAGCTTCTTCAAGCATTATTGTCTCTTGCTTGGGTCTTTCTACGTGCAGATGAGGCCCATCCACTCTAGTGGAGGGTCGTGCACCTCTCCTGGGGTTTTCAAGGCACTGATTTTTCCAGTGTCCTTCTTTCCTGCAGTAGGCACATTGGTCCTTCCCCATGGCTTGGCGGTGCCCACAGGTTAGTCTCTCCGTGAGTGGGCCATGCTCTCCTTTTCCTGAGTCTCTGGGGTATCTCATGGCAATTACGATTATTTTAGCTAGCTTCTTTGTCTCTGTCGTGCTAGGGTCATCTCTGTTGTTATACACTCAATGAGCCACTTGTACCAAATCGCTAAGATTTTTCCCTTCAAACCCTTCCCACTTTTTGTCATGTCTGAGGCAGACTGACTGAGTAATAAAGGCAATACTTATTGCCCTCCTGTTTTCAGTGCCTCCGGGCCGTTAGGGATATAAAGCCCGTAGGCTTCCCTCAGCCACTCTAGAAAGGCAGGCGGATATTCTCTTATAGGAACCTGAAAATTCTCACTGACCTTAGATAAATTCATAGGTTTCCTAGCTCTTCTGCAGAGGGTCATGTAAGAGCAATGGTTGATACCTGGTAAAGTCCTCTGGGCCTTGCTAGGAATTGAGATCCCACATTGTTGGTGTAGTGGCCAAAAGAGTTTCTCTCAAGTGGGGAGTGCCCGCTCGCTGACCATCAGGTTCACTGACTGCTTACTGGGCCTCTGTCTGGAAGGGCTACCCTCCTCCGTTGTGAACAGCACCTGGAGAAGTTGTTGGCAAGCATTCCAGGTGGGCTGATGAGTATGGAAGTCATACCAGTACTAGTGTGTGTGTGGGGCTGCTTGTTAGGGGTGGGGGTGAGTTTGGGGGGCCGGTGGGGGAGGGAGTGACTCAATAAGGGCCTGTTAGAAGTGTTCTATTTCTGGACCCTAGAAACCTTATAGGGCGGGGGTTGAAAGAAAGGGTTTGAAGCCAGCTCTCCCACTCCCAGAGTTCTCCTGCAAAATGGGATAAAGCCGATTATGGGAGAGTGATGGGGAGGGGAGGGGAGGGGAGGGGTGGGGGAGTGATGGGGGAGGGGAGGGGTGAGGGAGGGGAGGGGTGGGGGAGGGTGATGTGGAGGGATGGCCTCCACCTATGTGGTTTTGGGAACTTGGACCGTTTGTTTTTCCGGTCCTTCCATGTTTCCTGAAACCTTGGAAACAAGGGCCCTTTCTTTGCGGGAGGGAGTAAGTCTTTTATATTTGCAGGCTTCTTAGTGGCAATGTCAGCCCACACTTGAAGTAACGGGATCAGATCGGGATATCCTGGTTCCCTTTAACCATAACTATGAACTCTTAGTAACAGGGGATGGGAAAACTAGTCTTGCGTGGGTCAATCAGGGACTCCTTCTGCCCCATCACTTTTAAACAAATTGTAGAGTCTCCAAGCTTTTGGGTTGAAACCACATCCTCTTGGTGAATGCCGAGAGCAGGGGTCCTCAAACTACAACCTGTGGGCCA
Organism: Tenrec ecaudatus; assembly: GCF_050624435.1. Taxonomy (NCBI): domain Eukaryota; kingdom Metazoa; phylum Chordata; class Mammalia; order Afrosoricida; family Tenrecidae; genus Tenrec; species Tenrec ecaudatus. The sequence continues at coordinate 132,290,484 of NC_134533.1, read as the reverse complement.
CATGCAGACAGCCGAGGACGTTGATCCTTTCTGCCGGGTGTATGTGCCCCATTTATTTTTTTTTTGAACTTCAAATCAAGATGTGCAGTGTGCACATGAATTTGTTCGTAATATTTGTTTTTTTAAACTATAGTCTTTCCTTCAAAAGGTCTGAGGGATAGTGAACTGGCCCCCTGGGTAAACAGTTTAAGGACCCCTGCCCTAAGGTATCCTGGACTTAGGGGTTATTAATCTCCCAGCCCTGAAACATCCCTGAACATTCTACCCGTTGTAGGAGGCACCATGGGAATTTGGACCCCGGGTAATTTACAAGCCTTTACTCCAATTGAACCCAAGAAAATTCAAAATGACTTTGGCAGTTACTCTATTTTGGTCACTTTTGACTCGTCCTGCACTAGCCCATTATTTCCATTTAACTCTATAACGCGAAGCATGATGTTTTCATAACATTAAAAAATGTATATATTAATACATATATTTATATTTATAACTATGAAAGTCCACCACAAAAAGAAAATTTTTTCCCAAAATTAAAATTGAAGCGTTATAGGGTTAAAAAGAAGGATGGGTCTTATCAGCGGGTCCAAGACCTTAGCATCATAAATGAATCAGTGGTCAGACTGCACCTAGTAGTGCCCAAACCTGTGCCCTCCTAGGGGAAAGTGTGAATGCTTTTATCCCTCTTCCTGTACTTCCAATGAACAAACACACATGTCTGGTAATCCTAAGATTATTTTTGTTTCCTGTGACACTCACCTAATTTCAAGGCCACTGCCACCTCACAAGCTTAGCCTTGTCGTAGTCAAACTGTTCACCTTTTAGACCGTTTGTTTTTCTCAGAAGTTATCGGGTGATTAAAGCTTCTGAACCAAGTGTGCCAGGTCCACGACTACCATCTCCTGGACCACCTCAACCTTATCCATCCTGGATAAAGTTGCCCTCAATGGACAACCCCTCCCAGCAGTGTAGGAAGGGTATGGACCCAAAGCCCCACCTCGCCCCTTTTGCCAGCAGGAAGCAGCTAGAGATGTCGTCGCCCAGTACCCCCAAAGATTTGGGTCCATATCTCTTCAGGGGGGCAAATGTTAGGTAGCTATACTAGGGACTGGGGCATCCGTTATGCATGCCCATAGGGCCAAGATAAGAGCCCAGTTAGGAGAGGCACCCTGTGCATGCTCAGAGGTCCAGATTTCTGGCCATGAAGGGGAGGTCACCTGGGTGGTTCCTGTACCTGGATTGACCAATCTAGGCCATGTAAATTCAATTCAGCCACTGGGGTCGGCCAGACTTGCCCACCACGCCTCCCTAACGCTCATAAAACTCTCTTGAGTGCAGACCAGGCTTCTGCATGATTTCTCTCTCACTCAGGAAGGCTCTTTGGAGGCAGCTGTGCTGCACATGAGTGGCTGGTGGATACTGTTCAGATGCATGGCTTTCTGCTTGCAAGGGTTTTTGTCTCAGCTGACTGTAAGGGAGGAGGTAGTACGTCTGGATCACAGAGTATCCATGTCCACAAACGAGGCTGCTCATTCCACAGTCCTGGAAGTGCTTTATGAAAACCCTCTGCTTTGCAATGTCACTCCTTGTAGATTAGAGTGGGAGGGGCTGGGACCAAGGTATGCTGCCTCTTACTCCCAGTTGCAGGTTTCTGGATGCTGATTATATCTCTTACAGCATCAGTTAGTGGGCTTGTTGTCTGCCTCAGGCTTTGTTCACGGAGATCCTCCAGCTAGTTGGTGGTGTGTGCGCATGAGCAGAGGCTTCCTGCCAATCCCCCATGAGTAGTAGAGCTCCCATGGTGTGGACTCCATGAAAGCCTTGCCCCAGGCAGCATGCTTACAAAGGAGGGTGGGCCCTGCAGGACAGAGGACCATTCCCCCTGTGGAATGGCCTCAGAGATCCACCTCCCTCTCTGGCCAGCTGCTGGGGCTGTGGGTCCTAAGCATCATGGCTGACTCAGTAATAGACACAGGGTGAGGCGACTCCAGTAGCTGTTTTGACTGGTCTAATCCAGCCTGAGATCATCCTTGCATGAGCCCTCTGCCAAGATTATTTTTGTTTCTTTTATGATCTTTTCATTAGTGGCTCCTACAACACTAACCACAATCCATAAATACATCATCTGTTTGAAGCCCATCTGTACATTAATTTCCCTCCTTATTCACAAAATATCCACTCTCCACCCAAGCCCCTGGCCTCAGCTCCTCATTTTTCCCCCCTCAATGCCCGCCACCCATCCCTCATCAATCCTTGGAAATGTACTAATTCTTTTGTCATATTTTCACCCACCTTTCTTTTGAGGTCAATGAAGATCCTTGTAATCGGTTCCCACTTTCCATCCTGCCCTTCCTCCACCCTCCCAGTATCTCCACTCATAACACTGGTAAAGGGCCCATCCACTCTGGATCCCCCGTGTTTGAAATTCCTATCGGTACTAGAATACCTTCTCTAGTTTGGCCAGATTAGTATGGTAGAACTGGGATCATGATAGTGGGGCAAGAGAAAGCATTAAGAACTAGAGGAAAGTTGTGTTTCATCTTTGTTGTCTCATACCCTGTATTCTTTAATCTCCACTCTGAGATCCTTCTGTAAGGGGATGTCCAGTGCACTGCAAATAGGTTTTGGGTCTATACCCGGCAGTCCCCTCTCATTCTCCATGATAAGATTTTTTTGTTCTCATGATGCCTGTTGCCTTATCCCTTTAAAACTTTGTGATCACACAGGCTGGTATGCTTTCTCCATGTGGGCTCTGTTGCTTCAGAGCCAGATGGCTGTTTCTTTACCCTCAGGCCTTTAAGACCCCACACGCTATATCTTTAGGTAGCTGGACACCATCGGCTTTCTTCACCACATTTGCTTATGCAGCCGCTTTGTGGTCAGTGATTGTGTAGGGAAGGTGAGCATCTTAGAATGCCAATTTAATAGAACAGTGTTATTGCAATGAGGGAGTCCTTGAGCGGAGGCCCTATGTCCATCTGCTACCTTAATACTAAATCTATAAACATATGGACATAGATCTATTTCCCCATGCCCCTTTGTAAATATATGTACATATGTACATGCCTTTATTTAGACGTCTATAACTGGCCCTTGCTTCCCAGCTCACTCTTCTATACTCTTTGATTTTCCTCTTGTGCCCACTGACATGCTCAGTCTTCCTTTGGGTTTCAGTAATTCCTCTTGGTTACATTACCTTTGATCACGCCCTACCAGGCCTCCTACATCCCCCTCACTACCGTTTTCCATCACTTGTTGTACCCTTGTCTCTGGGTTTCTTTACACCACTTCCTTTCCCCCCACCGTGCTCACTCCCATGCCCAATGGAAAGGGCCGGTCACATGTTTACTCCTCCAGATTGTTCATCCAGCCTCTCTTAATTAGACAGACCTGTAAAGGTAATAACATGCACAAAACAAGACTGAGCTAAACCAAGCAGCAAAAAGAAAAAAAAACAAACAAAAATGAAAACAAAACCCAACCCAAATCCAATGACACTAAAAGAAAACAACACTAACCAGAAAGAAAAGTACAAGGACTGTGTGGTGAACTTTAGGAGTGTTTTCCAGTCCAGTCTGTGGGGGCACCGAACCCTGACCACAAAGTCCACCTTTGACATTCCCCGGGGACATTGATGCTCCGTTTTCTTACTCTTCCGCTGCACTCTCTTAGTGTCATGCATCGAAGTGGCAGGATCAGTTCGGGCGCAGTTCCCACACTGTGTGTCCAGTGTTGTCCCCTCTAAGGCTATGGGTCTTTGAGGGACGTTTCTCATCGTGGGGCTGCCCATGTGGTCTTCTCTGTGGATTGGCTTCTCTGATTGGGAACATCATCCTCAAGGTGTATTGGGCCAGGATGTGCTCCATTCTCCCCTCCTCCCCCTTGTTCTGCCCTGTGTTCTCTGATCAGATATGTCCCTCTCCGCGAGCTGCAGATCCGGTGCCATCCTGTGAAATACAATCTTTTGGGGCTGCAAGGATGTGGGGGGGTGGGTATCAGCTCAGATCTTTTGAGATTCCAGGAGATATTGACTGCTCGATGGGCACAGTTCTGTGGGGCACCGTGCTCTTGGTCCAGACGCTGGTTGTGAATATGACTTTGTTGTTAACCAGTTGTGTGTCTCTGGGTCAACTCCCGTGTGTTTTTGAGTGAGTTTTCTAATCTGCAAAGTAAATGTACAGGATTATCCAGACTCCCATGTCAGCAAGTTATCGAGAGGGGTTAATCAGAGACTGTTTCATATAGTGTGTTCCTGCGTGCCGCATTCTAGACCTGCGATGGCAATTATGAGCTCAGGATAGAGATGGTGTCCAGCAGGTAACATACGTGGCTCCATATTGAAACAGGAAGCCCACTGTGGAGATTTGGTCCTTCCGTTGATGGCCACCGGCCACCTAGTCTTCTCCTGCTATAAGTGCTTCACTGGCTCAGCAGCTGAGCCAGAAGCCAGTGATATCATAACCAGGTGGCTAACTGGGCCAAAGGGCTGATAGATATTTGTTATTTTGTTGTCTTGGGAAACCCACCTACCCTCCATGCAAACCTTCTGGTGTGAGTTATCTGTGGAAGGAATCATAGGCTCACAGTAATTCACATCTTTCTTCTTGAAAATGTGCCCATATTCCTTTCTGAACCTGACAAGGTGGCCCCTGTGTCCACCAAGAAATTTACTGCCTGGCCTCCTACTTGGAGAGTTAGCCTGGGCTTTTGGCGGCGAAGGGAAACAGAGCCCTGACCCCTTCATTGAGCTTCTTCAAGCATTATTGTCTCTTGCTTGGGTCTTTCTACGTGCAGATGAGGCCCATCCACTCTAGTGGAGGGTCGTGCACCTCTCCTGGGGTTTTCAAGGCACTGATTTTTCCAGTGTCCTTCTTTCCTGCAGTAGGCACATTGGTCCTTCCCCATGGCTTGGCGGTGCCCACAGGTTAGTCTCTCCGTGAGTGGGCCATGCTCTCCTTTTCCTGAGTCTCTGGGGTATCTCATGGCAATTACGATTATTTTAGCTAGCTTCTTTGTCTCTGTCGTGCTAGGGTCATCTCTGTTGTTATACACTCAATGAGCCACTTGTACCAAATCGCTAAGATTTTTCCCTTCAAACCCTTCCCACTTCTTTGTCATGTCTGAGGCAGACTGACTGAGTAATAAAGGCAATACTTATTGCCCTCCTGTTTTCAGTGCCTCCGGGCGGTTAGGGGTATAAAGCCCGTAGGCTCCCCTCAGCCACTCTAGAAAGGCAGGCGGATATTCTCTTATAGGAACCTGAAAATTCTCACTGACCTTAGATAAATTCATAGGTTTCCTAGCTCTTCTGCAGAGGGTCATGTAAGAGCAATGGTTGATACCTGGTAAAGTCCTCTGGGCCTTGCTAGGAATTGAGATCCCACATTGTTGGTGTAGTGGCCAAAAGAGTTTCTCTCAAGTGGGGAGTGCCCGCTCGCTGACCATCAGGTTCACTGACTGCTTACTGGGCCTCTGTCTGGAAGGGCTACCCTCCTCCGTTGTGAACAGCACCTGGAGAAGTTGTTGGCAAGCATTCCAGGTGGGCTGATGAGTATGGAAGTCATACCAGTACTAGTGTGTGTTGGGGGCTGCTTGTTAGGGGTGGGGGTGAGTTTGGGGGGCCGGTGGGGGAGGGAGTGACTCAATAAGGGCCTGTTAGAAGTTTTCTATTTCTGGACCCTAGAAACCTAATAGGGCGGGGGTTGAAAGAAAGGGTTTGAAGCCAGCTCTCCCACTCCCAGAGTTCTCCTGCAAAATGGGATAAAGCCGATTATGGGAGAGTGATGGGGAGGGGAGGGGAGGGGAGAGGTGGGGGAGTGATGGGGGAGGGGAGGGGTGAGGGAGGGGAGGGGTGGGGGAGGGTGATGTGGAGGGATGGCCTCCACCTATGTGGTTTTGGGAACTTGGACCGTTTGTTTTTCTGGTCCTTCCATGTTTCCTGAAACCTTGGAAACAAGGACCCTTCCTTTGCGGGAGGGAGTAAGTCTTTTATATTTGCAGGCTTCTTAGTGGCAATGTCAGCCCACACTTGAAGTAACGGGATCAGATCGGGATATCCTGGTTCCCTTTAACCATAACTATGAACTCTTAGTAATAGGGGATGGGAAAATTAGTCTTGCGTGGGTCAATCAGGGACTCCTTCTGCCCCATCACTTTTAAACAAATTGTAGAGTCTCCAAGCTTTTGGGTTGAAACCACATCCTCTTGGTGAATGCCGAGAGCAAGGGTCCTCAAACTACAACCTGTGGGCCACATGCAGACAGCCGAGGACGTTGATCCTTTCTGCCGGGTGTATGTGCCCCATTTATTTTTTTTTTTTAAACTTCAAATCAAGATGTGCAGTGTGCACATGAATTTGTTCGTAATATTTGTTTTTTTAAACTATAGTCTTTCCTTCAAAAGGCCTGAGGGATAGTGAACTGGCCCCCTGGGTAAACAGTTTAAGGACCCCTGCCCTAAGGTATCCTGGACTTAGGGGTTATTAATCTCCCAGCCCTGAAACATCCCTGAACATTCTACCCGTTGTAGGAGGCACCATGGGAATTTGGAGCCCGGGTAATTTACAAGCCTTTACTCCAATTGAACCCAAGAAAATTCAAAATGGCTTAGGCAGTTACTCTATTTTGGTCACTTTTGACTCGTCCTGCACTAGCCCATTATTTCCATTTAACTCTATAACGCGAAGCATGATGTTTTCATAACATTAAAAAATGTATATATTAATACATATATATATTTATAACTATGAAAGTCCACAACAAAAAGAAAATTTTTCCCAAAATTAAAATTGAAGCGTTATAGGGTTAAAAAGAAGGATGGGTCTTATCAGCGGGTCCAAGACCTTAGCATCATAAATGAATCAGTGATCTGACTGCACCTAGTAGTTCCCAAACCTGTGCCCTCCTAGGGGAAAGTGTGAATGCTTTTATCCCTCTTCCTGTACTTCCAATGAACAAACACACATGTCTGGTAATCCTAAGATTATTTTTGTTTCCTGTGACACTCACCTAATTTCAAGGCCACTGCCACCTCACAAGCTTAGCCTTGTCGTAGTCAAACTGTTCACCTTTTAGACCGTTTGTTTTTCTCAGAAGTTATCGGGTGATTAAAGCTTCTGAACCAAGTGTGCCAGGTCCACGACTACCATCTCCTGGACCACCTCAACCTTATCCATCCTGGATAAAGTTGCCCTCAATGGACAACCCCTCCCAGCAGTGTAGGAAGGGTATGGACCCAAAGCCCATCCTCGCCCCTTTTGCCAGCAGGAAGCAGCTAGAGATGTCGTCGCCCAGTACCCCCAAAGATTTGGGTCCATATCTCTTCAGGGGGGCAAATGTTAGGTAGCTATACTAGGGACTGGGTCATCCGTTATGCATGCCCATAGGGCCAAGATAAGAGCCCAGTTAGGAGAGGCACCCTGTGCATGCTCAGAGGTCCAGATTTCTGGCCATGAAGGGGAGGTCACCTGGGTGGTTCCTGTACCTGGATTGACCAATCTAGGCCATGTAAATTCAATTCAGCCACTGGGGTCGGCCAGACTTGCCCACCACGCCTCCCTAACGCTCATAAAACTCTCTTGAGTGCAGACCAGGCTTCTGCATGATTTCTCTCTCACTCAGGAAGGCTCTTTGGAGGCAGCTGTGCTGCACATGAGTGGCTGGTGGATACTGTTCAGATGCATGGCTTTCTGCTTGCAAGGGTTTTTGTCTCAGCTGACTGTAAGGGAGGAGGTAGTACGTCTGGATCACAGAGTATCCATGTCCACAAACGAGGCTGCTCATTCCACAGTCCTGGAAGTGCTTTATGAAAACCCTCTGCTTTGCAATGTCACTCCTTGTAGATTAGAGTGGGAGGGGCTGGGACCAAGGTATGCTGCCTCTTACTCCCAGTTGCAGGTTTCTGGATGCTGATTGTAGCTCTTACAGCATCAGTTAGTGGGCTTGTTTTCTGCCTCAGGCTTTGTTCACGGAGATCCTCCAGCTAGTTGGTGGTGTGTGCGCATGAGCAGAGGCTTCCTGCCAATCCCCCATGAGTAGTAGAGCTCCCATGGTGTGGACTCCATGAAAGCCTTGCCCCAGGCAGCATGCTTACAAAGGAGGGTGGGCCCTGCAGGACAGAGGACCATTCCCCCTGTGGAATGGCCTCAGAGATCCACCTCCCTCTCTGGCCAGCTGCTGGGGCTGTGGGTCCTAAGCATCATGGCTAACTCAGTAATAGACACAGGGTGAGGCGACTCCAGTAGCTGTTTTGACTGGTCTAATCCAGCCTGAGATCATCCTTGCATGAGCCCTCTGCCAAGATTATTTTTGTTTCTTTTATGATCTTTTCATTAGTGGCTCCTACAACACTAACCACAATCCATAAATACATCATCTGTTTGAAGCACATCTGTACATTAATTGCCCTCCTTATTCACAAAATATCCACTCTCCACCCAAGCCCCTGGCCTCAGCTCCTCATTTTCCCCCCCTCAATGCCCGCCACCCATCCCTCATCAATCCTTGGAAATGTACTAATTCTTTTGTCATATTTTCACCCACCTTTCTTTTGAGGTCAATGAAGATCCTTGTAATCGGTTCCCACTTTCCATCCTGCCCTTCCTCCACCCTTCCAGTATCTCCATTCATAACACTGGTAAAGGGCCCATCCACTCTGGATTCCCCATGTTTGAAATTCCTATCGGTACTAGAATACCTTCTCTAGTTTGGCCAGATTAGTATGGTAGAACTGGGATCATGATAGTGGGGCAAGAGAAAGCATTAAGAACTAGAGGAAAGTTGTGTTTCATCTTTGCTGTCTCATACCCTGTATTCTTTAATCTCCACTCTGAGATCCTTCTGTAAGGGGATGTCCAGTGCACTGCAAATAGGTTTTGGGTCTATACCCGGCAGTCCCCTCTCATTCTCCATGATAAGATTTTTTTGTTCTCATGATGCCTGTTGCCTTATCCCTTTAAAACTTTGTGATCACACAGGCTGGTATGCTTTCTCCATGTGGGCTCTGTTGCTTCAGAGCCAGATGGCTGTTTCTTTACCCTCAGGCCTTTAAGACCCCACACGCTATATCTTTAGGTAGCTGGACACCATCGGCTTTCTTCACCACATTTGCTTATGCAGCCGCTTTGTGGTCAGTGATTGTGTAGGGAAGGTGAGCATCTTAGAATGCCAATTTAATAGAACAGTGTTATTGCAATGAGGGAGTCCTTGAGCGGAGGCCCTATGTCAATCTGCTACCTTAATACTAAATCTATAAACATATGGACATAGATCTATTTCCCCATGCCCCTTTGTAAATATATGTACATATGTACATGCCTTTATTTAGACGTCTATAACTGGCCCTTGCTTCCCAGCTCACTCTTCTATACTCTTTGATTTTCCTCTTGTGCCAACTGACATGCTCAGTCTTCCTTTGGGTTTCAGTAATTCCTCTTGGTTACATTACCTTTGATCACGCCCTACCAGGCCTCCTACATCCCCCTCACTACCGTTTTCCATCACTTGTTGTACCCTTGTCTCTGGGTTTCTTTACACCACTTCCTTTCCCCCCACCGTGCTCACTCCCATGCCCAATGGAAAGGGCCGGTCACATGTTTACTCCTCCAGATTGTTCATCCAGCCTCTCTTAATTAGACAGACCTGTAAAGGTAATAACATGCACAAAACAAGACTGAGCTAAACCAAGCAGCAAAAAGAAAAAAAAAACAAACAAAAATGAAAACAAAACCCAACCCAAATCCAATGACACTAAAAGAAAACAACACTAACCAGAAAGAAAAGTACAAGGACTGTGTGGTGAACTTTAGGAGTGTTTTCCAGTCCAGTCTGTGGGGGCACCGAACCCTGACCACAAAGTCCACCTTTGGCATTCCCCGGGGACTTTGATGCTCCGTTTCCTTACTCTTCCGCTGCACTCTCTTAGTGTCATGCATCGAAGTGGCAGGATCAGTTCGGGTGCAGTTCCCACACTGTGTGTCCAGTGTTGTCCCCTCTAAGGCTATGGGTCTTTGAGGGACGTTTCTCATCGTGGGGCTGCCCATGTGGTCTTCTCTGTGGATTGGCTTCTCTGATTGGGAACATCATCCTCAAGGTGTATTGGGCCAGGATGTGCTCCATTCTCCCCTCCTCCCCCTTGTTCTGCCCTGTGTTCTCTGATCAGATATGTCCCTCTCCGCGAGCTGCAGATCCGGTGCCATCCTGTGAAATACAATCTTTTGGGGCTGCAAGGATGTGGGGGGGGGGTGGGTATCAGCTCAGATCTTTTGAGAGTCCAGGAGATATTGACTGCTCGATGGGCACAGTTCTGTGGGGCACCGTGCTCTTGGTCCAGACGCTGGTTGTGAATATGACTTTGTTGTTAACCAGTTGTGTGTCTCTGGGTCAACTCCCGTGTGTTTTTGAGTGAGTTTTCTAATCTGCAAAGTAAATGTACAGGATTATCCAGACTCCCATGTCAGCAAGTTATCGAGAGGGGTTAATCAGAGACTGTTTCATATAGTGTGTACCTGCGCGCCGCATTCTAGACCTGCGATGGCAATTATGAGCTCAGGATAGAGATGGTGTCCAGCAGGTAACATACGTGGCTCCATATTGAAACAGGAAGCCCACTGTGGAGATTTGGTCCTTCCGTTGATGGCCACTGGCCACCTAGTCTTTTCCTGCTATAACTGCTTCACTGGCTCAGCAGCTGAGCCAGAAGCCAGTGATATCATAACCAGGTGGCTAACTGGGCCAAAGGGCTGATAGATATTTGTTATTTTGTTGTCTTGGGAAACCCACCTACCCTCCATGCAAACCTTCTGGTGTGAGTTATCTGTGGAAGGAATCATAGGCTCACAGTAATTCACATCTTTCTTCTTGAAAATGTGCCCATATTCCTTTCTGAACCTGACAAGGTGGCCCCTGTGTCCACCAAGAAATTTACTGCCTGGCCTCCTACTTGGAGAGTTAGCCTTGGCTTTTGGCGGCGAAGTGAAACAGAGCCCTGACCCCTTCATTGAGCTTCTTCAAGCATTATTGTCTCTTGCTTGGGTCTTTCTACGTGCAGATGAGGCCCATCCACTCTAGTGGAGGGTCGTGCACCTCTCCTGGGGTTTTCAAGGCAATGATTTTTCCAGTGTCCTTCTTTCCTGCAGTAGGCACATTGGTCCTTCCCCATGGCTTGGCGGTGCCCACAGGTTAGTCTCTCCGTGAGTGGGCCATGCTCTCCTTTTCCTGAGTCTCTGGGGTATCTCATGGCAATTACGATTATTTTAGCTAGCTTCTTTGTCTCTCTCGTGCTAGGGTCATCTCTGTTGTTATACACTCAATGAGCCACTTATACCAAATCGCTAAGATTTTTCCCTTCAAACCCTTCCCACTTCTTTGTCATGTCTGAGGCAGACTGACTGAGTAATAAAGGCAATACTTATTGCCCTCCTGTTTTCAGTGCCTCCGGGCCGTTAGGGGTATAAAGCCCGTAGGCTTCCCTCAGCCACTCTAGAAAGGCAGGCGGATATTCTCTTATAGGAACCTGAAAATTCTCACTGACCTTAGATAAATTCATAGGTTTCCTAGCTCTTCTGCAGAGGGTCATGTAAGAGCAATGGTTGATACCTGGTAAAGTCCTCTGGGCCTTGCTAGGAATTGAGATCCCACATTGTTGGTGTAGTGGCCAAAAGAGTTTCTCTCAAGTGGGGAGTGCCCGCTCGCTGACCATCAGGTTCACTGACTGCTTACTGGGCCTCTGTCTGGAAGGGCTACCCTCCTCCGTTGTGAACAGCACCTGGAGAAGTTGTTGGCAAGCATTCCAGGTGGGCTGATGAGTATGGAAGTCATACCAGTACTAGTGTGTGTGGGGGGATGCTTGTAAGGGGTGGGGGTGATTTTGGGGGGTCGGTGGGGGAGGGAGTGACTCAATAAGGGCCTGTTAGAAGTTTTCTATTTCTGGACCCTAGAAACCTTATAGGGCGGGGGTTGAAAGAAAGGGTTTGAAGCCAGCTCTCCCACTCCCAGAGTTCTCCTGCAAAATGGGATAAAGCCGATTAGGGGAGAGTGATGGGGAGGGGAGGGGAGGGGAGGGGTGGGGGAGTGATGGGGGAGGGGAGGGGTGAGGGAGGGGAGGGGTGGGGGAGGGTGATGGGGAGGGATGGCCTCCACCTATGTGGTTTTGGGAACTTGGACCGTTTGTTTTTCCGGTCCTTCCATGTTTCCTGAAACCTTGGAAACAAGGGCCCTTTCTTTGTGGGAGGGAGTAAGTCTTTTATATTTGCAGGCTTCTTAGTGGCAATGTCAGCCCACACTTGAAGTAACGGGATCAGATCGGGATATCCTGGTTCCCTTTCACCATAACTATGAACTCTTAGTAACAGGGGATGGGAAAACTAGTCTTGCGTGGGTCAATCAGGGACTCCTTCTGCCCCATCACTTTTAAACAAATTGTAGAGTCTCCAAGCTTTTGGGTTGAAACCACATCCTCTTGGTGAATGCCGAGGGCAGGAGTCCTCAAACTACAACCTGTGGGCCACATGCAGACAGCCAAGGACGTTGATCCTTTCTGCCGGGTGTATGTGCCCCATTTATTTTTTTTTTGAACTTCAAATCAAGATGTGCAGTGTGCACATGAATTTGTTCGTAATATTTGTTTTTTTAAACTATAGTCTTTCCTTCAAAAGGCCTGAGGGATAGTGAACTGGCCCCCTGGGTAAACAGTTTAAGGACCCCTGCCCTAAGGTATCCTGGACTTAGGGGTTATTAATCTCCCAGCCCTGAAACATCCCTGAACATTCTACCCGTTGTAGGAGGCACCATGGGAATTTGGACCCCGGGTAATTTACAAGCCTTTACTCCAATTGAACCCAAGAAAATTCAAAATGACTTAGGCAGTTACTCTATTTTGGTCACTTTTGACTCATCCTGCACTAGCCCATTATTTCCATTTAACTCTATAACGCGAAGCATGATGTTTTCATAACATTAAAAAATGTATATATTAATACATATATATATTTATAACTATGAAAGTCCACAACAAAAAGAAAATTTTTTCCCAAAATTAAAATTGAAGCGTTATAGTGTTAAAAAGAAGGATGGGTCTTATCAGCGGGTCCAAGACCTTAGCATCATAAATGAATCAGTGATCAGACTGCACCTAGTAGTGCCCAAACCTGTGCCCTCCTAGGGGAAAGTGTGAATGCTTTTATCCCTCTTCCTGTACTTCCAATGAACAAACACACATGTCTGGTAATCCTAAGATTATTTTTGTTTCCTGTGACACTCACCTAATTTCAAGGCCACTGCCACCTCACAAGCTTAGCCTTGTCGTAGTCAAACTGTTCACCTTTTAGACCGTTTGTTTTTCTCAGAAGTTATCGGGTGATTAAAGCTTCTGAACCAAGTGTGCCAGGTCCACGACTACCATCTCCTGGACCACCTCAACCTTATCCATCCTGGATAAAGTTGCCCTCAATGGACAACCCCTCCCAGCAGTGTAGGAAGGGTATGGACCCAAAGCCCCACCTCGCCCCTTTTGCCAGCAGGAAGCAGCTAGAGATGTCGTCGCCCAGTACCCCCAAAGATTTCGGTCCATATCTCTTCAGGGGGGCAAATGTTAGGTAGCTATACTAGGGACTGGGGCATCCGTTATGCATGCCCATAGGGCCAAGATAAGAGCCCAGTTAGGAGAGGCACCCTGTGCATGCTCAGAGGTCCAGATTTCTGGCCATGAAGGGGAGGTCACCTGGGTGGTTCCTGTACCTGGATTGACCAATCTAGGCCATGTAAATTCAATTCAGCCACTGGGGTCGGCCAGACTTGCCCACCACGCCTCCCTAACGCTCATAAAACTCTCTTGAGTGCAGACCAGGCTTCTGCATGATTTCTCTCTCACTCAGGAAGGCTCTTTGGAGGCAGCTGTGCTGCACATGAGTGGCTGGTGGATACTGTTCAGATGCATGGCTTTCTGCTTGCAAGGGTTTTTGTCTCAGCTGACTGTAAGGGAGGAGGTAGTACGTCTGGATCACAGAGTATCCATGTCCACAAACGAGGCTGCTCATTCCACAGTCCTGGAAGTGCTTTATGAAAACCCTCTGCTTTGCAATGTCACTCCTTGTAGATTAGAGTGGGAGGGGCTGGGACCAAGGTATGCTGCCTCTTACTCCCAGTTGCAGGTTTCTGGATGCTGATTGTAGCTCTTACAGCATCAGTTAGTGGGCTTGTTGTCTGCCTCAGGCTTTGTTCACGGAGATCCTCCAGCTAGTTGGTGGTGTGTGCGCATGAGCAGAGGCTTCCTGCCAATCCCCCATGAGTAGTAGAGCTCCCATGGTGTGGACTCCATGAAAGCCTTGCCCCAGGCAGCATGCTTACAAAGGAGGGTGGGCCCTGCAGGACAGAGGACCATTCCCCCTGTGGAATGGCCTCAGAGATCCACCTCCCTCTCTGGCCAGCTGCTGGGGCTGTGGGTCCTAAGCATCATGGCTGACTCAGTAATAGACACAGGGTGAGGCGACTCCAGTAGCTGTTTTGACTGGTCTAATCCAGCCTGAGATCATCCTTGCATGAGCCCTCTGCCAAGATTATTTTTGTTTCTTTTATGATCTTTTCATTAGTGGCTCCTACAACACTAACCACAATCCATAAATACATCATCTGTTTGAAGCCCATCTGTACATTAATTGCCCTCCTTATTCACAAAATATCCACTCTCCACCCAAGCCCCTGGCCTCAGCTCCTCATTTTCCCCCCCTCAATGCCCGCCACCCATCCCTCATCAATCCTTGGAAATGTACTAATTCTTTTGTCATATTTTCACCCACCTTTCTTTTGAGGTCAATGAAGATCCTTGTAATCGGTTCCCACTTTCCATCCTGCCCTTCCTCCACCCTCCCAGTATCTCCACTCATAACACTGGTAAACGGCCCATCCACTCTGGATTCCCCGTGTTTGAAATTCCTATCGGTACTAGAATACCTTCTCTAGTTTGGCCAGATTAGTATGGTAGAACTGGGATCATGATAGTGGGGCAAGAGAAAGCATTAAGAACTAGAGGAAAGTTGTGTTTCATCTTTGCTGTCTCATACCCTGTATTCTATAATCTCCACTCTGAGATCCTTCTGTAAGGGGATGTCCAGTGCACTGCAAATAGGTTTTGGGTCTATACCCGGCAGTCCCCTCTCATTCTCCATGATAAGATTTTTTTGTTCTCATGATGCCTGTTGCCTTATCCCTTTAAAACTTTGTGATCACACAGGCTGGTATGCTTTCTCCATGTGGGCTCTGTTGCTTCAGAGCCAGATGGCTGTTTCTTTACCCTCAGGCCTTTAAGACCCCACACGCTATATCTTTAGGTAGCTGGACACCATCGGCTTTCTTCACCACATTTGCTTATGCAGCCGCTTTGTGGTCAGTGATTGTGTAGGGAAGGTGAGCATCTTAGAATGCCAATTTAATAGAACAGTGTTATTGCAATGAGGGAGTCCTTGAGCGGAGGCCCTATGTCCATCTGCTACCTTAATACTAAATCTATAAACATATGGACATAGATCTATTTCCCCATGCCCCTTTGTAAATATATGTACATATGTACATGCCTTTATTTAGACGTCTATAACTGGCCCTTGCTTCCCAGCTCACTCTTCTATACTCTTTGATTTTCCTCTTGTGCCCACTGACATGCTCAGTCTTCCTTTGGGTTTCAGTAATTCCTCTTGGTTACATTACCTTTGATCACGCCCTACCAGGCCTCCTACATCCCCCTCACTACCGTTTTCCATCACTTGTTGTACCCTTGTCTCTGGGTTTCTTTACACCACTTCCTTTCCCCCCACCGTGCTCACTCCCATGCCCAATGGAAAGGGCCGGTCACATGTTTACTCCTCCAGATTGTTCATCCAGCCTCTCTTAATTAGACAGACCTGTAAAGGTAATAACATGCACAAAACAAGACTGAGCTAAACCAAGCAGCAAAAAGAAAAAAAAAAAACAAACAAAAATGAAAACAAAACCCAACCCAAATCCAATGACACTAAAAGAAAACAACACTAACCAGAAAGAAAAGTACAAGGACTGTGTGGTGAACTTTAGGAGTGTTTTCCAGTCCAGTCTGTGGGGGCACCGAACCCTGACCACAAAGTCCACCTTTGGCATTCCCCGGGGACTTTGATGCTCCGTTTTCTTACTCTTCCGCTGCACTCTCTTAGTGTCATGCATCGAAGTGGCAGGATCAGTTCGGGCGCAGTTCCCACACTGTGTGTCCAGTGTTGTCCCCTCTAAGGCTATGGGTCTTTGAGGGACGTTTCTCATCGTGGGGCTGCCCATGTGGTCTTCTCTGTGGATTGGCTTCTCTGATTGGGAACATCATCCTCAAGGTATATTGGGCCAGGATGTGCTCCATTCTCCCCTCCTCCCCCTTGTTCTGCCCTGTGTTCTCTGATCAGATATGTCCCTCTCCGCGAGCTGCAGATCCGGTGCCATCCTGTGAAATACAATCTTTTGGGGCTGCAAGGATGTGGGGGGGGGGGTGGGTATCAGCTCAGATCTTTTGAGATTCCAGGAGATATTGACTGCTCGATGGGCACAGTTCTGTGGGGCACCGTGCTCTTGGTCCAGACGCTGGTTGTGAATATGACTTTGTTGTTAACCAGTTGTGTGTCTCTGGGTCAACTCCCGTGTGTTTTTGAGTGAGTTTTCTAATCTGCAAAGTAAATGTACAGGATTATCCAGACTCCCATGTCAGCAAGTTATCGAGAGGGGTTAATCAGAGACTGTTTCATATAGTGTGTACCTGCGCGCCGCATTCTAGACCTGCGATGGCAATTATGAGCTCAGGATAGAGATGGTGTCCAGCAGGTAACATACGTGGCTCCATATTGAAACAGGAAGCCCACTGTGGAGATTTGGTCCTTCCGTTGATGGCCACTGGCCACCTAGTCTTTTCCTGCTATAACTGCTTCACTGGCTCAGCAGCTGAGCCAGAAGCCAGTGATATCATAACCAGGTGGCTAACTGGGCCAAAGGGCTGATAGATATTTGTTATTTTGTTGTCTTGGGAAACCCACCTACCCTCCATGCAAACCTTCTGGTGTGAGTTATCTGTGGAAGGAATCATAGGCTCACAGTAATTCACATCTTTCTTCTTGAAAATGTGCCCATATTCCTTTCTGAACCTGACAAGGTGGCCCCTGTGTCCACCAAGAAATTTACTGCCTGGCCTCCTACTTGGAGAGTTAGCCTGGGCTTTTGGCGGCGAAGTGAAACAGAGCCCTGACCCCTTCATTGAGCTTCTTCAAGCATTATTGTCTCTTGCTTGGGTCTTTCTACGTGCAGATGAGGCCCATCCACTCTAGTGGAGGGTCGTGCACCTCTCCTGGGGTTTTCAAGGCACTGATTTTTCCAGTGTCCTTCTTTCCTGCAGTAGGCACATTGGTCCTTCCCCATGGCTTGGCGGTGCCCACAGGTTAGTCTCTCCGTGAGTGGGCCATGCTCTCCTTTTCCTGAGTCTCTGGGGTATCTCATGGCAATTACGATTATTTTAGCTAGCTTCTTTGTCTCTCTCGTGCTAGGGTCATCTCTGTTGTTATACACTCAATGAGCCACTTATACCAAATCGCTAAGATTTTTCCCTTCAAACCCTTCCCACTTCTTTGTCATGTCTGAGGCAGACTGACTGAGTAATAAAGGCAATACTTATTGCCCTCCTGTTTTCAGTGCCTCCGGGCCGTTAGGGGTATAAAGCCCATAGGCTTCCCTCAGCCACTCTAGAAAGGCAGGCGGATATTCTCTTATAGGAACCTGAAAATTCTCACTGACCTTAGATAAATTCATAGGTTTCCTAGCTCTTCTGCAGAGGGTCATGTAAGAGCAATGGTTGATACCTGGTAAAGTCCTCTGGGCCTTGCTAGGAATTGAGATCCCACATTGTTGGTGTAGTGGCCAAAAGAGTTTCTCTCAAGTGGGGAGTGCCCGCTCGCTGACCATCAGGTTCACTGACTGCTTACTGGGCCTCTGTCTGGAAGGGCTACCCTCCTCCGTTGTGAACAGCACCTGGAGAAGTTGTTGGCAAGCATTCCAGGTGGGCTGATGAGTATGGAAGTCATACCAGTACTAGTGTGTGTGGGGGGCTGCTTGTTAGGGGTGGGGGTGAGTTTGGGGGGCCGGTGGGGGAGGGAGTGACTCAATAAGGGCCTGTTAGAAGTTTTCTATTTCTGGACCCTAGAAACCTTATAGGGCGGGGGTTGAAAGAAAGGGTTTGAAGCCAGCTCTCCCACTCCCAGAGTTCTCCTGCAAAATGGGATAAAGCCGATTAGGGGAGAGTGATGGGGAGGGGAGGGGAGGGGAGGGGTGGGGGAGTGATGGGGGAGGGGAGGGGTGAGGGAGGGGAGGGGTGGGGGAGGGTGATGTGGAGGGATGGCCTCCACCTATGTGGTTTTGGGAACTTGGACCGTTTGTTTTTCCGGTCCTTCCATGTTTCCTGAAACCTTGGAAACAAGGGCCCTTTCTTTGCGGGAGGGAGTAAGTCTTTTATATTTGCAGGCTTCTTAGTGGCAATGTCAGCCCACACTTGAAGTAACGGGATCAGATCGGGATATCCTGGTTCCCTTTAACCATAACTATGAACTCTTAGTAACAGGGGATGGGAAAACTAGTCTTGCGTGGGTCAATCAGGGACTCCTTCTGCCCCATCACTTTTAAACAAATTGTAGAGTCTCCAAGCTTTTGGGTTGAAACCACATCCTCTTGGTGAATGCCGAGGGCAGGGGTCCTCAAACTACAACCTGTGGGCCACATGCAGACAGCCGAGGACGTTGATCCTTTCTGCCGGGTGTATGTGCCCCATTTTTTTTTTTTTTGAACTTCAAATCAAGATGTGCAGTGTGCACATGAATTTGTTCGTAATATTTGTTTTTTTAAACTATAGTCTTTCCTTCAAAAGGCCTGAGGGATAGTGAACTGGCCCCCTGGGTAAACAGTTTAAGGACCCCTGCCCTAAGGTATCCTGGACTTAGGGGTTATTAATCTCCCAGCCCTGAAACATCCCTGAACATTCTACCCGTTGTAGGAGGCACCATGGGAATTTGGACCCCGGGTAATTTACAAGCCTTTACTCCAATTGAACCCAAGAAAATTCAAAATGACTTAGGCAGTTACTCTATTTTGGTCACTTTTGACTCGTCCTGCACTAGCCCATTATTTCCATTTAACTCTATAACGCGAAGCATGATGTTTTCATAACATTAAAAAATGTATATATTAATACATATATATATTTATAACTATGAAAGTCCACAACAAAAAGAAAATTTTTTCCCAAAATTAAAATTGAAGCGTTATAGTGTTAAAAAGAAGGATGGGTCTTATCAGCGGGTCCAAGACCTTAGCATCATAAATGAATCAGTGATCAGACTGCACCTAGTAGTGCCCAAACCTGTGCCCTCCTAGGGGAAAGTGTGAATGCTTTTATCCCTCTTCCTGTACTTCCAATGAACAAACACACATGTCTGGTAATCCTAAGATTATTTTTGTTTCCTGTGACACTCACCTAATTTCAAGGCCACTGCCACCTCACAAGCTTAGCCTTGTCGTAGTCAAACTGTTCACCTTTTAGACCGTTTGTTTTTCTCAGAAGTTATCGGGTGATTAAAGCTTCTGAACCAAGTGTGCCAGGTCCACGACTACCATCTCCTGGACCACCTCAACCTTATCCATCCTGGATAAAGTTGCCCTCAATGGACAACCCCTCCCAGCAGTGTAGGAAGGGTATGGACCCAAAGCCCCACCTCGCCCCTTTTGCCAGCAGGAAGCAGCTAGAGATGTCGTCGCCCAGTACCCCCAAAGATTTGGGTCCATATCTCTTCAGGGGGGCAAATGTTAGGTAGCTATACTAGGGACTGGGGCATCCGTTATGCATGCCCATAGGGCCAAGATAAGAGCCCAGTTAGGAGAGGCACCCTGTGCATGCTCAGAGGTCCAGATTTCTGGCCATGAAGGGGAGGTCACCTGGGTGGTTCCTGTACCTGGATTGACCAATCTAGGCCATGTAAATTCAATTCAGCCACTGGGGTCGGCCAGACTTGCCCACCACGCCTCCCTAACGCTCATAAAACTCTCTTGAGTGCAGACCAGGCTTCTGCATGATTTCTCTCTCACTCAGGAAGGCTCTTTGGAGGCAGCTGTGCTGCACATGAGTGGCTGATGGATACTGTTCAGATGCATGGCTTTCTGCTTGCAAGGGTTTTTGTCTCAGCTGACTGTAAGGGAGGAGGTAGTACGTCTGGATCACAGAGTATCCATGTCCACAAACGAGGCTGCTCATTCCACAGTCC
Source organism: Tenrec ecaudatus (assembly GCF_050624435.1). Taxonomy (NCBI): domain Eukaryota; kingdom Metazoa; phylum Chordata; class Mammalia; order Afrosoricida; family Tenrecidae; genus Tenrec; species Tenrec ecaudatus. The sequence goes on along the minus strand of NC_134533.1, from coordinate 132,270,191 downwards.
TGGAAGTGCTTTATGAAAACCCTCTGCTTTGCAATGTCACTCCTTGTAGATTAGAGTGGGAGGGGCTGGGACCAAGGTATGCTGCCTCTTACTCCCAGTTGCAGGTTTCTGGATGCTGATTGTAGCTCTTACAGCATCAGTTAGTGGGCTTGTTGTCTGCCTCAGGCTTTGTTCACGGAGATCCTCCAGCTAGTTGGTGGTGTGTGCGCATGAGCAGAGGCTTCCTGCCAATCCCCCATGAGTAGTAGAGCTCCCATGGTGTGGACTCCATGAAAGCCTTGCCCCAGGCAGCATGCTTACAAAGGAGGGTGGGCCCTGCAGGACAGAGGACCATTCCCCCTGTGGAATGGCCTCAGAGATCCACCTCCCTCTCTGGCCAGCTGCTGGGGCTGTGGGTCCTAAGCATCATGGCTGACTCAGTAATAGACACAGGGTGAGGCGACTCCAGTAGCTGTTTTGACTGGTCTAATCCAGCCTGAGATCATCCTTGCATGAGCCCTCTGCCCAGATTATTTTTGTTTCTTTTATGATCTTTTCATTAGTGGCTCCTACAACACTAACCACAATCCATAAATACATCATCTGTTTGAAGCCCATCTGTACATTAATTGCCCTCCTTATTCACAAAATATCCACTCTCCACCCAAGCCCCTGGCCTCAGCTCCTCATTTTCCCCCCCTCAATGCCCGCCACCCATCCCTCATCAATCCTTGGAAATGTACTAATTCTTTTGTCATATTTTCACCCACCTTTCTTTTGAGTTCAATGAAGATCCTTGTAATCGGTTCCCACTTTCCATCCTGCCCTTCCTCCACCCTCCCAGTATCTCCACTCATAACACTGGTAAACGGCCCATCCACTCTGGATTCCCCGTGTTTGAAATTCCTATCGGTACTAGAATACCTTCTCTAGTTTGGCCAGATTAGTATGGTAGAACTGGGATCATGATAGTGGGGCAAGAGAAAGCATTAAGAACTAGAGGAAAGTTGTGTTTTTCTTTGCTGTCTCATACCCTGTATTCTTTAATCTCCACTCTGAGATCCTTCTGTAAGGGGATGTCCAGTGCACTGCAAATAGGTTTTGGGTCTATACCCGGCAGTCCCCTCTCATTCTCCATGATAAGATTTTTTTGTTCTCATGATGCCTGTTGCCTTATCCCTTTAAAACTTTGTGATCACACAGGCTGGTATGCTTTCTCCATGTGGGCTCTGTTGCTTCAGAGCCAGATGGCTGTTTCTTTACCCTCAGGCCTTTAAGACCCCACACGCTATATCTTTAGGTAGCTGGACACCATCGGCTTTCTTCACCACATTTGCTTATGCAGTCGCTTTGTGGTCAGTGATTGTGTAGGGAAGGTGAGCATCTTAGAATGCCAATTTAATAGAACAGTGTTATTGCAATGAGGGAGTCCTTGAGCGGAGGCCCTATGTCCATCTGCTACCTTAATACTAAATCTATAAACATATGGACATAGATCTATTTCCCCATGCCCCTTTGTAAATATATGTACATATGTACATGCCTTTATTTAGACGTCTATAACTGGCCCTTGCTTCCCAGCTCACTCTTCTATACTCTTTGATTTTCCTCTTGTGCCCACTAACATGCTCAGTCTTCCTTTGGGTTTCAGTAATTCCTCTTGGTTACATTACCTTTGATCACGCCCTACCAGGCCTCCTACATCCCCCTCACTACCGTTTTCCATCACTTGTTGTACCCTTGTCTCTGGGTTTCTTTACACCACTTCCTTTCCCCCCACCGTGCTCACTCCCATGCCCAATGGAAAGGGCCGGTCACATGTTTACTCCTCCAGATTGTTCATCCAGCCTCTCTTAATTAGACAGACCTGTAAAGGTAATAACATGCACAAAACAAGACTGAGCTAAACCAAGCAGCAAAAAGAAAAAAAAAAACAAACAAAAATGAAAACAAAACCCAACCCAAATCCAATGACACTAAAAGAAAACAACACTAACCAGAAAGAAAAGTACAAGGACTGTGTGGTGAACTTTAGGAGTGTTTTCCAGTCCAGTCTGTGGGGGCACCGAACCCTGACCACAAAGTCCACCTTTGGCATTCCCCGGGGACTTTGATGCTCCGTTTTCTTACTCTTCCGCTGCACTCTCTTAGTGTCATGCATCGAAGTGGCAGGATCAGTTCGGGCGCAGTTCCCACACTGTGTGTCCAGTGTTGTCCCCTCTAAGGCTATGGGTCTTTGAGGGACGTTTCTCATCGTGGGGCTGCCCATGTGGTCTTCTCTGTGGATTGGCTTCTCTGATTGGGAACATCATCCTCAAGGTGTATTGGGCCAGGATGTGCTCCATTCTCCCCTCCTCCCCCTTGTTCTGCCCTGTGTTCTCTGATCAGATATGTCCCTCTCCGCGAGCTGCAGATCCGGTGCCATCCTGTGAAATACAATCTTTTGGGGCTGCAAGGATGTGGGGGGGTGGGTATCAGCTCAGATCTTTTGAGAGTCCAGGAGATATTGACTGCTCGATGGGCACAGTTCTGTGGGGCACCGTGCTCTTGGTCCAGACGCTGGTTGTGAATATGACTTTGTTGTTAACCAGTTGTGTGTCTCTGGGTCAACTCCCGTGTGTTTTTGAGTGAGTTTTCTAATCTGCAAAGTAAATGTACAGGATTATCCAGACTCCCATGTCAGCAAGTTATCGAGAGGGGTTAATCAGAGACTGTTTCATATAGTGTGTACCTGCGTGCCGCATTCTAGACCTGCGATGGCAATTATGAGCTCAGGATAGAGATGGTGTCCAGCAGGTAACATACGTGGCTCCATATTGAAACAGGAAGCCCACTGTGGAGATTTGGTCCTTCCGTTGATGGCCACCGGCCACCTAGTCTTCTCCTGCTATAAGTGCTTCACTGGCTCAGCAGCTGAGCCAGAAGCCAGTGATATCATAACCAGGTGGCTAACTGGGCCAAAGGGCTGATAGATATTTGTTATTTTGTTGTCTTGGGAAACCCACCTACCCTCCATGCAAACCTTCTGGTGTGAGTTATCTGTGGAAGGAATCATAGGCTCACAGTAATTCACATCTTTCTTCTTGAAAATGTGCCCATATTCCTTTCTGAACCTGACAAGGTGGCCCCTGTGTCCACCAAGAAATTTACTGCCTGGCCTCCTACTTGGAGAGTTAGCCTGGGCTTTTGGCGGCGAAGTGAAACAGAGCCCTGACCCCTTCATTGAGCTTCTTCAAGCATTATTGTCTCTTGCTTGGGTCTTTCTACGTGCAGATGAGGCCCATCCACTCTAGTGGAGGGTCGTGCACCTCTCCTGGGGTTTTCAAGGCACTGATTTTTCCAGTGTCCTTCTTTCCTGCAGTAGGCACATTGGTCCTTCCCCATGGCTTGGCGGTGCCCACAGGTTAGTCTCTCCGTGAGTGGGCCATGCTCTCCTTTTCCTGAGTCTCTGGGGTATCTCATGGCAATTACGATTATTTTAGCTAGCTTCTTTGTCTCTCTCGTGCTAGGGTCATCTCTGTTGTTATACACTCAATGAGCCACTTATACCAAATCGCTAAGATTTTTCCCTTCAAACCCTTCCCACTTCTTTGTCATGTCTGAGGCAGACTGACTGAGTAATAAAGGCAATACTTATTGCCCTCCTGTTTTCAGTGCCTCCGGGCCGTTAGGGGTATAAAGCCCGTAGGCTTCCCTCAGCCACTCTAGAAAGGCAGGCGGATATTCTCTTATAGGAACCTGAAAATTCTCACTGACCTTAGATAAATTCATAGGTTTCCTAGCTCTTCTGCAGAGGGTCATGTAAGAGCAATGGTTGATACCTGGTAAAGTCCTCTGGGCCTTGCTAGGAATTGAGATCCCACATTGTTGGTGTAGTGGCCAAAAGAGTTTCTCTCAAGTCGGGAGTGCCCGCTCGCTGACCATCAGGTTCACTGACTGCTTACTGGGCCTCTGTCTGGAAGGGCTACCCTCCTCCGTTGTGAACAGCACCCGGAGAAGTTGTTGGCAAGCATTCCAGGTGGGCTGATGAGTATGGAAGTCGTACCAGTACTAGTGTGTGTGGGGGGCTGCTTGTTAGGGGTGGGGGTGAGTTTGGGGGGCCGGTGGGGGAGGGAGTGACTCAATAAGGGCCTGTTAGAAGTTTTCTATTTCTGGACCCTAGAAACCTTATAGGGCGGGGGTTGAAAGAAAGGGTTTGAAGCCAGCTCTCCCACTCCCAGAGTTCTCCTGCAAAATGGGATAAAGCCGATTAGGGGAGAGTGATGGGGAGGGGAGGGGAGGGGAGGGGTGGGGGAGGGATGGGGGAGGGGAGGGGTGAGGGAGGGGAGGGGTGGGGGAGGGTGATGGGGAGGGATGGCCTCCACCTATGTGGTTTTGGGAACTTGGACCGTTTGTTTTTCCGGTCCTTCCATGTTTCCTGAAACCTTGGAAACAAGGGCCCTTTCTTTGCGGGAGGGAGTAAGTCTTTTATATTTGCAGGCTTCTTAGTGGCAATGTCAGCCCACACTTGAAGTAACGGGATCAGATCGGGATATCCTGGTTCCCTTTAACCATAACTATGAACTCTTAGTAACAGGGGATGGGAAAACTAGTCTTGCGTGGGTCAATCAGGGACTCCTTCTGCCCCATCACTTTTAAACAAATTGTAGAGTCTCCAAGCTTTTGGGTTGAAACCACATCCTCTTGGTGAATGCCGAGGGCAGGGGTCCTCAAACTACAACCTGTGGGCCACATGCAGACAGCCGAGGACGTCGATCCTTTCTGCCGGGTGTATGTGTCCCATTTATTTTTTTTTTTGAACTTCAAATCAAGATGTGCAGTGTGCACATGAATTTGTTCGTAATATTTGTTTTTTTAAACTATAGTCTTTCCTTCAAAAGGCCCGAGGGATATTGAACTGGCCCCTGGGGTAAACAGTTTAAGGACCCCTGCCCTAAGGTATCCTGGACTTAGGGGTTATTAATCTCCCAGCCCTGAAACATCCCTGAACATTCTACCCGTTGTAGGAGGCACCATGGGAATTTGGACCCCGGGTAATTTACAAGCCTTTACTCCAATTGAACCCAAGAAAATTCAAAATGACTTTGGCAGTTACTCTATTTTGGTCACTTTTGACTCGTCCTGCACTAGCCCATTATTTCCATTTAACTCTATAACGCGAAGCATGATGTTTTCATAACATTAAAAAATGTATATATTAATACATATATATATATTTATAACTATGAAAGTCCACAACAAAAAGAAAATTTTTTCCCAAAATTAAAATTGAAGCGTTATAGGGTTAAAAAGAAGGATGGGTCTTATCAGCGGGTCCAAGACCTTAGCATCATAAATGAATCAGTGATCCGACTGCACCTAGTAGTGCCCAAACCTGTGCCCTCCTAGGGGAAAGTGTGAATGCTTTTATCCCTCTTCCTGTACTTCCAATGAACAAACACACATGTCTGGTAATCCTAAGATTATTTTTGTTTCCTGTGACACTCACCTAATTTCAAGGCCACTGCCACCTCACAAGCTTAGCCTTGTCGTAGTCAAACTGTTCACCTTTTAGACCGTTTGTTTTTCTCAGAAGTTATCGGGTGATTAAAGCTTCTGAACCAAGTGTGCCAGGTCCACGACTACCATCTCCTGGACCACCTCAACCTTATCCATCCTGGATAAAGTTGCCCTCAATGGACAACCCCTCCCAGCAGTGTAGGAAGGGTATGGACCCAAAGCCCCACCTCGCCCCTTTTGCCAGCAGGAAGCAGCTAGAGATGTCGTCGCCCAGTACCCCCAAAGATTTGGGTCCATATCTCTTCAGGGGGGCAAATGTTAGGTAGCTATACTAGGGACTGGGGCATCCGTTATGCATGCCCATAGGGCCAAGATAAGAGCCCAGTTAGGAGAGGCACCCTGTGCATGCTCAGAGGTCCAGATTTCTGGCCATGAAGGGGAGGTCACCTGGGTGGTTCCTGTACCTGGATTGACCAATCTAGGCCATGTAAATTCAATTCAGCCACTGGGGTCGGCCAGACTTGCCCACCACGCCTCCCTAACGCTCATAAAACTCTCTTGAGTGCAGACCAGGCTTCTGCATGATTTCTCTCTCACTCAGGAAGGCTCTTTGGAGGCAGCTGTGCTGCACATGAGTGGCTGATGGATACTGTTCAGATGCATGGCTTTCTGCTTGCAAGGGTTTTTTTTTCAGCTGACTGTAAGGGAGCAGGTAGTACGTCTGGATCACAGAGTATCCATGTCCACAAACGAGGCTGCTCATTCCACAGTCCTGGAAGTGCTTTATGAAAACCCTCTGCTTTGCAATGTCACTCCTTGTAGATTAGAGTGGGAGGGGCTGGGACCAAGGTATGCTGCCTCTTACTCCCAGTTGCAGGTTTCTGGATGCTGATTGTAGCTCTTACAGCATCAGTTAGTGGGCTTGTTGTCTGCCTCAGGCTTTGTTCACGGAGATCCTCCAGCTAGTTGGTGGTGTGTGCGCATGAGCAGAGGCTTCCTGCCAATCCCCCATGAGTAGTAGAGCTCCCATGGTGTGGACTCCATGAAAGCCTTGCCCCAGGCAGCATGCTTACAAAGGAGGGTGGGCCCTGCAGGACAGAGGACCATTCCCCCTGTGGAATGGCCTCAGAGATCCACCTCCCTCTCTGGCCAGCTGCTGGGGCTGTGGGTCCTAAGCATCATGGCTGACTCAGTAATAGACACAGGGTGAGGCGACTCCAGTAGCTGTTTTGACTGGTCTAATCCAGCCTGAGATCATCCTTGCATGAGCCCTCTGCCCAGATTATTTTTGTTTCTTTTATGATCTTTTCATTAGTGGCTCCTACAACACTAACCACAATCCATAAATACATCATCTGTTTGAAGCCCATCTGTACATTAATTGCCCTCCTTATTCACAAAATATCCACTCTCCACCCAAGCCCCTGGCCTCAGCTCCTCATTTTCCCCCCCTCAATGCCCGCCACCCATCCCTCATCAATCCTTGGAAATGTACTAATTCTTTTGTCATATTTTCACCCACCTTTCTTTTGAGTTCAATGAAGATCCTTGTAATCGGTTCCCACTTTCCATCCTGCCCTTCCTCCACCCTCCCAGTATCTCCACTCATAACACTGGTAAACGGCCCATCCACTCTGGATTCCCCGTGTTTGAAATTCCTATCGGTACTAGAATACCTTCTCTAGTTTGGCCAGATTAGTATGGTAGAACTGGGATCATGATAGTGGGGCAAGAGAAAGCATTAAGAACTAGAGGAAAGTTGTGTTTTTCTTTGCTGTCTCATACCCTGTATTCTTTAATCTCCACTCTGAGATCCTTCTGTAAGGGGATGTCCAGTGCACTGCAAATAGGTTTTGGGTCTATACCCGGCAGTCCCCTCTCATTCTCCATGATAAGATTTTTTTGTTCTCATGATGCCTGTTGCCTTATCCCTTTAAAACTTTGTGATCACACAGGCTGGTATGCTTTCTCCATGTGGGCTCTGTTGCTTCAGAGCCAGATGGCTGTTTCTTTACCCTCAGGCCTTTAAGACCCCACACGCTATATCTTTAGGTAGCTGGACACCATCGGCTTTCTTCACCACATTTGCTTATGCAGCCGCTTTGTGGTCAGTGATTGTGTAGGGAAGGTGAGCATCTTAGAATGCCAATTTAATAGAACAGTGTTATTGCAATGAGGGAGTCCTTGAGCGGAGGCCCTATGTCCATCTGCTACCTTAATACTAAATCTATAAACATATGGACATAGATCTATTTCCCCATGCCCCTTTGTAAATATATGTACATATGTACATGCCTTTATTTAGACGTCTATAACTGGCCCTTGCTTCCCAGCTCACTCTTCTATACTCTTTGATTTTCCTCTTGTGCCCACTAACATGCTCAGTCTTCCTTTGGGTTTCAGTAATTCCTCTTGGTTACATTACCTTTGATCACGCCCTACCAGGCCTCCTACATCCCCCTCACTACCGTTTTCCATCACTTGTTGTACCCTTGTCTCTGGGTTTCTTTACACCACTTCCTTTCCCCCCACCGTGCTCACTCCCATGCCCAATGGAAAGGGCCGGTCACATGTTTACTCCTCCAGATTGTTCATCCAGCCTCTCTTAATTAGACAGACCTGTAAAGGTAATAACATGCACAAAACAAGACTGAGCTAAACCAAGCAGCAAAAAGAAAAAAAAAAACAAACAAAAATGAAAACAAAACCCAACCCAAATCCAATGACACTAAAAGAAAACAACACTAACCAGAAAGAAAAGTACAAGGACTGTGTGGTGAACTTTAGGAGTGTTTTCCAGTCCAGTCTGTGGGGGCACCGAACCCTGACCACAAAGTCCACCTTTGGCATTCCCCGGGGACTTTGATGCTCCGTTTTCTTACTCTTCCGCTGCACTCTCTTAGTGTCATGCATCGAAGTGGCAGGATCAGTTCGGGCGCAGTTCCCACACTGTGTGTCCAGTGTTGTCCCCTCTAAGGCTATGGGTCTTTGAGGGACGTTTCTCATCGTGGGGCTGCCCATGTGGTCTTCTCTGTGGATTGGCTTCTCTGATTGGGAACATCATCCTCAAGGTGTATTGGGCCAGGATGTGCTCCATTCTCCCCTCCTCCCCCTTGTTCTGCCCTGTGTTCTCTGATCAGATATGTCCCTCTCCGCGAGCTGCAGATCCGGTGCCATCCTGTGAAATACAATCTTTTGGGGCTGCAAGGATGTGGGGGGGTGGGTATCAGCTCAGATCTTTTGAGAGTCCAGGAGATATTGACTGCTCGATGGGCACAGTTCTGTGGGGCACCGTGCTCTTGGTCCAGACGCTGGTTGTGAATATGACTTTGTTGTTAACCAGTTGTGTGTCTCTGGGTCAACTCCCGTGTGTTTTTGAGTGAGTTTTCTAATCTGCAAAGTAAATGTACAGGATTATCCAGACTCCCATGTCAGCAAGTTATCGAGAGGGGTTAATCAGAGACTGTTTCATATAGTGTGTACCTGCGTGCCGCATTCTAGACCTGCGATGGCAATTATGAGCTCAGGATAGAGATGGTGTCCAGCAGGTAACATACGTGGCTCCATATTGAAACAGGAAGCCCACTGTGGAGATTTGGTCCTTCCGTTGATGGCCACCGGCCACCTAGTCTTCTCCTGCTATAAGTGCTTCACTGGCTCAGCAGCTGAGCCAGAAGCCAGTGATATCATAACCAGGTGGCTAACTGGGCCAAAGGGCTGATAGATATTTGTTATTTTGTTGTCTTGGGAAACCCACCTACCCTCCATGCAAACCTTCTGGTGTGAGTTATCTGTGGAAGGAATCATAGGCTCACAGTAATTCACATCTTTCTTCTTGAAAATGTGCCCATATTCCTTTCTGAACCTGACAAGGTGGCCCCTGTGTCCACCAAGAAATTTACTGCCTGGCCTCCTACTTGGAGAGTTAGCCTGGGCTTTTGGCGGCGAAGTGAAACAGAGCCCTGACCCCTTCATTGAGCTTCTTCAAGCATTATTGTCTCTTGCTTGGGTCTTTCTACGTGCAGATGAGGCCCATCCACTCTAGTGGAGGGTCGTGCACCTCTCCTGGGGTTTTCAAGGCACTGATTTTTCCAGTGTCCTTCTTTCCTGCAGTAGGCACATTGGTCCTTCCCCATGGCTTGGCGGTGCCCACAGGTTAGTCTCTCCGTGAGTGGGCCATGCTCTCCTTTTCCTGAGTCTCTGGGGTATCTCATGGCAATTACGATTATTTTAGCTAGCTTCTTTGTCTCTCTCGTGCTAGGGTCATCTCTGTTGTTATACACTCAATGAGCCACTTATACCAAATCGCTAAGATTTTTCCCTTCAAACCCTTCCCACTTCTTTGTCATGTCTGAGGCAGACTGACTGAGTAATAAAGGCAATACTTATTGCCCTCCTGTTTTCAGTGCCTCCGGGCCGTTAGGGGTATAAAGCCCGTAGGCTTCCCTCAGCCACTCTAGAAAGGCAGGCGGATATTCTCTTATAGGAACCTGAAAATTCTCACTGACCTTAGATAAATTCATAGGTTTCCTAGCTCTTCTGCAGAGGGTCATGTAAGAGCAATGGTTGATACCTGGTAAAGTCCTCTGGGCCTTGCTAGGAATTGAGATCCCACATTGTTGGTGTAGTGGCCAAAAGAGTTTCTCTCAAGTCGGGAGTGCCCGCTCGCTGACCATCAGGTTCACTGACTGCTTACTGGGCCTCTGTCTGGAAGGGCTACCCTCCTCCGTTGTGAACAGCACCCGGAGAAGTTGTTGGCAAGCATTCCAGGTGGGCTGATGAGTATGGAAGTCGTACCAGTACTAGTGTGTGGGGGGGGCTGCTTGTTAGGGGTGGGGGTGAGTTTGGGGGGCCGGTGGGGGAGGGAGTGACTCAATAAGGGCCTGTTAGAAGTTTTCTATTTCTGGACCCTAGAAACCTTATAGGGCGGGGGTTGAAAGAAAGGGTTTGAAGCCAGCTCTCCCACTCCCAGAGTTCTCCTGCAAAATGGGATAAAGCCGATTAGGGGAGAGTGATGGGGAGGGGAGGGGAGGGGAGGGGTGGGGGAGGGATGGGGGAGGGGAGGGGTGAGGGAGGGGAGGGGTGGGGGAGGGTGATGGGGAGGGATGGCCTCCACCTATGTGGTTTTGGGAACTTGGACCGTTTGTTTTTCCGGTCATTCCATGTTTCCTGAAACCTTGGAAACAAGGGCCCTTTATTTGCGGGAGGGAGTAAGTCTTTTATATTTGCAGGCTTCTTAGTGGCAATGTCAGCCCACACTTGAAGTAACGGGATCAGATCGGGATATCCTGGTTCCCTTTAACCATAACTATGAACTCTTAGTAACAGGGGATTGGAAAACTAGTCTTGCGTGGGTCAATCAGGGACTCCTTCTGCCCCATCACTTTTAAACAAATTGTAGAGTCTCCAAGCTTTTGGGTTGAAACCACATCCTCTTGGTGAATGCCGAGGGCAGGGGTCCTCAAACTACAACCTGTGGGCCACATGCAGACAGCCGAGGACGTCGATCCTTTCTGCCGGGTGTATGTGTCCCATTTATTTTTTTTTTTGAACTTCAAATCAAGATGTGCAGTGTGCACATGAATTTGTTCGTAATATTTGTTTTTTTAAACTATAGTCTTTCCTTCAAAAGGCCCGAGGGATATTGAACTGGCCCCTGGGGTAAACAGTTTAAGGACCCCTGCCCTAAGGTATCCTGGACTTAGGGGTTATTAATCTCCCAGCCCTGAAACATCCCTGAACATTCTACCCGTTGTAGGAGGCACCATGGGAATTTGGACCCCGGGTAATTTACAAGCCTTTACTCCAATTGAACCCAAGAAAATTCAAAATGACTTTGGCAGTTACTCTATTTTGGTCACTTTTGACTCGTCCTGCACTAGCCCATTATTTCCATTTAACTCTATAACGCGAAGCATGATGTTTTCATAACATTAAAAAATGTATATATTAATACATATATATATATTTATAACTATGAAAGTCCACAACAAAAAGAAAATTTTTTCCCAAAATTAAAATTGAAGCGTTATAGGGTTAAAAAGAAGGATGGGTCTTATCAGCGGGTCCAAGACCTTAGCATCATAAATGAATCAGTGATCCGACTGCACCTAGTAGTGCCCAAACCTGTGCCCTCCTAGGGGAAAGTGTGAATGCTTTTATCCCTCTTCCTGTACTTCCAATGAACAAACACACATGTCTGGTAATCCTAAGATTATTTTTGTTTCCTGTGACACTCACCTAATTTCAAGGCCACTGCCACCTCACAAGCTTAGCCTTGTCGTAGTCAAACTGTTCACCTTTTAGACCGTTTGTTTTTCTCAGAAGTTATCGGGTGATTAAAGCTTCTGAACCAAGTGTGCCAGGTCCACGACTACCATCTCCTGGACCACCTCAACCTTATCCATCCTGGATAAAGTTGCCCTCAATGGACAACCCCTCCCAGCAGTGTAGGAAGGGTATGGACCCAAAGCCCCACCTCGCCCCTTTTGCCAGCAGGAAGCAGCTAGAGATGTCGTCGCCCAGTACCCCCAAAGATTTGGGTCCATATCTCTTCAGGGGGGCAAATGTTAGGTAGCTATACTAGGGACTGGGGCATCCGTTATGCATGCCCATAGGGCCAAGATAAGAGCCCAGTTAGGAGAGGCACCCTGTGCATGCTCAGAGGTCCAGATTTCTGGCCATGAAGGGGAGGTCACCTGGGTGGTTCCTGTACCTGGATTGACCAATCTAGGCCATGTAAATTCAATTCAGCCACTGGGGTCGGCCAGACTTGCCCACCACGCCTCCCTAACGCTCATAAAACTCTCTTGAGTGCAGACCAGGCTTCTGCATGATTTCTCTCTCACTCAGGAAGGCTCTTTGTAGGCAGCTGTGCTGCATATGAGTGGCTGGTGGATACTGTTCAGATGCATGGCTTTCTGCTTGCAAGGGTTTTTTTTTCAGCTGACTGTAAGGGAGGAGGTAGTACGTCTGGATCACAGAGTATCCATGTCCACAAAAGAGGCTGCTCATTCCACAGTCCTGGAAGTGCTTTATGAAAACCCTCTGCTTTGCAATGTCACTCCTTGTAGATTACAGTGGGAGGGGCTGGGACCAAGGTATGCTGCCTCTTACTCCCAGTTGCAGGTTTCTGGATGCTGATTGTATCTCTTACAGCATCAGTTAGTGGGCTTGTTGTCTGCCTCAGGCTTTGTTCACGGAGATCCTCCAGCTAGTTGGTGGTGTGTGCGCATGAGCAGAGGCTTCCTGCCAATCCCCCATGAGTAGTAGAGCTCCCATGGTGTGGACTCCATGAAAGCCTTGCCCCAGGCAGCATGCTTACAAAGGAGGGTGGGCCCTGCAGGACAGAGGACCATTCCCCCTGTGGAATGGCCTCAGAGATCCACCTCCCTCTCTGGCCAGCTGCTGGGGCTGTGGGTCCTAAGCATCATGGCTGACTCAGTAATAGACACAGGGTGAGGCGACTCCAGTAGCTGTTTTGACTGGTCTAATCCAGCCTGAGATCATCCTTGCATGAGCCCTCTGCCAAGATTATTTTTGTTTCTTTTATGATCTTTTCATTAGTGGCTCCTACAACACTAACCACAATCCATAAATACATCATCTGTTTGAAGCCCATCTGTACATTAATTGCCCTCCTTATTCACAAAATATCCACTCTCCACCCAAGCCCCTGGCCTCAGCTCCTCATTTCCCCCCCCGCAATGCCCGCCACCCATCCCTCATCAATCCTTGGAAATGTACTAATTCTTTTGTCATATTTTCACCCACCTTTCTTTTGAGGTCAATGAAGATCCTTGTAATCGGTTCCCACTTTCCATCCTGCCCTTCCTCCACCCTCCCAGTATCTCCACTCATAACACTGGTAAAGGGCCCATCCACTCTGGATTCCCCGTGTTTGAAATTCCTATCGGTACTAGAATACCTTCTCTAGTTTGGCCAGATTAGTATGGTAGAACTGGGATCATGATAGTGGGGCAAGAGATAGCATTAAGAACTAGAGGAAAGTTGTGTTTCATCTTTGCTGTCTCATACCCTGTATTCTTTAATCTCCACTCTGAGATCCTTCTGTAAGGGGATGTCCAGTGCACTGCAAATAGGTTTTGGGTCTATACCCGGCAGTCCCCTCTCATTCTCCATGATAAGATTTTTTTGTTCTCATGATGCCTGTTGCCTTATCCCTTTAAAACTTTGTGATCACACAGGCTGGTATGCTTTCTCCATGTGGGCTCTGTTGCTTCAGAGCCAGATGGCTGTTTCTTTACCCTCAGGCCTTTAAGACCCCACACGCTATATCTTTAGGTAGCTGGACACCATCGGCTTTCTTCACCACATTTGCTTATGCAGCCGCTTTGTGGTCAGTGATTGTGTAGGGAAGGTGAGCATCTTAGAATGCCAATTTAATAGAACAGTGTTATTGCAATGAGGGAGTCCTTGAGCGGAGGCCCTATGTCCATCTGCTACCTTAATACTAAATCTATAAACATATGGACATAGATCTATTTCCCCATGCCCCTTTGTAAATATATGTACATATGTACATGCCTTTATTTAGACGTCTATAACTGGCCCTTGCTTCCCAGCTTCTATACTCTTTGATTTTCCTCTTGTGCCCACTGACATGCTCAGTCTTCCTTTGGGTTTCAGTAATTCCTCTTGGTTACATTACCTTTGATCACGCCCTACCAGGCCTCCTACATCCCCCTCACTACCGTTTTCCATCACTTGTTGTACCCTTGTCTCTGGGTTTCTTTACACCACTTCCTTTCCCCCCACCGTACTCACTCCCATGCCCAATGGAAAGGGCCGGTCACATGTTTACTCCTCCAGATTGTTCATCCAGCCTCTCTTAATTAGACAGACCTGTAAAGGTAATAACATGCACAAAACAAGACTGAGCTAAACCAAGCAGCAAAAAGAAAAAAAAACAAACAAAAATGAAAACAGAACCCATCCCAAATTCAATGACACTAAAAGAAAACAACACTAACCAGAAAGAAAAGTACAAGGACTGTGTGGTGAACTTTAGGAGTGTTTTCCAGTCCAGTCTGTGGGGGCACCGAACCCTGACCACAAAGTCCACCTTTGGCATTCCCCGGGGACTTTGATGCTCCGTTTTCTTACTCTTCCGCTGCACTCTCTTAGTGTCATGCATCGAAGTGGCAGGATCAGTTCGGGCGCAGTTCCCACACTGTGTGTCCAGTGTTGTCCCCTCTAAGGCTAAGGGTCTTTGAGGGACGTTTCTCATCGTGGGGCTGCCCATGTGGTCTTCTCTGTGGATTGGCTTCTCTGATTGGGAACATCATCCTCAGTCATTTTAATGGAGGTGTTGTGAAGGGTGTGGGTTCAGCAGCCACACACTGCCTCATCTCGCCTCCTCGTTGATAGGCTGTGTACCCTTATGTGAGTTGTTTAACCTCCTACCAAGCTAGTGAGAGCACTACTTTTATTAGCTTCATTTTACCGAGGCTGTGAGAGGTCAGGGGAGCGAAGGCTTACAGATTGCCAGGCATATAATATGCTAATGATAGTCAAGATATATAACTAAGCATTTCTCTGTTCTTGGTTCTGTCAGTACCTGGTGTGGCCACAATGGAGAAACCTGGTTTCCTGCTATTTTGAGCATCTAATGTGAATGGCAGGAGATAAGTCACATGCTAATGAACCCTTGTGGTGTAGTGGTTAAGCATCCTGGGCCCGGCTATCAAAAGATATAGTGTCCAGGGTCTTAAAGACTGGAAGATAAACAAGGGGCCATCTAGCTAAGAAACAACAAAGCCCACATGGAAGAAGCCACCAGCCTATCTCGACATGATCGCTGAAGACAAAGCGGGTGCATAAGCAAATGCGGGCATGTTTTCCTGATGTGCACTCACCCTTTACATAAAACTCTCTCTTATACATACGCGTTTCTGTGGATTTGTTTCGCTAAGGCACCCAGACTAACATAAGCAGCATGGAACGCATTTAAGAAGCCTAGACAAGGGCAGGGCAGGATATTTGGAGGGACTGGATCCAGAATTAGAGAGGAAGGGGTCCTGGAGGTGAAACGGGCTGCTAGCTCCCTGTCCCAAGGGGGACAATGAGACTGCTGGCTCCCATGAAGATTTACAGTCTTGAAAACTCCATATAGGGTCACTGTGGTTGGAATCCACTGGACGGCAGTGGCCTTTTGGGATTGAAGGTGGAAGCCACGAACGGCTTCCTGCCATTGAGCCAAAGAGCCTGCGGGGAGTGTGTGAACTTCTGGAATACAGCGAACAACCTCTGCACATCTGCTTTTCGTGCTGCCCAAGTCATGCATTGACATTTGTCCAAAAGTGAACCATCACAGCTGCTCTCTCAGGAAGCTGGGGGCTGAGCCCGCTGGTTCCACTCCGTCAGCATTTCTGGTCCGGGTACCTGCCCTCTGCCCCAGCACAGGCAATGGGCTTTTGGAAGCAGTGCTCCCTGGGTAGTGGGTGTGATTTGGCTCCTCTGGCCTAACATGATGAATGCTGAGAGGGGGTGGATACTAGGGGGTTAAGCTCCCTGACCTTTCCCTAGCCCAGGGGAAAACTTACTATTTAAAGTAAGTTTTAGACAGAATCTTTAGAAAGATAAATTGTTTACTTAATGTACACAATTACTCCCCAACACATCTGTTTTGTGTCTGCTCAACTCAACCTCATAGGCTATGGATGACCTTGAGCAAGTTTTTAAAGTCACAATGGGTTTCTACCAGGATTGAGAGTTCAGCTCTCTCAACTCTCCAACTGGTTATTAGCACCATAGTCTCATTTCTATGTATGGATTTACTTTGTTTGAGGGAAAAAAGACTCCCAATTCAACTATATTTTATTAGGAACTCCTTTGCTATGTTTTACACAAGAAAAAGGCACAAACCGCTGTGCTGGATGAAGGAGAGCATCCGCATGAGGCCCCAATGGTGTCGGAAGGACCCACAGCCACAGTTACTTAAATAAAATGACACCCATTCTGTCCTGCTGACTCTGACTCATAGTGACTCTGTGTAGGGATCCTGAAGTTGCTACCTTTACAGGAAGCAATAACCTCATCTTTCTCCTGTGGAATGACTAGTGGCTTTGAACCAGCGACCTTGCTGTTAATAGTCCAACACTATCCAGCATCACCACCTGAGCTCCTGAAAGCTTAAATGAGACATGGAAAACAAACACCTTTGTCACAAAACTGTCCCTGAAGACGGATCAATTCATGGAGTTGCGGGAGGGCCTGTGAGAGCATGAGCGGGACCTTCATTGGGATGTGCACACGACCGTATATCGCTGAGTCTGGCCCGGGGAGTGGACGCAAGCACACTGCCTGATGGACAAGCTTTCTACTGCCAGTCGGCAGTAGGAAAGAACTCAATGGTGGCTGAATGTGTGGCCCCTCAAAATGGATTTAGGGTCTCCACATAGACTCTCACTGTGAGCCACAGCCTATTGCTCAAAATTTAAGCTCAAATATGACTTAAATGCCTAACATTCTGTTTCCTTAAACTAGAGTACTGCCAGGATCAACTAGAGGCCTGGATGACCTATCAGGTCTGAACAACGATCTCAAATCACTTCACATGATCCATTCCACCAGTCATGTCACCAGTCACACCTCCTCACTTACCCATTCCAGAGACTGTGCCTGTATAACCTATCGACTAACACATTCCCACATGTCGTGATTATGAAACCAACCATCATGCTGGAATAAGGACCAATCACGATGTAAGGGGCAGGGTCAGTGGGAAAGCAAGATAGGGGCTGAGGGGAGCCAAGAGGGTCCGGTCACTCAATCCCTAAACCTGATCTAATGTCACTAGACTGGGGTCTTCCTCACATCTCAAGGGCACCCGATTCATGATTGAAGTGAATTGTGTTTATTCAATCTTTGTTCTGCTTGCCGTCCTGCTATGCTGCCTCCTCTTCTTGCTTTATGTTGTGGTGACAAATGGCTTGAGAGGGATTTGACATAGGGAGAAAGCCCACCCACATCAACTGTCACCAGAAGCAGACACTAAGTTCATTTCTCTCACCTCACAGAACTATGCACATCAGACACTGGTAGAGCTGCCCGGAAGGGGAACCCTTAGTGCAGTGGTTCTCACCCTGTGGGTTGCGACCCCTTTGGGAGTCATATGACCCTTTCACAGGGCTCGTCCAATTCATAACTGCAGCAAAATTACAGTGATGAAGTAGCAAGAAAATCATTTAATGGTCAGGGGGTCACCACAACAAGAGGACCTGTATTAGGAAGGTTGAGAACCAATGCCTGAGTGTGCTTAGGACTTTGCTGCCCTCAGGGTCACCAGACATTCCTGAAGGCAGAGTCACTGCAGGAAGCCCTTCTGGGAAATGCCCTGAAGCCAGGTCTCAACCAACTCCATCCACCCTCACCCTCCTAGATCCTAATCATAGGCCGCTTGGAAATGCTCTCTGCCACTTCAAAGACTGTAAGTCCATGGGAGCAGAAAGCCTCCTCTTTCTCCCTTGGAGTCGTGGCTGGTGAGTTCAAACTGCTCACCTTCTGGCTAACAAAACCCACAGACCAGCTCCCCCTGAGCTCAGTTTGGTTTGCCGCACAGCACACATTGTTGGGAACCTTCTGAAGTAGCTGTGCCATGTGCAGGTTGGGGGATTTCGCACAAGATGCAGAATTCCACCCTCTTTTGGCAAAAATAATTTTTGCAATAGCCTTGTATTCTCTTCTGGATCTGAGTAGCAGCTACTCTCATGCAGTCCTAGCATATACATGCATGCACAGTCCTCCCAACTCCCTAAGGTCTTATGCCGAGTCTGCTCCATGCTTTCCTGTGTCCTATGTGGTGCTGTAGGCACCCAAGGCATGGGCTCTGCAGCCTGGGTTCAAATCTCTCCTTTCCACTTCCTCACTGTGTGGTCATAGGCTCATGACTTTATCATCCTGTGCCACTGATTTTTCATCTGTAAAATGAGGCAAGAATAGAGTCCACACATAGGCTTCTTAAGTGAAATAATTGAATTATTATATACAAAAAGCTTAGAACATTGCTCGGCATCTTGCAAATACTGTTAGGTAGCTTAGCATAGGGACTGGGTCATCCATTACATATGCTCAGGTTCAAACTTCCGGCCAGGAAGGGGTGGTACACCTAGGTGGGTGTTACACCTGGATTGGCCCATCTGGGCCAGGTGAATTCAATCCAGCCAATGGAGTTGACCAGGACCATCAACCATGCCTCCCTATGGAGGAATTGAAAAGGCAGGATCTTGACCTCTCCGATGTCTCCCTTCACCCACTTTTCTGTTGTCCGTCCCCCAGGGAGGAGGTCACATGTAGATACTTGTAATCGGTTCCCTCTTTCCAATCCACCCTCCCGCTACCCTCCCAATATCACCACTCACAAATTATCAAGGTTTCTTGAGGGATGGGGGAGCGGGGAGGAAGGGGTAAAAATGAGGACTTGATTGATGCCAAGGGCTTATGTGGAGGCAAATGTTTTGAGAATAATGAGGGCAGTGAGTGTACAATGTGCTTTACACAATTGATGTATGTATGGATTGTGATAAGAATTGTATGAGCCCCTAATAAAACGATTTCAAAAAAAAAGAAAAGAAAGAAAAGGCAGGATCCTGGAGCCCACGTAGTGACTTTCTCTCCAGCAGCTTCTAGGCAAGCTGTGCAGGGGTGAGGGGCCCTGAGGTGCCTGTGTAAACCTGAAACTTCTTCTCTCAAAAAACTCACTTGGATCACAATCCAGGCTGCGGAGTGAATTTTTCTCTCGCGAAGCCAAGGACTGAGGTATATTTCTCCCACGAGAGATCTAACAATAGTATCTCTTATTATATCATTAGGAGCCCTGGTGGTGTAGTGGACTATGCATTAACCTGCTAATCGCAAGGTCAGGGGTTTGAACTGACTAGCCCGTCCGTGGGAGAAATATGAGGTTGTCTATTTCTGTAAGGCAATGGTTCTCAACCTTCTGAATGCCGCCACCCTTTAATACAGTTCATGTTGTGGTCACCTGCAACCATAAAATTATTTTCATTGCTACTTTATAACTGTAATTTTGCTATCGTTATGAATTGGATGACCCCTGTTAAAGGGTTATTTGATCCCCAAAGGGGTCGCGACCCACATTTTGCGACCCCTGCTGTAAGGATTTAAAGTCTCAAAACCCCAAAGGGGCAGATCTTTGTCCTATTGGGAGTCAATAAAATGGTAGTTAGGTTTTTTTCTGCATCAGTATCAGATTCTGGTGGCAATCTCAGTCATCCTGCATTGTGGTCTGGTTTGAACTCCGGAAATGACTGCCCTGGTTTGAGGTGAGGGCCACGGTGCTTCAGTGGTAGACCTCTCATCGTCTTTCACCGGGAAGACCCGGGTTTGATTTGCAGCCAATGTGCCCCAGACTGTCAGTGAAGGTTTGTGTGTTGCTACGACACTGAGGCTTCAGTGGTGTTTCCAGACTGAAACAGAATAATGAAGAAAGACCTGATCATCCCCATCCACACATTGACCTATGGCCCACCACTGTTGGCTTCCTCTCCCAGTCCTGATGGTAGCACAGATTGGCACAGTTTGCTCCACTGCCCATGAGGTGCCCATGAGAGGCTGAGTCGACAACCACAGTCAAGATCAACAGCTTAAACTCCATTCTGGGTCTATGGAAACAAGAACAACCTTCTGAAATGAGGTCACATTGCTATTTGGGACTGGGAGGATGCCTTTGTGATATGGATTGCACTCTGGATCCCGAGGGGGACTTTTAAACACAGCCACATAGCAGCTCTGGAAATTGTCATAGTGAGAAGGCAGGTTAAAAAAAAAAAGCTTTTACTGGCTTGCTCAAAGGAGGCTGCGGGTAGATTGTGGGGTGGAAAACTCCTCTGGAAATGAAAAGTTTTTTTCCTTACATATGCATCATTTCTTCTGGTCCTGAAAGAAAACACAAAGCAGACGAGAGAAGGAAACGGAGACTAGCAGTCATCTTGTTGGTATTCCCACAGCACCCCCTCCTTAAGCACTTGCTGCCATCTCATCCAACTCCACTCAGTGTATTTCCACCCGGCAATGATGCAGAAATGTCTGCGCACTCCAGTTTGATTGTAGTCGGGCAACGTTTATGGCTTTGACGTTCAACTGAGCATGGCAGGACGTCTAGAAACAATTATAACCAGCACCTGCTCTGTCTGTGCTGTGGGCAGGCAGTGACGGATTCCCAGCCTCCGGAACACTAGTGTTCCCTCCCAGCTCAGGATAATGACGGTGACACTCGGCCCCCTTGTTGTCTGGGGAGCTCAAGGAGCTCTCCTCTGAAACCTCAACTTATGGGCATTTCTTTAAGTGAAGACATCAAATTAGTGACTGGAAAGGAAGGCGTAGGAGATGATTATTGGCCACAAGACAAGCCTCAACCGCCTCCAGAGAGCATGTCTCCTAAGTGCCAAGTCGGCGGCGACAGCTCGGGGGCCCTGGGTCACTGGGTGGTGTTGAGCGGGGACTCTGGGGCCCCGGCGTGGGACGCTGGCGGGTGCAAGTTTAAGAGGGTCAGGGGATGATGCCTCCCCACGCCCCTGCCCTCCCCCAGCAAGGGCGCTCTGGGATGCTGGGTCCTTGAGGCCCCGGTTGGCGGGGCCGCCCACGGTCAAGGCTTCGGGCACACGCGCGGGTGCGCTGAGGCCTGCGCCGTGCAGGGGTCTGGGCTCAGGCAGGTGGTCGCGGCGGCTCCGCGGGCGGGCGGTCGCCCAGCAGGACGACCGACGACCCCCGGCGCGTCGCCGGCTCCCAGCGCCCGGGCGTAGAGGCGGGCGGGGGGGCTGCGCTCCGTCGCCGCCAGGGCCCCCTCCCTCCGCGCCCCCCCCGCGCCAGGTGAGCCTGGACGGGGCCTCGGCGGGCCGCGGGGCTGCCCTCTCGCCGCCCTCCAGGGCCCCCTCGGGGCCGGGCCGCGCCAAGCCGGGCGGCCGCCGGCCGAGGCTGGGGGTTGGGAGGGGCGGGGGTCGCGGGCGGGTCGCTCGTTCGGCCGCTGGCGGGGGGGCGGGGGCCGGCTCGGCTTGCCCTGGCGGCGGTGGTGCCGTGAGGAGGAGTCCGCGCTCCTCTGTGGCGGCGGCGGCGGCCGGCTCCAGGCCGGGTTTTGGCGCCGCCCGCCTGCTGCCTCCTGGGGGCTCCTGAACTCCAGCCCCCTCTCTATCAGCCTCTCACTCCATCTCAATATGTCTCAAGATGGCGGCCAATGTGTGATCGATGTTTCAATATTGGAAGCGCTTTGATTTACAGCAGCTGCAGGTCAGGCTTCTCCTCTCTCGGCCTCTCGCTCGGGGGTGGGGGCTGCGGGCGGTCGCGGCCTCCCCGGGGGCGCCGGGCTGCCTTGCGGCCAGGGGGCCGCGGCGGAGGGGAGGAGGTGGGTGCCAGGGAAAGCGGGGCCGACTCGGGGACAAGTCCCTCTCACTCCCCGGCCCCCATTGATAACTCGCTTGATCGGAAATTGATCCTCTTTGTTCAATTCATCGATCAGCCCTAGATGGCGCTGGGAGCCGCCGCCGCCACCGCTGCCCCTCGTGTCTGCCCCCTCCCCTGGCACCCCCCCCCGGCCCCGAGCCGCCGCCGCGGGACCGGGGAAGGGGCGGCACCGGGCGCCCGCGGGGTGCGCAAAAAAACAAAAAAAAAAGAACTTGAGGAAAGTTGTGTTTTTCTTTGCTGTCTCATACCCTGTATTCTTTTATCTCCTCTCTGAGATCCTTCTGTAAGGGGATGTCCAGTGCACTTCAAATAGGTTTTGGGTCTATACCCGGCCGTCCCCTCTCATTCTCCATGATAAGATTTTTTTGTTCTCATGATGCCTGTTGCCTTATCCCTTTGAAACTTTGTGATCACACAGGCTGGTATGCTTCCTCCATGTGGGCTCTGTTGCTTCTGAGCTAGATGGTTGCTTCTTTACCTTCAAGCCTTTAAGACCCCACACGCTATATCTTTTGGTAGCTGGACACCATCGGCTTTCTTCATCACATTTGCTTATGCAGCCGCTTTGTGGTCAGTGATCGTGTAGGGAAGGTGAGCATCGTTTAATGCCAATTTAATAGAACAATGTTCTTGCAATGAACGAGTCCTTGAGCGGAGGCCCTATGTCCATCTGCTACCTTAATACTAAATCTATAAATATATGGACATAGATCTATTTCCCCATGCCCCTTTGTAAATATATGTACATGCCTTTATTTAGACATCTATAACTGGCCCTTGCTTCCCAGCTCACTCTTCTATACCCTTTGATTTTCATTTTGTGCCCACTGTCATGCTCAGTCTTCCTTTGGGTTTCAGTAATTCCTCTTGGTTACATTACCCTTGATCACGCGCTACCAGGCCTCCTGCATCCCCCTCACCACCGATTTCCATCACTTTTTGTTCCCTTATCTCTGGAGTTCTTAACACCACTACCTTTCTTCCCACCTCCCTCTCTCGCATGTCCTCCAGGATGTGCTAGTTCCGTTTTTTTTTTCTCCTCCAGATTGTTCGTTCAGCCTATCTTATTTAGACAGACCTGTAGAGGCAATAACATGCACAAAAACAAGAAAGAACAAAACCAAGCAGCAAAATAAACAAAACAACAAAAATCCAATTACAATAAAAGAAAACAAAGGTCAACAAGATAGAAAAGCTCATAGATAGTTTAAGGACTATGTGTTGGCCTTTAGAAGTGTTTTCTAGTCCAGTCTTTTGGGGCACCAAACCCTGACCCTAAAGTCCACCTTTAGCATTTCCTTGGGATCTTGCTGCTCCTTTTACTTGCTCTTCTGCTGTACCCCCTTAGTGTTATGCCTCGGTGTAGCGAGATCAGTTTGGGGGTAATTCCCACACTGTGTCTCCAGTGTTGTCCCCTCTAGGGCTATGGGTCTTTGAGGGACGTTGTGTCTCGTCGTGGGGCTGGCCATGTGGTCTTCTATGTGAACTGACTTCTCTGAGTGGGAACATCATCCTCAAGGTCTGGTGGGACAGGATGTGCTCCACTCTCCCCTTCTCCCCTTCATCTCTGTGTGCTCTGATCAGATAATGTCTCTGTCCAGGAGATGCAAATTCAATGCTATCCTCTGAAATAAAATCTTTGGGAGGGGTTGTGGGGAATATCTGCTCAGATCTTTGGTGTGTCCAGGAGAGAGGGACTGCTCGGCTGGGCACAGCCACGAGGGGCTCAGAACTATGGCTCCAGAAAATGGTTGTAAGTTTGGCTTTGTTTTTAACCAGTTGTGTGCCTCTGGGTCAACACCTGTGTTTTTTTGAGTTAGTTTTCTGATCCGAAAAGTAAAGGTACTCCATTGTCCAGACTCCCATGTCACCAAGTGATCGATAGGGGCTAACCAGAGCCTGATTCAAATAGTGTGGATCTGTTAGGTGCCTTCTAGACCTGGGGTGGCGATTCTGAGCCCAGGACAACAATAATGTCCGAGAGGTGATATAGGTGGCTCCAAATTGAAACAGGAAGACCACTGTGGAGATTTTGTCCTTCCACTGATGGCCACAGGCCACCGCCTCACGTCCTGCAAAAACAGTTTCCATGGCTCAACAGCCAAGCCAGGGGCCAGTGCCATAAAAATCATATGGCTAACTGGGACAAAGGGCAGACAGATATTTTTTATCATGATGTCTTGAGAAACCCACCTAACCTCCATGCAAATCTTCTGGTGTGAGTTATTTTTGGAAGCAATCATATGCTGACAGTAATTCAAATCTTTCCTTTTGACAATTTGCCTGTACTCTTTTCTGAACCTGAGAAGGTAATCCCTGTGTCCACTAAGAAATTGACTGGCTGGCCTCCTACTTGGACAGTTAGCCTGGGATCCTGGGGACCAAGTGAAACAGAGCACTGACACCTTCATTCAGCTTCTTCAAGCATTATTGTCTCTTGCTTGGGATTTTCTAGGTGTGGATGAGGCCCGTCCTCTCTATTGGAGGGTTGTCTGCTTCTCCTGGGGTATTCAAGGCACTGATTTTTCCAATGTCCTTCTTTCCTGCAGTAGGCACATTGATCCTGCCCCATGGCTTGGCGGTGCCCACAGGTCAGTCTCTCCGTAAGTGGGCCATGCTCTCCTTTTCCTGAGTCTCTGGGGTCTCTCATGGCAATTACTAGTATTTTAACTAGTTTCTTTGTCTCTGTCGTGGTAGGATCATCTCTGTTGTTACACACCCGCTGAGCCACTTGTACCAAATCACTAAGATTTTTCCCGTCAAACCCTTCCCACTTCTTTTTCATATCTGAGGCAGACTGAGTAATAAAGGCAATACTTATTGCCCTCCTGTTCTCGGGGCCTCCAGGCCGTTAGGGATATAAAGCCCGTAGGCTTCCATCAGTCACTCTAAAAAGGCACGCAGACATTCTCTTGTAAGAGCCTGAAAATTCTCACTGACCTTAGATAAATTCATAGGTTTTCTAGCTGTTCCACTGAGGGCCTGCAAGAGAAACTGGTGATACCTGGTTAGGCCTTCTGTGCCTTGCAAGGAGTTTGGATCTCACATTTTTCGTGCAGTGGCAAAAAGAGTTTCCCTCACATGGGGAGTGCCTGCTGTCTGACCATCATGTCCATTGACTGCTTACTGGGCCTCTCTCTGGCAGGGCTACTGTACCTGTGTTGTGAACAGCACCTGGAGAAGTTGCTGGCAATTTCTGGAGGTGGGCTAATGCATATGGAAAACCGTTTCTATCAAGGAATCAGACCTGCTTTGTCAGAAAAAGGGATTTTGTTGATTCCAATTATACAAATCACTGGAATACAAGGGGATATATACCCAAAAAGGGACTCAGGGGTCTTCCCCAGGTGTTGGGGCTGCTTGCCTTGAGTGTAGAATGGCTGCTGCCGAATCATCCTTCTTGGGGGGTGGGGCGGTCGAGATCCCATACCAGCCCTAGTGTATGTTGGGGTGTGGACTCAGAAAGGAGTTATGAGTATTTCTCTCTCTCCAGCCCCATGCACCTGACAGGGTGGCAGTGATAATGAAGGGTCGTAAGCTAGTTCTCCCACTCCCAGAGTCCTCCTGCAAAAAGGAATAAAGACGAGACGGAGGGGTATGGGGAGGGGTTGGGGAAGGGCAGCCTCCACCTTAGTGGTTTTAGGACCTTGGGTCTATTTTTTTTCTGGTCCTGCCATGTTTCCTGAAATCTTGAAACAAGAACCCTTTCTGTTGCAGGAGGAAGTAAGTCTTTTGTTTATGCTGGCTTATTAGTGGCAATGTCATTCCACGCATCAATTTTAGGGATCAGATAGGGATGTCCTGGTTCCCCATAAACATAACTATGAACTCTGAGAAATAGGGGAAGGGAAAACGAGTCTTGCATGGGCAAATCAGGAACTCCTTCTGTCCAATCACCTTTAAACAAATTGCGGAGTCTCCAGGCTTTAGGGCTGAAACTACATTCTCTTTGTGAGCGCCTAGAGCAGGGGTCCTCAAACAATAGCCTGTGAGCCACATGCGGATAGCCGAGGACCTTGATCCTGTCCGCCGAGTGTTTGTGCCCCGTTTGTTTGTGTGTTTTGTTTAAACTTCAAAATAAGGTATGTGCAGGAAGCATAGGAATTTGTTCATAGTTTTATTGAAACGATAGTTCGGCCCTCCAACTGATCAGAGGGACAGTGAACTGGTCCCTGTTTAAAGAGTTTAAGGACCCCTGGCCTAGAGAAATCAGAAATCCGTAGTTCTGGGGAGAGCACTCCTGTTAAGGAGGTTTCCTTTCTAAGCAAGCCCAGACAGTGGCAATTGGATCTCGGTGCACCTCGAAATGTTGTAGCCACTCTCCATTCCCAGAAAGAAAACTACTCCGACCGCTGGCAAGTTCAACAGAAAAAGTTTTTTTTCCTGAGCAGCCCCAGTCTAATTGTCCAAAGGTTTTTATACTTTTGCAATGTGCAGGTGTGCAAGCAGGCAGAGTAGAGAAGCAGGGTGTTGCAGTTAGTCATTCTTAGTTGAACAAAGACTGCTCTGGTCGCTCTCGCGAATCTTCTGAGCATCCATATCCTTTGGGACATTCCCTTGGGCACATCTGCACAGCCTACCTCCCCTATATCAGCTAGTTCATTTACAGTTCATAGCTACTTTATTTACTTTACATGGTGCCTTCTGTCAGCTCATAATGGCTTCACTCTTGTCAAGGCTGTTTAAGCTTTTCCCAGAGATCCTATATAGCCGCCATTGTGGCCATGGGGAAACGGGGCCTGTGACCCTGGCCAAGATGGTGCCCACCAGCCCAAACATGTGGAAGGGCACTGCCTAGGGAGCTGGTTGAATAGCCCTGGGAGTTAGCCCTGCCTGTCCTGGGAGCCAAATATTTCCCTTTTCCCCTCCATTCCCTTTCTCCTGGCTTTTCAAACAAGCTGCTTTAGCCCTATAATGCCCAGCACAACATTTTTATAACATTTAATTGAAACTTATCTAGTACCAAACTTATAAATTATCAATGTGACAATTTGGTTACATTTCAAAAACATTGCACGTTTTATATATTTGAATGCCATATATACATATTGATAACTATGAAAGTAAAGAATAAAAATGTTTAAAATTATTTCCTGAATTTAAAACTTGAGGCGTTATAGTGTTAGTGTTCTACCAGTGTAGGTTTGTTCCTTGTTACAGGCTGGTTTTCCGTGGCCCAGGCTTAGGCCAATGGCATATGGAACCCTTCCTGTGTAACTGTTACCTTTAGGCTTTCAGTGTTGCTGCTTAAGGCACTTTTGGGGAAAGCTCTTACTACACAGTTCCACTGCCACGATGTTCCAGACAGAAATTCCAATTCCCTTAAGGTTCCCTGAGCTTCCAGATGCCCCTTCCCTTCAGAGATTTGAGAGTCTGCTCCCGCCAGCAGGCATCTTGGAGGGCCGTGGGGCCATTCCAAGCAGTGGTTCTCCTAGCTTGTCTAGAATAATGGTTGGACTTAAAGTCGACCTCAGTGAGTTGTCTTTGATCCCTTACTTCTTGCTGGGGCATCTTCCTGAGGCAACAGATTCAGGGCAATAAAGGGCTCGCTCTCAAGTGGGGTTTATTGACCTTGAGGCAGCAAGCTCTACATAGCCTTCTTTTGTGCTTTCTAGATGGGACTTAGCAGCTTCATACTCAGGAATTGCCCCCTTGCATGAATCCTGTCCAATTGGGATAGAGTTGACACAGAGGCTAGACAAACAAAAGCTGATACACTATGCAACTTTATTTGAGAAAGGAGAATGGTGGCCAGAGAATGGTACACTTTCCCTTCTAACCCTGATTCACCTGGAACAGTTTTGTAAAGTGATTGGAAAGTGGGCCGAAATGCCAGAAGTTACAGCATTTCTCCTTTTGAGGAGCAGTAGAGACCTTCATCCCCAGTGCACCCAGGAACCCCTAAGGCAGGCATCCTCAAACTGTGGCCCGTGGGGCACATGTGGCCTGACGACATTTATCCCACCCTCAGGGTGTTTTTGCTGCCTCTGCATGTCCAACTTAGTAGCCGATTCGTGCAATGTGCATAGGAATTTGTTCATAGTTTGGTTTTTTTTAACTATAGTCTGGTGCTCCAACGGTCTGAGGGACAGTGAACTGGCCCCCTGTGTAAACAGTTTGAGGACCCCTGCCCTAAGGGATCCTGGACTTAGGGGTTACTAATCTCCCAGCCCTGAAACATCCCTGAACATTCTACCCGTTGTAGGAGGCACCATGGGAATTTGGTCTCTGGGTAATTTACAAGTCTTTTATTCAATTTGAAGCCAAGAAAATTAAAAATGACTCAGACACTTACTTTCTTTTGATCCCTGTTGACTCCCGCTGTAGTATTCCAATATTACAATTTAACGCTATAACGCATGACCTTTTCATTCCATTCAATTAAATGTGTGTGTATAGATAGATAGATAGATAACTATGAAAGTAATTAATGAAAACAAAATTTGTTTGACCAAAGTTAATAATTGAGGGATAATAGGATTAAATAGAAGCATGGTTCTTAGCAGTGGGTCCAAACATTAGGATCATAAATGAAACAGTGATCTCAGTGCACCCAGTAGTTCCCAAACCCTGTACCCTCATAGGGGAAATTGTGGATGCTTTTACTCCCGTGCCTATACTTAGAACGAACAAACACACATGCCTGATAATCCTAAGATTTTTTTTGTTTCCTGTGACACTCACCTAATTTCAAGGGCACTGCCACCTCACAAGCCTAGCCTTGTCTCAGTTAAACTGTTCACCCTTTTGTCCGTTTGTTTGTTTTTCCAGAAGTTCTCAAGTTACCAAGCCCTCTGAACCAAGTGTGCCACCTCTAGGACCACCATCTCCTGGACCACCTCAACCTTATCCATCCTAGACCTGAATGGACAACCCCTCCCAGCAGAGTAGAAAGGGTATGGACCCAAAGCCCCACTTCACCCTTTTGCCAGCAGGAAGGACCTAAAGATGTCGTCGCCTTGTACCCCAAAGATTTGGGTCCATATCTCTTCAGGGTGTAAATTTTAGGTAGCTAGCATAGGGACTAGGTTGTCCATGATACATGCTCAGAGGGCCAAGCTAGCCACCCAGGAAAGAGTGGCACACCGAGCGTGCTCAGAGGTCCAGGTTTCCAGTCAGGAAGGCCAGGTACACCTGGGTGGGTGCTGCACCCACATTGACCCACCTAGGCCAAGTAAATTCAATTCAGCCACTGGGGTCCACCAGGGTTGCCTACCATGCCTCCCTATCTCTCCTAAAACACAATTGGATCACAAACCTGGCTTTGGCGTGAATTCTTTCTCATGCAGAGCCAAGGACCAAGGTATATCTGTCCACAGAGAGAAAAACCTAGGAAAGCTCTTTGGAGGCAGCAGCACTGCACATGAGTGGCTATTGGATACTGTTTAGATGCATGGCTTTCTATTTGGAACTTTTTTTTTGTCTCACCTGAATGGAAAGGAAGAGGTAATACTTCTGGATCACACAGTATCCATGTCCACAAATGAGCTGCTCATTCCACAGTCCTGGCAGTGCCTTTTGAAAACCCTCTGCTTTAGAATGTCACTCCTTGAAGATGGCAGTGGGAGTGGCTGGGGCCAAGTATGCTGCCTCTTACTCCCAGTTGCAGGTTTCTGGATGCTGATTGTATCTCTTACAGCATCAATTAGTGGGCTTGTTGTCTGCCTCAGGCTTTGTTCACAGAGATCCTCCAGCTAGGTGGTGGTGTGTGCGCATAAGCAGAGGCTTCCTGCCAATCCCCCATGAGTAGTAGAGCTCCCATGGTGTGGACTCCATGAAAGCCGTGCTCCAGCCAGCAGGATTACAAAGGAGGGTGGGCCCGGCAGGACAGGAGGGCCATTGCCCCTATGGAATGACCTCAGAACCCCGCCTCCCTCCCTGTCCAGCTCCTGGGACTATGGGCCCTAAGCTTCATGCCTGACTCAGGAATAGACACAGGGTGAGGCAACTCCAGGAGGTGATTTTGCTGATCTAATCCAGCCTGAGATCATCCTTGCATGTGCCCTCTGTCCAGACCTTTTTTTAAATTGTTCATGCAACACTAACCACAATGCATATATACATCGGTTGTGTAAAGCACATTTGTACATTCATTGCCCTCATTATTCTCAAAATATCCACTCTCCACCCCACCCAAGCCCCTGGCCTCAGCTCCTCATTTTTCCCCCTCCATTCGAGCTACCCTTGATAATTTACTAATTATTTTCTCATATCTTGCACTGTCTGATGTTCCTTCACCCACTTTTCTGTTGAGGTTAAATGTAGATCCCTGTATACGGTTTCCGTTTTCCAACCTACCCTCCCTCCACCCTTCCCGAGTCTGCACTCATAACACTGGTCCTCAAGGGCTCATCCACCCTGGATTCCCCATGTTTCCTGTTCCTATCTGTCCAAGTGTACATTCTCTAGTCTAGCCTGATTTGTAAATTAGAATTGGGATCATGATAGTGGGAGATAGGAAACATGTAGGAACTAGGGGAAAGCTGTGTTTCATCGTTATTATCTGGTACCTGTCTTGGTTTATCTCCTCCCTGACACCCTTCTGTTAGGGATGTCCAGAGGACTGTAAATGGGCTTTGTGTCTGTCCCCAGCACTCCCCGCTCATTCGCAATGATAAGATTTTTTTTGTTCTGATGATGCCTGCTACCAAATCTTTTCAAAACCTCATGATCACACAAGCTGGTGTGCTTCTTCCATGTGGGCTTTGTTTCTTCTGAGCTAGATGGGCGCTTGTTTTCCTTTAAGCCTTTAAGACCTCACATGCTATATATTTGATAGCTGGGCACCATTAGCTTTCTTCACCACATATGCTTATGTACCTGCTTTGTGTTCAGTGATCGTGTAGGGAAGGTGAGCATCATAGAATGCCAATTTAATAGAACAGTATTTTTGCAACGAGGGAGTCCTTGAGCAGTGGCCCAATGTCCATCTGCTACCTTAATACAAAACCTATAAATATAGGGACATAGATCTATTTCCCCATGCTCATATATTTAAATATGTACATGCCTTTTTTTAAACCTCTATAATTGACCCTTGCTTCCTAGCTTGCTTTTCTATTCCCTTTGATTTGCCTCTTGGGCCCACTGCCATGCTCACTTTTCATTTGTGCTTCAGTAATTCAGTAATTCCTCTTGGTTCCATTGGTTCCATTTCCCTTGATCACTCCCTACCAGGCCTCCTACATCCCCCTCACCACCGATTTGCATCACCTGTTCTTCCCTTTTCTCTGGGTTTCTTAACACCACTACCTTTCCCCACACCTCCCTCTCTCCCATGTCTCCCCAGAAGTGTTGGTCCTGTTTTCTCTCCTCCAGATTGTTCGTCCAGCCTATCTTATTTAGACAGACCTGTAGATGTAATAACATACACAAAACAAGACAGAGCAAAACCAAGCACTAAAAGCAACAAAACAACCAAAATCCAATGACAATGAATGAAAACAACTCAACAAGAAAGAAGTGGCTCATCGTTAGTTCAAGGTCGGTTTGTTGGCCTTTAAGAGTGTTTTCCAGTCCAGTCTGTTGGTGTACCAAGTACTGGCCTCAAAGTCATCCTTTGGCATTCCCTGGGTACCTTGATGCTTCGTTTTCTTGCTCTTCTGCTGTACCCCCTTAGTGTTATGCCTCGGTGTGGCAGGATTAGTTCGGGCGCATTTCCCACACTGTGTCTTCAGTGTTGTCCCCTCTAAGGCTATGGGTCTTTGAGGGGTGTCTTGTCTCATCGTGGGGCTGGCCATGTGGTCTTCTATGTGGACTGGATTCTCTGAGTGGGAACATCATCCTCAAGTCCTGGTGTGCCAGGATGTGCTCCACATACCCCTCCTCCCCCTTCATCTGCTCCATGTGCTCCGATCAGATATGTCCCTCTCTCAGAGCTGCAGATTCACTGCCACCTTCTGAAATAAAATATTTGGCATGGGAAGGTGAGTTGGGTGGGAGGATCTGCTCAGATCATTTGATGGTTCAGGATAGATTGACTGTTCGGCTGGGGACAGGTATGTGGGGCTTAGGGCTCTGGCTCCCAACACTGGTTGTGAATATGTCTTTGTTGTTAACCAGTTGTGTGCCTGTGGGTCAACACCTGTGTCTTTTTGAGTGAGTTTTCTCATCTGCAGAGTAAAGGTAATCCATTATCCAGACTCCCATGTCACCAATTGATTGAGAGGCACTAACCAGAGCCTGATTGTAATAGTGTGTACCTGTCAGGCGTGTTCTAAAAACACCTTAAAAGTCGTAAAAACACTATAAATGCCTTAAAAACCCTAAAACGTCTAAAATATTTCTAAAATGCTAAGACCACCCCTAAAGACCCTCTAAAACATCTTAAGACCATTAAATACATGGTAAAAGGCTTTCTAAAACACCCTAATGCGCCATAAGTCTTAAAAAAAACTCCTTACGTCCCGAAAACATAATAAATGCCCTAATATTATGCAAATGCCTTAAAACGCAAAATAAAGAACACGTGAAGCCCTAAAAACACGCTAAAAGTCTTTTAAAACCCCAAGAACATCCCTACAAAGCAACCCGAAGCACTATAAAACCCTGTAAAAGTCCAACAGCCTAATAGATATGAATTCACCATGAAAGCAAAAAATAATCCAACAAAACCCTAAAGCCCTGAAAACCAAAACCTAATCCCCCCAAACACTCTAATGCCTTAAGCACCCTAAAATTTTAACAAAACACTAAAAGCCATAAAAACACATATAAGCCTAATAAACACCCTTAAACACTAAAATCACCCTAAAAGCCTTAAAATGTCTGAAAAGCCATAATATTCCCTAAAATTCAAATAACACTCTGAAGCCACAAATAACACACTAAATACCTCCCAAAACATGTGGAACTTCCAAATCATATCCCTAGAAGATTCCCAAACCATGAACTTCCAAAACCACATAAATGCCCTGAAGACAACATGAAAGCCCCAACAAAACATAAAATGCTGGGGAAAAACACATAAAATATTTTAAAATACCCTAAAATCTCTAAGAAACCCTGTAAGATCACTAAAAACACCCCTACCTGCTAAAAAATACCCATACACTCCAAAAAATCACCCCTAAATCCCTTAAAAACTCCCTTAAACCTTATAAAACACCCTTAAAGCCCAAACCACCCTAATGCGCAAAAAAATTAAATGACCCCAAATGACCTTAAAGCCCTAAAAATCACATGCCACAAAAAAATCCTAAATGACCCCAAAATTCCAACTCAAAGCCAGCCTACAAGTCTTTTATGAGAACAGTTTTATCTTTCTACCAAGGAGAAGTTTGTAGGTTCAACCCCTGACGTATGCCCTTACCATATGAAGTTAGTAATCAGTGGTTTTGCAATTCTTTGAAGAAAGATGAGGGTAATTTTATCAGGAGTGAATTAAACTTGTCTAGTGCCTTGAGTAGAACTGATAACTGTACTACATTGAGTCGTCTGGTCAAGGAGCATGGGATATTATCCCATTTGCTGAGGTCACACTTGATTTCTTGTAATTTCTGTAGTTTTCCTCATATAAATCTGTTGTTTTTTTATTCAAGTATAGATATAGATATTTTCATTTACGCTTGGCTATTGTAAATGGTACTACCTGAAAATGTGTATTTCATTAATTATTATTTCTTGATCTATTTCTTCATCCTTCGAAATATTATCAGTTTGTTGTGGTAGATAAACATTAGGACTTTGCATAACTTAGAAATATTACATTTCACAGAAAAATCATATTAATTATGTCGACAGAGCTATAAAAGGAATGTTGCCCTGAATATCTTCAGATATGACAGCTGTTTCATTGAGAAATTAAGCCAGACAGACACAATGTGATGTACATTTTGTTATTTTCATGTGGGTTCCTTCACTCTTCCAAAAAAATTAGGTTCATGAGCCCCTTGGGGAATGAGTTTGAGTTCAGATCAGATGTCTATTTATATATTTGAGTCCTGAAGCCCATTTGATGGACTGTTCTGTTGCTTCCAAAGTAGTCAGTCACTTCCCCACCAATTAGAGAATTTGTCCGAAGCAAAAGTAAAAGTGTGGCGTACGACATTTGACTGCACACCATCTAGAATCACACTCTCATTTGGTGTTGGCAGTTTTACTTGTATTTCAATTGTAAACTACACTTCAGAGTTCAGGCTAGTGAAAACGTTTCAGTGGAAAAAATTTGCACACAACTACGTGCAGTTTGTGATTCTGTTGTTCCCAAGCAAGGCTATGAGGACAAAGATGCACAAGCATGGGGGGCACTGCAGACAATGTGTGAAAGTTTCCAGGAGCTCAGGGGTGGACAGCGGCTGCTAATTCTCCCATGCTGGCAGTGAGCTATGTGGGAGGGCTTTGTGTGAGGTCCCTGTGGGGTCTCTGAGAAGTCTCCATAAAGGATGCTGAGAACTTCATATGAAGTCTCTGTGCGAGGCCTCTGAGTCTCTCTGGAAGTCTCCAAGGAAGTATGTGTGTGAGGTTTCTCTCTCGGGTATGTGTGAGTGTCCTTGTGAGATGTCTGCTGAATTGTGGGGGGTGGGGGGCAGTTGTTTCGCTGAGGTCTCTGCAGGTCTGAGTGGGCTTCCCTTTGTTTGACCTCACAGCACCATATAAGAGGACCTGGTGGCAGGGGAAAGGGAAGGGGCTTGGTCCATGCACCCCTTGCTGTTCTTTCAGGGTCTTCTCTCCATCTCCGTGCACTTACCTAGCACGAACGGTAGGGTTCAGCAGCGGGGAGTCCGGTGTCCAGCTCTTCACTCTCTCTAGGAACACACCCAAGCTACCTGCTACCCAAGAGGCCCCAGATCCAGGCTCTGCAGATCCAGAATCTGATTTTTTACTGCCACAGTCACTCCAGAGGCTGCCTTGGCACAATCAGGACTCCAGAAACAACATCATGCTGCTGTACCAGCAGTCTCTGGGGCCTATGTCCACTTCCCTCCTCCACCACTGGTGTCAGTCCCCACCCACCCCACACACACACTTGGTGTCCTGACTGAGGCATGGAGGTCAAGGCTCAGTGGATGTCTTCCTCGCCATCCTTTACTGTTTAGTTCAGTAAACAGTAAACCCTGGCCCACCAGGGGTGTTCTTTTAAGCACATGAGAATTTACTCTAGCGGATCAACTAATCATATTTTGGGGGGCCCTCCTGCCTTCTTCTATAATCTGGTGCCCAGGAAATAAAACCCTGTGTTAGAAGCACAGAGGAAACACTGACCACTATTGAACTGGTTTCCCTTATCAAGACAGGTGATGTCTAATCTCCGTGCACATCCTGATTTCCCAGGAGTCTCTAGGGGAAGGGAAGGCTGCTCCCAGTTGTGACTTTCTTTGCAGCACTCAGTCCTTAGAAGCCACTCTCTCCGGAGAACATTCCTAGAGCACGTGCACGCGTGTGTGTGTGTGTGTGTGTGTGTGTGCGTGTGTGTGAAGATCACCAGCCTGGGGTCATGTTTCCTGAGAACATTCCTAGAGTGTGCGCGTGAGTGTGTGTGTGAAAACCACCAGCCTGGGATCATGTTTCCTGAGAACATTCCTAGAGCGTGTGTGTGTGTGTGCGTGTGTGTGTGTGTGTGTGTGTGTGTGTGTGTGTGAAGACCACCAGCCTGGGGTCATGTTTGCTGAGAACATTCCTAGAGCATGTATGTGTGTGTGTGCGCACGCGTGTGTGTGCATGTGAAGACCACCAGCCTGGGGTCATGTTTCGTGAGAACATTCCTAGAGCGCGGACGCGTGTGTGTATGCATGTGTGAAGCCCAAAAGCCTGGGGTCATGTTTCCTGAGTCCTGGCACCCTGTTATTGACTCATCCCCACTCTACCCCACCCTGGCTATCAACTCATCCTTCCCCCAGTCAGGAGATGGAAATCAAGTAAAATAACAGTTTGTCGCCCCACTAAAGATAGTATTGAGAAAGTAACCTTCCCTGCTTGAAAGCTGTGCCTTTGCTATCCAACCCAGTGCTCTCTGTAGGAGATAAAGTTCTGCTGTGGGGGCAGCTAGCTAAAGCTGGGGTGAAGCACCTGGCCGATTCCCCTTTGTAAGCCTGTGTTAGCTCCGCTTGTGTCTTGCGTCATTTCTGGGGATCCTCATGCTCTTTGGCCCCCTTTGCTACGTCCAACGCTTCATATTCTTCTTCACTGTATCCTTCCCTACCCTGTGTCCATGGTGCCTAACCATTAGTGGTTATTACACAGACGCTCATCCTGTACCACTCAGCCTAAGCTGTTGCTCCTTCTCCGGGTTTATATACAGAGGAAGGCATGTGAGCTGTGAACCGGATTTTCCCTTGGTGCAGTGGGTGAGCAGAGTCCCCCGCTGGCAGCCTCCCTAGCAGTTCCCACCCACATGTGTCAGACCTGGGACTTCCATCCTGGAGGTTACCCTAGGCTGGGAGAGAGGCAAAGGTAGCAAAATATGTCATTTCACATTTTGTGACAGGTGTATTGAGGCGGAACCTCCATGCCAAACTTGGCAGCCTTCATCAAATGCACATGTGGGACTTAGACAGGCCGCCACATGTCTCATGCCTGCTTGGTACCATGAGACGCTACTTTGGTCTAAACCTCTTCTGGACCCTCGATGGAATTTCTTGGCTGGATTGCGCCTCTCAAAACCTATCAACTGCAGCCACATAACGTTGAAGACAAAGTAATGGCACCAGGGAACATTCTTCACTGTGTTGGGACCTTCTGAGGTTTTCACAGTAGGGGTGTTACCATAAATCATAAGAGGTGCAAAATGAAGAACTTGGGATGGAAGTGGGTGGGAAACACTGCTGAAAACCTCCTCCAGAGCCCTGCCCTTTGAGAAGTCAGAGCTAGCACTCAGAGAAGGAGACGCAGTATCTAACATAGTTAAAGGTATATTATGCCAACCTCGTCAATGAACTCATGTGGGGTTAATTGAAGGGCAGGGAGATCAATGGCTCTGTGAGCCTAGCCTTTCTGGTCTCTTGCTCTCTGATAGTGCCACCAGGGTGGATATGCATTTGTTAGGTCCCTAAAGCAGCTGGAAAGACTCATTTCCTGGGAGATCCCTGAGGAGAAGCCGCATGGACCTACCCTGTTGCAGCCCTGGTTTCTGCAGCAGCCTCATGGAGAACCTGCCAGCGCACGGACTACAATTTCCTCCTGCAGTCATTGTCTCCCCGTGTGTTTTTGGATTGTGAGGAGGACTTTGTAGATTGGTGTCAGACACATGGGATACTATTGGACTGGTGGTCTTAGATTGAACTGGGTTGGGATGCTTTTCAATGTTCACTTAACCTTTATATAAAACTCATAAAATATGAGTGTATGAATTTTGTTTCTCTAGTCTACACAGACTAACACACATGACACCCCCTCTAGATCCCGCCATGCAACACAGAAGTCACACTTTAATGTAGGAGGGGGAAAATCTCTATTATGGAACAATGAATATCATGGCTGAGAGAAGCCATTAGCCTGTGCAGAACAGGCTAAAGTGGCTGGCATGGATACTTTCCTACTAATCAGAGCAGAAGAAGCGTCTTCTAATTTGCCAGATAAGACATATTCTCGAAGACAGTGACGTGGGCAGTGGTAAGGGTAACTGGAGTAAGCCCACCTCCTCCGCCTCTGCTGCTGCAAGCTGACTGGGCACACAAACACCCTGGGGGGCAATGCCTGAGTGTGGCTTCTGATATTGAATCCCCTGAACGGACAGAAATTTGTGAATACATCCCTGATACAGGTGCTCGTGGTGGGAAGGCTCTGGCAGTCAGGTATCGCCTGGTGGAGGCAGGGTCTCACACTTGCCACTCTCCTGTGTTCTACAAAGAAAGGAGCCCTGCAGCTGGAGGAACATCCATTAACTGAGGCCTGCGCTTCTTTTCGTGGACATAACGTTGACGCAAGATACTCCTGATGACAGCCTGGTGTCCCCTCTAGGACTTGGCCAACATCTGTCGTGAGCACCTGAGCCTCCGTGACCTTGTTAGGAGACACTGGTTGTCTTTGAAGGGGCCCAAGGCTGTGACCACAGGGTAATACGGGCTTTCCTTTTTGCAAAGGATCACCGTGTCCTGTAGATTTTTTGCTGGAGCAAATCCACTGGACAAAGTGCTTCCTCCATTTTTTGCTGTGGCCCTCAGCAGGAAGCTGTCCCTTCTCTGGTGGGAGCTGTGAGGACTTGATCTCAAGGCACTCAGCCAATGCCTTGTCTTGCACAGGCTGGCTTAACCCACAGACTTGGGAGATGCCTCTTCCCGCTAATCCTTTTCCATGCTCTTCTGGATTGGGCCATTTATGAGTCTCCCTCTTGTCAGTGGGAACAGCATCCTTCCTTCTCCTTGTCGAGGGGTCCTGAAGGTTGGGGCTTTTGAGCTTCTGCTGCCCCATGTAACTTGCTCTAGCCACCACGAAGCCACTTGGCCCTTGACATATTGGCTTATCCCCAGTGAACAAATGCTGGGGGCGGCAATGGACCACCTGAGAAGGCAAAACATTGGTGGCAGTGAGCACATCAGTGGTGCAGTCCTGAAGGAGCCCGTCAACAGGACAGCATGGAGAACCATCCTCTGCCTCTACCTCCACCTGGAGCTTAATCTCACTGCACACTCGTGCTGTAAGGCTTGGCTTGTCAGGAACTGGAGCACACTTTCCAGGTAGCAGGAAACTTTTACTACATCCTAGAGCCTCGAAGCACCCCCGGTCCACATCATTGGTTTGAGATTTTGCCAGCACACTGGTTTTGAAAGTGTCTCTATCGTCTAGCTCTATTGAAGAGGACTTCTTGACCACCACCAACCCTGTCTCTTTGGCTCTTGAAGATGGACATTCAGAGTTCACTTCCAATCTGGGGCCTCCTGGGGCACAACTAGCACCCTCTTTCCTTGACCCCTTGCTGGTCAGTACTGGATTTGAGGTTTGCTCTAGGCTCTCTCTCTGGACACTTTCATTCTGGAAGGTTCTGCCAAGGATACTGGGCATGAAGGCTGGAAACGGCTGCCTGAGGGCCAATGAGCATCCACTGTCATTATCAAGTGGGGGGTAGGCTGGGGTTCCCTGAACAGGCTCCTCTGTAGGGGAGCAATCAGCAAAAGGACTCTCCAGGGTAGGGCTTGATTTCTTTGTGGTCACTCTCTCTCCCCAGTCTGCCTGACAGGGTTCTCCCAGGACCTTGGCAGCCTCAGTTACTAGGTTAGTTCAATACTTAGGGGTGGCTAAGCAGGTGGACTTTGGAAAGGACATTGCGTTGTCTTTTCTTGTCCTACAGAGGTTTGTGGGCTCAAGGACTTTGAGGGGCATGCACCACCTCTGCCTCATTTGGAGCCTTACGATATGCGAGTCCAGCACCTGTTGAGTGCCCGGGCTGAGAAAGGAAAGGCTCTGCGTTGTGTTCAGATCTTCCAGCTCTCCCCAGGAGGCCACATTGACAACATGTGGGTGGGTCAGGGAAATAGACAAAGCGTGCGTGGTCGCAAGACATGAACGGCAAACAATGCCAGGGATCTGATCCTTTCTAATCTGCTCCACCTTCCTGCACATGTGGACATTCAGGGTGTTTTCCAGTAGGACTTTATTTGGACCCCTTAGGGTGTAAGTTCCTGCGTTAATCCCCTTGTGTATCCTCAAATCACTTAACTCCTTTGAGTCGGCTCCCGGAGTTCCTTTTGGGCAGTAGTTTCCTGATCCACAGAGAGATAGATTACATTTGGATATTTTCCTCAAGTAATTCCCTTGTCCATTGACCGAGTTGTTCCTCAGCTGGACACCGGCTCTGCAGCACGCAAGCGACGGTCCAGGGTGTGTGCATCTTCCTGGGGACACCGTCTTCATTACATTCTTCCCCTGCTTGTCTCCAGGTGTTGAGCAGGAGCATTCGGGCTGCTTCATATCCAGACAAGTCCCTGGCCATTTTTCCTGAGGCTGCTTTAGTGTCAGAGACTCAAGAGTCCCATTGCCGAGGGGCCCCTGCAATTGAGGGAAGTTCTCTTGGCGGTGGAGCTCCGATTGCTTCAAGCAGCCAGGAAGCTTGGGGTCTGTCTTTGGGGTCTGGACCTTCTGATTGTCCTGGGGATGAGTGGGTTTGCGAAGACAAAAAGCTTCCTGGGGTGGTGGTATCATAAAGGGTAAAGAACTCTCACTTTCCTGTTGTTTCTTTAAAAAATGGCTTTCCAGCTGTTGAAGTGAATTTGGAATGCGTGATTGGGACTTAGTGTGGACGGTAAGACAGGATTCATCACAGGGACTCTTGTGAGGAGGAGGAAAAGGTACTGCGAGTGGGCCACGGGGCTGTGGACTGGGCGGAGTCAGGACTGTAGCAGGCGGTGGGGCCTGGGCTTGGCATGCAGTTGGAAGTAAAAGTTGGAATCGGCCTTCAGTGTAGGGCAAGGAGTGACGTTGCAACAAGAGTGGGTACTCTTTAGCTTGCATTTGAGCTGGTAAGGCATTAGGAATTTCATTAAATAAGACAGTGGGAAACTCTAGGGTGGATCCAGAGACCCTGAGAGCAGCTGCCAGAGACTCGCTGTGCAGAAAAGGTAGACCCCAGAAAAACTCACTGAATTTTTGTGGAAAATGCTTCTGAGCGCTGGGTATCTGCTCTGCTTTGATGCTGGCATTCCAGAAGGGCTGGGGAGGTGCAGTGATCTGCTCCCCATCTAGTGCCTTCAACATATTTAAGGCCTGCAGATGGTATTCTGATACACCCTTTCCTTTTTCTTCCCAAATATTCCATTTCTCTGCCTTTGTGATTTCTATTTCCAGCAGCTTGTGGACATTGGGGTTGAGCAAGGTGGGCCTCCCTACTTCCCCCTGCCTCTTTGTGGGTCCTTCCCGAAAGGTGTCTTCTTGGGGGTGCCAGGTAGAGTGCTCTTTCAGAGACCCAAAGTATTCCAAGGAGGGAAGCTGTAAGTTCTTGGCAGCTGCCCAACACTGGGGTGGGGAGGCCGTAGGGAGGCCTTTGGGATCCTGACTTGTGATGGCTGCCATGGCAGGTGTGGAGCAGCGGTTGTGTGGAGATGGGCTCTGCCTGGGCCTTGCCAACAAGTCATTCTGAGAATGAGTCCCTGTGGGGTGCGGGGCTGGTGAGTCCCAGAGAGTGCTTGGAGGCTGCAGGTAGGCCTTTGAATCCGGGGGTTTGGCACTGGGTGAGGGAAGAGCCAGTGGTGTGGGTGAAACACTGTCAGGTTCATGGGAATGTGCGCAGTCTGGTGATTGACTCAAGGCGGGTAAGACATGAGAAGTTGAGATGCACATCTGGGCCCGTGGAAGGGTGGAGTTCTGAGACCTAGGTGTCCGGAATGGATGAGCCGCAGAACCGTGTGGGGCGCGCGTACCGACGTGGACTTCAGCCGTACCTCTATTTCGCCAGCTACCAGAGAGGGCTTGAGCTTTCTGTTGACCAAAGCTGCCAGTGTCAAGTGGGTTTCCCAAGTGGCTGCAGGAGACAGAAGGACCAGATTACAGCCAGGACTGAAGGGGCAAGAGACCTAGCAGGCTAGCAAGGGTCGGTGCAAGCTCAGCCCCTCCCCAAGCCTTGATGGCCTGCTCTTCCTGCCCCACCCCACGGCCCGGGACTCCTGTCATTCTCTGCCCATCCCTGAAAGTGTCCCCCAAACCAGCGCATCCCAGCTGCTCTGTAGCCCGAGGCCACACAGGCACCCTGGTTGGAAGATGCACCCCGCGGTGAAGCAGGAAGGTTACTTACTTCTGCCTAAACACAAACGCAGGTTCTGAGCGCCATATAGTTCTTGCAGGAAGCTTCGGAAAACTGGAAATCAAGAGAACCGTTATGGTGCAGCCCTCCCAGAGGACCGAAAGGAATGTCACACGGGCTGTGCACTTAGGACGTTGGACTCTCCAGAGCTCAAGGTCAAATGATAGCTTACTCCCACGGGCAGGAGGTGCTTTGGCATTTCAAGGAGCATCGGTTTCCAATATTGTCTGTGGGGTCTCAGTGAGCAATCTGAACCTTGGCAAAGTTACACAGCTTATCGCAGTTACCCCTCAATGTTCCACCTCCAAATCCACCAGAATCTGCTCCTGACACCCCCACTCCTCCCTACTGGGTCCTACCTTGGCCAGCCTTCATCCCATCCTAGGCCCCTCCTGTACATCTGGGAAATATCTGGGTTCTGTTTCCGTCCACAGTATCCTTTTGTTCAGGATTATTACCTGAGAGAGACAGGCTGTTGCCACTGGCATCCTGCAGAGGAGGGGACAGGAGAGCTTACAGAGCTTGGTTGAATGGGCAGAACCTTACCTTTCAGAGCGTCACCTTTGTCCCTTGACCTGCTGCTTCTCCTTGTCTCCACCTGAGGCTGGGGCACAAGAGAGGAAGTCAGGCTGGAATCCAATCCTGCGTCTGTTCTTTGTGACAAACTGCAGGCATTTACTGGTGATTAGAAGAATGACAATCTCCATGGAATGACTAAAGCCCAGAAACCAGCTTCTGTGTGAGACCTAGAGTGCATTTCTTCCGTCAGCCTTCCTCTGCTCACGGAGAGCACACACTCTCAGCTCTCAGTGTTCTGGTGGGCAAGATTTTGATTATGGAGGCTGAAGCTCTGGGCCAGCCCTTGACCACTTCCTCCCCGGGGTAAGCCATGCTTTCTCAATTAGCCCAGACAGAAAAGGAGCCTTGGCCCAGAGACTGGAGCTCAAGGAAAGAGACTGAGGACCCAGTGATGAGAGCTGCCCTTTGAAATGTCTAGTCATCTAGTCCTTAGCCACTGCGTCACTATATTGGGGATTTTTACCTATTGCCCTCTATAACAACTAGAGATGGGAGGTCTGAGATCTTCAAAGAGAAATATTTTTGAATGCTCATCTTACTGGCAAATGATTTACATATCATACGAGTCAATAGTTCAGTCGTTCAATCAGATCAAGGGCAATGGTACAATCAATGATTACCATATCCATTTTAGAACAACACCCCCCCCCTCCATGGTTAAATTGCCTTCAAAAGGAGTTGTGTAATCACAGTCAGGTCTAAAGCTCTCTGTCCCCTCTGGCCTCCTTCATTTTTTCGTCTTGAAATCAATCCCCCTTCACTCCCTAGCTTCCCGATGGGGAAGTTCTCCACACTGCTGATCTCACAATCCCTCCCTCTGCCATGAGATCTCTCCACCTGCAACTCTGTCAACCCTTGTGTCCATGATCATGATGCATCCACGCCTCCTGTGCTTCACAAACAGGGAAAGCCAACAGAAATAATGAAAATCAACATAAGCCGGCAAGGATAAAATGATACCAATGCAGTGAACAAAGTCCTAAGAGTGAGTAAGGACGCACCAGCCCTCATCAATATTCCAAAGCCAGGGCTGATGGTCTCTTCTTTCTTGAGATTTCCCCTATCAGGAAATTAATTACGAAAGGAAAAATTTATAAAACAAGGAAAAATCAATCTCTCCTATGGCTGGGTTGAGAATTTCTTACCTTTATCCTTTTCCTGGGTGGTCGCACAGGTGGAGTATTTGGAAGGAAGGGGAGGACCAGGAAGAAGCAACCCACTCCATACAGGATGCCCAAGGTCAAAACAGTGAACCACGTGGGGTATTGGTAGGTCAGCCAGGAAGCACTTTTCTGTTCCAGCAGAAAGAGAATCTCCTCCATCTTCTGGATACAGCGGTTGCACTCAGGCAACTGAGCACTCTGAGTCCCCTCTGGCTTCAAACCCACTTGCATCACAAACCTGGGCCCACATCACTAAAGGGTCACAGTGGGGTGGGAGGTGACAGCAGGACAACACATAATCCCTCCCTCTACCCT
The DNA here is from genome assembly GCF_050624435.1 of Tenrec ecaudatus. NCBI lineage: Eukaryota > Metazoa > Chordata > Mammalia > Afrosoricida > Tenrecidae > Tenrec > Tenrec ecaudatus. The sequence continues at coordinate 132,226,550 of NC_134533.1, read as the reverse complement.
CCAGCTCATCACATCCCTCCCCTGCTCTGGTCTTCTCTCTCCCACTGCCTGCTCTGGGCCTCCAAAGTCACCAGCTGCACCTGATGGAATGGAATCTTAGTGCAAGTTCTTATTCATTCCACCTCCCACCTAGGTATTACCTGCTTCCTTGGCAAGTTGCCTGAATCATGACCAATTTCATAGGCTTAGAATATCTGAAGTTGTCTCTGTCCTCAATGAAAACCTTCTCAAGTCATGGTTTTACTTTGTCTTATCCAAGATAGAGAACTTAGGTTTATGTAACATTTATTTAGCTTTATGAATGTTGGATGAAAAGCTTGGAATTTGACTTCTATGACCAGGAGAGTTATTCAAGAGCTGAGGTATATCTCTCCCAGGAGAGAGATCTAACAAATTTTCTGCCAGATGGTACATTTGGGGAGACAAGGAACACTTAAGCATTAATCATTCTTAACAGTGTCCCCTGCAAATCTTCCTTGTGTGTGACTACTGCCCATTTAGGGCTTGCTCTGGGAACACTTGATGGGGTAATAAGCCTTGCAACAATTCAGGCTCAAAGGGCAAGCATCTGGCTGAGCAAAATAAAGAGATAATATGGATTGAGTTGTGTCCTTACCACTACCACTTGAGATATTCCCCCAAAATTCGTTGGAACCCTAACACTGAAGGCTATAATCTGATTTGGTTATGTGAGGGCTCTCTCTGGGAGAAATGTACCTCTGTCCTTGGCTTCACACAAGAACCAATTGACGCAGAAACCTAGTTTGTGATCCAAGTGACTTTATAAAGGATAGAAGAGGCAAATATGCTCGTGGGGGGTGGGGGCGGACTGGACAGCCCACGCGCGCTGGGTTGCATGACAGCTGGTGGGAGGCCCCCACCCATACCCTGTTGGTAGGCATGGCTGACGGTACTGTTTGACCCCATTGACTGAATTAAGCCCACCTGGTCTAGATGGGGGCCCGCCCAGGTTGACCTGCTTCCTGTCACAAGGACCTAAATGTGTGCATCTTTCCAGCCTGAAGCAGCTTTCAACTGTCTGTGATGGGGAGGAGGTTTGGCATGCACAGCGACCACCCTCAGTTCTGCCTCTACTTACCTAACAGGTACACGGCATTTCTTTTCTGTTTTTTAAAACAACAACAAAAAAATCATTTGTAATCTTTCTATTCCAGCGGTGCTAGGAGCAAGGCAGAGGCAAAACCCAAGAACAGGGTTCTTCTCTGTTGAAGCGCGATAAACTCACGGGGAAGCAAACAAGCATCTTCATCCACGTGAAGTGAATCTGTGAATCAGCAGCTCCCAACTGACCAAAGCACGCACAGAGCAGCCCAGCATCAAGGTCCGTTTCTGTGCACTGCTCCCACTGTGAGGAAGAGCTTCATGTGCATTAAAAGGGAACTTTTGTAATATTTGAATTTTGAATAGTGGTTTTTGTCAGAAACTGGAAAAAAATCTCAAAGCCTGAAGAAACTCCTTTCTAGTACTGAACATTCAAGGGAGCCTGTAGAAGCCTGAAATGATTGCTAGGTGACCACCTGGATCTGCTTGTTGAGTGAAAGTGGCAGAATAGCAGCAATAGAGCAGGGGGTTCATTCTGACCACTGACACTCGTGGACCTGGTTTACAGGCAGTAGAGAAGAAGATGAGAGCAGGTTGACTCGTTTGAAGTCCATGACCTACTCTGAGGGGACTAGAGTTGTGGAGAATTGGTGATGGGGCCAAGGCCTAAAGGCAATGCGACCAATGGACACTGAGGTGAGGCCAAGAGAGGGAGCCCACATTGACTTGACCCGAACCCGACCAGATGAAGAGAAGAATGTTGAGCCTGTGCACTGGTATATACTGCTGCAGACTGTATAGACGAACTGTCCTGCTTTGACTTTCTTGTGCATGTGGACTTCACAAGGTTCCAACTGGCATGAAGGCTCTTTATATTGAAGAATATGATTGTCTCCTCAGAGCACTGGGTTGATGGAAGTAGGCAGTAGAGAAACTGGATAGCCAAAATGGGCCAGATAAAGGCGTGAAGTGGCTAGCTTACAAGATTTCATAGATACTGGAATATATTCATAGAATTATAGGATTAATATGTGGGTGTACCTTACCTGCAATTGTTAAGCATAGGATATTTTTGTTTCATCACTTACAGAATATTATGTTTAAAGGAGGGTGGCACGGAGTGAAATGTATGCATTTTCATATTATACTGTTAGATACTGATATGATTCTATTATTGTTTTGAAATTATATACGGCTAAAGAATTTTGTGAAAATGTCAAATGGACAAGGGGTGGTCTGTTGTAGTTATACAATCTGGTGTCAATTTGGGACTTGAGAGGATTAAGAGTGAAGGGGTAGACTCTAGTCTCTCTATTGGGTTATGGCCAATGAGGCCTCTTTGTGGGCCTGGCCTTCCCGTCAGGGTTCTGGGAAATCTGGTATTTCCTCCTTGGAGGCAGGAGACTATCTTTCTGCTCATTCCCTGAGAGATGTCCTACTAACAAGACACATGGCACCACACTGATAGAACCCATGCCCTGGGAACTGGAGGAGCCACATGGAGACCCTGCCAAAGCTGAGATGCTTCTACCACCACTGGATGCAGAAGACTTTGCAACTACTGACCTGTGATCTTCCTGCATTTGGGGTCATTGAAGGTGTTTCATGAGTCTGAAGAGAACATTATAGATTGATATCAGACATGGGCTAATATTGGACTTATGGACTTGATCTTGGTTGGGCTGGAATGCTTTCTCAATATACAACTGTTCTTGTATATAAAGGTCTTTCCTATACACATCTGAGTGTGGATTTGTTTCTCTAGTCTACCTGGACTAACACTCATGGATCCCTTTCAGGACTGTAAGTTCTGTTCCCCTGACTGCTGCAAAGTATGTGACAGAGAAGAAAAGGGAGAAGAGTGAACTGTACCCATTTATTGAGGTAAGAAAAGTGATGAAGGAGCATGGCCGGTTCCCCAAACTTCATGAGTGGAAAAATGGGCTCTTGGCACAAAATGACATTCAATCTTCACCAAGAGATTCAGGGCTAAATTGCTGCCCTATCTCTGACCTCAGCTTTTGTTTTATTTTAATTCTCATATAATTCACATATATCATTCAATACTTCAGTCATATTAAGATTTTTGTAATCCTCACCACAATCAGGTTTACATCATTTCCTTCTTTTATATTCATTTTTGTTAGCCCCCCCCTCACTCCCCCAAATCTTCCCTGCCTGTCCCTAGGTGATTGTTAATTCTGTTAGTGTCTCTCTGGATTTACCTCTCCTGGATTTCATATGTATTAAAAAAAATACAAAACAAAATCAAGAAACAAGTAGAAAAGAAAAACTAACAATGATAAAAGAGAGAAAAACCTCAATCGAACAGAAAGTGAAAAATACTAAAAACTGGAACCAAATTAAAATTAGTCTGAAGAGATCAAATGATCAGGTGTTACATTTGAACTTAACTGTATCTGTTCATGTCCATGGACTGTGGTCAGAGGGAATTCACCCCGCATGTGCATTTGAGTCCTTTTGCAAACTGGGTGTTCCGAACTTAAGCTCTGATTCTTGTTCATACCTGCAGATTGAGATTCTATTATTTATCACCCTGGCATCACACTGGCTGTGCTGCTTGTTCTGGGCGGACTTAGTTGATATCTCACTTAGATGGCTGCTTATTTTCAGAAAAAAAGGTTTAAGTACAAGGCCCTGTTCTTTGTGACGGATGTGCACCATCTGATTTCAGGGTTTTTTTACACCCTATGCTTTCCAGTCAAATATTCACTTGAGGTAATTCAAAACACTCACTTGGCTCGATGACGCCAGAATAGCTCCCCTCCATGCAGTTCCATGGAGCTCAGCATAGTTAGGGCACAGAGATGAAAAGACGATTGAACCATGTACTGAACGTTCAGGTTTTTCCCTGCTTTTGAAAATCTGTTTGCGCTTGTAGAGTAAATGTTTTGTACTTTTTAAGAGTGTAAAAGAAATAGATGGAGGGATTCAGAGAAAATGGCGACCAGATAGGACCCATCTATCTGGAGCTCCTGCTGCCAGACCAGAAAAATAGGAAATTAGGTGAAGGAAACGGGGAGGTGGAGTTCTGAAATTAGAACTAGGGTAACAGGGTTTCTCCTGAACCCCTTCTTTTGTGGGATTTCCACTCACAAAGCAAACCAAGAATGCTTTAAAGCACTATAATTTTGATGAAGTGGCAGGTGCCAGATATGCCCTTGCCTGGAGCAGGGATCCCTGCAGGTGGACGCCCTGAGAGGGGGCAGAATCTCAGACACGAGGGGAACCCCACACTGAGCTCTCCATGTGGTTGGATGCCTTGAGCTCACGGTCAGGGGTTGGTGGTGGGTAGCCATAATTTAGAGTAGAAGAAAAAATATATTATTACCTTAGGAAGATCATGGTGTGGGAGAAAAAGGCAGAAAGTCGGGAGTCCAGGGAGCAAATTTAGTTCCAATTGGCCGACTAGTAAACAACCCCCCTGATAAGCTGCATCTCCCCCTCTGGGGGTCAGCTTGACAGCCACCAAATCTGAGCACATCACAAGTAGAATTTTTTTTAAGGGTGAAACATAAATGATTGGTTTAAAACTCAAACCCAAGTCTGGTTGCTCAGCTCCAAGCACCACATAGGGGAGTCCCTTAACATAAATCAGCATAAGAAGCAACCTAGCTAAGGAATGCCAGAACTCAGCCACAGGGCCTGGCAGCTTTTACCATAACAAAGACCCGCTGTAGCAGTGTCAGCCTTAAACAGCACTGAGCTGTAGCCCAGAGACTGTGGGAGACAATTTCATTCTAGCTGGCCAGAGGGATAAAAAAGAAAATCCTCTGATCTAGGAAGCATCAGCAGTCTAGATAGGACAACAAGCTTCCCTCTCAGTGATTCTACACATAGCTGGGGAGGCCCTGCCGGTCTTGGAGCCCTAGACGGGGCTGAGGGAGCCCCCCAGTGCCCCCTCCCAGCCCCTGCTGCAGTGCTACATGCAGCACAAGGCAGGTACTCCAGCACCCAAGTGACCCCTGGCCACGGGCGCGATCTTGCTTTTGAAGTAATCTCACACAGCATCTGTGGAACCCTACATCAGGGATGGGAAAGTCCATTAACGCATGCCCAGGAGAGCCAGCATAGGAAAGCTGGATTTTCCTGCCCGTGGGCTCCGATGGATGTTGCACCTGGAGCAGCCCACCTGGGCCAGATGATTGCAGTTCAGCCAATGGGATTGACCTGGGGTCCTTCACCAGCCTCCCCGGGAACCCTTGAAAAGGCAGGAACCAGAAGGGAGAGGGGTGGTCTGGTCGTCTTCCTGGGAGGAGAGAGATCCTTGCATGACCTGAGGCAGTCTCTGCCAGGCCCCATGGTCAAAGGAATCCTATGGGTGCCTTGTAAAACCTGAAGCTTCTTTTAACTCTCATTAAATTCACTTGGATCATGAGCCCGGCTTTCCGCATGAAATTTTTCTCGCGGGGAGCCAAGGACTGGGGTTGGAATTTAGGCCAGAGAGAGAGACCTTACAAGTCCATGACCCCATGACCTTGACGAAGAGTTGGAATTCCTCTGGCCTCAAGGACAGGTGATCAAGTATCATTACCTCCTTACCCACTGCTCTACTTATTCTCACTTTATTCACTAGCCCTTCTAACTTTTCCACCGCACTCAGTTTCAACGTGCTCAGGTTGGTGTTGGGCTTTTATTTACTCGCTTTCTTCTTTATCCCTCTTTTTTCCCCTTTTCCCCTCTTTTTCCTCTTCTCTCCCACTCTCTCCTCTCATATGCCACTAAAGGCTTCCAGGTCACTTCCCTCCACTTAGGGCAAATCAACCCAAATAGCAGGAGGCACTCCAGCCTGCCCTGTGTGGGAGTGCTGTACACCACACAAGGCACCTGGGACAAACACCTACAGTGCGCTGCACCGTTGAAGAAACCTCCGTCATGCCTCTAAGGTGATCTCGTCAACTAGGGCAATTCTGCCCAGCACCACTGGGTCCCGGCATTAAAAGGGCACACTGACCTGCCATGTTGGAGCAGTGTCTAAACCCCTCTGGCCCCTCATCCAAGCAATCAGGGATCAGCTACTACTTTATACTTTATTTCCTCCTTCTCTCTCTCCTTGCTCTTTACCATCACAGCCAACCTTAGTGAACTCAGTTGGATTTATTTCCTTCTTTCTCTTTTTCTTTCTTTCCTCTTTCTGTCTTTGCTTTCTTCACCTCTCTCTTAGCTTGTACGATTCTCTCTGCTCCCTCTCATTGCTTGCACATACCACTGCTGGTTTCCAGAGCCCTACACTCTGCCTAGGGCAACCCTGTCCTCCTAGTGGGCAGCCTGACCCCTAAGACAGTACTGCACACAGGACGAGTCAGAGCTACACACAGCATAACACAGGGTCAGTTATTTCTTTAACCATTTAAAAAATACTCTCTCCTCCTCCTTCCTTTTCTCTTCTCTCTTTTTCCTTTTATTGGGCTCTTCTTACAGGTTTCCTGCTTTTCTCCGCTCCATCTAGCTCTTCTCTACTTCCTACCACAGCCTCCACAGATTTGGTTCTCCTTTTTAGTTGTTTTCTTTTCTTTTTTTTTTTTTTTTACTGTTGTCACCTTTGTTTACTCTGTGCATTTTAGTTGTGTGTGGGTGAGTGGTTGTCAGTCTGGTTGGCATTATTGCCCCAGTCTGTGTCTTCCTCTTTCTCTCTTTTTCCTCTCCTTTCACTCTCTTTCCCATCACAAGACAATAGCTGTCTCCAGGCCACTCCCCTCTGCCTAGGGCAAACCTGAAGGCCCAACTGAGGGAGCTCCCACCCCCCACTTATTGGTGTGGCAAGCAGCTGGGGAATTCACGCTGGTCCTCTCCCACACACCAGGCCACAGGTTGTTCTCCCCTATAAAAAGTGGGGGCATCCCCAGCCTAAATCCTGAGGTCCTACAAGTGACTGGGGGAAACGCCTGACCACCACTTGTGAGGCTCCACGCTACTGTGGGAACATCCACCCAATCTCCAAGGCGATCTCTCTGTACATCCCCTTGTCTAGCCAGATTTGTAAAGTAGAATTTGGATCATGATAGTGGGGGGAGGAAGCATTTAGGAACTAGAGGAAACATGTTTCATTGTTGCTACCCTGCACCCTGACTGGCTTATCTCCTCCCCACATCCCTTCAGGAAGGGGTGTCCAGTTACCTACCAATGGGCTTTGAGTCTCCACTCTGCACTCACCCTCATTTACAATGACATGATTTTTGTGTTCTTTGATGCTTGATATCTGATCCCTTCAACAGTTCATGGTCACACAGGCTGGTGTGCTTCCTCCATGTGGGCTTTGTTGCTTCTGAGCTAGATGGCCGCTTCTTTATTTTCAAGCCTGTAAGATCCCAGATGCTATAACTTTTGATAGCCAGGCACCATCAGCTTTCTTCACCACATTTGCTAGTGCACACATTTTTCTTCAACCATCATGTTGGAAAGGTGTTCATCATGGAATGCCAATTTAATATAACGTGTTCTTGCATTGAGTAAGTATTTGGCAATGTCCATCTACTGCCTTAATACTAAGTCTATAAATATATGCACGTTGATCTATTTACGAACCCTCCTGTATAAATATATTTACATATGTACATGCCAGTATGTAGACCTCTAGAAATACCCTTTGTCACCTAGTTCTTTCCTCTATTTACTTTTACTTTCCTCTTGTCCGACTATCATGCTCAGCTTTCACTTGGGTTTGAGTAATTTCTCTTGGTTACATTGCCCTTGCTGAATACCTACCAGGCTTCTCACACCCTCCTTGCGACGGATTTTGGATTACTTGTTGCTCCCCTGTCGCTGGATTGGTCAGCATCACCTCCTTACCCCCTCCTCTCTCTCTCCCATGTCCCCAGGAACCATTGGTCCTGTTGTTTTCTCCTCCAGACTATTCTTCCAGCCTATCTTATCTAGATAGATCTGTTGAGATAATAATATGCACCAAAAATCAAACCATAGCAAGATAGGCGATGGGTGAGAACAGTGTGATGACAAAAAAACAACAACAGAAAACCAATGATCAATAAAAGAGTAAATTAATTAAAAGACAAAAAAAATTTTTAAGAAAGAAAAACCTGTAAATAGATCAAGGTCTGATTTTTTTTTTCTATAGGTGTGTCCTTCAGTCAGGTCTGATGGCGTATCATGCTCTGGCCCCAGAGTCTGTCCTTTGTACTCCCTCAGGGACTACCCGCTCTGCTCCCATGGTTGCTCTGCTGCATGCTTTTAGTGATTTACCTCCGTGTTGGAGGGCCAGTCGGGTCAGTCCCAACACAGAGTCTCCGGTATTGTCCCCATAGGGCTCTGGGCCAGCAAGGGATGGCATGTCTCATAGTGGGATCAGCCATATGGTCCACTCTGTACCTTGGCTGTTCAGAGTGCCAAAATCATCCTCCAAGCCTGGTGGACCAGTGTGTGCTCCACTCTCTTCCTCCCCCTTCATTTGCCCCTGTGTGCTCTGATCAGACATGTCCATCTCCCCTAGCTACAAGTTCAGTGCCGTCTTCTAAAGTAAATTCTTCTGGGGGGAGGGGCAGTTGTCCACGTAGCTGGTATGGAGGCTGGACCATCCACTTTTCATTTAGGATCAAAAGCATCTAGCTTTTAGCATTAGGTGCTATTGAGTCAGTTCCAACTCAAGGCAGAATGAACCACTGCGCAGTCCTACACCATCTTCAAAACTGTTGTTATACTTGAACCTAACATTTCAGCCTTTTCCAGGGACTGGCATCTCCTGATAACATATCCAAAGCATGTGAAGTCTCCCCGTGCTTGCTTCTAAGGACCTTTCAGACTGTTCTTCTGACACAAATCTGTTCATTCTTCCAGCACTCACAGGTATTTTTAATATTCTTGGCTAGTGTCATCTTGATGGGTTGAAACACTATCTCGCTCTAGTGTTGATGTACATTTTTCTGATGCCTAATTATACTGAGTATCTTTTAAGGTAATCATTTAATTTTTATGGCATTTTGAAAAGATGTCAATGAGGTCTATTTAATTTGTGTTCAGATGGAAACACATATCTCAAACTAAATATGTGACAGTAGAATAAGAATCCATTTTATCCTAAATACTTGAGATATTTATACAGCCTACTCAAGTTTTTATCAACATAGATAAGGTGGCGGTGGTGGTGGTGGTGGTGGTGGTGGTGGTGGTGGTGGTGGTGGTGGTTTTTAAGAGTTAATCTCTAAATAGGGGGCTGTAGTACTGAGCACTGAATCTCCTTTGCTTGATTAATTTTTATGTTAGGGAAGTAATACAAGGATTCCATCAAATGACCCATCAGTTTGAGGAAAAAGCATATCAGAATTGATGGTCAAAGCCTATATGGCTTTATGGTTTAGTCTCTAGGGGTATGTAATGCTCTTGTGAAAATAGTATTCCTCATGATAATAACGAGGAACTGGTGGGCCTCCAGGGCTGGGAGCTGAACTGAGGGGCAGTTCTACCCTGTCTAATAGGGTCACTATGAGTTGGCAAAGAATCGATGGCTGTCAGTTTGGTTTGTTTGACTTGAGTACTGGCATTCAGTGTGTTTATCGAAATCAATAAATTACAAGCATTTAGATGTCTATTTTTTACATACAAAATTTAAATCCCCCAAGCCTCTGAAAACTGCGAAGATTTCACAGCACTCGGTTGGTACTCTCCCATCCAAGAATCAGTGAAACTGGCAGGGTGTGAGGCATTCAGGCTCCCTCAGTTCCTCCTACTGCCTTCCCTGACCCTGGTCACTTGCTTCTATTACCTCTCTTGGACCTTACATGCATTTGAATTAGAACACCATAGAGTACAGTGCTCTACATGTGCAGCAGCTCTAACCATGTCACTCTCTGTCTCTATGAAGCCTCTTCCAACAAAATTCAAATGCGATTGTATGTGCACACATAAACACACGCATGCACCAGAGCACCCTTCTTAACAGAGAGTCAGGAGGGTCTCTTATTTGCTGTCCTCACTTTGGACACAAGTCCCTTGATGATGAGTAGGAGAAAAGGAACATCAGGTAGTGGGGGAAACCCTAAGGAGGAACAGAGGAGAGCTTTAACTAAGAATAATGCTACTAGGGGAATGATGGCATGTGAGGAAAAGTAGATACTTCCAGACTGTCAGATTTTTCCATACAGCAAAATTAACTTTTCTAGTTTTGTCTAAAACTGGCCCCAGGAAATTTCAAATAGCACATCTCAGATTATCTAACCTACAAAGGAGTAGCCGGCCTTCCACCCACCCCCACCCCACCCCCGCCAAAAAACCAAGCGGTACAAAGCTCCACTGGGTACACATTTCAAAATATACATTCTCCTGTTTGGGCAGGCATCTGGCAACTTGCTCTGAGCTAGTGCACCCACACTTTTTTCCCAAGGTCATTGCTGGTGACAAGACCTTGTGCTCTTCTCACAAGCCAGAATGCAAACATAAATCAAGTCAGTGTAAGACGCCATCATCACCTCACTCAAATACACCTCGTCAAGTGAACTCAAACTTCAAGAAGATGCTCATTTGTTTGGTTTTGTTGATGTGAGGGTGATAGTGCATTTGGAGTTTAGTCATTGCACTAGGTCAGACTGTTAATCAAGCTTCCTATATAGAGGTTCTGAAGATATTGTGTAAGAAGGTCTGAGTTGTCTGGCTAGACCAGAGCTTGCACACTGCTATTGACTAGAAGTTCCGACACACAGAATCCAGGACAGATAAACCCCTCAGGACCAATACTGAGAGTAGCAACACCACGAGGGAAGGTAGGGGGGAGAAGCAGAAGAAAGGGGAAACCAATCTCAATGATGGACATACAGCCCCACTCCACCACCCAGGGGAACAAACAGCAGAAGTTTGGGTGAAGGGATACAGCAGAGGCGTAAAATATAAAAATAAAAAGTATGTATAAATTATCAGTGGTTCACGTGGGTGGGAGGAGGGGAAAAAAGGAGCTCAAGGAGAAAGAACATGTTTGGAAATGATGATAGCAATGTATGTACAAATGTGCTTCATACAAATTGGTGTATGAATTGTTACAAAAGCTGTAAGATCCCCCAATAAAATGATTTATTTAAAATAAAAAGGACTGATTAGTGGTAGACAGGGGACTGGTTTTGCCACCATGACAGTGCACCTGCTCACACAAAAAAAACAGCATGCCTCTATCGCCCGATCTGATCCCAGCACACCGAGGCAAAATACTAAGGGTGTACAACAGAACAGGAAGGGGAACAGAGCAACGAAGTCCCCAGGGAATACCAAAAATAGACTTTGGGGCCAGGGCTAGCTGACCCATCATACTCTATGAGAAAACACTCCTAAAGGCCAACAAACAGTCCTTGAACTAACTAAAAGCTTTTCTTTCTTGTGTTTTGTTTTGCTTTTTGTCATTGGCTTGTTGGTGGTGGTGTTGTTCTTTTGTTTCATTTTGTTGCTTGGGTTTGCTCTGTCTCGTTTTTGTGCATGCTATGATTTCCACAGGTCTGTCTAAATGAGATAGGCTGGATGAACAATCTGGAGGAGAAAACAATGGGACTGACAGCTGGGGGAGGGAGATGGGAAAGGGGGGTGTAGGGAAAAAGGAAGTGCTGTTAACAAACCCAGGGACAAGGGAACACCAAGTGATCCAAATAGATGGTGAGGAGGGTGTAGGAGGCTTGGTAGAGTGTAACCAAGAGTAATGTAACCTAGAGGAATTACTGAAACACAAATGAAGGCTGAACATGAGAGTGGGACAATCAGAAAGTAAAAGGAAATCAAGGAAAGAGGTAGGAAGCAAAGGGCATTTATAGAGGTCTAAATAAAGGCATGTGCATATGTAAATATATTTATGTATAACGATGGGGAAATAGATCTATATGCATATATTTATAGGTTTAGTATTAAGGTAACAGATGTACATTGGGCCTCCATTCAAGTACTCCCTCAATGCAAAAATACTTTGTTGTATTAAAGTGGCATTGCGTGATGCTCACCTCCCCAACACAATTGCTGGAGGCAAATGGGTGCATAAGCAAATGTGGTGACTGAAGTTGATGGTGGTCGGCTATCAAAAGTTATACATTCTGGGGTCTTAAAAGCTTGAAGTTAAACAAGTGGTCATGTAGCTGAGAAGCAACAAAGCCCACATGAAAGAAGCACACCAGCATGTGTGATCACGAGGTGTCGGAAGAATCAGGTATCAGACATCATCGGAACAAAAAAATCATATCTTTGTGAATACGGGGGAGTGTGGAGTGAAAACCCAAAGCTCATTTGTAGATAATTGGACATCCCCTTACAGAAGGGTAGCAGGGAGGAGAGGAGCCAGTCAGGGTGCACTGTAGCAACAATGAAACATACAACTTTCCTCTAGCTCCTAAATGCTTCTTCCCCCACAACTAAAATGATCCCTATTCTACCTTACAAATCTAGCTAGACCTGAGGATGTACACTGGTACAGATAGGAACTGGAAACACAGGGAATCCAGGGCGGATGATCCCTTCAGGACCAGTGGTGAGAGTGGCGATACGAACAGGGTAGAGGGAGGGAGGAATAGAAAGGGGAAACCGATTACAAGGATCTACATATAACCATCTCCCTGGGGGACAGACAACAGAAAAGTGGCTGAAGGGAGATATTGTATAGTGTAAGATAAGACAAAATAATAATTTAGAAATTATTCAGGTTTATGAGGGATGGGGAATAATTATCAGCTGATGCCAGCGGATTAAGTGGAGAGCAAATGTTTTCAGAATGATGAGGGCAATGAATGTACAAATATGATGTATGTATCAATTGTGATAAGAGTTGTATGAGGCCCCAAAAATTGATTATAAAAAAAGAGAAAAGAAATAACAGTATGAAAACATCCCCCCAAAAAGCATGCCTCTCTTGTCCCTCATATCCTAATCACCTGAACTCACTCCATGTGACTTCTTTCTGTTTCCATGAATGAAGGACAGTGGTTTGACAACACAGAAGAGGGGGGGAAAAAACAAGGGTGTCACCCAAACTGCTGAGTTTGAAAAATGTTTCCAAGAATGTAATCACAGATTAGACAAATGTGTGAAGTGTAATGGAGAGTACTATGAAGGGGATAAAAAATTTAAATGCATAGTTTTGAAAAAATTGTAGTTTTTGTCGGGTTCCCCCTAGTAGCTTCCAATTTCATAGCAACTCAAGCCATCACCATACATCAAACTGACAGAGAAGGGGTGGGTTTTGTGTGTAGGTGGTGTTGGTTATTGCACAGGGGCAAGGGACTTCTGGTGGCATAGTACCTTATGCCTTGGGTGTCAACTGTAATGTCAGCAGTGGGGAACCACCAGTCAGTCCTCAGAAGAAAAGGATGAGGCGTTCTACTCCCATAGAGTTAGCCTTTGGGAAACCCACAGAGATAGTTCTGCTCTGATCTCATAGAGTCGCTATGGCTCAGCATCGACTCCATCGAAGTGAGCTGACAAACTAAAGGCAGGAGATCTGAAAGAGGATGCGGAGACGTTGTCTCAGGTACTTTGGACATATTACTATGGTGGAACCAGTCCTGCAAGAAGGGCATCATTTTTGGCAGAGGGTTAGCAAACAAGAGGAAGACCCTTACTTAGGTGGATTGACACCGTGGCTGCGAGAATCGGCTCAAATACAGTAACAAGTGCGAGGATGGCGCAGGACTGGGCTTTGTTTCTCTCTCTAGTGCACAGGCCCCTATGAATCCGAACTGACTCCAGGGCTCTACAATATCAACTACTACAACCCTGAAGTTCAAACCTACCCAGTGGCTTCCCAAAAGGGAGGTGTGGCCATGTGCCTCTGTAAAGATGACAGCTAGGGAGCCCCTGCGGGGCAGTTCTACTCTGTGGCACAGGGGCAGCCAGGAGTCGGAATGTGCTTCACAGCAAAGGGTGTGCTTTGTCTCAGATTGTGCCTGCTGCTGTTTATGCTATGCACTGAGTTTAACATGTGACACTCAGGAGCGAATGAATGGAAACACACCCATGATGCTTCCATGATGCCAGATGCAAGCTGACACTGTTTCTGAGTTCTGGGCATATTATTTTTTCAGAGATAATTTCCTGTAGCGGTGACACACCGAGTCCTATTTCATGTAAAAGCATCAGCAGCAGAGGAAAGCACTGCACAGAGAGAAGACTATGACACGTAACAGGCTTTCCATAGAGGAACAAAAGGGTGGATGTCTTGGGCTGCACTCTTTTCTTGTATACAGACAGTAAACAAGCTGAACACATCTCACCTAAGCATAACATTACAACTACTTGAAGCCCAGCTCAGGCATCTGGACAAGAGGCAGCAAGGAAGGATGGGAGAGAGTTAATGGGCTGGGCGTCCCCAAAGGTGCAGAGTGGGAATCAAGGGAGGATCCAGGACGAGCCAAGGCTTCTGGCAGAAGTCTGAGAGGAGAGCAGCAGAAAGGAGCTGCTCTCTGGGTCCTCACAGATGTAGCCAGTGAGAGAGCAGCAGTGCTGCCCCCTGGCGGTGCGCCGAAGGCAGGGCCGCTTCCCCCAGGGCTGGAGAGCTCTGGGGAAAGACAAATCCTGTCACTTTGGATGCCAAGTAAGGGGGCACTGTGTGCCGGTGGTGTACCTATGTTGGCCAAAGCGCTGCCCACTGTGCATTTGCTTCCCACAAGCACAGTTATCCTTCCTCGTGCATCCAGGAAAGACAGTTCTAGAAAAACACAAGCAGTAAAATAAAACACTGCCAGGTCTCGAACCATCCTCACCATTGTTACTATGCCCACTGATGTAGCCACTGGTTCGAGCTGTTTTATTGCCCGTCCTCCACTTTTTGCCAAGCATCATGTCCTTCATGGACTTGATGTCCCTTCAGGGACTGGTCTCTCCTGACAGCACGTCCAAAGATATCAAATGAAGTCCAGCCATCCTTTGTCCCCATGTTCTCTTGGCAGTCCTTGTACTTTTATTGCTCAGTGTCTGATTATTTGGGACCAGGCCTTATTGCTGCCCCTTCCTCACCTTGGCCCCCAATCCCGACCCCAAGCCCTGCACATCCACTGTGTGAAACCTCCTGTTCCTGTAACCATCCCTGTGCTTTTGTGTGGGGGGTCTAGCTGGGTTCCCCTGGCAATTCGCCAGCTGCCCTTGGGAAAGTTCATGGAGTCGGCTAATTAGTAGAAAAGCCAAACGTCCAGTTGAGATTGGTTTACTCCCTAGCACCCTTGGGCAGGAGCACAGCCCCACTCCCGGTCCCAGGTAGCCAACGACCACACCTAGGTTCTCCGGACTTGGCAGCTGTAACATGTGGCCTGGGCTTCCCCTTCATTTCCTGCTCCTTTCTGGCTTGCTGTCTGACTTTTCTTTGCGGAATTAAAGCTGCAAATTGACAGGATCCCATAAACACTCTAAAGCCACAAAAAAACACCAAATGCCCACCCAAACATGTGAAACTTCCAAAAATCATCCTTAGAAGATTCCCAAACCCTAAACATTCCTAAACCCCATATATGCCCTGAAAACACCATGAAAGCCCTAAGAAAACCTAAAATGCTGGGGGAAAAAAACACATATAATATGAAAAATACCCTAAAATCCCTAAGGAACTCTGTAACATCACTAAAAACACCATATTGTGCTGAAAAATACCTATACACTCTAAAAAACCACCCCTAAATCCCTTAAACACTCCCTAAAATCTTATAAAACACCCTAAAAACCCCAAACCACCCGAATGCCCCAAACACACCTTGAACGTCCACAAACAACCTAAAAGCCCTAAAAAATCACATGCCACCAAAAAGCCCTAAATGACCGCAAAATTCCAACTCATAGCCACCCTATAGAGGGCTTCTGGAGCTGTCAGTCTTTTATGGGAACAGCTTTATCGTTCTCCCAAGGAGAAGTTGGTAGGTTTGAAACCCTGACCTCATATTTAGCAGTCTAATAATTGCTGGACAGTGCCACCAAGGCTCTACTGGTGTAGTGGGTTACACATTGGGCTGCTAACCTCAAGGGAAACGGTTCAAAACCACCACCCACTCCTTGGGAGAAAGAAGAAGCTTTCTTTCTATTCCCCTAGATTTCCAATTGAAGGTGTAAAGTAACCTGTTAAATGCTCGCAGTGGCAGCAGCAATGTCTCATAACCATGGGGAAATGTGGTTCAGAAACTTCAGAAGCAAGCATCCACCAGTAGGTGACTAACCAGCAGTATTGACTTGGGCAAAGAGAAGGTGACATGGAAGGGTAAGGAGAAGAATGCGTGCAGAGGGCAGGTTGGCAGCTGAGCCTAAGTCCAGTAGAAACAACAGCAGAATGGCCTGTTCCTGGAAGGGCCACAGGAGATGGTGCGACTTCATGTAGTCCCCACTTACATGTGTAACAGCAGCAATTGCCTGAACACGTGGTCTCCCCAGGGAGGAGCCTTTGTGTGGTGTTAAGATGCTGTTACTGTCTGTTGTACTGTGGTGGCCTGCATTTGGCTGTAATGGTGGAAATTTTGCAGCCATTAGTTCAAATGCCTGCTGGGTCACTCACTGCAGGTAGACTTCAGCAGTTTCCAGACAGAGACGAGGGAGGAGGACCTGGTCTTCCACTTCTGAAAGAACTGGCCAGTGTGAACCTTGTGAATGGCAGAACACTATACCTGAACATGAGTATCGCAGGCTATAAGGCATGATGGATTGACACAGTGGCTGCAGCAATGTGCTCAAACATAGGATAGTGCTGGCCTGGAAAATAGTTCATCGTCCATTAAAAAAAAATCATTATATAGGGGCTCATACAACTTTTGTTGTTGTTTTTCCCTAAGGGAGAGCAGTGTATTGGTACACTGAGAGGTATATAGATCAATGGATACGAACAGAAAAGCTACACATATATTCACCAGTCAACAGGAAACTAGCCTTCGAAAAAGGACACAGAAATATCCAAAGGGACAAATTCTGCTTGCTCAACAAATGGTGTTGGACAAACTGAGATACCGTATGTAGGAAAATGAAGCAAGCCCCAAACCTTCCCCCATGCACAGAAATTAACTGAAGAGGGGTTAAAACCTGAAAGTAAACCTCCGGGCTATCATAATCATTTTTTCGATGACCTCATCGGTCAGAAATCATTGTAGGAACGCCAAAGCGTTCTTGTGTTCAACGTCTACATACATAGCAGGTGCTCCAGTAAAGGGGAATCTTGGTGGAGCTGGCTCATCCATTCCTGAAAAGAGTAGAGCACCACGTTGGCCCATCACAGAGCTCAGGTGTAGAATCTTCCTCACTGTCATCCTTTATCTCAGCAGTGTCAGTGTTGGATTATGAATTTCCCAAAGAACCAGTATCGCTCAATTCTGTGCACAATGCTGACTCACTCTCGCTGTTATTTCACTGGTCTAAAAACCCATTTAGGTTAAAATGACACTTTTTTGATGCCATGACCTAAAATTTTTAGTGAGAAAATGTTCCCAATGACATTACATGGGTCTTCGTCTAATCCTGATGCCATGTTCTTTTTCACAGAGACCAGCTTCTTGTATAAATTGCTCAGCATACAGATGGAATAAGAACAGTGAAAGGATACAACCCTGATGCACACCTTTTCTGATTTTAAACCATGCAGTATCACCTTGTCCTGTTCACAGTCTCACCTGGTTCTATCTCTTGGCCTTTGCATAAGCTCCATATGAGTACAATGAAGTGTTGTGCAATGCCCATTCTTTTCCATGGTATCCCCAAGATTCACCTCCTTCCACTCGTGGTTTCCAGAACGTGGGGTTGGGACAAAGCCTGGATAGTCTCATGGCAAGACCAGATCAGGAATGGAGCTGAGCCGGGAGCAGCTTTATTTGCTTGCTCCAGGGAAAGTCTGCCAATGTGACTAAGCCTCAGGGGCTTTCTACAAATGATAAAGGTGAATCCCTCTCTCGTTACCCACTGATCATCTCTGAGCCTCTTGCTCTCATATCCCTTGCACAGACCTCTACCATTAGATGGACAATTCGGTAACGTTTGAACACTTTTCTGATGCTGAGCCTGGGGAGCAACTAATAGCTGAGTAAATATTGATTGAAAGATGGTGAGTGGAAGAAAATAGCTTTGCCAGGTCCAGGTTGTGATGGAGATGAGAGTGTTACCAAATCCTGCTGTCCCCATGGTGGGTTTGCTGTATTGTGCCCAGTCCTGAAAGTCTGAGCCAGGGGTTTTAACGTGGCCCCTTTCAAAACATATAGGTGGAATTCTTGGACCATGAGCTGTCCATAAAGCTTTACCAAGGAGATGTCCGCCCTGGAGCGAAACAACCCAAGAACCTA
This sequence comes from Tenrec ecaudatus, assembly GCF_050624435.1. NCBI lineage: Eukaryota > Metazoa > Chordata > Mammalia > Afrosoricida > Tenrecidae > Tenrec > Tenrec ecaudatus. The sequence goes on along the minus strand of NC_134533.1, from coordinate 132,208,263 downwards.
GATCTTCGTGAAGGTGTTTGTAAGGGATGCAGCGGAAATCATAAACTTGACTGAAAGCAAAAGAAACTTTGCCTTCATGTGCCTGCAGCTGGACGAAGTGGTGCTGGAGCACACCCTCCTTTGTGATTCTTCTTGTTCTTTTTATGAGCTGCTCCCTGGCCTGTGTAGTCCCGTAAATCTGGAAACTCTTTGCTGGTGGGGGCAATTGTTATATCCTCCCCCCAGATCCAGATGTCTTGTCCATGGTCAGTGTGCAATCCTTGTTTGCCAGAGGAGTGGGGCATCTAAAGGCAGGCAGGGGTCACATACTTTTTTTCTACACTTTCTAGAAAGACCAGAGCTAAACATCTTGCAGCCCTTTTCATGTCCTCATTTTTTTCTGTATTTATTTTCCATGAAAGAGGAGAAGAAACGCGACAGCATCTACTGACAGCAAGTCAAATGCCATCGTGTGTGTTCAGAGGGCAGGCTGGTTCTCATTTGCCTAACTCATCAGTCCCATCGTGCCATGTCCATGTTAGATTGTTTAGGGAAACAGATGACATATGTTATGATGCTAAATAAGCTGAAACAGTGCCAGGATGGAGGCAGAAAGGTTTTATTTGTTTGTTTTTAAATGAAGCATGGCTTTCTAGTGACTTATTGTGGTGGGGAAGGGGGGCACCGAGAGCAACAAGACATGGCTGTGACAGTGGTCTGGGAATTGAGACAAATCATTGCTTCTGCAGCAGAGATGAGCTGCCTCTGACCTGTCAGTTACTTGAAGGGAGACTCTGCATTTGGTCAGACAAGTCTCAGTTGGAGATGGTACCAGCTTTCCTCCTGAGCCTCTGTGGTTCCCTTTGAACTACACAGGCCCGAATCGCTTTTAGCTGAGCAACAGCAAATGGCAACACAGACTTGCCATATTGCTCTTTTGCGTACACTCTTTAAAAATCATACTAAATATACATGCATCAAAACATTCGTCACTTCCACGCTCTACAAGATTATAATTAAGTGGCATTCTGCATGTTGTTCATATATCATCCTTACCCATTCCAAAATTATGTCATCACCCTTATGGAAGCTCAGTATCGTCTCAGGGATGGCACTTCCCCTCCAGGCCCTACTGGGTTAGGCTGGGTTGACTAGAGAAATAAATCCAAGGACACTCATATAGGTATAAGAAAGACTCCACCTCACTTATTTGTCCAATTGACATGGCATTATGTAACAACCATACTTACCTTCCTACCTATCCCTGGAAACAATTGGGAGATGTTTGTCTCTATTCATTTTCCTAGCCTAGATATTTTTTGTAAGTGGAATTAAGCAAAATGTGTCCTTTTTGAAGCTGATTTATTTCACTCAGCATAATGCTTATGAGGTTCATTCCTCTTGTAGCCTGTGTCAAGAGTTCATTTCTCTTTATGGCTGAGTAGTAGTCCATTGTATATACCGTAGGCAACATGTTTGACTTATCCATTCACCTATTGATGGGTATTTAGACCGTTGACACGTTTGCGAGATTGGGAATAATGTTGCAAGGGCCATCTGTGTATTTGTATCTATTTATGCGCTTGCTTTTAATTGCTTATATCCTTCATTTCCTTTTCTTTCCTTGTTAGACTCAGTATGATCCCCTTCTGCCCCTCCTCTAGCCTCACAACCTCTGTGTCTGATGTGCCAGGATCTCACCAGAAGCCTTAACACCAAGATTCTGAGCCCTGACTGACCATTCTGACCATCCAGGGAATTGAATATTCCGGAGCACACAGAAGATGAAGTTATCAAAACTCCTTAGGCATAACCGAACAACTGGAGGGAGTGCTTTATTGGGCTGGGGGGCTGGGGATTATAGTTGTGAAGGACACCAAGAACAATTGTCATTACCTAGACTGTAAAGACTATGTTCGACATCCATGCTGGTGAGTAGCAGCTGGATTTCAGAAGCTCACAAGTGGCCATCTAGGTGGCAAGTATTGTCACCCTCACTCTGGAGGAAAGAGTGGTGAGTGGACCACATGAACATTAGACTTCATGACTCTGAGCACAGAATAACTAGATGATCTCCAACTATCAATTCCAACTTCTTTGAAAGGGATCACATCCAAAGGTCCTAGATAGTGAAGCAAAATTCACAGTCATAAAAGAGACCAGGCTTATTGGCTGGATAGGGACTAACAGAACCTCTGAAACGATGGTCCTTATTCACTAAGTTTGAAAATGAACTCCTACCTGTGGTTCAATATTCAGCCAAATAATAGATTGGTCTATAATGGGAGCAATTACACAAGTGAGGCACGCAAACCTGAAAACAGCAAACCATTTGATCTCAAAAGGGCAGTATTAATCCAAGGCCCAAGTTCAGAAGGGTAGGAAGAGAGGAGGAAGGGAAACAGAAGACATAAGTAGGGAGTGGAACAAGTCATATTATATTGTGGAGATTGCAATAAGTGGCATAAAACACAATGGGTATGAATTGTTGAATAAAAAACTGATGATCTTGGTAAACCTTCACCTAATTCACAATAAAAACTTATGAGAGAGAAAAAAATCCAAGCACCTAGGCTGCATTCCAGGCCAATAAAATCGGACTCAGTGGAGATGGGACAAAGATGTCTTTTGGACAGCTCTCTGGCGATCCCAATGAGCACACAGGCTGATACCCACCATCTGGAAACTATGGGGTAGCTGCTTCTCCGGTAATGCCTCGGGGGAGCGCTTGGGTCCCTCAAAGAATGCGGGATGATGAAGGGGCAAAGGTCATCAAACCTCACCCACAGCTTTACACTGGGGGGCTGCTCTCTGAGGAATGTGGGAAGGGTCCACTTGCATGCTGTCTCTGTGCAGCAGATCCAACAGACTCAACACCTTTCCAAAGCTGGCAAGAAAGTCCGAGAGACTAGATGTGGGCACCACGCTGTGAGTTTCCCAGAAGGCACGAGACAGATCGAGAGCAGTCACAGGAACACAGACTCCTCCGGAAATGCCGCCATGCGCAGAACATGCATCTCTAATTTCATTTCACACTGACTCAAGCATTCAGTCCTTTTTACGAAAACCCAGCTTCTCATTACAGTAACCGGTTTAAAATGACAATCTTCTGTTGAGCAAGTCTAAGAAATGACCTTCCTTTATTTTACATGGTATAAAAATTCAGTTTCCTAGGCCGATGGGCTCAAGGGACAGGTGTTTTTATGTACTAGACATGGCTTTCAAAGTTCTTCAATTGCCTAAATTAATAACGACTTTTTTCCTTTGGCTTTTCTAAGGGACACATTAATTTCAATCTTTTTCTAAGGAAGTGAATCTCTAGCTATCTCATTTGGATAACTTTCTGCCTTCAGAGTAGAATTTGAAATAATCTGCAAGGTTACCCCTTCCCCACCCTGCCCCAGCAGCCCAGCCTCTTTCTTCCTTCCAGTCTCCAGCCACTGGGGTTTGGTTGGGAAAGGAGATGCAGAAGGGAGTCTCTGGATTTTTCTATCAAAAGGTTGGCCACAACCCCCAGTAGACCAAATGTAATTCATTATGGCGGGTTTTGGTTTTACTACATTAAGAGTTATCCTTAGGGAAATTACAAACAAACAGAAATAGGAAGACTTTATATTTTATTAACGGATGTACTGCTCAGTCTCATTATATTTTAAAAGACAAAGTATAAAAAAAAATCTGGCTCCATTTAAAATGTCCTGACTAGCAGAACTTAAAATACACAAATCTTAACATGAAAGTCTAGATGAATAAATAAAATAAACAACGAAACAGCTTTCTCAGGAAAAGCCATAATAAAGAGCTCGACTATTTTTTCAGCTGTTTAAGATGCTCGTGTTAAAGGGAAAAGAGTATCATTGTTGACTTTGAAATGTAGAACCATTTGCTTAATTCAGTGATGCTAAAATGGGCAGTTTGGCTGAAGAAAGAAATTGGCTTGTAGCATTTGATGAGCAATTTCTTCTTTTGAATATAGAAATGACCAGGGATGCGGACACGCTTTTTATTCTTTTGAGGACCCTCTAACCAAGAATTCTTTTAAATGATCATTACACAGTGAATGCCTGGAGGCTCTGGAAACTATTTATTTTGACATTATTATAAGCTCAAAATGATTCACCAATGCAAAAGAAGAAGAGAAAAAGCAATTAAATACTAAGCTGTAAACACTGGAAGCTTTTCTGTGCTGAAAATAATTGGACAGAGTTTTTTCTTTTTTTAAGTAATAGTGTCCAAAGAGATTCAATGATCTTATTGCTTATGGATTTGGAGCTTAACTATATTCCTTATCTTAAATTTGATATTAGAATAGCAAGATTATAGACCTTGATACAGTGTGACTTGGAGAAGTATCGTTTCATTAAATTATCAAGTTAAGGCTCAAGGAGCCTGGTGGAATGTGTGTGACCATGAGGCCAGCCAGTTGGAATCCGCTATGGCTCACAGAGAAAGATGCGGTTCTCAGCTCCTGTAAAGATTTAGAACTTCGGGAACCCACAAGCATAGTTCTACGTTGTCCTTTCAGGGGTCCTCAAACTTTTTAAACAGGAGGCCAGTTCATTGTCCCTCAAACCCGCTGGAGGGCCGGACTATAGTTTAAAAATAAAACTATGCACAAATGCCTATGCGCACTGCACATACCTAATTTGAAGTAAAAAAAAAAAAAAGGGGCAAAAACACCCGGCATGCTGAATAAATGTCCTCTGAGGGCCATGTGGTCCGCAGGCCATAGTTTGAGGACCCCCTAGATTGATATAAGTCAGAATCGACTTGATAGTGTTAGGTTTCTGGGGTGGTTGACCTCAGTTCTTGCTTAGCAACGCTGAAAGAATTCATATGGCAGAAGCACTTTTGTAAATCCAAGTGAATGTTATGAAAGAAAGTTTCAGGTATCGCAGTCCCCAAAGTCCCCACTATCTCCGGAAAGCACGCCGGGCTGCATGGCAGGGGTGGGGAAAGTTTGCAGCTGAATATGGCGGTTTCATGGGAGGAATACCTGAGCAGGAGTGCAGAACCAGCTGAGGAGCCACGGCAGGAACCCCCAAGGGCCTCACCCTCCACTTGCAGAGCACGTGAACAAGGGAGGGCGACAAGGAGCCCAGGCCTACTTCTATCACCTCCCAACACCACTGGAGGGCATTGGTCGATCGTACTGGTTGATTTTGGTGCACTTTTGTGAAGTCCTATTCTGTATGACCAGGTGGACCTTCCACCTGGGTCTACATGACTTGGGTCAGAGCATGCTCAGTTCTGAATTTTGCCATAGGTATCTAATGAGTGTGCCTGATTTATTTCCAACCCCTTTGTTGTGGCCCGGACAGCTCATTTTCGTTTAATGCTGGCATTTGGGAAGACAAGCCCTAATCTAGCAACCTGTCAATAGCAGTAAGTGAATGGAATTAAAACTCAACTCATAGCCATAAATTCAATTCGGACTCATAGCGACCCGAGAGGACAGGGCAGAATTGCCCCCTGAGGATTTCTGGGGCTGGAATTCTTTACAGGAATAGAAGTCTCTTTTTTCTCCCTCCCAGTGGCTCCAAAGGACTGACCTTGCAAGGAGATGTCCAGCGGGTGCCTGCAGGCTCCTTCATTGAAAATCTCTGCTAGTTTATGAAGCGGGAGGGAAATTTTGAGGAGGCCGTCTGCGGCAGAGTTAACTCCCCATTAAAGCCAATGAGCTTTTCCACATCTCTCAAAAAACAAACAAAAAAACCTAAAGTGACTACTTCAGATTAATATGCTGTAGGTAGAACCACCTCCCACTCAGCAAACCAAACCAATCAACCAACCAACCAAACAAACAAAAACACCCCAAATCCTGTTGCCTTCAAGTCAGTTCTGACTCATGCTCACCCCTTGTGGTACAGAGTACAATTGTTGCATGAGGTTGTCTAGGCTGTACCCTTTATGAAAGCAGATGACCCCTTCCTTTTGTGGTACAGCTAGGTGGGTTTGAACTGATAACCTTTATATAAGCAGCCCTATCCAGCGATCTATGTCAACTAAAGTGTCAAAGCATGTAAAGACTGATCCACAACCCCCACTTCTCTCTTCCTCTTCTGTGATGACCTGGAATCCACCTTTTGATCTGGTGGCACCATATTTGTGAAGCAGCCCGAATCACTGACGGACGGTGTGCAGGACAAACACCCTGTAGAATTGCCCTTCCAGCGTCAGAATTTGCATGAACAAGAAATAAACTTCTAGATTTTAAGCCACTGAGGTTTCAGGGGTAGCTTCTTTCTGCAGAACAGACTAGGCTATCCTGCCTGATCATCTCTTCACAGGGTTTTTGTGGAGAGCTACCGGAGCAGCTCGATCCAGGGGAGCTGCCAAAGCAGATACCTACACTTTATCTGGGATTGTAGGTTGTAGTACCAAAGTTTTTATTTGCCCGGGAGGCACTGAGTAAATTGTTTTTCTTCTGAAAACAGGACAATATGTAAGTAAGTTTGGAGACATATGTAGCTGGAGCTGAAAGTCCTCTTACCTTGCAGTTTTCTTTGGTAGAGATAGACTTGTTCTTAATGAAACCCATGACAGTCAGTGTCACAAATGACTTCTGAGGAGAGGCCAAACAGCTAAGTCAAGGCCAGCCTACCGTTCTCTTAAATGCTGTCTCATGCTCTCATCTGCTCTGACGTGTTTGCTCAGGGGCATGTGGCAGCCACTGGGCGGGCCTTACCATTGGCACTGAAAATCATTGTAGGGGATATTAGAGGATTTACATCAAGAAGACCTGACTTCCTGGCCATTGCTCGGGGGCCACAGTTCCCAAGACAATCAGTGTCAAGGGCAAAACAAAATAAAACATGACGAGGCCTCTGGGGCTGGGTTGAGCTGGATATGTAACCAAAGCCCCCTTCTACCAGGATCTTCCCAAGAGGAGATTGCTCTTTTCCATAGCTAAACAATTTTGTTTAACACACGTTCTGCTGGGGAACCTTCTGGGAAGCAGAAGAAAATAAATCTGCCTTCCTTTGAATTAAGCTGGGTTGGGTCCAAGCCCTGTGTAGTGTGTATTCTTATCATAACATCTAAAGGAGTCTCATTTCACCATTCTTAGCTATTAAAAAAAAAGTTCCAGGCACAATAATTCAATTTAAAATTACACACCAGGAGTAGTTCATATTTAATACACTTTATACAGGTATTACAGGTACAAGGGACGTACTTGTTAACTGCCAGGTTGCTGGCTTGAACCAACCAGCTACTCCACAGGAGGTACTGTGTTTCTGTGAAGATTTTCAGCTTGGAAGCCCACTGGGAGAGCTCTCCTCTGGCTTGAGTCTGAAGGTGCTTGACAGCAGTAGCCTTTTGTTTTTATAGAGGTATAAAGCTTTCTTTCTTTGTTTTTTTTTTTCTCGGTATAAAGCTTTTTAGAACAACAAAAACAATTCCTTTTGGAAGTAAGCCAGAGATAAAACCACAAGTTACATGCTTTACTTTTTTTCTGTCCTGCTGCTGGCAGCCACCCTTTCATCGATTGTGCACACCAGCATGGTGGTGAAGTGGTGAACTCTGCGCTCTCACTCCCCTGGCTACACACTCGGTCTCCTCACTCATCGTGTGGCTTCACCCAACGCACGGAGCCTCCTGCAGGCTCCTCACCCTGTGTGTGTAAAAGTGCGAAGGAGACAGACTTCCTCAGAGCTGTGCTTTAGAGAGAATCCTCCTCACATACTCAGCACCGCCTTGAATAGGGCAGCACTGCATACATGACATCTACTTGATGATTGTTGATGGTGTGGTGGTGTGTTTGTACGGATAAAAAAAGAGCCCTGAATGGTTATGTAACAAGTAAGGGAATAAATAGATCTTCCTTCATCCACCTTCATCTTTCATTGTTCTATCACTCTCTGATTGCAATATTAGAGGCTAAAATGGGCAGAATTCCCACCTCTGAACAAAGTTTGTGCACATGGGTGTGCATGCTTGTGTGTCCATGTGAGTGTGCCTGTACAATGTGTGTGCACGTGTGTGTGCACATGTGCACTGGAGCCTGGCAGCAGCAGGGGAGGCGCCTGTCTCTGTTCAGCAGTATCTGACGGCTGCTGCAGGTGTAATGAGAAGTGATTGGTGATCTGTTAAGGGAGCTCCTGGGGTGGACTCAGGGAAGGAGCAGCAAAGAAGACATACTCATCTCCCCCATATGTAGATGAGGTGATGGAGGTGGGCGGTAGAGGAGCAGCTCCTTAGTAATGAGATCACAGGGGAAAGGCCTTGGATGAGGTGCCAGACATCCCTGCTTTCCCAGAGAGGGTGGGGACTGGGAACGAGGCTGCATCCTGCCTAATCAGTTACAGTTGCTCTGTCGCTCTGGGGAGGGAGGCAGATGAGGCAGGGAGCTTCCGGAATCTCTCATCTCCAGTCCTTCTAGGTGGATGTGGGAGCGTGTGAGGACGGCCACACTGGAGGGTCAGGGTTGATCGCCTTGCAGTGTGGAGCCCGGCCTGGACCTGCGTTGTGCAGGGTGACCAAGGAGCTCTGAGGGCAGGGTTCTGGGTGGGGGCTTTGTCTACTAAGACCCACAGCCGCGCCCTGTGTCGCAATGTTGGCATGCAATGTGCAAAGACTTGAGACAATGTGAAATGGACCATCCACTTCACTTGGAAAGACAGGAGGGCTGAAAATCAGATTGGGAGATCTGATCTCGTTTGCTGCACAGTTGTGAGAGGAGATATTCCTGGCTTCTCTCATGTTGGGAACCGGGCATAATCAGCCTGACAAAACCAAGGCCATATTGCCTGCCCAGCAGGGCTAAAGCCACGTCACCTCAACCTTATCTTACCCTGACACACACCAGATGGCCCACCCTTGTCTGCTCCAGCACCGGACATTCCAACTGCAGACTTGCGGCCGCCTGCCCTGTGTGCTCTACACCCCCGCCCTTCCTTTTTATTATCTCCCCTTTGAACTCCCTTGTTTGCCTCACCCTTTATAGAGAGGCTTGTGTAGCAATAAACTCAGACCTTGACAAGAATCTGCTTGGTCTCGCTCCTCTCTCTCGCCCGTTTCTCTTTCAGGCTGGGTCCTCCTTGGAACCCCTCGAATAACTGAGTCCCGCGGGTTGGGGCACTCTCACGCATGAAACTATATTCCTCCTCAGGCATCAAGGAGGTGATACGAATGCTTTGATAGCCTAGTATCTGTCAGCTGGGAGGCACAACATAGTGAGAGCCCTTATTAATCACTTGGAGATTAGCTGAGGGGTGGGAGAAGCCAGGCATGAGGCTTTCCAGGGCTGCTCAGCCTGCACAGGAGTCCTTTCCTGGGTTGGACAGAGGTGCTGCCATCTGATAGCTCAGATAGAGCAGTTGGAAAATTAACTGACCTGGTACAAGATCTATTTACATATATCAAAAGATCCTGGGTAATAACATCTCATGTTTGTGCAGCATGCCACATTTGTCAAAGGGCTTTCTCATTTACTGTCTTATTTGGTCCTCAAACTAAGAGTTCTTTGGGCAGCTATTGCTGTTTAATTTTGGGCGTGGTAACAGCTTTGGGTATAGTACTGGGCTTGGAATCAGGCTGTGCAACCCACAGCAGGTCACTTAGCTGCTCTGGATTGGCTTTCTTCCTCTACGAAGGTCAGCGCTTGGACTAGACCATTTTCCCAGTGGCAGCTCTGCTGACATTTTGGCCAACATCGTTCTTGTGGGGCTGTGTTGTTCCCTGCACCAGGATGCTAAGCGAGCATCCCTGGTCTCAGCCCACTAGATGGCAGTGGGACTCCCTTCTTCAGAATGTCTCCAGGCATGGCCAAATGTCCCCAGCAGAGCATGCTGCTGGGCTGGCGCACGGCAGGATGATGCACTCAATGAGTTGGATTTTAAGTTTTCAGGTACTTTACATGTCTGCACAGGGAGACTACATCAACAATTACCCAGCAGTCAATGGGTCATCACTGACCCTCTCTATAATTCCAACTGAGATCATGAAGCACCGACTGAGTTTCTGAGCTTAGCACCCTGCATGGCACAAGTTGTTTAGCACTCAGCTACAAACTAAAAGGTTGGCAGTTCAAACCTATCCAGAGGCCTCTTAAACAAAATCCTGGTGGTCTGCTTCAGAAGAGTTGGAGCCATGAACACCCCATGGAGTGAAGAGATATAAACATGAATGTGGATGTGACTCTAGGTATAGCTACAACCGGGAACCATGGAATCAACTATATCATGGAATCAACTTCAACTCCTGGCCTCCTTGTGTGTCCAAGAAGAACTGTGCTCCCCAGGGTCTGGAAAGGCTGCTTGGTCTGAAGTAGATTTGCAGGCCCTTCTTTCTAGGTGCCGCTGGGTGGCCTCAACCTTCCAAGCATGCTATTAAAAGCCAATCCGTCACCTGTGTGCATCACTGAAGACACACAGACACAGGGAGCAATGCCCTGGCTGGGGCACTGGAACAGCGCTGGCATGCAGTGAGTGCTGCCCAGTTAGCGAACAGGTCTTCCCTTGGTACTTTCTCAGGTCTGTGTGAAGCTTTCTAAGCATCCAGAGTTCTCGGCCTGATTCTGCTGCCAACTTGCAGTGTGGCTTCGAGCTAGTCTCTTGCCCTCTCTGGGCTTGATAACAAAAGCAGGGCAGGCCAGCCACAAATATCGTGTGGCTAGCAGGGGAAAGCAGTTGAGGACACAATTGCAGATGGAGTTCATCCTTTGGACTCATCGCCCCTCCTCCCTAACACCCCCCCCCCCCCACTACACACACACACCTTTTCAACTGCACCAGATGGGTTTTAACTTTCCGGCACCAGAAAAGCAGACCTTGAGTTTTTTCCTTTATGGAATGTAGGCCATCCCTGCTTATGTGTCACATTCAGTCCTCGTTCTTCTCCCTACTCTTGTCCCTCCTCCAGTCATCAACAAGTGACTGCAGGGCGGTTTCCCAGCAGGGCTGTGCTCAAAGATTCATAATGCTGGGTTTTCCTTTAGTTCTCCACAGTCTTGGGCTTGGAACAATCCAGGCATTACCTTATCAAATGCTCATTTTAGGGGGGAAGGACGGGGGCACTGGAAACACCGTATGGGCTCAATCCTTTTCTGCACGTGTGTGAGGGGTTTCCAGGAGTTCGAATTTCAACTTAAGTGATTTATTTTTTGTTGTTTAATCGCGTGCCTGTCATCTGCTGGACATTTCTTCTACAGTGTTTTGTTGTTGTTAACCCCATTTCTAAGATCAGAGATAGAAGGGTCAGGCACAATAGGCAGTTAAATTGACTCAATCTGGGGTGTGAACCTGCTTCTGTCTGGTTCCTCATAGCCCTCAGTCATTTTAATGCAGGTGTTGTGAAGGGTGTGGGTTCAGCAGCCACACACTGCCTCATCTCGCCTCCTCGTTGATAGGCTGTGTACCCTTATGTGAGTTGTTTAATCTCCTACCAAGCTTGTGAGAGCACTACTTTTATTAGCTTCATTTTACCGAGACTGTGAGAGGTCAGGGGAGTGAAGGCTTACATATTGCCAGGCATATAATATGCTAATGATAATCAAGATATATAACTAAGCATTTCTCTGTTCTTGGTTCTGTCAGTACCTGGTGTGGCCACAAAGGAGAAACCTGGTTTCCTGCTATTTTGAGCATCTAGTGTGAATGGCAGGAGATAAGTCACAAGCTAATGAACCCTTGTGGTGTAGTGGTTAAGCACCCTGGGCCCGGCTATCAAAAGATATAGTGTCCAGGGTCTTAAAGACTGGAAGATAAACAAGGGGCCATCTAGCTAAGAAACAACAAAGCCCACATGGAAGAAGCCACCAGCCTATCTCGACATGATCGCTGAAGACAAAGCGGGTGCATAAGCAAATGCGGGCATGTTTTCCTGATGTGCACTCACCCTTTACATAAAACTCTCTCTTATACATACGCGTTTCTGTGGATTTGTTTCGCTAAGGCACCCAGACTAACATAAGCAGCATGGAACGCATTTAAGAAGCCTAGACAAGGGCAGGGCAGGATATTTGGAGGGACTGGATCCAGAATTAGAGAGGAAGGGGTCCTGGAGGTGAAACGGGCTGCTAGCTCCCTGTCCCAAGGGGGACAATGAGACTGCTGGCTCCCATGAAGATTTACAGTCTTGAAAACTCCATATAGGGTCACTGTGGTTGGAATCCACTGGACGGCAGTGGCCTTTTGGGATTGAAGGTGGAAGCCACCAAAGAGCCTGCGGGGAGTGTGTGAACTTCTGGAATACAGCGAACAACCTCTGCACATCTGCTTTTCGTGCTGCCCAAGTCATGCATTGACATTTGTCCAAAAGTGAACCATCACAGCTGCTCTCTCAGGAAGCTGGGGGCTGAGCCCGCTGGTTCCACTCTGTCAGCATTTCTGGTCCGGGTACCTGCCCTCTGCCCCAGCACAGGCAATGGGCTTTTGGAAGCAGTGCTCCCTGGGTAGTGGGTGTGATTTGGCTCCTCTGGCCTAACATGATGAATGCTGAGAGGGGGTGGATACTAGGGGGTTAAGCTCCCTGACCTTTCCCTAGCCCAGGGGAAAACTTACTATTTAAAGTAAGTTTTAGACAGAATCTTTAGAAAGATAAATTGTTTACTTAATGTACACAATTACTCCCCAACACATCTGTTTTGTGTCTGCTCAACTCAACCTCATAGGCTATGGATGACCTTGAGCAAGTTTTTAAAGTCACAATGGGTTTCTACCAGGATTGAGAGTTCAGCTCTCTCAACTCTCCAACTGGTTATTAGCACCATAGTCTCATTTCTATTTATGGATTTACTTTGTTTGAGGGAAAAAAGACTCCCAATTCAACTATATTTTATTAGGAACTCCTTTGCTATGTTTTACACAAGAAAAAGACACAAACCGCTGTTCTGGATGAAGGAGAGCATCCGCATGAGGCCACAATGGTGTCGGAAGGACCCACAGCCACAGTTACTTAAATAAAATGACACTCATTCTGTCCTGCTGACTCTGACTCATAGTGACTCTGTGTAGGGATCCTGAAGTTGCTACCTTTACAGGAAGCAATAACCTCATCTTTCTCCTGTGGAATGACTAGTGGCTTCGAACCAGCGATCTTGCTGTTAATAGTCCAACACTATCCAGCATCACCACCTGAGCTCCTGAAAGCTTAAATGAGACATGGAAAACAAACACCTTTGTCACAAAACTGTCCCTGAAGACGGATCAATTCATGGAGTTGCGGGAGGGCCTGTGAGAGCATGAGCGGGACCTTCATTGGGATGTGCACACGACCGTATATCGCTGAGTCTGGCCCGGGGAGTGGACGCAAGCTTTCCACTGCCGGTCAGCAGTAGGAAAGAACTCAATGGTGGCTGAATGTGTGGGCCCTCAAAATGGATTTAGGGTCTCCACATAGACTCTCACTGTGAGCCACAGCCTATTGCTCAAAATTTAAGCTTAAATATGACTTAAATGCCTAACATTCTGTTTCCTTAAACTAGAGTACTGCCAGGATCAACTAGAGGCCTGGATGACCTATCAGGTCTGAACAACGATCTCAAATCACTTCACATGATCCATTCCACCAGTCATGTCACCAGTCACACCTCCTCACTTACCCATTCCAGAGACTGTGCCTGTATAACCTATCGACTAACACATTCCCACATGTTGTGATTATGAAACCAACCATCATGCTGGAATAAGGACCAATCACGATGTAAGGGGCAGGGTCAATGGGAAAGCAAGATAGGGGCTGAGGGGAGCCAAGAGGGTCCCGTCACTCAATCCCTAAACCTGATCTAATGTCACTAGACTGGGGTCTTCCTCACATCTCAAGGGCACCCGATTCATGATTGAAGTGAATTGTGCTTATTCAATCTTTGTTCTGCTTACCGTCCTGCTATGCTGCCTCCTCTTCTTGCTTTATGTGTGTGGCTCCCTCTGTTGTGGTGACAAATGGCTTGAGAGGGATTTGACATAGGGAGAAAGCCCACCCACATCAACTGTCACCAGAAGCAGACACTAAGTTCATTTCTCTCACCTCACAGAACTATGCACATCAGACACTGGTAGAGCTGCTCGGAAGGGGAACCCTTAGTGCAGTGGTTCTCACCCTGTGGGTTGCGACCCCTTTGGGAGTCATATGACCCTTTCACAGGGCTCGTCCAATTCATAACTGTAGCAAAATTACAGTGATGAAGTAGCAAGAAAATCATTTAATGGTCGGGGGGGGGTCACCACAACAAAAGGACCTGTATTAGGAAGGTTGAGAACCACTGCCTGAGTGTGCTTAGGACTTTGCTGCCCTCAGGGTCACCAGACATTCCTGAAGGCAGAGTCACTGCAGGAAGCCCTTCTGGGAAATGCCCTGAAGCCAGGTCTCAACCAACTCCATCCACCCTCACCCTCCTAGATCCTAATCATAGGCTGCATGGAAATGCTCCCTGCCACTTCAAAGACTGTAAGTCCATGGGAGCAGAAAGCCTTCTCTTTCTCCCTTGGAGTGGTGGCTGGTGAGTTCAAACTGCTCACCTTCTGGGTAACATAACCCACAGACCAGCTCCCCCTGAGCTCAGTTAGGTTTGCCACACAGCACACATTGTTGGGAACCTTCTGAAGTAGCTGTGCCATGTGCAGGTTGGGGGATTTCGCACAAGATGCAGAATTCCACCCTCTCTTGGAAAAAATAATTTTTGCAATAGCCTTGTATTCTCTTCTGGATCTGAGTAGCAGCTACTCTCATGCAGTCCTAGCACATACATGCTAGGTCTTACGCCGAGTCTGCTCCATGCTTTCCTGTGTCCTATGTGGCGCTGTAGGCACCCAAGGCATGGACTCTGCAGCCTGGGTTCAAATCTCTCCTTTCCACTTCCTCACTGTGTGGTCATAGGCTCATGACTTTATCATCCTGTGCCACTGATTTTTCATCTGTAAAATGAGGCAAGAATAGAGTCCACACATAGGCTTCTTAAGTGAAATAATTGAATTATTATATACAAAAAGCTTAGAACATTGCTCGGCATCTTGCAAATACTGTTAGGTAGCTTAGCATAGGGAGTGGGTCATCCATTACATATGCTCAGGTTCAAACTTCCGGCCAGGAAGGGGTGGTACACCTAGGTGGGTGTTACACCTGGATTGGCCCATCTGAGCCAGGTGAATTCAATCCAGCCAATGGGGTTGACCAGGACCATCAACCATGCCTCCCTGTGGAGGAATTGAAATGGCAGGATCTTGACCTCTCCGATGTCTCCCTTCACCCACTTTTCTGTTGTCCGTCCCCCAGGGAGGAGGTCACATGTAGATACTTGTAATCGGTTTCCTCTTTCCAATCCACCCTCCCTCTACCCTCCCAATATCACCACTCACAAATTATCAAGGTTTCTTGAGGGATGGGGGAGGAAGGGGTAAAAATGAGGACTTGATTGATGCCAGGGGCTTAAGTGGAGGCAAATGTTTTGAGAATAATGAGGGCAGTGAGTGTACAATGTGCTTTACACAATTGATGTATGTATGGATTGTGATAAGAATTGTATGAGCCCCTAATAAAACGATTTAAGAAAAGAAAGAAAAGGCAGGATCCTGGAGCCCACGTAGTGACTTTCTCTCCAGCAGCTTCTAGGCAAGCTGTGCAGGGGTGAGGGGCCCTGAGGTGCCTGTGTAAACCTGAAACTTCTTCTCTCAAAAAACTCACTTGGATCACAATCCAGGCTGCGGAGTGAATTCTTTCTCACGCGAAGCCAAGGACTGAGGTATATTTCTCCCACGAGTGATCTAACAATAGTATCTCTTATTATATCATTAGGAGCCCTGGTGGTGTAGTGGACTATGCATTAACCTGCTAATCGCAAGGTCAGGGGTTTGAACTGACTAACCCCTCCGTGGGAGAAATATGAGGTTGTCTATTTCTGTAAGGCAATGGTTCTCAACCTTCTGAATGCCGCCACCCTTTAATACAGTTCATGTTGTGGTCACCTGCAACCATAAAATTATTTTCATTGCTACTTTATAACTGTAATTTTGCTATCGTTATGAATTGGATGACCCCTGTTAAAGGGTTATTTGATCCCCAAAGGGGTCGCGACCCACAGGTTGCGACCCCTGCTGTAAGGATTTAAAGTCTCAAAACCCCAAAGGGGCAGATCTTTGTCCTATTGGGAGTCAATAAAATGGTAGTTAGGTTTTTTTCTGCATCAGTATCAGATTCTGGTGGCAATCTCAGTCATCCTGCATTGTGGTCTGGTTTGAACTCCGGAAATGACTGCCCTGGTTTGAGGTGAGGGCCACGGTGCTTCAGTGGTAGACCTCTCATCGTCTTTCACCGGGAAGACCCGGGTTTGATTTGCAGCCAATGTGCCCCAGACTGTCAGTGAAGGTTTGTGTGTTGCTACGACACTGAGGCTTCAGTGGTGTTTCCAGACTGAAACAGAATAATGAAGAAAGACCTGATCATCCCCATCCACACATTGACCTATGGCCCACCACTGTTGGCTTCCTCTCCCAGTCCTGGTGGTAGCACAGATTGGCACAGTTTGCTCCACTGCCCATGAGGTGCCCATGAGAGGCTGAGTCGACAACCACAGTCAAGATCAACAGCTTAAACTCCATTCTGGGTCTATGGAAACAAGAACAACCTTCTGAAATGAGGTCACATTGCTATTTAGGACTGGGAGGATGCCTTTGTGATATGGATTGCACTCTGGATCCCGAGGGGGACTTTTAAACACAGCCACATAGCAGCTCCGGAAATTGTCATAGTGAGAAGGCAGGTTAAAAAAAAAAAAAAAAAAAAAAAAAGCTTTTACTGGCTTGCTCAAAGGAGGCTGCGGGTAGATTGTGGGGTGGAAAACTCCTCTGGAAATGAAAAGTTTTTTCCTTACATATGCATCATTTCTTCTGGTCCTGAAAGAAACACAAAGCAGACGAGAGAAGGAAACGGAGACTAGCAGTCATCTTGTTGGTATTCCCACAGCACCCCCTCCTTAAGCACTTGCTGCCATCTCATCCAACTCCACTCAGTGTATTTCCACCCGGCAATGATGCAGAAATGTCTGCGTACTCCAGTTTGATTGTAGTCGGGCAACGTTTATGGCTTTGACATTCAACTGAGCATGGCAGGACGTCTAGAAACAATTATAACCAGCACCTGCTCTGTCTGTGCTGTGGGCAGGCAGTGACGGATTCCCAGCCTCTGGAACACTAGTGTTCCCTCCCAGCTCAGGATAATGACGGTGACACTCGGCCCCCTTGTTGTCTGGGGAGCTCAAGGAGCTCTCCTCTGAAACCTCAACTTATGGGCATTTCTTTAAGTGAAGACATCAAATTAGTGACTGGAAAGGAAGGCGTAGGAGATGATTATTGGCCACAAGACAAGCCTCAACCGCCTCCAGAGAGCATGTCTCCTAAGTACCAAGTCGGCGGCGACAGCTAGGGGGCCCTGGGTCACCGGGTGGTGTTGAGCGGGGACTCTGGGGCCCCAGCGTGGGACGCTGGCGGGTGCAAGTTCAAGAGGGTCAGGGGCTGATGCCTCCCCATGCCCCTGCCCTCCCCCAGCAAGGGCGCTCTGGGGTGCTGGGTCCTTGAGGCCCCGGCTGGCGGGGCCGCCCACGGTCAAGGCTTCGGGCACAAGCGCGGGTGCGCTGAGGCCTGCGCCTTCCGGGGGTCTGGGCTCAAGCAGGTGGTCGCGGCGGCTCCGCGGGCGGGCGGGCGCCCAGCAGGATGACCAACGACCCCCGGCGCGTCGCCGGCACCCAGCGCCCGGGCGTAGAGGCGGGCGGGGGGGCTGCGCTCCGCTGCCGCCAGGGCCCCCTCCTTCCGCGCCCCCCCCCCCCGCGCCAGGTGAGCCCGGCCTGGGCCTCGGCGGGCGGCGGGGCTGCCCTCTCGCCGCCCTCCAGCGCCCCTCTCGCCGCCCTTTAGGGGCCGGGCCGCGCCGAGCCGGGCGGCCGCCGGCCGGGGCTGGGGGTTGGGAGGGGCGGGGGTCACGGGCGGGTCGCTCGTTCGGCTGCTGGCGGGGGGCGTGGCCGGGCGGCCGCGCGCGAGGCCGGGCCAGCGGCCGCCACGCCCTCGGGCTCAGACTCCGACTCCGGCTCGGCTTGCCCTGGCGGCGGTGGCGCCGTGAGGAGGAGTCCGCGCTCCTCTGTGGCGGCGGCGGCGGCCGGCTCCAGGCCGGGTTTTGGCGCCGCCCGCCTGCTGCCTCCTGGCGGCTCCAGAACTCCAGCCCCCTCTCTATCAGCCTCTCACTCCGTCTCAATACGTCTCAAGATGGCGGCCAATGTGGGATCGATGTTTCAATATTGGAAGCGCTTTGATTTACAGCAGCTGCAGGTCAGGCTTCTCTCTCGGCCTCTCGCTCGGGGGTGGGGGCTGCGGGCGGTCGCGGCGTCCCCGGGGGGCGCCGGGCTGCCTTGCCGCCGGGGAGCCGCGGCGGAGGGGAGGAGGGGGGTGCCGGGGAAAGCGGGGCCGACTCGGGGACAAGTCCCTCTCACTCCCCGGCCCCCATTGATAACTCGCTTGATCGGAAATTGATCCTCTTTGTTCAATTCATCGATCAGCCCAAGATGGCGCCGGGAGCCGCCGACGCCACCGCTGCCCCTGGTGTCTGCCCCCTCCCCTGGCGCCCCCCCCCCCCATGGCCCCGAGCCGCCGCCGCCGCCGCGGGACCGGGGAGGGGGCGGCACCGGGCGCCCGCGGGGTGCGCAAACAAAACGAACTTGAGGAAAGTTGTGTTTTTCTTTGCTGTCTCATACCCTGTATTCTTTTATCTCCTCTCTGAGATCCTTCTGTAAGGGGATGTCCAGTGCACTGCAAATAGGTTTTGGGTCTATACCCGGCCGTCCCCTCTCATTCTCCATGATAAGATTTTTTTGTTCTCATGATGCCTGTTGCCTTATCCCTTTGAAACTTTGTGATCACACAGGTTGGTATGCTTCCTCCATGTGGGCTCTGTTGCTTCTTAGCTAGATGGTTGCTTCTTTACCTTCAAGCCTTTAAGACCCCACACGCTATATCTTTTGGTAGCTGGACACCATCGGCTTTCTTCATCACATTTGCTTATGCAGCCGCTTTGTGGTCAGTGATCGTGTAGGGAAGGTGAGCATCGTTTAATGCCAATTTAATAGAACAATGTTCTTGCAATGAACGAGTCCTTGAGCGGAGGCCCTATGTCCATCTGCTACCTTAATACTAAATCTATAAACATATGGACATAGATCTATTTCCCCATGCCCCTTTGTAAATATATGTACATGCCTTTATTTAGACATCTATAACTGGCCCTTGCTTCCCAGCTCACTCTTCTATACCCTTTGATTTTCCTCTTGTGCCCACTGTCATGCTCAGTCTTCCTTTGGGTTTCAGTAATTCCTCTTGGTTACATTACCCTTGATCACGCCCTACCAGGCCTCCTGCATCCCCCTCACCACCGATTTCCATCACTTTTTGTTCCCTTGTCTCTGGAGTTCTTAACACCACTACCTTTCTTCCCACCTCCCTCTCTCGCATGTCCTCCAGGATGTGCAGTTCCGTTTTTTTTTCTCCTCCAGATTGTTCGTTCAGCCTATCTTATTTAGACAGACCTGTAGAGGCAATAACATGCACAAAAACAAGAAAGAACAAAACCAAGCAGCAAAATAAACAAAACAACAAAAATCCAATTACAATAAAAGAAAACAAAGGTCAACAAGATAGAAAAGCTCATAGATAGTTTAAGGACTATGTGTTGGCCTTTAGAAGTGTTTTCTAGTCCAGTCTTTTGGGGCACCAAACCCTGACCCTAAAGTCCACCTTTAGCATTTCCTTGGGATCTTGCTGCTCCTTTTACTTGCTCTTCTGCTGTACCCCCTTAGTGTTATGCCTCGGTGTAGCGAGATCAGTTTGGGGGTAATTCCCACACTGTGTCTCCAGTGTTGTCCCCTCTAGGGCTATGGGTCTTTGAGGGACGTTGTGTCTCGTTGGGGCTGGCCATGTGGTCTTCTATGTGAACTGACTTCTCTGAGTGGGAACATCATCCTCAAGGTCTGGTGGGACAGGATGTGCTCCACTCTCCCCTTCTCCCCTTCATCTCTGTGTGCTCTGATCAGATAATGTCTCTGTCCAGGAGATGCAAATTCAATGCTATCCTCTGAAATAAAATCTTTGGGAGGGGTTGTGGGGAATATCTGCTCAGATCTTTGGTGTGTCCAGGAGAGAGGGACTGCTCGGCTGGGCACAGCCATGAGGGGCTCAGAACTCTGGCTCCAGAAAATGGTTGTAAGTTTGGCTTTGTTTTTAACCAGTTGTGTGCCTCTGGGTCAACACCTGTGTTTTTTTGAGTTAGTTTTCTGATCCGAAAAGTAAAGGTACTCCATTGTCCAGACTCCCATGTCACCAAGTGATCGATAGGGGCTAACCAGAGCCTGATTCAAATAGTGTGGATCTGTTAGGTGCCTTCTAGACCTGGGGTGGCGATTCTGAGCCCAGGACAACAATAATGTCCGAGAGGTGATATAGGTGGCTCCAAATTGAAACAGGAAGACCACTGTGGAGATTTTGTCCTTCCACTGATGGCCACAGGCCACCGCCTCACGTCCTGCAAAAACAGTTTCCATGGCTCAACAGCCAAGCCAGGGGCCAGTGCCATAAAAATCATATGGCTAACTGGGACAAAGGGCAGACAGATATTTTTTATCATGATGTCTTGAGAAACCCACCTAACCTCCATGCAAATCTTCTGGTGTGAGTTATTTTTGGAAGCAATCATATGCTGACAGTAATTCAAATCTTTCCTTTTGACAATTTGCCTGTACTCTTTTCTGAACCTGAGAAGGTAATCCCTGTGTCCAATAAGAAATTGACTGGCTGGCCTCCTACTTGGACAGTTAGCCTGGGATCCTGGGGACCAAGTGAAACAGAGCACTGACACCTTCATTCAGCTTCTTCAAGCATTATTGTCTCTTGCTTGGGATTTTCTAGGTGTGGATGAGGCCCGTCCTCTCTATTGGAGGGTTGTCTGCTTCTCCTGGGGTATTCAAGGCACTGATTTTTCCAATGTCCTTCTTTCCTGCAGTAGGCACATTGATCCTGCCCCATGGCTTGGCGGTGCCCACAGGTCAGTCTCTCCGTAAGTGGGCCATGCTCTCCTTTTCCTGAGTCTCTGGGGTCTCTCATGGCAATTACTAGTATTTTAACTAGTTTCTTTGTCTCTGTCGTGGTAGGATCATCTCTGTTGTTACACACCCGCTGAGCCACTTGTACCAAATCACTAAGATTTTTCCCGTCAAACCCTTCCCACTTCTTTTTCATGTCTGAGGCAGACTGAGTAATAAAGGCAATACTTATTGCCCTCCTGTTCTCGGGGCCTCCAGGCCGTTAGGGATATAAAGCCCGTAGGCTTCCATCAGTCACTCTAAAAAGGCACGCAGACATTCTCTTGTAAGAGCCTGAAAATTCTCACTGACCTTAGATAAATTCATAGGTTTTCTAGCTGTTCCACTGAGGGCCTGCAAGAGAAACTGGTGATACCTGGTTAGGCCTTCTGTGCCTTGCAAGGAGTTTGGATCTCACATTTTTCGTGCAGTGGCAAAAAGAGTTTCCATCACATGGGGAGTGCCTGCTGTCTGACCATCATGTCCATTGACTGCTTACTGGGCCTCTCTCTGGCAGGGCTACTGTACCTGTGTTGTGAACAGCACCTGGAGAAGTTGCTGGCAATTTCTGGAGGTGGGCTAATGCATATGGAAAACCGTTTCTATCAAGGAATCAGACCTGCTTTGTCAGAAAAAGGGATTTTGTTGATTCCAATTATACAAATCACTGGAATACAAGGGGATATATACCCAAAAAGGGACTCAGGGGTCTTCCCCAGGTGTTGGGGCTGCTTGCCTTGAGTGTAGAATGGCTGCTGCCGAATCATCCTTCTTGAGGGGTGGGGCGGTCGAGATCCCATACCAGCCCTAGTGTATGTTGGGGTGTGGACTCAGAAAGGAGTTATGAGTATTTCTCTCTCTCCAGCCCCATGCACCTGATAGGGTGGCAGTGATAATGAAGGGTCGTAAGCTAGTTCTCCCACTCCCAGAGTCCTCCTGCAAAAAGGAATAAAGCCGAGACGGAGGGGGATGGGGAGGGGTTGGGGAAGGGCAGCCTCCACCTTAGTGGTTTTAGGACCTTGTGTCTATTTTTTTTCTGGTCCTGCCATGTTTCCTGAAATCTTGAAACAAGAACCCTTTCTGTTGCAGGAGGAAGTAAGTCTTTTGTTTATGCTGGCTTATTAGTGGCAATGTCATTCCACGCATCAATTTTAGGGATCAGATAGGGATGTCCTGGTTCCCCATAAACATAACTATGAACTCTGAGAAATAGGGGAAGGGAAAACGAGTCTTGCATGGGCAAATCAGGAACTCCTTCTGTCCAATCACCTTTAAACAAATTGCGGAGTCTCCAGGCTTTAGGGCTGAAACTACATTCTCTTTGTGAGCGCCTAGAGCAGGGGTCCTCAAACAATAGCCTGTGAGCCACATGCGGATAGCCGAGGACCTTGATCCTGTCCGCCGAGTGTTTGTGCCCCGTTTGTTTGTGTGTTTTTTTTAAACTTCAAAATAAGGTATGTGCAGGAAGCATAGGAATTTGTTCATAGTTTTATTGAAACGATAGTTCGGCCCTCCAACTGATCAGAGGGACAGTGAACTGGTCCCTGTTTAAAGAGTTTAAGGACCCCTGGCCTAGAGAAATCAGAAATCCGTAGTTCTGGGGAGAGCACTCCTGTTAAGGAGGTTTCCTTTCTAAGCAAGCCCAGACAGTGGCAATTGGATCTCGGTGCACCTCGAAATGTTGTAGCCACTCTCCATTCCCAGAAAGAAAACTACTCCGACCGCTGGCAAGTTCAACAGAAAAAGTTTTTTTTCCTGAGCAGCCCCAGTCTAATTGTCCAAAGGTTTTTATACTTTTGCAATGTGCAGGTGTGCAAGCAGGCAGAGTAGAGAAGCAGGGTGTTGCAGTTAGTCATTCTTAGTTGAACAAAGACTGCTCTGGTCGCTCTCGCGAATCTTCTGAGCATCCATATCCTTTGGGACATTCCCTTGGGCACATCTGCACAGCCTACCTCCCCTATATCAGCTAGTTCATTTACAGTTCATAGCTACTTTATTTACTTTACATGGTGCCTTCTGTCAGCTCATAATGGCTTCACTCTTGTCAAGGCTGTTTAAGCTTTTCCCAGAGATCCTATATAGCCGCCATTGTGGCCATGGGGAAACGGGGCCTGTGACCCTGGCCAAGATGGTGCCCACCAGCCCAAACATGTGGAAGGGCACTGCCTAGGGAGCTGGTTGAATAGACCTGGGAGTTAGCCCTGCCTTGTCCTGGGAGCCAAATATTTCCCTTTTCCCCTCCATTCCCTTTCTCCTGGCTTTTCAAACAAGCTGCTTTAGCCCTATAATGCCCAGCACAACATTTTTATAACATTTAATTGAAACTTATCTAGTACCAAACTTATAAATTATCAATGTGACAATTTGGTTACATTTCAAAAACATTGCACGTTTTATATATTTGAATGCCATATATACATATTGATAACTATGAAAGTAAAGAATAAAAATGTTTAAAATTATTTCCTGAATTTAAAACTTGAGGCGTTATAGTGTTAGTGTTCTACCAGTGTAGGTTTGTTCCTTGTTACAGGCTGGTTTTCCGTGGCCCAGGCTTAGACCAATGGCATATGGAACCCTTCCTGTGTAACTGTTACCTTTAGGCTTTCAGTGTTGCTGCTTAAGGCACTTTTGGGGAAAGCTCTTACTACACAGTTCCACTGCCACGATGTTCCAGACAGAAATTCCAATTCCCTTAAGGTTCCCTGAGCTTCCAGATGCCCCTTCCCTTCAGAGATTTGAGAGTCTGCTCCCGCCAGCAGGCATCTTGGAGGGCCGTGGGGCCATTCCAAGCAGTGGTTCTCCTAGCTTGTCTAGAATAATGGTTGGACTTAAAGTCGACCTCAGTGAGTTGTCTTTGATCCCTTACTTCTTGCTGGGGCATCTTCCTGAGGCAACAGATTCAGGGCAATAAAGGGCTCGCTCTCAAGTGGGGTTTATTGACCTTGAGGCAGCAAGCTCTACATAGCCTTCTTTTGTGCTTTCTAGATGGGACTTAGCAGCTTCATACTCAGGAATTGCCCCCTTGCATGAATCCTGTCCAATTGGGATAGAGTTGACACAGAGGCTAGACAAACAAAAGCTGATACACTATGCAACTTTATTTGAGAAAGGAGAATGGTGGCCAGAGAATGGTACACTTTCCCTTCTAACCCTGATTCACCTGGAACAGTTTTGTAAAGTGATTGGAAAGTGGGCCGAAATGCCAGAAGTTACAGCATTTCTCCTTTTGAGGAGCAGTAGAGACCTTCATCCCCAGTGCACCCAGGAACCCCTAAGGCAGGCATCCTCAAACTGTGGCCCGTGGGGCACATGTGGCCTGACGACATTTATCCCACCCTCAGGGTGTTTTTGCTGCCTCTGCATGTCCTACTTAGTAGCCGATTCGTGCAATGTGCATAGGAATTTGTTCATAGTTTGGTTTTTTTTAACTATAGTCTGGTGCTCCAACGGTCTGAGGGACAGTGAACTGGCCCCCTGTGTAAACAGTTTGAGGACCCCTGCCCTAAGGGATCCTGGACTTAGGGGTTACTAATCTCCCAGCCCTGAAACATCCCTGAACATTCTACCCGTTGTAGGAGGCACCATGGGAATTTGGTCTCTGGGTAATTTACAAGTCTTTTATTCAATTTGAAGCCAAGAAAATTAAAAATGACTCAGACACTTACTTTCTTTTGATCCCTGTTGACTCCCGCTGTAGTATTCCAATATTACAATTTAACGCTATAACGCATGACCTTTTCATTCCATTCAATTAAATGTGTGTGTATAGATAGATAGATAGATAACTATGAAAGTAATTAATGAAAACAAAATTTGTTTGACCAAAGTTAATAATTGAGGGATAATAGGATTAAATAGAAGCATGGTTCTTAGCAGTGGGTCCAAACATTAGGATCATAAATGAAACAGTGATCTCAGTGCACCCAGTAGTTCCCAAACCCTGTACCCTCATAGGGGAAATTGTGGATGCTTTTACTCCCGTGCCTATACTTAGAACGAACAAACACACATGCCTGATAATCCTAAGATTTTTTTTGTTTCCTGTGACACTCACCTAATTTCAAGGGCACTGCCACCTCACAAGTCTAGCCTTGTCTCAGTTAAACTGTTCACCCTTTTGTCCGTTTGTTTGTTTTTCCAGAAGTTCTCAAGTTACCAAGCCCTCTGAACCAAGTGTGCCACCTCTAGGACCACCATCTCCTGGACCACCTCAACCTTATCCATCCTAGACCTGAATGGACAACCCCTCCCAGCAGAGTAGAAAGGGTATGGACCCAAAGCCCCACTTCACCCTTTTGCCAGCAGGAAGGACCTAAAGATGTCGTCGCCTTGTACCCCAAAGATTTGGGTCCATATCTCTTCAGGGTGTAAATTTTAGGTAGCTAGCATAGGGACTAGGTTGTCCATGATACATGCTCAGAGGGCCAAGCTAGCCACCCAGGAAAGAGTGGCACACCGAGCGTGCTCAGAGGTCCAGGTTTCCAGTCAGGAAGGCCAGGTACACCTGGGTGGGTGCTGCACCCACATTGACCCACCTAGGCCAAATAAATTCAATTCAGCCACTGGGGTCCACCAGGGTTGCCTACCATGCCTCCCTATCTCTCCTAAAACACAATTGGATCACAAACCTGGCTTTGGCGTGAATTCTTTCTCATGCAGAGCCAAGGACCAAGGTATATCTGTCCACAGAGAGAAAAACCTAGGAAAGCTCTTTGGAGGCAGCAGCACTGCACATGAGTGGCTATTGGATACTGTTTAGATGCATGGCTTTCTATTTGGAACTTTTTTTTGTCTCACCTGAATGGAAAGGAAGAGGTAATACTTCTGGATCACACAGTATCCATGTCCACAAATGAGCTGCTCATTCCACAGTCCTGGCAGTGCCTTTTGAAAACCCTCTGCTTTAGAATGTCACTCCTTGAAGATGGCAGTGGGAGTGGCTGGGGCCAAGTATGCTGCCTCTTACTCCCAGTTGCAGGTTTCTGGATGCTGATTGTATCTCTTACAGCATCAATTAGTGGGCTTGTTGTCTGCCTCAGGCTTTGTTCACAGAGATCCTCCAGCTAGGTGGTGGTGTGTGCGCATAAGCAGAGGCTTCCTGCCAATCCCCCATGAGTAGTAGAGCTCCCATGGTGTGGACTCCATGAAAGCCGTGCTCCAGCCAGCAGGATTACAAAGGAGGGTGGGCCCGACAGGACAGGAGGGCCATTGCCCCTATGGAATGACCTCAGAACCCCGCCTCCCTCCCTGTCCAGCTCCTGGGACTATGGGCCCTAAGCTTCATGCCTGACTCAGGAATAGACACAGGGTGAGGCAACTCCAGGAGGTGATTTTGCTGATCTAATCCAGCCTGAGATCATCCTTGCATGTGCCCTCTGTCCAGACCTTTTTTAAAATTGTTCATGCAACACTAACCACAATGCATATATACATCGGTTGTGTAAAGCACATTTGTACATTCATTGCCCTCATTATTCTCAAAATATCCACTCTCCACCCCACCCAAGCCCCTGGCCTCAGCTCCTCATTTTTCCCCCTCCATTCGAGCTACCCTTGATAATTTACTAAT
This sequence comes from Tenrec ecaudatus, assembly GCF_050624435.1. NCBI lineage: Eukaryota > Metazoa > Chordata > Mammalia > Afrosoricida > Tenrecidae > Tenrec > Tenrec ecaudatus. The sequence continues at coordinate 132,181,663 of NC_134533.1, read as the reverse complement.
TATTTTCTCATATCTTGCACTGTCTGATGTTCCTTCACCCACTTTTCTGTTGAGGTTAAATGTAGATCCCTGTATACGGTTTCCGTTTTCCAACCTACCCTCCCTCCACCCTTCCCGAGTCTGCACTCATAACACTGGTCCTCAAGGGCTCATCCACCCTGGATTCCCCATGTTTCTTGTTCCTATCTGTCCAAGTGTACATTCTCTAGTCTAGCCTGATTTGTAAATTAGAATTGGGATCATGATAGTGGGAGATAGGAAACATGTAGGAACTAGGGGAAAGCTGTGTTTCATCGTTATTATCTGGTACCTGTCTTGGTTTATCTCCTCCCTGACACCCTTCTGTTAGGGATGTCCAGAGGCCTGTAAATGGGCTTTGTGTCTGTACCCAGCACTCCCCGCTCATTCGCAATGATAAGATTTTTTTTTGTTCTGATGATGCCTGCTACCAAATCTTTTCAAAACCTCATGATCACACAAGTTGGTATGCTTCTTCCATGTGGGCTTTGTTTCTTCTGAGCTAGATGGGCGCTTGTTTTCCTTTAAGCCTTTAAGACCTCACATGCTATATATTTGATAGCTGGGCACCATTAGCTTTCTTCACCACATTTGCTTATGTACCTGCTTTGTGTTCAGTGATCGTGTAGGGAAGGTGAGCATCATAGAATGCCAATTTAATAGAACAGTATTTTTGCAACGAGGGAGTCCTTGAGCAGTGGCCCAATGTCCATCTGCTACCTTAATACAAAACCTATAAATATAGGGACATAGATCTATTTCCCCATGCTCATATATTTAAATATGTACATGCCTTTTTTTAAACCTCTATAATTGACCCTTGCTTCCTAGCTTGCTTTTCTATTCCCTTTGATTTGCCTCTTGGGCCCACTGCCATGCTCACTTTTCATTTGTGCTTCAGTAATTCAGTAATTCCTCTTGGTTCAATTGGTTCCATTTCCCTTGAACACTCCCTACCAGGCCTCCTACATCCCCCTCACCACCGATTTGCATCACCTGTTCTTCCCTTTTCTCTGAGTTTCTTAACACCACTACCTTTCCCCACACCTCCCTCTCTCCCATGTCTCCCCAGAAGTGTTGGTGCTGTTTTCTCTCCTCCAGATTGTTCGTCCAGCCTATCTTATTTAGTCAGACCTGTAGATGTAATAACATACACAAAACAAGACAGAGCAAAACCAAGCACTAAAAGCAACAAAACAACCAAAATCCAATGACAATGAATGAAAACAACTCAACAAGAAAGAAGTGGCTCATCGTTAGTTCAAGGTCGGTTTGTTGGCCTTTAAGAGTGTTTTCCAGTCCAGTCTGTTGGTGTACCAAGTACTGGCCTCAAAGTCATCCTTTGGCATTCCCTGGGGACTTTGATGCTTCGTTTTCTTGCTCTTCTGCTGTACCCCCTTAGTGTTATGCCTCGGTGTGGCAGGATTAGTTCGGGCGCATTTCCCACACTGTGTCTTCAGTGTTGTCCCCTCTAAGGCTATGGGTCTTTGAGGGGTGTCTTGTCTCATCGTGGGGCTGGCCATGTGGTCTTCTATGTGGACTGGATTCTCTGAGTGGGAACATCATCCTCAAGTCCTGGTGTGCCAGGATGTGCTCCACATTTCCCTCCTCCCCCTTCATCTGCTCCATGTGCTCCGATCAGATATGTCCCTCTCTCAGAGCTGCAGATTCACTGCCACCTTCTGAAATAAAATATTTGGCATGGGAAGGTGAGTTGGGTGGGAGGATCTGCTCAGATCATTTGATGGTTCAGGATAGATTGACTGTTCGGCTGGGGACAGGTATGTGGGGCTTAGGGCTCTGGCTCCCAACACTGGTTGTGAATATGTCTTTGTTGTTAACCAGTTGTGTGCCTGTGGGTCAACACCTGTGTCTTTTTGAGTGAGTTTTCTCATCTGCAGAGTAAAGGTAATCCATTATCCAGACTCCCATGTCACCAATTGATTGAGAGGCACTAACCAGAGCCTGATTGAAATAGTGTGTACCTGTCAGGCGTGTTCTAAAAACACCTTAAAAGTCGTAAAAACACTATAAATGCCTTAAAAACCCTAAAACGTCTAAAATATTTCTAAAATGCTAAGACCACCCCTAAAGACCCTCTAAAACATCTTAAGACCATTAAATACATGGTAAAAGGCTTTCTAAAACAACCTAATGCGCCATAAGTCTTAAAAAAAAACTCCTTACGTCCCGAAAACATAATAAATGCCCTAATATTATGCAAATGCCTTAAAACGCAAAATAAAGAACACGTGAAGCCCTAAAAACACGCTAAAAGTCTTTTAAAACCCCAAGAACATCCCTACAAAGCAACCCGAAGCACTATAAAACCCTGTAAAAGTCCAACAGCCTAATAGACATGAATTCACCATGAAAGCAAAAAATAATCCAACAAAACCCTAAAGCCCTGAAAACCAAAACCTAATCCCCCCAAACACTCTAATGCCTTAAGAAGCACCCTAAAATTTTAACAAAACACTAAAAGCCATAAAAACACATATAAGCCTAATAAACACCCTTAAACACTAAAATCACCCTAAAAGCCTTAAAATGTCTGAAAAGCCATAATATTCCCTAAAATTCAAATAACACTCTGAAGCCACAAATAACACACTAAATGCCTCCCAAAACATGTGGAACTTCCAAATCATATCCCTAGAAGATTCCCAAACCATGAACTTCCAAAACCACATAAATGCCCTGAAGACAACATGAAAGCCCCAACAAAACATAAAATGCTGGGGAAAAACACATAAAATATTTTAAAATACCCTAAAATCTCTAAGAAACCCTGTAAGATCACTAAAAACACCCCTACCTGCTAAAAAATACCCATACACTCCAAAAAATCACCCCTAAATCCCTTAAAAACTCCCTTAAACCTTATAAAACACCCTTAAAGCCCAAACCACCCTAATGCGCAAAAAAATTAAATGACCCCAAATGACCTTAAAGCCCTAAAAATCACATGCCACAAAAAAATCCTAAATGACCCCAAAATTCCAACTCAAAGCCAGCCTACAAGTCTTTTATGAGAACAGTTTTATCTTTCTACCAAGGAGAAGTTTGTAGGTTCAACCCCTGACCTATGCCCTTACCATATGAAGTTAGTAATCAGTGGTTTTGCAATTCTTTGAAGAAAGATGAGGGTAATTTTATCAGGAGTGAATTAAACTTGTCTAGTGCCTTGAGTAGAACTGATAACTGTACTACATTGAGTCGTCTGGTCAAGGAGCATAGGATATTATCCCATTTGCTGAGGTCACACTTGATTTCTTGTAATTTCTGTAGTTTTCCTCATATAAATCTGTTGTTTTTTTATTCAAGTATAGATATAGATATTTTCATTTACGCTTGGCTATTGTAAATGGTACTACCTGAAAATGTGTATTTCATTAATTATTATTTCTTGATCTATTTCTTCATCCTTCGAAATATTATCAGTTTGTTGTGGTAGATAAACATTAGGACTTTGCATAACTTAGAAATATTACATTTCACAGAAAAATCATATTAATTATGTCGACAGAGCTATAAAAGGAATGTTGCCCTGAATATCTTCAGATATGACAGCTGTTTCATTGAGAAATTAAGCCAGACAGACACAATGTGATGTACATTTTGTTATTTTCATGTGGGTTCCTTCACTCTTCCAAAAAAATTAGGTTCATGAGCCCCTTGGGGAATGAGTTTGAGTTCAGATCAGATGTCTATTTATATATTTGAGTCCTGAAGCCCATTTGATGGACTGTTCTGTTGCTTCCAAAGTAGTCAGTCACTTCCCCACCAATTAGAGAATTTGTCCGAAGCAAAAGTAAAAGTGTGGCGTACGACATTTGACTGCACACCATCTAGAATCACACTCTCATTTGGTGTTGGCAGTTTTACTTGTATTTCAATTGTAAACTACACTTCAGAATCCAGGCTAGTGAAAACGTTTCAGTGGAAAAAATTTGCACACAACTACGTGCAGTTTGTGATTCTGTTGTTCCCAAGCAAGGCTATGAGGACAAAGATGCACAAGCATGGGGGGCACTGCAGACAATGTGTGAAAGTTTCCAGGAGCTCAGGGGTGGACAGCGGCTGCTAATTCTCCCGTGCTGGCAGTGAGCTATGTGGGAGGGCTTTGTGTGAGGTCCCTGTGGGGTCTCTGAGAAGTCTCCATAAAGGATGCTGAGAACTTCATATGAAGTCTCTGTGCGAGGCCTCTGAGTCTCTCTGGAAGTCTCCAAGGAAGTATGTGTGTGAGGTTTCTCTCTCGGGTATGTGTGAGTGTCCTTGTGAGATGTCTGCTGAATTGTGGGGGTTGGGGGGCAGTTGTTTCGCTGAGGTCTCTGCAGGTCTGAGTGGGCTTCCCTTTGTTTGACCTCACAGCACCATATAAGAGGACCTGGTGGCAGGGGAAAGGGAAGGGGCTTGGTCCATGCACCCCTTGCTGTTCTTTCAGGGTCTTCTCTCCATCTCCGTGCACTTACCTAGCACGAACGGTAGGGTTCAGCAGCGGGTAGTCCGGTGTCCAGCTCTTCACTCTCTCTAGGAACACACCCAAGCTACCTGCTACCCAAGAGGCCCCAGATCCAGGCTCTGCAGATCCAGAATCTGATTTTTTACTGCCACAGTCACTCCAGAGGCTGCCTTGGCACAATCAGGACTCCAGAAACAACATCATGCTGCTGTACCAGCAGTCTCTGGGGCCTATGTCCACTTCCCTCCTCTACCACTGGTGTCAGTCCCCACCCACCCCACACACACACTTGGTGTCCTGACTGAGGCATGGAGGTCAAGGCTCAGTGGATGTCTTCCTCGCCATCCTTTACTGTTTAGTTCAGTAAACAGTAAACCCTGGCCCACCAGGGGTGTTCTTTTAAGCACATGAGAATTTACTCTAGCGGATCAACTAATCATATTTTGGGGGGCCCTCCTGCCTTCTTCTATAATCTGGTGCCCAGGAAATAAAACCCTGTGTTAGAAGCACAGAGGAAACACTGACCACTATTGAACTGGTTTCCCTTATCAAGACAGGTGATGTCTAATCTCCGTGCACATCCTGATTTCCCAGGAGTCTCTAGGGGAAGGGAAGGCTGCTCCCAGTTGTGATTTTCTTTGCAGCACTCAGTCCTTAGAAGCCACTCTCTCCGGAGAACATTCCTAGAGCACGTGCACGCGCGTGTGTGTGTGTGTGTGTGCGTGTGTGTGAAGATCACCAGCCTGGGGTCATGTTTCCTGAGAACATTCCTAGAGTGTGCGCGTGAGTGTGTGTGTGAAAACCACCAGCCTGGGATCATGTTTCCTGAGAACATTCCTAGAGCGTGTGTGTGTGTGTGTGCGTGTGTGTGTGTGTGTGTGTGTGTGTGTGTGTGTGTGTGTGAAGACCACCAGCCTGGGGTCATGTTTGCTGAGAACATTCCTAGAGCATGTATGTGTGTGTGTGCGCACGCGTGTGTGTGCATGTGAAGACCACCAGCCTGGGGTCATGTTTCGTGAGAACATTCCTAGAGCGCGGACGCGTGTGTGTATGCATGTGTGAAGCCCAAAAGCCTGGGGTCATGTTTCCTGAGTCCTGGCACCCTGTTATTGACTCATCCCCACTCTACCCCACCCTGGCTATCAACTCATCCTTCCCCCAGTCAGGAGATGGAAATCAAGTAAAATAACAGTTTGTCGCCCCACTAAAGATAGTATTGAGAAAGTAACCTTCCCTGCTTGAAAGCTGTGCCTTTGCTATCCAACCCAGTGCTCTCTGTAGGAGATAAAGTTCTGCTGTGGGGGCAGCTAGCTAAAGCTGGGGTGAAGCACCTGGCCGATTCCCCTTTGTAAGCCTGTGTTAGCTCTGCTTGTGTCTTGCATCATTTCTGGGGATCCTCATGCTCTTTGGCCCCCTTTGCTACGTCCAACGCTTCATATTCTTCTTCACTGTATCCTTCCCTACCCTGTGTCCATGGTGCCTAACCATTAGTGGTTATTACACAGACGCTCATCCTGTACCACTCAGCCTAAGCTGTTGCTCCTTCTCCGGGTTTATATACAGAGGAAGGCATGTGAGCTGTGAACCGGATTTTCCCTTGGTGCAGTGGGTGAGCAGAGTCCCCCGCTGGCAGCCTCCCTAGCAGTTCCCACCCACATGTGTCAGACCTGGGACTTCCATCCTGGAGGTTACCCTAGGCTGGGAGAGAGGCAAAGGTAGCAAAATATGTCATTTCACATTTTGTGACAGGTGTATTGAGGCGGAACCTCCATGCCAACCTTGGCAGCCTTCATCAAATGCACATGTGGGACTTAGACAGGCCGCCACATGTCTCATGCCTGCTTGGTACCATGAGACGCTACTTTGGTCTAAACCTCTTCTGGACCCTCGATGGAATTTCTTGGCTGGATTGCGCCTCTCAAAACCTATCAACTGCAGCCACATAACGTTGAAGACAAAGTAATGGCACCAGGGAACATTCTTCACTGTGTTGGGACCTTCTGAGGTTTTCACAGTAGGGGTGTTACCATAAATCATAAGAGGTGCAAAATGAAGAACTTGGGATGGAAGTGGGTGGGAAACACTGCTGAAAACCTCCTCCAGAGCCCTGCCCTTTGAGAAGTCAGAGCTAGCACTCAGAGAAGGAGACGCAGTATCTAACATAGTTAAAGGTATATTATGCCAACCTCGTCAATGAACTCATGTGGGGTTAATTGAAGGGCAGGGAGATCAATGGCTCTGTGAGCCTAGCCTTTCTGGTCTCTTGCTCTCTGATAGTGCCACCAGGGTGGATATGCATTTGTTAGGTCCCTAAAGCAGCTGGAAAGACTCATTTCCTGGGAGATCCCTGAGGAGAAGCCGCATGGACCTACCCTGTTGCAGCCCTGGTTTCTGCAGCAGCCTCATGGAGAACCTGCCAGCGCATGGACTACAATTTCCTCCTGCAGTCATTGTCTCCCCGTGTGTTTTTGGATTGTGAGGAGGACTTTGTAGATTGGTGTCAGACACATGGGATACTATTGGACTGGTGGTCTTAGATTGAACTGGGTTGGGATGCTTTTCAATGTTCACTTAACCTTTATATAAAACTCATAAAATATGAGTGTATGAATTTTGTTTCTCTAGTCTACACAGACTAACACACATGACACCCCCTCTAGATCCCGCCATGCAGCACAGAAGTCACACTTTAATGTAGGAGGGGGAAAATCTCTATTATGGAACAATGAATATCATGGCTGAGAGAAGCCATTAGCCTGTGCAGAACAGGCTAAAGTGGCTGGCATGGATACTTTCCTACTAATCAGAGCAGAAGAAGCGTCTTCTAATTTGCCAGATAAGACATATTCTCGAAGACAGTGACGTGGGCAGTGGTAAGGGTAACTGGAGTAAGCCCACCTCCTCCGCCTCTGCTGCTGCAAGCTGACTGGGCACACAAACACCCTGGGGGGCAATGCCTGAGTGTGGCTTCTGATATTGAATCCCCTGAACGGACAGAAATTTGTGAATACATCCCTGATACAGGTGCTCGTGGTGGGAAGGCTCTGGCAGTCAGGTATCGCCTGGTGGAGGCAGGGTCTCACACTTGCCACTCTCCTGTGTTCTACAAAGAAAGGAGCCCTGCAGCTGGAGGAACATCCATTAACTGAGGCCTGCGCTTCTTTTCGTGGACATAACGTTGACGCAAGATACTCCTGATGACAGCCTGGTGTCCCCTCTAGGACTTGGCCAACATCTGTCGTGAGCACCTGAGCCTCCGTGACCTTGTTAGGAGACACTGGTTGTCTTTGAAGGGGCCCAAGGCTGTGACCACAGGGTAATACGGGCTTTCCTTTTTGCAAAGGATCACCGTGTCCTGTAGATTTTTTGCTGGAGCAAATCCACTGGACAAAGTGCTTCCTCCATTTTTTGCTGTGGCCCTCAGCAGGAAGCTGTCCCTTCTCTGGTGGGAGCTGTGAGGACTTGATCTCAAGGCACTCAGCCAATGCCTTGTCTTGCACAGGCTGGCTTAACCCACAGACTTGGGAGATGCCTCTTCCCGCTAATCCTTTTCCATGCTCTTCTGGATTGGGCCATTTATGAGTCTCCCTCTTGTCAGTGGGAACAGCATCCTTCCTTCTCCTTGTCGAGGGGTCCTGAAGGTTGGGGCTTTTGAGCTTCTGCTGCCCCATGTAACTTGCTCTAGCCACCACGAAGCCACTTGGCCCTTGACATATTGGCTTATCCCCAGTGAACAAATGCTGGGGGCGGCAATGGACCACCTGAGAAGGCAAAACATTGGTGGCAGTGAGCACATCAGTGGTGCAGTCCTGAAGGAGCCCGTCAACAGGACAGCATGGAGAACCATCCTCTGCCTCTACCTCCACCTGGAGCTTAATCTCACTGCACACTCGTGCTGTAAGGCTTGGCTTGTCAGGAACTGGAGCACACTTTCCAGGTAGCAGGAAACTTTTACTACATCCTAGAGCCTCGAAGCACCCCCGGTCCACATCATTGGTTTGAGATTTTGCCAGCACACTGGTTTTGAAAGTGTCTCTATCGTCTAGCTCTATTGAAGAGGACTTCTTGACCACCACCAACCCTGTCTCTTTGGCTCTTGAAGATGGACATTCAGAGTGCAAAGTGTGGAGAGGGAGGAAACAATTGATCACAAATGGAATAGACTCTGAGTCTCGCCACACAATGTGTGTGTGTGGTCACTGAGGCGGCAACATTATGACTGGGGATGGATACGGTTTGTGCAGCCGTGATTGCCATCCAGAATGTGGCATGCTATTGTGAAAAATGATTTTTTATTCTGAGCAAATCTCTGCTTCCACTTGCTTTAATGCTTCGCCGGAGAGCAGGGGACTCTGGGAGGGGTGGGTGGCGCACAGGGCTGGGCTGACCTCAGGAACTCATGTGTAAAGGGCTTTTTCTCACTTGGAAGCAGGCTGTTCTTTCTGGTAAAGCTTGTTTGTGAACCTTGCCACATCTGCGTCCGAAGAGGGAACTGAAGGTGACAAATGCCACGAGGAGCCCCGGGTACATCTTGTTTCATTTGAATCCCAGTTTTACCTTTCCTCCTTTCTGGGTTCTGAAGCATCAGATGGGTGCCAAACGCTTCCACGGACAACTAAAGCTGAACAAGGTGGAGGCAGATGAAGAGCAACGGGAGGTTGGTGTTTGGGAGACTGAATACTTGGGCTTCCTAGGCCAGTCCAGTTGGTGGTTAGAGCCCTGTTTCAGATTCCACTGTAATCTCCTAGTGTCCAAGGACCAAGTGGCTCCTAAGTCCAGAATTTCTGTTACATGTGTCACCAAGGAGGAGTTGGGCTAAAATGCATTGAAGAATAAAGCAGGAGCTTGGCTTATGAATCCACTCTCTGATTCTGAAATTTCAAAGGCTCCGTGCACAGACATTTCAACACTGAAAGCACAGCAGGGAAAACCAAAGACTTGGGCTTCCTCCTTGTCCCTCTTTTCGGGCTTTTACGGTTTTCCAAGGCGCCTCCCTGAGCCGAGTGTTGTATAGGTCAGGTTTAAAGATGTCCTAGTTCCGAGGGACTTGCTGTTCTGCTTTCTTTTTCAGGGAGACCTGGTTTCTTGTCTTGTGGCCAAACACAGAGCACAGATGTCTGTGGGCCTCCTCCCTTTCCCCTGACCTTTGCTCTCTTCTCTGGATACACTACTGACCTGTTCTCCCTTACAAGATCTGAACTGCTCACAAACTTCGATGAATTCTCATCCTAGCAAGAAGCATCTGAGCATCTTATTAGAGCCTGTATGAGTTCTGTTCTGGATGCTTATTTGTGCAACTTCAGGGTCTGGCATGGAAACATTCCATGTCCACAGACCCGCACAAATAATATAAACTCCAACAGTAGTTTAAGGTTTAAGGTGGTAACAGGGAACGCTGGGGCCTGTGGCTCCTGGTGAACCTCACAGGCTGTCTAAAGGGGCTACTTCCATCTCAATGTAACCATACAGGAATGTAGACCTGTTAGGTAGCAAGACAAGGGGTTGTTCCTCTCCATGCTTAGGGGGCCCCCTACAGGAGGTTGGAAGCCAATGCAGGCTAAAGGGCATGCACCAATTCAAGGCCAAGCCAGGAGAGCTTAATTGACGTCTCACAGCTGAAAGCCCTTAAAAGGCTGGAACCTTCCCTTCAGCTGCTTCTCTGCCTTCCGCTCAGCAGGGCTGGGTGTGCAGTGTCATGAGGGTGCCCGTGTTCAGTTAACTGTAACGCCGGAACCTTCTCTCCTGTATATAAACCCACTCGGATCACCAACCAGGCTTTGGTGTGAATTTCTTTCTAGTGTGTAGCCAAGGACCGAGACATTTCCCACCCGAGAAACCTACAGACCCAGACTTACAATAAACCCATATGTGTGTGTGTGTGTGTGTGTGATACACACACACACACACACACACATATATGGCAAGAGGTGAACAGGTCTAGCCAGCAATGGTGAAGAGGGCCCTGGGATTGAGATTGAGAACGATTCTGAAGTAGAATCCATAACCCTTAGAAATGTATTGGCCTGCTATACCAATCCAATTACCCTCAACCTTCTTCAAAGAATTGGAAAAACTGACCACCAACTTCATATGGAGAGGGAAGAAACCCAGAATTAGCAGAGAACTCCTCAAGAAGAAGGACACAATTGGAGGACTCGCCCTACCTGATTTCAATGCCTACTACACAGCTACAGTGGTCAAAACAGCATGGTACTGGCACAATGATAGACACTCAGACCAGTGGAAAAGAATAGAAAGCCCAGGAGTAAAATCATCAGCATATAGACAACTGATCTTCGACAAGGGTCCCAAAAATGTCAAGTGGGAAGCAGATGCCCTCTTTAATAAGTGGTGCTGGAAACAATGGATATCCACATGTAGAAAGTTGAAATAAGACGTCTACCTCACCCCATGCACAAGAATACACTCAAGGTGGATCACAGATCTAGAAGTCAAACCCCAAACCATCAGGACCATTAAGGAGGGAATCGGGACTAATCTCAGCGTACTGGCCCAGGGAGCACATAGGCTCACTGCAACAGGGAAGGGGACACACACAGGTGAATTGGAAATCGACAAATGGGATCTAATAAGAATAAAATGCATGTGCACCTCGAAAGACTTTGCCAAGAGGGTGACAAGGCAACCCACAGACTGGGAGAAGATTTTTAGTAATGACACATCAGACAAAGGGCTCATTACTAAAATCTACAACACCATCGTGACCTGCAAAAAGAGGAAAACAGTTAACCCCCTAAGGAAGTGGGCAAAAGAAATGAGAAGAACTTTCACTAGAGAGGAGATCAATATGGCCAATAAACATATGAGAAAGTGCTCGAAGTCCCTTGCCATAAGAGAAATGCAAATCAAAACAACCATGAGATACCACCTAACACCCCTGAGGCTAGCCCAGATCAGTAAATCAGAGAGCAACAAGTGTTGGAGGGGCTGTGGTGAAGTAGGAACCCTCCTCCACTGCTGGTGGTCGTGTACATTTGTACAGCCACTGTGGAAAGCAATCTGGCGATACCTAAAGAAAATGGAAATTGATCTACCTCATGACCCAGCCATCCCTCTACTGGGCATATACCCGGTTGAAGCAGCAAATAAAACACGACCAGTCATATGCGCTCCAATGTTTATTGCGGCACAATTCACAATGGCAAAGACTTTGAAACAGCCTAAGTTTCCATCGACAGACGAGTGGATTAGCAAACTTTGGCACATACACACAATGGAGTATTATGCAGCACTGAAAAGCACCGATGAGCACATGAAACACGTTATTTCATGGGAAGAGCTGGAAGGAATTATGTTAAGCGAGGTAAGCCAGACCCAAAGGGACAGGTACAACATGAGTCCCCTGAGGTAAGTACAATCAGCATGACAGAAATAGAAGAATAAACATCCATCCCACAATAAACGGGAGGAAGCATAGATAGTTGGAGGGAGGACAGGCCACACCTAGGGAGGTACATAAGAGCCCAGCATAAAGAAGGGGTAGTGGGGTAGGGAGAGGGAGAACCGGGAGGGGGAGAATCCGAATGGATGGTATGGGGGGGGGGCAGGGTACTAACCCACCCGGGGGAGAGTATCGGTTATATCCCCACAGATTTGGAACATGCATACGGACCCCAACACGACACACCAAACAAGGAGGACAATGCAAAGTACAGAGGTCTACACAAAGAGGCTGGACGACAAGCCGGCCCAAACCATAATTAGGCCGACCCCCACACTCGAAGGGAATACCACAGAAAACAAAAATAGATTGTCTGGAGTGGGAAAGGAACTGACCCACCACACCACATCCAGAAGGAAGCTGAAACAAAAGAAGGAGAAAGGACATAGTGGAGTACACCTGAGTCCACCAAGCCCAAAGTCGATAGACCAGCTAGAAGAGCCCATCATACAGAGAGGACCATTCAGCTGACCACACTACGAGATATGACATCCTGCACCAACACATGGCCCTACACGGGACAGCACCTGAGACACAATGGGGGATGGGCAACTGAGCTGACCCCGCCACACTGAGGCAAACACTGGGGACATGCAATGGAGCAGCGGAGGAAGCAGAGCAAAGGGAGCCCGAGGGAGTAGAAAGGATGGTCTTCTGGGCCAGGACGTGGCGCCTCACAAGCTACACCTAGAAAACACTCCTAAAGGCCAATGAAAGGACCTTGAACTACTAGCAATTTTTTCTTTTAATATTTGCTATCTTTTTGTTTAGTCTTTTTAAATTTGTTTTGTTTTTTTACCCAGTAAATTTTGTATGCTAGTGGCTTTTCTGCTTATCAGCGTGTCGATGTTGCTTCTGTCAAAGCCATGTTCTTATGGGCCACTTGGGCGCAGTCAAAGTCATATCCATTTGTATGCACGTATTACTATGTCAGCAGGTCCACCTAGACAAGATAGGCTGGACAAATAATGAGAGAAGAAAACAACAGGACCAACGGTCCTGGAGGGACATGAGAGCGTGGGAGGTAGGGGAAGGGAGGAGGTGTCGCCCAACACAGGGACAAGGGAACAGCGAATGGTTCAAAACCAGAGGAGGGAGGGGAGGGGAGGACTGGAAGGGAGTGACCAAGAGCAAGGTAACTGAGAGGAACTACTGAATCCAGAATGAAGGCTAAACATGGTAATGGGTCGGGAGGAAAGCGAAAGGAAATAGAGGAAAGGAGTAGGAGGCAAAGTGCATACAGAGAAGCCTAAATACAGACATGTACATATGTAAACATATTTATGATTATGGGGGCAATAGATTTATATGCATATATTTATAGGTTCAGTAGTAGGGTAGCAGATGGACATTGGGCCTCCTCATGCATAATCCCCCAATACAATAGCACCTCACCCTGCTAAGCAGCCATTGCAGGATACCCATCTTCCCGACATGATCACTGAAGACAGCCGTGTGTGTAAGCAAATGTGGTGAAGAAAGCTGATGGTGCCCGGCTTATCAAAAAAAGATATAGCGTCTGGGGTCTTAAAGGCTTGAAGGCAAATAAGCGGCCATCTAGCTCAGAAGCAACAAAGCCCACAGAGAAGAAGCACACGGCCTAAGCGAATACAAGGTGTTGAATGGACCATGTAGCAGATACAAAGGAACAAAATCAATCATTGTGTGATCACCTCTCTCACATAATGGCTGAAGACGAAAGTGTGCATAAGCAAGTGTGGTGAAGAAGGCGGATGGTGCCCGGCTATTGAGAGATATAGCGTCTGGGGACTTAAAGGCTTGAATGCAAACAAGCGGCCATCTAGCCCAGAAGCAACCGAGCCCACACGGAAGCAGCACACCAACATAGGTGATCATGAAGGACAGAGGAGACCAGGTCTCCAACATCAAAGGTGGGGTGGTGGTGAGAATCACATCACCGTGAAAGAGGGGGAGTGCATGATGGGGACCCAACGCCCACCTGTAGACAGCTGGACACCCCTTCCAGAGGGGTAGTGAGGAGGAGATGGGCCACTCAGGGTTCAGTGTAGCAACAATGAAACTCAAAACCTTCCTCTAGTTCCTGAACGCTTCCTCCCCTCCCAATCATCATGACCCCAATCCTACCTTGCCTTGTGGACCTGGTTATACCAGAGGATGTACAGCGGTGCAGTGGGGATCTGGAGGCACAGGGAATCTAGGACAGACGAACCCCTCAACACCAGCTGTGGGAGTGGCGACACCAGGAGGGAAGGGCATGTAGAAAGGGAGAACCGATCTCAGAGATCTATGTGTAACCTCCTCTCTGGGAGATTGGCAAGGGGGAGGCGGGTGAGGGGAGACGCCGGGGAGTGTAAGATAAGATGTAATAATTATTTATAAATTATCAAGGAACCAGGGGTGGGATCGGGGAGGGAGGGGGATGGGGGAAAAAAAAAGGGAAACCGAGCTGATTCCAGGAACCCAAGTGGAAGGTGAATTATGAGAGTGATGAGTGCAACGAATGTATAAGGGTGCTTTGCTCAATTGATGTATGTACAGATTGTGAAAAGAGCCTTATGAGCCCCAATAAAACGATTAAAATAAATAAATAAATAATGAAAGAAAAAAAAAAGAAATGTATTGGCCTTAAGGGAGGGGCAAAGAGGGCTGGATTGAGAAAGTCTGTGGCATCCAGTTCTGACTTGACTTTTGGATCCAGAATCTTTCAGGAGTCATGGCCTTGCCCTCCAGCCAGAACTTCCAATAACCGTCTTCTCAGAGCCTTGTTAAATTCTCATAATACGTTACACCTGCCATCCTGTGAGCAGCTACCAAACCCAGGCACTTTTTTCTTTCTTTTTTTTTTTTTTAAACAGGAACAATAAAGTTTATTGAACCGTAGCTTAGTACAGGGGCTGGGGTTTCCCCACGGTGCTCTTAATGTACAAAGCATGGATATTCTGCCAATTCTTCTTCAGCAGCGAAACCAAAAAGTTGACAGCCAAGTGGATGTTGTACACGAGTTCATCATCTGTCATCTTCACATGGCCAACTGCCACTGCCAGACACAGCACCTTCTTCATCTGGAACTTGACGGTGGACTTCACCTCGTCGACCTTGGCCACCATGTTCTCATTGTGGGTCAGCAGGGAAGGGAATTTCCCGGCCTTGTTCAGGCCCGGGCCCAGAATTCGAGGAATCTGCTTGATCAGGGTCTCTGAGGCCAAAAAGGCATCATACTTCTTGACCAGCTTTCTGACCAACTTCTTATTCTTGTTGAGCTTCTTGAGCGCCTCGATGTCCATGTGGGGGATCTCCACGGCCTTCGCTTGTCACAGTGCTGCTGGTCCCCAAGGACACACACTGAGAACTTGGGGCACGGGGTGGACTTAAGCCTGACGGTGCCAGAGAAGCATTTGTCCTTCTGAGGGTCGTAGTTCTTCAGGCTGATCTGCAGCTCCACCGTCTCCAAAAACTTCCGGCGCTTGCGCTGGTTCCTGTGCAGGACTTCCCGCACCGCCTCGTAGAGGGTGTCGCGAGAGACTTTGGTACTCATGGTTCCTAGCGCTGCGGCAACCGGAAAAGAGACCCAGGCACCTTTTTCAAAGACAAGCTCACTCTCTCTACCCTTAAGAGCAGGTAGTTTTTGGATGATGGATATGAGATACCACAGAAGGCAAATCTGTAATCTTCCATGATGCCCAAAACATGCTGTCACAACCAGGACCCATGACAATCCCTCAGTTTCCTAAATTGCTTCACTGTTGCTTTTTAATTAATATATGACATTAACTTGTCATATATTGATAACAGGGAGGACCCTGAACTAGATGAATAAATTAAAGCTCTCCTCATCCTGTGCTTTTATATGAATGTGTTAATTATTTTTGTCATTAGGGAGAATGATGGAGGGATGGAGCAATACCAAACGGAGTTTGACAAAGTGTTGTGTTTGCTGCGGGAAACATGGTGCGTGTCAGATACAATCCGTCACCCAGTGAGTCTGCAATTAACACCAAGGGACCAAGGTAGGATTCCCGGTAATAAATAGCCTTCCTCCCAGATGATAGTAGAGACCCAGCAGGACCCACTGTTGTGTTGTAGCAGTTGTACACGGGACCTTATGGGAGACAGAGCTGGTGTTTGAAATGAGTTTTGTTTGTCCCCAGTTGGCTCAGATTTGTTTTTTAGATAGCATAATCACTAACATTTAAACACAGGGTGATGTCACGTAACAATCTGCAGCTTCTGAGAAATGGAGAGGCCCGACTTTGCTGGTTGACAATGCACCTCTGGAAGACAAGGGGGACCACAGAGGGACTGGGGGGGGGGCAGGCAGATGTGGTGATCGGAGTTTGGAATCCTTGTTTTCCACGTAGAGGTGGCAAGGAGTTCAAGGGTTCAGAAATTGAGGAGGGAAGTTCCAGAAGACAAGTCTGTGTGGTCCATAATAAACCAATATAGGGGTTGAGATTTCAATCCGTTGGCTATTTATTTTGTGCCTGGTAGCCAACCAGCCCAGAATTCCTGACCTCGCCGACCGTGTGAAACAAGGACCATTCCAGAATTACATAGAAGCAAGCATGGAAGCAAGGGCATCCACCACCCTGAATGCGTAGGGGTCAGGAACCAAGTGCTTTCTGTAGAACAGCCCCAGAAGGCAGACCTTTGGCTGGAAAACCTGTTAGGGAGCTAGCATAGGGACTGGCAGGCCCATTACACAAGCTCAGAGGTCTGAGCTACCGGCTCATGAAGTAGAGGCTCACTGCATGCTCAGAAGTTCAGGTTTCCAGCCAGCAGGGGGAGCTACGCCTGGGTGGGCGCTGTACCTGCATTGGCTCACCTAGGCCAGGTGAATTCAATTCAACAATACAGCCAATGAAGTCGAACTACGTCATCGACCACGCCTCCCTAACCGCTCATAAAACTCAAGAGGATCCCAAACCAGGCCTCGGCGTGAGCTGTTTCTGGCGTGGAGCCGAGGACCGAGGCACACCTGCCCCAGGTGAGGTCCAACAGAAGCGGTGATGTTCGAACAGAAGCGGTGCTGTGTGACTGGAAGCTATGAGGTAAGCCGGGCCCAGGAGTGGGCCTTCCCATGCTGGTCTCACGGGTTGTGGGCCCCTCTGGGCTCCTTTCACCTCACCACCCTTGGGAGAATTGTTGGGTTGAGTTCACCTGGCCTAGGTGAGCCAATCCAAGTGGCGCCCCACCCAATACGGTGGAGGCCCCTGGGGACGCTTGTAGCGTATTGCCGCAGCCCCAGCCTTTTGTGTCGGTCTTTGCGCCATTTCTTGCTGGTGTCAGTCTTTGCGCCGTTTCCTGCTGGTGTCAGTCTTTGCGCCGTTTCCTGCTGGTGTCGGTCTTTGCGCCGTTTCTTGCTGGTGTCGGTCTTTGCGCCGTTTCTTGCTGGTGTCGGTCTTTGCGCTGTTTCTTGCTGGTGTCGGTCTTTGCGCCGTTTCTTGCTGGTGTCGGTCTTTGCGCCGTTTCTTGCTGGTGTCGGACTTTGTGCCGTTTCTTGCTGGTGTCGGTCTTTGCGCCGTTTCTTGCTGGTGTCTGTCTTTGCGCCGTTTCTTGCTGGTGTTGGTCTTTGCGCCGTTTCTTGCTGGTGTGCGGGACTTGATGTGCCTCTCTGTGCCTGCCTTCCCGGGCTGCATTTGGGAGGGGGCTGGGACGCTGCTGCCTGGAGGCTGGGAGGATTTTGACTCCCAAAGCCTTCTCGAGGCTCAGTGTAAAAGTTTATTTGGACTCGAAAACAGAATCAAAGACCCAATTAATTAAGTTTTAGAAGCAGGCTTTATTGCGAACTTGTGGCGGGTTCAGCAACTCAGGGTATTGAGCTATTGAAGCCACGCCAGGGAAAAAATCCTGGCGGCGTTTTTATGCCCACTGCTGGCAGGCACAGCTGGGGAGAATCATAGCTTGGGGGTGGGTGGATCTGCGCACACAGGTGCTTCCAAAGGGAGAAGGTCGTTAATCTTACCTACATATGTCAGGGACGCGTGGAGTGACCATATCTTCAGAAAACCTTCTGGCTTTGGGAGGAGCTGGTTCCAGGAATTTGGGGTTGAGCAGAGGAGGGGAGGTCAGTTAGGGGTCAGTCTTGAGAACTAAAATGGAGTCTGTTGTGCCAAGACAGGACGTTTTAGACTGACCCTATAGGGAAAAGGGACAACATTAGTCCATTTCTGTAACTGCTTCCTGTGGGTAGTGGGCGAAGAGCAAGGGGAGGGGCTTTTCCAGGCAGAGTACTGGGAGTTGCGGCCTGGCACAGGGTGGAGAGATTGTTGTTGCTGGTGGACTGCTATACGGGTGATTTCGCGGAGTCAACTTTGCAGGAGCTGAATGAGACAAGGAGCAATTAAGAGCAAAATTACTACTAAAATTATGGGTTCTAGTATGGGGGCTAGGAAGGAGTACAGAGAAGAGTTCCACCAGGAAGAGGATCCGTCTGTTCTGAATCTGTTGTTTTGCAGCTCACGGTTTAGCTTGTTGAGGGTCTGGACTCTAGTTTCCACAATTCCCAGCTTATTGATGTAATAACGGCATTCCTCCTGGAGGAATTAGCAGGTTCCTCCTTTTTCAGCAGTGATGAGGTCTAAAGTGCAGCGGCTCTGCAAGGCAACTTGGGCAACAGAGGTTGTTTGTTTCTGCAGGGAGGCTAGAGATTTGGCAGAGGCATCGACTGCCAGTTGGAAGCGTGTGGATAACTTGTCTGCTGTGGTGATAGAGGGTCTAAGGGTCCCGCCGCTGAGTCCTACTGCACCTGCTGCTGAGGCTAAGGAGATTCTCACTGCTATCAGAAGAAAAACTGCTCTTTTAGTTTGGCGACTGTATACCTGGATGTATTTGTCCTGGACCTCAGCCGGAGTGTATGTAGTGAGCTGCGGAACCAGAGTGACGGGCAGGCACAAAAGGGTAAGGTAGAACTGATGTTTAAATGCTTAGTGTATAGTTGTACCAAAAGAAAATTTTTTTCTGGCGCTGTTAGTGGTTTGGAGGGGATTTGGGTGACATTACATGTCTGTGTCGATGGATTGGAGTAGCAAAAGGGCACTTGAGTGTTTTCTGGTTGGATGTACAGAGGAATATTGGGGATGGTTATGGGTTTTGTGGTCTTTACGTTGGATGAAAATGACAGGGCAGGACCTGGTACTGCTACCAGAGGAGGGTGTTCTAGGGCTGCACACATGCAGCAGGTGGAGAGGTTGGCTAGTCCAGCAAAGTGGCGATGGCCAGTCCCTGCTGTAGCAGGGTAAGCTGGGAGAAGGGAGACTCAGAAGGTTTAGAAATTTGCTTAGTGAGTTGAAGGTCTTGGATCTGAATATTACAGTGGATGGTGGATTGGACCTGGAGTAGCGACCTCCATACATAGAGTTTGGCGTCTGGAAATTTCTCTCGGCGAGTGGCGTACCATGCTCCTGGAACCAGAGGTGTCCAGCGGCTATCCCAGGGGTCTGGGATTGTGAGAGTGTATTTAGATTTATGGTAGTAGAATCATCCCTGGGGACAAAGGGAAAGGTAAAGTATCTGGCAGGAAGACCAAGGACACCCTACATTTTTCTGTATTCACCTTTTTGCACATTGGGTAGTTGCCTTCTGGTCATACAGGTAGCAAATAATGGGATCAGCTTTTCCTTGATGCCGCTTAAAGTCAGTGAAATTTAAGTATATGGGTGTTCTGCACCCTGTGGGTGGGCAGTCAGCGGTGGCCAGCAAATAATCATAACGCTTAGTGCGGGCGTAATTGGTATAGTTTTCAGTCAAGTAAAATCGCTAGCAAAAGGGGAAATTATGTTAGGTTTAGCTGGCTGGCTTGGTGAGGCGAGTGAGGCGGAGAGACATAGGACCACTAGACTGAGTCAGACCACTGGGAGCCATGGTCAGAGTTCACTGCTGCCTTGACTCGGGACAAATGTACCCAGGAATCTATTCCAAGACCCTTGACTGCCAAGGGAGTAGTGAGCACTACGGTGTAAGGGCCTTCCCACCGGGGTGCTAAGGGTCTGGGTGCTAGGGATTTAATTAACACAGCATTTCCAGGATGCACTGGTTTTTGGTGATCAGCAGAGGTCGGAGATGGTTCAGGGATGGGGGAGTTTTCGTGTTGTCTAAGAAGGTTGCGGAGCAAGGACAAGTATGGAAGGTACGAAGCTAGCAGAGGGCAATCAGTTGCAGGAAGAGGCGAGAAAAGAAAAGGTTGTCCGTAGAGTATTTTGATCATGGCTGGGGTGGATCTGCGCACATAGGTGCTTCAGAGGGGTCGTTAATCTTATCTATATGTGAGGGAGGGGTGGAGTGACCATATATTCAGAAAACATTCTGGCTTTGGGACGAGCTGGTTCCAGGAATTTGGGGTAGAGCAGGGGAGGGGAGGTCGGTTAGGGGTCAGTCTTGAGAGCTAAGATGGAGGTGCAGGCCTCAAAATGGAGTCTGTTGCACCAAGACTGGGACACAGTGGTGTGCTGCGGCTCCGCCAATCAGGATGGCTGGGAGCGCCCACATCTACCCTGTTGGTTTGGGCCGGTCTCTGGCTGGGTGGTTGGCTCCAGGCTGGCTTTCGGCTAGGCCACAATCTGCGGCTTCCATTTTCCCAGCCACATGACTCCACTCCCAGGCAGAATGGCGCCACCTGTGTCTGTTGTAGCTACTGTCTCTTCCCAGAAAGAAAGCCACCCAGACCGCGGGCAAGTTCAACAGAACAAGTTTTATTTTCTGCGCAGAGACTGTCAGCTCTCTTGAGAGGAGACTGAGTGGCCCCCAGTCTAATTTTCCAAAGGTTTTTATACTTTTGCAATGTGCAGGTATGCAAGCAGGTAGAGAAGCAGGGTGTTGCAGTTAGCCATTCTTAGTTGAACATTACCTGCTCTGGTCTTTCCTTCTGTACATTCCCTTAGGCTACGTCTGCACAGCCTACCTCCCCAATATCAGCTAGTTCGTTGACAGTTCATAGCTAGTTTATTTACTGTTCATAATGGCTTCTATCAGCTCAAAATGACTTCTCTTGTCAAGGCTGTTTAAGCTTTTCCCAGAGCTGCTACATTCCCTCCTCTTCTTAGCCGAGTTCAAATCATTGAATCTGCGGTAGCCAGCCCAGTGTATGGTGGGCTCAGCACTAAGAGTTTTATGGTTTGTACTTTCTGTTTGAGGACTGCCACTAGCTTATTGGTTATTATTGGTCCAAACGTGAGGTTTAGCAGGAGGAGGATTAGGGATCCGGCTAGGGGCGTTACTAGGGTGGTTCGCCAGGTTGCCCAATTAAGTAGCTTTTCAAACCAATTGGTTTCTTCATTTCTTTTCTTGACTCTTTCCTCTAATCTTTTCCTAACCAGGGCTAAACTATCTTTAATGATTCCTGAATGGTTTGCATAAAACAAGTTTCTCCTAATGCCATGCACAACACTCCTTGTTTCAAAAGGAGCAAGTCAAGCCCTCGGCAGTTTGGCAACACACTTCTACAAGGGAGTCTAAGGATCTTTCTAAATGGGAAACATGGTATTTTTATCCCTGTAAATCTAAAGCAATTTGCTGACTAAGAGTCTGATAGTTTAAGGTTCCTTGTATTAAAGCAACTGACCCGACTGCAGCTAATCCCATAATCCCAAGCCCCGTTAACAGTGGGACTGACATTGGGGCTCTTTTAGCTCATCCAGAAATTCCAAAGTTATCCCTACCTCCTTCACCAGAACACAGGTACACTTGAGGAATAACATGCACTAGGACACAAATACCCGGGTCTGCTGCTAATACTGGGGAAAGGAGACAGGGTGCTAGTCCTGTGGAACAAGTAAAGCAAGTACCCGTTGGGGCAGATAACAAATAAGGATCACCATTTGGTTCAATAGGAACAGCTTGAAGGCAAAAATCTTGATATTTTGATATATTAAAGGGATAATTAGATGAATAAAAACAGTCTTCGCCCTTGGTAATCTTTTAAAGTGAGCTTGAGTTGAGTCCACTCTAACCTCACCTACAGACTGCTGCTTCGTGTAATCCTTCTTACTAACATTTCTAATTGGATTACGCTCTGCACCAATAGTGCTATTTGTAGCTGTGCCTACCGAGTAAGGGGGAGCAGGGTTCAGACAAAGCCAACAATCAGTTGCGAGGTTAGGATTTGAGTTCATAAATTGGAATACAGCATCCAGAGTATCAAACACAGAACCTTGAGGTGGCTCCTGAATGGGAAGGGCCCTTTGAGTTGGGCTGGCAGTGAACGGGAAAGTTACTGAAGAGTCTGGAGGGTGCGGCAAAGGAATCTTAATGACACCCAGCTGTGGCTCTTCAGGATTTATCACCAGGTTTGGGCCTATTTATGGACAGGAAGTTGCCATATTTTACTTTGCTGCATAGTAAAGGTTGTCCCGGGATCTCTATCATTTACATAATACTGAATTCCCCATGTGTTCCCAGTGAACCCAATAACGCTTGAATCCAGTTCTTATTGGGTTACATTTGGAAACCATACACGTGGTGGGATCAAACCCCTCCGACTTGAGTCCCATTCTTGTAAAAACAATAGGGTCGTCTTTAACAAGTTTCCACCCTGAAGATGATAGTTTCACAACCCTAAGCTGCACAATGGCAATGTCCCTCCCCTTGGCAGTTAGGGAGCCCATGAGCCGGGCATCTATAGAAATGGTGTGTTTGGAGCCTTCTTTCTATAGAGGGTATTCCGCACCCATAGGACGGGATTCCGGTTATGGGCCCCATTGTGCCCTTTACCTTTAAAGGATCCGGAATGCCAGCTCTTTCCTAGCAAATCAAACAAATCAAAGCGGAAACGGGGGTCAGACCCAGTGTAAGAAGTTACATATTCACTGTTGGAGGTTCGAGTAGCAGTCCACAGATGTGTTTGTGGTTGGGCGAAATGGCGGGTGCTGTCAGCAATGCTCAGACAAAAACAATTAAGTTCTGTAAAGCCTTAATTTTGAGGGTTTTTCTGTCTTTCTGAGTGTTCATCTTTTCAGGATATGCTCAGGGAGGGCTTTTTTTGACTTGTGACTGATGAATCCACGGCCCCTTCCCCACTACTTTAATAGCAGTTGGTGTTATAAGTATCACCTAGTATGGGCCAGTCCCCCTAGGTTCTAAGGTCTCGGGTCAGTGCTTCTTTACCCACGTTCAGTCTCCAGGTTGCAAGTTGTGGGCTGCCTCTTCACCTTTCCATTGGTTGGGCCCAAAATGAAGGTGTCGGAGCAGATGATTTGTCTCACCTGCTGGACAGCCTGCAGGCACTTCATGAAGGAACAAGTAGTGACTTCCATTACTTCTACTTCCTTCAGTCTTGGGAGAATTGGGGAAGGTCTGCCAAACTTAAATTCAAACGGGGTCGTGCTTTTCACATAGGGAGTGCATCGGACTCGAAGTAGGGCAAAAGGTAAAGAAAGGATCAATCCAGTTCTCGCCAGTTTCTAAATGCAACTTAACTAACAATTCCTTTAGGGTTCTGTTTATTCTTTCTACTTGCCTTGAACTTTGGGGCCTATAAGCCCAGTAGAGCTTCCAGTTAATATTTAGAAGCATTGCTAATACTTTAGTAATTTGAGCAATGAATACTGGGCCATTGTTGGACCCCAAGGTGGTGAGAAGCCAAATCTAGGGACAATTTTAGTTACTAATAATTTACACCCAGTGGCAGAAGTGTCCTTCTTCGTTGGGAAGGCTCCCACCCATCCAAAATAGGTGTCCACTAGCACCAGCAAATACCCGTAGCCATACTTTCTAAGTTTGATATCCATAAAGTCCACCTCCCAGAATTCTCCAGGAGTACTACCTCGAGCTTGTGGTTGGGGTTGCTCCTTTTCTTTTCTAGGGATGTTTCCCCGAGCGAGCACAGTGCAAGCAACAGTGGTGTCATCTGCCACCCAGTGTCCAAGCCTGGGTATGTAAAAGTACCTGAGGAGCAACTGAGACCATTTAGAGGATCCTGAGTGCATACCTTCATGTAGTCCTTGAATCAGATCTCTCCCAGAGCTTCTGGCATGAATCTTCTTCCATCAGGATGGAGCAGCCACCTGGATGCTCCGAGTTTCTTTGGCAGCCCAGCTCTTGGCTTACCTTTAGATCATTTCCCGAGTATGTAGGTTGTGGCAGTAACACTTGGGATGGCATGGTCATGGCCATTACCTTGGGGATTTGTGGTATAATCCTGGCATTCGAGATCCACCGGTCCAGGGGACTTGTTAGGAGGGGCTCAACCATAGGTCCCCCTACCCCAGCAATATCCTGCCCCAGTGTAAGCTTCCTAGCTTCTATAACTAGGATGGCCGTGGCAGCCTCAGCTCGCATGCAGCTCGGCCATCCTGCAGTTACAGAGTCTAGTGTGATTGAAAGATCGGCCACAGGTCTCTTTCATGGCTGCAAGTTCTGAGTTAGCATTCCTTTTGCTGTGCCCCTGGCCTCATAGACAATTGGAAGGGATTTTCTATGTCTGGAAGGGGAAGAGAGGGTGCCCATATGAACGACGTTTTTAAGGATTCAAAGGCTTGCTGTTCTACTTCAGTCCATTGAAGTTTTTTCCTTTCCCCAGTACTTGCATATAGGAGTTTGGCTAATCCCTCAAATCCCAAATTCCACAATGGACAGTACCCCACAAATCCTAGAAACTCTCACACCTGCCTCTTAGTCTCAGGGACTGGGATTTTGAGGATCACCTCAGTGCGGCTGGGGGACAAGGTCTGTTTTCCCTCCTCCAGTTGGTAGCCTAGGTATACAGCTTTATTGACACACAGTTGAGCCTCTCTTGCAGATTCCCTGGACCCCAATTGGCCAAGGACTATTAACAGGTCCTCGGTAGCACTTGGGCATTCCTCCAGGGTTTCAGAGGCCAGGAGGAGGTTATCTTCATACTGGAGCAAGGGGGTTTGGGGGTGTTCCTCCTTGTATTCCTGTAAGTCTTCATTGGGTTGACGTACAGAGGACAAGGGTATGGAGAACAAAGCATCCTTTAAGTCCAAAACAGTATAACAAATTCAGTTTGATGGGATAGTACTCAGGAGGGTCTCGGAGTTTGGTACCGTGGAGTGGACAGTTTCTACCCTCGCATTTACCTCTCCGAGATCCTGCACCATTTGGAAGTCCTCAGTTCCCGGTTTCGGCATGGGCAGCAGGGGAGCGTTCCATGTGGACTTGCAGGGCACCAAAATGCCTGTCCTCTTTAGTCTGCATATGTGAACAGCAATACCCACCTGTGCTTTCCAGGGAGTAGGGTTTTGCTTGACACTCACCAGTGTGGCTGAGCTCAGAAGTTGTACGACCGCAGGCACCTGATGTTCAGCAAGGTCTGGCAGGTTGTTCTCTGCCCAAACAAAAGGAATATCTTTTAGCCATTTATCAAGAAGTTCCTTTGAGGAGGTTTCTTCTGCTCTTTGATAAAACACATATCCCTCTGGCAGTGGAGCGGTGAGCAAAACCTTTGCCTTTTCAAGTTCAAGGGTTAAGGTGGTTGCAGCAGATGAGAAAGTAATCATGGCCACCATTTATCGTAATAAATCCCGACCAATTAGGGGAAAGGGGCCCTGAGGCATTACCAGGAAGGAGTGTGGAACTGTCTCTTGTGCTAAATCTGTTATTCTGGCCGTTGTCCATGGGTATGCTTGGGTCTGCCATGTGGCACCTGTAATTAAAATCTTTCCTTTTGACAATGCACCTGTAGTCTTTTCCAAAACCAAGAAGGTGGCCCCTGTGTCCACCAAGAAATTTACTGGCTGGCCCCCTTTTTGGAGTGTTAGCGTGGGATCCTGGAGGCCAAGTGAAACAGCCCTGACACCTTCATTCAGCTTCTTCAAGCATTATTGTCTCCTGCTTGGGTCTTTCTAGGTGTGAATGAGGCCCGTCCTCTCTAGTGGAGGGTCGTGCACCTCTCCTGGCGTTTTCAAGGGACTGATGTTTCCAATGTCCTTCTTTCCTGCAGTAGGCACATTGATCCTTCTTCGGGGCTTGGTGGTGCCCACAGGTTAGTCTCTCCGTGAGTGGGCCATGCTCTCCTTTTCCTGAGCCTCTGGGGTCTCTCATGGCAATTACTAGTATTTTAGCTAGTTTCTTTGTCTCTGTTGTTATACACTCAATGAGCCACTTCTACCAAATCACTAGGATTTTTCCCTTCAAACCCTTCCCACTTCTTTTTCATGTCTGAGGCAGACTGACTGAATAATACAGGCAATACTTACTTCCCTCCTGTTCTCAGGGGGCTTTCAGGTCAATAGGGGTATAAAGCCCGTAGGCGTCCATCAGCCACTCTAAAAAGGCAGGCGGACATTCTCTTGTAGGAGCCTGAGAATTCTCACTGACCTTAGATAAATTTATAGGCTTCCTAGTGGTTAAGCGGAGGCCCTGCAAGAGCAACTGGTGATATCTGCTTAAGCCCTCTGGGCCTTGCTAGGAGTTTGGATCCCACATTGGTTGTGCAGTGGGGAAAAAAAATTTCTCTCAAGTGGGGAGTGCCCGCTGGCTGACCATTAGGTCCATTGACTGCCTTCTGGGCCTCTCTGGAAGGGGTCCCATTCCTCTGATATGAACAGCACCTGGAGAAGTTGCAGGAAATCACCTCAGGTGGGCTGATGAGTATGGAAAACCATATCTAGCAAAGAAATCAGACCTTATGGTTTGTCAGAAAAAAGGGGTTTTGTTGGTTCCAATTATACAAACCCCTGGAACAAAAGGGAACATATACTGAAAAAGGGATTCGGGAGTCTTCCCAGGTTTGGGGGCTGCTTGCCTTAAGGGGAGAATGGCTGCTGCTGAGTGATCTTTCTCTGGGGGTTGTTAAGACATGCCTGCCCTAGTGTATTTGTTGTGGGGTGGGGGGGCTCAAAAAGAGGCTGTGAGTATTCCTCTCTCCGGCCCCTTGGGAACCTGATAGGGTGGCAGCGGCACCAAGGGTCGGAAGCCAGCTCTCCTGCTCCCAGAGTCCTCTTGCAAAATGGGATAAATCAGACAGGTAGGGAAAGGGGGAAGGGAGGGGGGAGGGACAGGGACAGCCTCCACCTTGGTGGTTTTAGGAACTTGGACAGGTTGTTTTTCCGGTCCTGCCATGTTTACTGAAATCTTGGAAACAAGAACTCTTTATGTTGGGGGAGGAAGTAAGTCTTTTATATATGTTGGCTTCTTAGTGGCAATGTCAATCCACACATGAATTTAAGGGATCAGATCAGGATGTCCTGGTTCCCCTTTCTAAGCAGGCTCCGACAGTGGCACTCGGATCTCGGTGCACCTCGAAATGTTGTAGCTACTGTCCATTCCCAGAAAGAAAGCATCTCCGACCACCGGCAAGTTCAACAGAAAAAGTTTTATTTTCTGCACAGGGTCTGTCAGCCCTCTTGAGAGGAGACTGAGCAGCCCCCAGTTGAATTTTCCAAAGGTTTTTATACTTGTGCAATGTGCAGGTGTGCAAGCAGGCAGAGTAGAGAAGTGGGGTGTTGCGGTTAGCCATTCTTAGTTGAACAAAAGCTGCTCTTGTTCTCAAAAGCCTTCTGAACATCCATTTCCTTTGGGACATTCCCTTGGGCTACGTCTGCACGGCCTACCACCCCAATATCAGCTAGTTCATTGACAGTTCATAGCTACTTTATTTACCTTTCATGGTGGCTTCTGTCAGTTCAGAATGGCTTCACCATTATCAAGGCTCTTTATGGTTTTCCCAGAGAACCTACATAGCCGCCATGGGGAAACAGGGCCTATGACCCTGGCCAAAATGGTGCCCACCAGTCCAAACACGTGGAAGGGCACTGCCTCGGGAGCTGGTTGATTTAGGCCTGGGAGATAGCCCTGCCTTGTCCCGGCAGCCAAATGTTTCCCTTTTACCCTCCGTTCCCTTTGCCTTTCTCCTGGTTTTTAAAACAAGCTGCTTGAGCCCTATAACACTGAGCAGGACTTTTTTGTAACATTTAATTAAAATGTATCTGGCACCAAAATTATATATTATAAATATGACAATTTGGTTATATTTTTGAAAATTTGTACTTTTAAAATATACTTTGGTTGTTATATATATTGATAACAATGAAAGTAAAGAATAAAAACAAAAAAAATATTATTTCCTGCATTGAAAACTTAAGGTGTTCTAGGGTTAGTGTTCTACCAGTGTAGGTTTGTTCCTTGTTACTGGCTGGTTTTCCGTTGCTCAGTCTTAAGACAATGGCGTTCGGAAGCCTAGCCTGGGTAACCCTTACTTTTCGGCTTTCAGTGGTGTTTCTTCACGCACTTTTGGGGACAGCTCTTAATATAGCTCAGCTGCCATGATGTTCCAGCCAGAAATTCCAATTTTCCTAAAGGTTCCCTGAGCTGCCAGATGCCCCTTCCCTTCAGAGATTTGAGAGTCTGCTCCTGCCAGCAGGCATCTTGGAAGGCTGTGGGGCCATCCCAAGCAGTGGTCCTCCTAGCTTATTGTCTAGAAAATGGTTGGACCTAAAGTCGCCCACAGTGACTGCTCTTTGACCCTTTGTCTATGGTGGGGGCACCTGTCAGAGGCATCAGTTTAATAGCACACCAGGGGTCTGCTCTGAAGCGGGGTTATTGACCTTGAGGCAGCAAGCTCTAAATAGCCTTGTTTTGTGCTTTCCAGATGGGACTTAGCAGCTTCATACTCAGGAATTGCCCCCTTGCATGAATCCTGTCCAATTGGGATAGAGTTGACACAGAGGCTAGACAAACAAAAGCTGATACACTATGCAACTTTATTTGAGAAAGGAGAATGGTGGTCAGAGAATGGCACACTTTTCCTTCCAACCCTGATTCACCTGGAACAGTTCTGTAGAGTGATGGGAAATGGGCGGAGATGCCAGAAGTTAGAGCATTTCTCCTTTTGAGGAGCAGTAGAGACCTTCATCCCCAGTGCACACAGGAACCCCTAAGGCAGGCGTCCTCAAACTGTGGCCCGTGGGGCACATGTGGCCTGACGACATTTATTCCACCCTCAGGGTGTTTTTGCTGCCTCTGCCTGTCCTGCTTAGCAGCCGGCTCGTGCAGTGTGCATAGGAACTTGTTCATAGGTTTTTAAAAAACTATAGTCTGACCCTCCAATGATCTGAGGGACAGAACTGGCCCCCTAGGTAAACAGTTTGAGGACCCCTGCCCTAAGGGATCCTGGACTTAGGGGTTACTATTCTCGCAGCCCTGACACACCCCTGATCATTCTACCCATAGTAGAGGCACCAGGGAAATTTGGTCCCTGGGTAATTTACCAGCCTTTTATTCAAATTGAAGCCAAGAAAATTAAAAATGACTTAGGCAGTTACTCTACTTTTGATTACTGTTGACTCCCCCTGTAGTACCCCAATATTACCATTTAACTCTATAACGCTGAGCATATTTCCATAACATATAAAGAAATGTATATATTAATAGATAGATAGATAAACAGACAGATAAATAGATAGATAACTTTGAAAATAAAGAATAAAAACAAAAACATTTTCCCAAAATTGAAAATTGAGCCATTATACGGTTAAAAAGGATGGGTCTTATCAGCAGGTGTAAGACCTTAGGATCATAAATGAAGCAGTGATCCCACTGCACCTAGTAGTGCCCAAACCCTGTGCCCTCCTAGGGAAATTGTGAATGCTTTAATCCCCGTTCCTGTACTTAGAGTGAACAAACACATGCCTGATAATCCTAAGTATACTTATTTCTTGTGACACTCACCTAACTTGAAGGGAACTACCTCCTCCGAATCTTAGACTTGTCTCACTTAAACTCTTCAACCTTTTGTCTTTTTGTTTGTTTTTCCAGAAGTTCTCAGGTTACCAAGGCCTCCAAACCAAGTGTGCCAGCTGCAGGACCACGATTTCCTGAACAACCTCAACTTTATCCATCCTGGGACCTGAGTGGACAATCCCTTCTGAGCCCCATTTGCCCCTTTTGCAGCAGGAAGTACTTAGAGATGTCGTCGCCCAGTACCCCAAAGATTTGGGTCCATACCTCTTCAGGGGGCAAATGTTAGGTAGCTATCCTAGGGACTGGGGTGTCCATTATGCATGCCCAGAGGGCCAAGGTAGCAGCCCAAGAAGGAGTGGCACACTGTGCGTGCTCAGAGGTTCAGGTTTCCGGCCAGGAAGAGGAGGTACACCTGGGTGAGTGCTGCAACTTGATTGACCCACCAAGGCCAAGTAAATTAAATTCAGCTGCTGGGGTTGACCAGGGTTGCCCACCATGCCTCCCTAATGCTCATAAAACCCACTTGGATGACAATCAGGCTTCTACATGCATTCTTTCTCACGCAGAGCAGAGGACCAAGGTCTGTCTGTCCCCAGAGAGATCTGACAAACCCAGGAAGGCTCTTTGGAGGCAGCAGAACTGGACATGAATGGCTGGTGGATACTGTTCAGATGCAGGACTTTCTACTTAGAAGGGTCTAATCCAGCCTGAGATGATCCTTGAATGAGTCCTCTGCCCAGATCTTTTTTTTTTAACGTTTTATTAGGGGCTCATACAACACTAAACACATTCTATGCATACATCAGTTGTGTAAAGCACATTTGTACATTCATTTCCCTCATTCTCAAAATATCCACTCTCCACCCAAGCCCATGGCCTCAGCTCCTCATTCCCATCCCCACCCCCCATGTGCGCTACCCCTCGCTCATCAATCCTTGGTAATTTACTAATTTTTGTCATATCTTGCACTGTCTGATATCCCCCTTCACCCACTTTTCTGTTGAAGTAAAATGTACATCCTTGTAATCAGTTCCCCGTTTCCAAACTGCCCTCCCGCTTACCCTCTCAGTGTCTTCACTCATAATACTGGTCCTAAAGGACTCATCCACCCTGGATTCCCTGTGTTTCCAGTTGCTATCTGTACCAGTGTACATTATCTGGTCTAGCCAGATTTGTAAGGTAGAATTGGGGTCATGATAATGGGGGGAGAGAAAGCATTTAGCAACTGGAGGAAAGTTGTGTTTCATCATTGCTATCTCGTACCTAGTCTTGGCTCATCTCCTCTCTGAGACCCTTCTGTAAGGTATTGTCCAGTGGTCTGGAAATGGGCTTTGGGTCTCTACCAAGCACTCTTCTCATTCCCAATAAGATGTTTTTGTTCTGATGATGCCTGACACCTGATCCCTTCGAAACCTCGTGATCTCATAGGCTGGTGTGATTATTCCATGTGGGCTTTGTTGCTTCTGAGCTAGGTGGCCGCTTGTTTACATTCAAGCTTTTAAGACCTCAGACGCTATATCTTTTGACAGCTGGGCACCATCAGCTTTGTCTTCAGTGTACCTGTGGGGAAGGTGAGCACCATAGAATGCCAGTTTAATAGAACAAAGTATTCTTGCAATGAGGGAGTATTTGAGTGGAGGCCCAGAGTCCATCTGCTACCTTAATACGAAACCTATAAATATATGGATGTAGGTCTATTTCCCCATGCTCATATATGAATATATTTACATATGGACATACTTTTTAAAAGACCTCTAAAACAGGCCCTTGCTTCCTCGCTTGCTCTTCTATTTCCCTTTCATTTTCCTCTTGTGCCCACTGCCATGCTCAGTCTTCCTTTGGGTTTCAGTAATTCTTCTTGGTTCCATTACCCTTGATCCCACCCTACCAGGCCTCCTACATCTACCTCACCACGGATATGCATGACTTCCTGTTCTCTTGTTTCAGGGTTTCTTAACACCGCTTCCTTTACGCCCACCTCCCTCTTTCCCATGCCCCACACCCCAGAAGTGTTGGTCCTGGGTTTTGTCCTCCAGATTGGACATCCAGCCTATCTAATTTAGACAGACCAGAAAAGGTAATAACATGCACAAAACCAAGACAAGCAACCCAAAAAAACCAAGACAACAAAAATCCAATGACACTAAAAGAAAACAAAACTAACCAAGAAAGAAAAGCTCATAGTTAGTACAAGGACTGTGTGGTGTACTTTAGGAGTGTTTTCCAGTCCAGTCTGTTGGGGCACCGAGACCTGACCACAAAGTCCACCTTTGGCATTCCCCGGGGACTTTGATGCTCCGTTTTCTTTCTCTTCCGCTGCACTCCCTTAGTGTCATGCCTCGATGTAGCAAGATCAGTTCGGGCGCAGTTCCCACACTGTGTCTCCAGTGTTGTCCCCTCTAGGGCAATGGGACTTTGAGGGACGTTTCTCATCGTGGGGCTGCCCATGTGGTCTTTTCTGTGGACTGGCTTCTCTGATTGGGAACATCATCCTCAAGGTATAGTGGGCCAGGATGTGCTCCATTGTCCCCTCCTCCCCCTTGTTCTGCTCTGTGTTCTATGATCAGATATGTCCCTCTCCGCGAGCTGCAGCTCCGGTGCCATCCTGTGAAATACAATCTTTGGGGGCTGCAAGGAGGTGGGAGGGGGGGCATCAGCTCAGATATTTTGAGAGTCCAGGAGATATTGACTTCTCGATGGGCACAGTTCTGTGGGGCACCGTGCTCTTGGTCCAGACGCTGGTTGTGAATATGACTTTGTTGTTAACCAGTTTTTGTCTCTGGGTCAACTCCTGTGTGTTTTTGAGGGAGTTTTCTCATCTGGAAAGTAAATGTACTGGATTATCCAGAAGCCCATGTCAGCAAGTTATTGAGAGGGGTTAATCAGAGACTGTTTCATATAGTGTGTATCTGCGCGCTGCATTTGAGACCTGGGGTGGCAATTATGAGCTCAGAATAGAGATGGTGTCCAGTAGGTGACAGACGTGGCTCCATATTGAAACAGGAAGCCCACTGTGGAGATTTGGTCCTTCCGTTGATGGCCACCGGCCACCTAGTCTTCTCCTGCTATAACTGCTTCACTGACTCAGCAGCTGAGCCAGGAGCCAGTGCCATCATAACCAGGTGGCTAACTGGGAGAAAGGGCAGATAGATATTTGTTATCTTGTTGTCTTGGGAAGCCCACCTAACCTCCATGCAAACATTCTGGTGTGAGTTATCTGTGGAAGGAATCATAGGCTCACAGTAATACACATCTTTCTTTTTGTAAATGTGCCCGTATTCCTTTCTGAACCTGAGAAGGTGGCCCCTGTGTCCACCAAGAAATTTACTGCCTGGCCTATATGGAGTGTTAGCCTGGGTTTTGGCGGCGAAGTGAAACAGAGCCCTGACCCCTTCATGCAGCTCTTCAAGCCTTATTGTCTCTTGCTTGGGTCTTTCTCGTTGCAGATGAGGCCCGTCCACTCTTGTGGAGGGTCGTGGACCTCTCCTGGGGTTTTCAAGGCACTGATTTTTCCAGTGTCCTTCTTTCCTGCAGTAGGCACATTGATCCTTCCCCATGGCTTGGCAGTGCCCACAGGTTAGTCTCTCCGTGAGTGGGCCATGCTCTCCTTTTCCTGAGTCTCTGGGGTCTCTCATGGCAATTCCTAGTATTTTAGCTAGTTTCTTTGTCTCTGTCGTGCTAGGGTCGTCTCGGTTGTTATATACTCAATGAACCACTTGTATCAAATCACTAAGATTTTTCCCTTGAACCCTTCCCACTTCTTTTTCAGGTCTGAGGCAGACTGACTGAGTCATAAAGGCAATATTTATTGCCCTCCTGTTCTCGGGGCCTCCGGGCTGTTAGGGGTATAAAGCCTGTAGGTTTCCATCAACCACTCTAGAAAGGCAGGCGGACATTCTCTTAGCCTGAAAATTCTCACTGACCTTAGATAAATTTATAGGTTTCCTAGCTCTTCCGCAGAGGGTCATGTAAGAGCAATGGGTGATACCTGGTAAAGCCCTCTGGGCCTTGCTAGGAATTGAGATCCCACATTGTTGGTGTAGTGGCCAAAAGAGTTTCTCTCAAGTGGCGAGTGCCCGCTCGCTGACCATCAGGTTCACTGACTGCTTACTGGGCCTCTGTCTGGAAGGGCTGCCCTCCTCCGTTGTGAACAGCACCTGGAGAAGTTGTTGGCAAGCATTCCAGGTGGGCTGATGAGTATGGAAGTCATACCAGTACTAGTGTGTGGGGGGGCTGCTTGTTAAGGGTGGGGGTGAGATTGGGGGGCCGGTGGGGGAGGGAGTGACTCAATAAGGGCCTGTTAGAAGTTTTCTATTTCTGGACCCTAGAAACCTTATAGGGCGGGGGTTGAAAGAAAGGGTTTGAAGCCAGCTCTCCCACTCCCAGAGTTCTCCTGCAAAATGGGATAAAGCCGATTAGGGGAGAGTGATGGGGAG
Source organism: Tenrec ecaudatus (assembly GCF_050624435.1). NCBI lineage: Eukaryota > Metazoa > Chordata > Mammalia > Afrosoricida > Tenrecidae > Tenrec > Tenrec ecaudatus. The sequence continues at coordinate 132,147,666 of NC_134533.1, read as the reverse complement.
GGGAGGGGAGGGGAGGGATGGAGGAGGGGAGGGGTGATGGAGGGGAGGGGTGGGGGAGGGTGATGGGGAGGGATGGCCTCCACCTATGTGGTTTTGGGAACTTGGACCATTTGTTTTTCCGGTCCTTCCATGTTTCCTGAAACCTTGGAAACAAGGGCCCTTTCTTTGCGGGAGGGAGTAAGTCTTTTATATTTGCAGGCTTCTTAGTGGCAATGTCAGCCCACACTTGAAGTAACGGGATCAGATCGGGATATCCTGGTTCCCTTTAACCATAACTATGAACTCTTAGTAATAGGGGATGGGAAAACTAGTCTTGCGTGGGTCAATCAGGGACTCCTTCTGCCCCATCACTTTTAAACAAATTGTAGAGTCTCCAAGCTTTTGGGTTGAAACCACATCCTCTTGGTGAATGCCGAGAGCAGGGGTCCTCAAACTACAACCTGTGGGCCACATGCAGACAGCCGAGGACGCTGATCCTTTCTGTCGGGTGTATGTGCCCCATTTATTTTTTTTTTGAACTTCAAATCAAGATGTGCAGTGTGCACATGAATTTGTTCGTAATATTTGATTTTTGAAACTATAGTCTTTCCTTCAAAAGGCCTGAGGGATAGTGAACTGGCCCCCTGGGTAAACAGTTTAAGGACCCCTGTCCTAAGGTATCCTGGACTTAGGGGTTATTAATCTCCCAGCCCTGAAACATCCCTGAACATTCTACCCGTTGTAGGAGGCACCATGGGAATTTGGACCCCGGGTAATTTACAAGTCTTTACTCCAATTGAACCCAAGAAAATTCAAAATGGCTTAGGCAGGTACTCTATTTTGGTCACATTTGACTCGTCCTGCACTAGCCCACTATTTCCATTTAACTCTATAACGCGAAGCATGATGTTTTCATAACATTAAAAAATGTATATATTAATACATATATATATATATTTATAACTATGAAAGACCACAACAAAAAGAAAATTTTTTCCCAAAATTAAAATTGAAGCGTTATAGGGTTAAAAAGAAGGATGGGTCTTATCAGCGGGTCCAAGACCTTAGCATCATAAATGAATCAGTGATCCGACTGCACCTAGTAGTGCCCAAACCTGTGCCCTCCTAGGGGAAAGTGTGAATGCTTTTATCCCTCTTCCTGTACTTCCAATGAACAAACACACTTGTCTGGTAATCCTAAGATTATTTTTGTTTCCTGTGACACTCACCTAATTTCAAGGCCACTGCCACCTCACAAGCTTAGCCTTGTCGTAGTCAAACTGTTCACCTTTTAGACCGTTTGTTTTTCTCAGAAGTTATCGGGTGATTAAAGCTTCTGAACCAAGTGTGCCAGGTCCACGACTACCATCTCCTGGACCACCTCAACCTTATCCATCCTGGATAAAGTTGCCCTCAATGGACAACCCCTCCCAGCAGTGTAGGAAGGGTATGGACCCAAAGCCCCACCTCGCCCCTTTTGCCAGCAGGAAGCAGCTAGAGATGTCGTCGCCCAGTACCCCCAAAGATTTGGGTCCATATCTCTTCAGGGGGGCAAATGTTAGGTAGCTATGCTAGGGACTGGGGCATCCGTTATGCATGCCCATAGGGCCAAGATAAGAGCCCAGTTAGGAGAGGCACCCTGTGCATGCTCAGAGGTCCAGATTTCTGGCCATGAAGGGGAGGTCACCTGGGTGGTTCCTGTACCTGGATTGACCAATCTAGGCCATGTAAATTCAATTCAGCCACTGGGGTCGGCCAGACTTGCCCACCACGCCTCCCTACGCTCATAAAACTCTCTTGAGTGCAGACCAGGCTTCTGCATGATTTCTCTCTCACTCAGGAAGGCTCTTTGGAGGCAGCTGTGCTGCACATGAGTGGCTGGTGGATACTGTTCAGATGCATGGCTTTCTGCTTGCAAGGGTTTTTGTCTCAGCTGACTGTAAGGGAGGAGGTAGTACGTCTGGATCACAGAGTATCCATGTCCACAAACGAGGCTGCTCATTCCACAGTCCTGGAAGTGCTTTATGAAAACCCTCTGCTTTGCAATGTCACTCTTTGTAGATTAGAGTGGGAGGGGCTGGGACCAAGGTATGCTGCCTCTTACTCCCAGTTGCAGGTTTCTGGATGCTGATTGTATCTCTTACAGCATCAGTTAGTGGGCTTGTTGTCTGCCTCAGGCTTTGTTCACGGAGATCCTCCAGCTAGTTGGTGGTGTGTGCGCATGAGCAGAGACTTCCTGCCAATCCCCCATGAGTAGTAGAGCTCCCATGGTGTGGACTCCATGAAAGCCTTGCCCCAGGCAGCATGCTTACAAAGGAGGGTGGGCCCTGCAGGACAGAGGACCATTCCCCCTGTGGAATGGCCTCAGAGATCCACCTCCCTCTCTGGCCAGCTGCTGGGGCTGTGGGTCCTAAGCATCATGGCTGACTCAATAATAGACACAGGGTGAGGCGACTCCAGTAGCTGTTTTGACTGGTCTAATCCAGCCTGAGATCATCCTTGCATGAGCCCCTGCCAAGATTATTTTTGTTTCTTTTATGATCTTTTCATTAGTGGCTCCTACAACACTAACCACCATCCATAAATACATCATCTGTTTGAAGCCCATCTGTACATTAATTGCCCTCCTTATTCACAAAATATCCACTCTCCACCCAAGCCCCTGGCCTCAGCTCCTCATTTTTCCCCCCTCAATGCCCGCCACCCATCCCTCATCAATCCTTGGAAATGTACTAATTCTTTTGTCATATTTTCACCCACCTTTCTTTTGAGGTCAATGAAGATCCTTGTAATCGGTTCCCACTTTCCATCCTGCCCTTCCTCCACCCTCCCAGTATCTCCACTCATAACACTGGTAAAGGGCCCATCCACTCTGGATTCCCCGTGTTTGAAATTCCTATCGGTACTAGAATACCTTCTCTAGTTTGGCCAGATTAGTATGGTAGAACTGGGATCATGATAGTGGGGCAAGAGAAAGCATTAAGAACTAGAGGAAAGTTGTGTTTCATCTTTGCTGTCTCATACCCTGTATTCTTTAATCTCCACTCTGAGATCCTTCTGTAAGGGGATGTCCAGTGCACTGCAAATAGGTTTTGGGTCTATACCCGGCAGTCCCCTCTCATTCTCCATGATAAGATTTTTTTGTTCTCATGATACCTGTTGCCTTATCCCTTTAAAACTTTGTGATCACACAGGCTGGTATGCTTTCTCCATGTGGGCTCTGTTGCTTCAGAGCCAGATGGCTGTTTCTTTACCCTCAGGCCTTTAAGACCCCACACGCTATATCTTTAGGTAGCTGGACACCATCGGCTTTCTTCACCACATTTGCTTATGCAGCCGCATTGTGGTCAGTGATTGTGTAGGGAAGGTGAGCATCTTAGAATGCCAATTTAATAGAACAGTGTTATTGCAATGAGGGAGTCCTTGAGCGGAGGCCCTATGTCCATCTGCTACCTTAATACTAAATCTATAAACATATGGACATAGATCTATTTCCCCATGCCCCTTTGTAAATATATGTACATATGTACATGCCTTTATTTAGACGTCTATAACTGGCCCTTGCTTCCCAGCTCACTCTTCTATACTCTTTGATTTTCCTCTTGTGCCCACTGACATGCTCAGTCTTCCTTTGGGTTTCAGTAATTCCTCTTGGTTACATTACCTTTGATCACGCCCTACCAGGCCTCCTACATCCCCCTCACTATCGTTTTCCATCACTTGTTGTACCCTTGTCTCTGGGTTTCTTTACAGCACTTCCTTTCCCCCCACCGTGCTCACTCCCATGCCCAATGGAAAGGGCCGGTCACATGTTTACTCCTCCAGATTGTTCATCCAGCCTCTCTTAATTAGACAGACCTGTAAAGGTAATAACATGCACAAAACAAGACTGAGCTAAACCAAGCAGCAAAAAGAAAAAAAAAACAAACAAAAATGAAAACAAAACCCAACCCAAATCCAATGACACTAAAAGAAAACAACACTAACCAGAAAGAAAAGTACAAGGACTGTGTGGTGAACTTTAGGAGTGTTTTCCAGTCCAGTCTGTGGGGGCACCGAACCCTGACCACAAAGTCCACCTTTGGCATTCCCCGGGGACTTTGATGCTCCGTTTTCTTACTCTTCCGCTGCACTCTCTTAGTGTCATGCATCGAAGTGGCAGGATCAGTTCGGGCGCAGTTCCCACACTGTGTGTCCAGTGTTGTCCCCTCTAAGGCTATGGGTCTTTGAGGGACGTTTCTCATCGTGGGGCTGCCCATGTGGTCTTCTCTGTGGATTGGCTTCTCTGATTGGGAACATCATCCTCAAAGTGTATTGGGCCAGGGTGTGCTCCATTCTCCCCTCCTCCCCCTTGTTCTGCCCTGTGTTCACTGATCAGATATGTCCCTCTCCGCGAGCTGCAGATCCGGTGCCATCCTGTGAAATACAATCTTTTGGGGCTGCAAGGATGTGGGGGGGTGGGTATCAGCTCAGATCTTTTGAGAGTCCAGGAGATATTGACTTCTCGATGGGCACAGTTCTGTGGGGCACCGTGCTCTTGGTCCAGACGCTGGTTGTGAATATGACTTTGTTGTTAACCAGTTGTGTGTCTCTGGGTCAACTCCCGTGTGTTTTTGAGTGAGTTTTCTAATCTGCAAAGTAAATGTACAGGATTATCCAGACTCCCATGTCAGCAAGTTATCGAGAGGGGTTAATCAGAGACTGTTTCATATAGTGTGTACCTGCGCGCCGCATTCTAGACCTGCGATGGCAATTATGAGCTCAGGATAGAGATGGTGTCCAGCAGGTAACATACGTGGCTCCATATTGAAACAGGAAGCCCACTGTGGAGATTTGGTCCTTCTGTTGATGGCCACCGGACACCTAGTCTTCTCCTGCTATAACTGCTTCACTGGCTCAGCAGCTGAGCCAGAAGCCAGTGATATCATAACCAGGTGGCTAACTGGGCCAAAGGGCTGATAGATATTTGTTATTTTGTTGTCTTGGGAAACCCACCTACCCTCCATGCAAACCTTCTGGTGTGAGTTATCTGTGGAAGGAATCATAGGCTCACAGTAATTCACATCTTTCTTCTTGAAAATGTGCCCATATTCCTTTCTGAACCTGACAAGGTGGCCCCTGTGTCCACCAAGAAATTTACTGCCTGGCCTCCTACTTGGAGAGTTAGCCTGGGCTTTTGGCGGCGAAGTGAAACAGAGCCCTGACCCCTTCATTGAGCTTCTTCAAGCATTATTGTCTCTTGCTTGGGTCTTTCTACGTGCAGATGAGGCCCATCCACTCTAGTGGAGGGTCGTGCACCTCTCCTGGGGTTTTCAAGGCACTGATTTTTCCAGTGTCCTTCTTTCCTGCAGTAGGCACATTGGTCCTTCCCCATGGCTTGGCGGTGCCCACAGGTTAGTCTCTCCGTGAGTGGGCCATGCTCTCCTTTTCCTGAGTCTCTGGGGTCTCTCATGGCAATTCCTAGTATTTTAGCTAGCTTCTTTGTCTCTGTCGTGCTAGGGTCATCTCTGTTGTTATACACTCAATGAGCCACTTGTACCAAATCGCTAAGATTTTTCCCTTCAAACCCTTCCCACTTCTTTGTCATGTCTGAGGCAGACTGACTGAGTAATAAAGGCAATACTTATTGCCCTCCTGTTTTCAGTGCCTCCGGGCCGTTAGGGGTATAAAGCCCGTAGGCTTCCCTCAGCCACTCTAGAAAGGCAGGCGGATATTCTCTTATAGGAACCTGAAAATTCTCACTGACCTTAGATAAATTCATAGGTTTCCTAGCTCTTCTGCAGAGGGTCATGTAAGAGCAATGGTTGATACCTGGTAAAGTCCTCTGGGCCTTGCTAGGAATTGAGATCCCACATTGTTGGTGTAGTGGCCAAAAGAGTTTCTCCCAAGTGGGGAGTGCCCGCTCGCTGACCATCAGGTTCACTGACTGCTTACTGGGCCTCTGTCTGGAAGGGCTACCCTCCTCCGTTGTGAACAGCACCTGGAGAAGTTGTTGGCAAGCATTCCAGGTGGGCTGATGAGTATGGAAATCATACCAGTACTAGTGTGTGTGGGGGGCTGCTTGTTAGGGGTGGGGGTGAGTTTGGGGGGCCGGTGGGGGAGGGAGTGACTCAATAAGGGCCTGTTAGAAGTTTTCTATTTCTGGACCCTAGAAACCTTATAGGGCGGGGGTTGAAAGAAAGGGTTTGAAGCCAGCTCTCCCACTCCCAGAGTTCTCCTGCAAAATGGGATAAAGCCGATTAGGGGAGAGTGATGGGGAGGGGAGGGGAGGGGAGGGGTGGGGGAGGGGTGAGGGAGGGGAGGGGTGGGGGAGGGTGATGTGGAGGGATGGCCTCCACCTATGTGGTTTTGGGAACTTGGACCGTTTGTTTTTCCGGTCCTTCCATGTTTCCTGAAACCTTGGAAACAAGGGCCCTTTCTTTGCGGGAGGGAGTAAGTCTTTTATATTTGCAGGCTTCTTAGTGGCAATGTCAGCCCACACTTGAAGTAACGGGATCAGATCGGGATATCCTGGTTCCCTTTAAACATAACTATGAACTCTTAGTAATAGGGGGTGGGAAAACTAGTCTTGCGTGGGTCAATCAGGGACTCCTTCTGCCCCATCACTTTTAAACAAATTGTAGAGTCTCCAAGCTTTTGGGTTGAAACCACATCCTCTTGGTGAATGCCGAGAGCAGGGGTCCTCAAACTACAACCTGTGGGCCACATGCACACAGCCGAGGACGTTGATCCTTTCTGCCGGGTGTATGTGCCCCATTTATTTTTTTTTTTGAACTTCAAATCAAGATGTGCAGTGTGCACATGAATTTGTTCGTAATATTTGTTTTTTGAAACTATAGTCTTTCCTTCAAAAGGCCTGAGGGATAGTGAACTGGCCCCCTGGGTAAACAGTTTAAGGACCCCTGCCCTAAGGTATCCTGGACTTAGGGGTTATTAATCTCCCAGCCCTGAAACATCCCTGAACATTCTACCCGTTGTAGGAGGCACCATGGGAATTTGGACCCCGGGTAATTTACAAGCCTTTACTCCAATTGAACCCAAGAAAATTCAAAATGGCTTAGGCAGTTACTCTATTTTGGTCACTTTTGACTCGTCCTGCACTAGCCCATTATTTCCATTTAACTCTATAACGCGAAGCATGATGTTTTCATAACATTAAAAATGTATATATTAATAAATATATATATTTATAACTATGAAAGTCCACAACAAAAAGAAAATTTTTTCCCAAAATTAAAATTGAAGCGTTATAGGGTTAAAAAGAAGGATGGGTCTTATCAGCGGGTCCAAGACCTTAGCATCATAAATGAATCAGTGATCCGACTGCACCTAGTAGTGCCCAAACCTGTGCCCTCCTAGGGGAAAGTGTGAATGCTTTTATCCCTCTTCCTGTACTTCCAATGAACAAACACACATGTCTGGTAATCCTAAGATTATTTTTGTTTCCTGTGACACTCACCTAATTTCAAGGCCACTGCCACCTCACAAGCTTAGCCTTGTCGTAGTCAAACTGTTCAGCTTTTAGACCGTTTGTTTTTCTCAGAAGTTATCGGGTGATTAAAGCTTCTGAACCAAGTGTGCCAGGTCCACGACTACCATCTCCTGGACCACCTCAACCTTATCCATCCTGGATAAAGTTGCCCTCAATGGACAACCCCTCCCAGCAGTGTAGGAAGGGTATGGACCCAAAGCCCATCCTCGCCCCTTTTGCCAGCAGGAAGCAGCTAGAGATGTCGTCGCCCAGTACCCCCAAAGATTTGGGTCCATATCTCTTCAGGGGGGCAAATGTTAGGTAGCTATGCTAGGGACTGGGGCATCCGTTATGCATGCCCATAGGGCCAAGATAAGAGCCCAGTTAGGAGAGGCACCCTGTGCATGCTCAGAGGTCCAGATTTCTGGCCATGAAGGGGAGGTCACCTGGGTGGTTCCTGTACCTGGATTGACCAATCTAGGCCATGTAAATTCAATTCAGCCACTGGGGTCGGCCAGACTTGCCCACCACGCCTCCCTACGCTCATAAAACTCTCTTGAGTGCAGACCAGGCTTCTGCATGATTTCTCTCTCACTCAGGAAGGCTCTTTGGAGGCAGCTGTGCTGCACATGAGTGGCTGGTGGATACTGTTCAGATGCATGGCTTTCTGCTTGCAAGGGTTTTTGTCTCAGCTGACTGTAAGGGAGGAGGTAGTACGTCTGGATCACAGAGTATCCATGTCCACAAACGAGGCTGCTCATTCCACAGTCCTGGAAGTGCTTTATGAAAACCCTCTGCTTTGCAATGTCACTCTTTGTAGATTAGAGTGGGAGGGGCTGGGACCAAGGTATGCTGCCTCTTACTCCCAGTTGCAGGTTTCTGGATGCTGATTGTATCTCTTACAGCATCAGTTAGTGGGCTTGTTGTCTGCCTCAGGCTTTGTTCACGGAGATCCTCCAGCTAGTTGGTGGTGTGTGCGCATGAGCAGAGACTTCCTGCCAATCCCCCATGAGTAGTAGAGCTCCCATGGTGTGGACTCCATGAAAGCCTTGCCCCAGGCAGCATGCTTACAAAGGAGGGTGGGCCCTGCAGGACAGAGGACCATTCCCCCTGTGGAATGGCCTCAGAGATCCACCTCCCTCTCTGGCCAGCTGCTGGGGCTGTGGGTCCTAAGCATCATGGCTGACTCAATAATAGACACAGGGTGAGGCGACTCCAGTAGCTGTTTTGACTGGTCTAATCCAGCCTGAGATCATCCTTGCATGAGCCCCTGCCAAGATTATTTTTGTTTCTTTTATGATCTTTTCATTAGTGGCTCCTACAACACTAACCACCATCCATAAATACATCATCTGTTTGAAGCCCATCTGTACATTAATTGCCCTCCTTATTCACAAAATATCCACTCTCCACCCAAGCCCCTGGCCTCAGCTCCTCATTTTTCCCCCCTCAATGCCCGCCACCCATCCCTCATCAATCCTTGGAAATGTACTAATTCTTTTGTCATATTTTCACCCACCTTTCTTTTGAGGTCAATGAAGATCCTTGTAATCGGTTCCCACTTTCCATCCTGCCCTTCCTCCACCCTCCCAGTATCTCCACTCATAACACTGGTAAAGGGCCCATCCACTCTGGATTCCCCGTGTTTGAAATTCCTATCGGTACTAGAATACCTTCTCTAGTTTGGCCAGATTAGTATGGTAGAACTGGGATCATGATAGTGGGGCAAGAGAAAGCATTAAGAACTAGAGGAAAGTTGTGTTTCATCTTTGCTGTCTCATACCCTGTATTCTTTAATCTCCACTCTGAGATCCTTCTGTAAGGGGATGTCCAGTGCACTGCAAATAGGTTTTGGGTCTATACCCGGCAGTCCCCTCTCATTCTCCATGATAAGATTTTTTTGTTCTCATGATACCTGTTGCCTTATCCCTTTAAAACTTTGTGATCACACAGGCTGGTATGCTTTCTCCATGTGGGCTCTGTTGCTTCAGAGCCAGATGGCTGTTTCTTTACCCTCAGGCCTTTAAGACCCCACACGCTATATCTTTAGGTAGCTGGACACCATCGGCTTTCTTCACCACATTTGCTTATGCAGCCGCTTTGTGGTCAGTGATTGTGTAGGGAAGGTGAGCATCTTAGAATGCCAATTTAATAGAACAGTGTTATTGCAATGAGGGAGTCCTTGAGCGGAGGCCCTATGTCCATCTGCTACCTTAATACTAAATCTATAAACATATGGACATAGATCTATTTCCCCATGCCCCTTTGTAAATATATGTACATATGTACATGCCTTTATTTAGACGTCTATAACTGGCCCTTGCTTCCCAGCTCACTCTTCTATACTCTTTGATTTTCCTCTTGTGCCCACTGACATGCTCAGTCTTCCTTTGGGTTTCAGTAATTCCTCTTGGTTACATTACCTTTGATCACGCCCTACCAGGCCTCCTACATCCCCCTCACTATCGTTTTCCATCACTTGTTGTACCCTTGTCTCTGGGTTTCTTTACACCACTTCCTTTCCCCCCACCGTGCTCACTCCCATGCCCAATGGAAAGGGCCGGTCACATGTTTACTCCTCCAGATTGTTCATCCAGCCTCTCTTAATTAGACAGACCTGTAAAGGTAATAACATGCACAAAACAAGACTGAGCTAAACCAAGCAGCAAAAAGAAAAAAAAAACAAACAAAAATGAAAACAAAACCCAACCCAAATCCAATGACACTAAAAGAAAACAACACTAACCAGAAAGAAAAGTACAAGGACTGTGTGGTGAACTTTAGGAGTGTTTTCCAGTCCAGTCTGTGGGGGCACCGAACCCTGACCACAAAGTCCACCTTTGGCATTCCCCGGGGACTTTGAGGCTCCGTTTTCTTACTCTTCCGCTGCACTCTCTTAGTGTCATGCATCGAAGTGGCAGGATCAGTTCGGGCGCAGTTCCCACACTGTGTGTCCAGTGTTGTCCCCTCTAAGGCTATGGGTCTTTGAGGGACGTTTCTCATCGTGGGGCTGCCCATGTGGTCTTCTCTGTGGATTGGCTTCTCTGATTGGGAACATCATCCTCAAGGTGTATTGGGCCAGGGTGTGCTCCATTCTCCCCTCCTCCCCCTTGTTCTGCCCTGTGTTCACTGATCAGATATGTCCCTCTCCGCGAGCTGCAGATCCGGTGCCATCCTGTGAAATACAATCTTTTGGGGCTGCAAGGATGTGGGGGGGTGGGTATCAGCTCAGATCTTTTGAGAGTCCAGGAGATATTGACTTCTCGATGGGCACAGTTCTGTGGGGCACCGTGCTCTTGGTCCAGACGCTGGTTGTGAATATGACTTTGTTGTTAACCAGTTGTGTGTCTCTGGGTCAACTCCCGTGTGTTTTTGAGTGAGTTTTCTAATCTGCAAAGTAAATGTACAGGATTATCCAGACTCCCATGTCAGCAAGTTATCGAGAGGGGTTAATCAGAGACTGTTTCATATAGTGTGTACCTGCGCGCCGCATTCTAGACCTGCGATGGCAATTATGAGCTCAGGATAGAGATGGTGTCCAGCAGGTAACATACGTGGCTCCATATTGAAACAGGAAGCCCACTGTGGAGATTTGGTCCTTCTGTTGATGGCTACCGGCCACCTAGTCTTCTCCTGCTATAACTGCTTCACTGGCTCAGCAGCTGAGCCAGAAGCCAGTGATATCATAACCAGGTGGCTAACTGGGCCAAAGGGCTGATAGATATTTGTTATTTTGTTGTCTTGGGAAACCCACCTACCCTCCATGCAAACCTTCTGGTGTGAGTTATCTGTGGAAGGAATCATAGGCTCACAGTAATTCACATCTTTCTTCTTGAAAATGTGCCCATATTCCTTTCTGAACCTGACAAGGTGGCCCCTGTGTCCACCAAGAAATTTACTGCCTGGCCTCCTACTTGGAGAGTTAGCCTGGGCTTTTGGCGGCGAAGTGAAACAGAGCCCTGACCCCTTCATTGAGCTTCTTCAAGCATTATTGTCTCTTGCTTGGGTCTTTCTACGTGCAGATGAGGCCCATCCACTCTAGTGGAGGGTCTTGCACCTCTCCTCGGGTTTTCAAGGCACTGATTTTTCCAGTGTCCTTCTTTCCTGCAGTAGGCACATTGGTCCTTCCCCATGGCTTGGCGGTGCCCACAGGTTAGTCTCTCCGTGAGTGGGCCATGCTCTCCTTTTCCTGAGTCTCTGGGGTCTCTCATGGCAATTCCTAGTATTTTAGCTAGCTTCTTTGTCTCTGTCGTGCTAGGGTCATCTCTGTTGTTATACACTCAATGAGCCACTTGTACCAAATCGCTAAGATTTTTCCCTTCAAACCCTTCCCACTTCTTTGTCATGTCTGAGGCAGACTGACTGAGTAATAAAGGCAATACTTATTGCCCTCCTGTTTTCAGTGCCTCCGGGCCGTTAGGGGTATAAAGCCCGTAGGCTTCCCTCAGCCACTCTAGAAAGGCAGGCGGATATTCTCTTATAGGAACCTGAAAATTCTCACTGACCTTAGATAAATTCATAGGTTTCCTAGCTCTTCTGCAGAGGGTCATGTAAGAGCAATGGTTGATACCTGGTAAAGTCCTCTGGGCCTTGCTAGGAATTGAGATCCCACATTGTTGGTGTAGTGGCCAAAAGAGTTTCTCCCAAGTGGGGAGTGCCCGCTCGCTGACCATCAGGTTCACTGACTGCTTACTGGGCCTCTGTCTGGAAGGGCTACCCTCCTCCGTTGTGAACAGCACCTGGAGAAGTTGTTGGCAAGCATTCCAGGTGGGCTGATGAGTATGGAAGTCATACCAGTACTAGTGTGTGTGGGGGGCTGCTTGTTAGGGGTGGGGGTGAGTTTGGGGGGCCGGTGGGGGAGGGAGTGACTCAATAAGGGCCTGTTAGAAGTTTTCTATTTCTGGACCCTAGAAACCTTATAGGGCGGGGGTTGAAAGAAAGGGTTTGAAGCCAGCTCTCCCACTCCCAGAGTTCTCCTGCAAAATGGGATAAAGCCGATTAGGGGAGAGTGATGGGGAGGGGAGGGGAGGGGAGGGGTGGGGGAGGGGTGAGGGAGGGGAGGGGTGGGGGAGGGTGATGTGGAGGGATGGCCTCCACCTATGTGGTTTTGGGAACTTGGACCGTTTGTTTTTCCGGTCCTTCCATGTTTCCTGAAACCTTGGAAACAAGGGCCCTTTCTTTGCGGGAGGGAGTAAGTCTTTTATATTTGCAGGCTTCTTAGTGGCAATGTCAGCCCACACTTGAAGTAACGGGATCAGATCGGGATATCCTGGTTCCCTTTAAACATAACTATGAACTCTTAGTAATAGGGGGTGGGAAAACTAGTCTTGCGTGGGTCAATCAGGGACTCCTTCTGCCCCATCACTTTTAAACAAATTGTAGAGTCTCCAAGCTTTTGGGTTGAAACCACATCCTCTTGGTGAATGCCGAGAGCAGGGGTCCTCAAACTACAACCTGTGGGCCACATGCAGACAGCCGAGGACGTTGATCCTTTCTGCCGGGTGTATGTGCCCCATTTATTTTTTTTTTTGAACTTCAAATCAAGATGTGCAGTGTGCACATGAATTTGTTCGTAATATTTGTTTTTTGAAACTATAGTCTTTCCTTCAAAAGGCCTGAGGGATAGTGAACTGGCCCCCTGGGTAAACAGTTTAAGGATCCCTGCCCTAAGGTATCCTGGACTTAGGGGTTATTAATCTCCCAGCCCTGAAACATCCCTGAACATTCTACCCGTTGTAGGAGGCACCATGGGAATTTGGAGCCCGGGTAATTTACAAGCCTTTACTCCAATTGAACCTAAGAAAATTCAAAATGGCTTAGGCAGTTACTCTATTTTGGTCACTTTTGACTCGTCCTGCACTAGCCCATTATTTCCATTTAACTCTATAACGCGAAGCATGATGTTTTCATAACATTAAAAATGTATATATTAATACATATATATATATATTTATAACTATGAAAGTCCACAACAAAAAGAAAATTTTTTCCCAAAATTAAAATTGAAGCGTTATAGGGTTAAAAAGAAGGATGGGTCTTATCAGCGGGTCCAAGACCTTAGCATCATAAATGAATCAGTGATCCGACTGCACCTAGTAGTGCCCAAACCTGTGCCCTCCTAGGGGAAAGTGTGAATGCTTTTATCCCTCTTCCTGTACTTCCAATGAACAAACACACATGTCTGGTAATCCTAAGATTATTTTTGTTTCCTGTGACACTCACCTAATTTCAAGGCCACTGCCACCTCACAAGCTTAGCCTTGTCGTAGTCAAACTGTTCACCTTTTAGACCGTTTGTTTTTCTCAGAAGTTATCGGGTGATTAAAGCTTCTGAACCAAGTGTGCCAGGTCCACGACTACCATCTCCTGGACCACCTCAACCTTATCCATCCTGGATAAAGTTGCCCTCAATGGAAAACCCCTCCCAGCAGTGTAGGAAGGGTATGGACCCAAAGCCCCACCTCGCCCCTTTTGCCAGCAGGAAGCAGCTAGAGATGTCGTCGCCCAGTACCCCCAAAGATTTGGGTCCATATCTCTTCAGGGGGGCAAATGTTAGGTAGCTATGCTAGGGACTGGGGCATCCGTTATGCATGCCCATAGGGCCAAGATAAGAGCCCAGTTAGGAGAGGCACCCTGTGCATGCTCAGAGGTCCAGATTTCTGGCCATGAAGGGGAGGTCACCTGGGTGGTTCCTGTACCTGGATTGACCAATCTAGGCCATGTAAATTCAATTCAGCCACTGGGGTCGGCCAGACTTGCCCACCACGCCTCCCTACGCTCATAAAACTCTCTTGAGTGCAGACCAGGCTTCTGCATGATTTCTCTCTCACTCAGGAAGGCTCTTTGGAGGCAGCTGTGCTGCACATGAGTGGCTGGTGGATACTGTTCAGATGCATGGCTTTCTGCTTGCAAGGGTTTTTGTCTCAGCTGACTGTAAGGGAGGAGGTAGTACGTCTGGATCACAGAGTATCCATGTCCACAAACGAGGCTGCTCATTCCACAGTCCTGGAAGTGCTTTATGAAAACCCTCTGCTTTGCAATGTCACTCTTTGTAGATTAGAGTGGGAGGGGCTGGGACCAAGGTATGCTGCCTCTTACTCCCAGTTGCAGGTTTCTGGATGCTGATTGTATCTCTTACAGCATCAGTTAGTGGGCTTGTTGTCTGCCTCAGGCTTTGTTCACGGAGATCCTCCAGCTAGTTGGTGGTGTGTGCGCATGAGCAGAGACTTCCTGCCAATCCCCCATGAGTAGTAGAGATCCCATGGTGTGGACTCCATGAAAGCCTTGCCCCAGGCAGCATGCTTACAAAGGAGGGTGGGCCCTGCAGGACAGAGGACCATTCCCCCTGTGGAATGGCCTCAGAGATCCACCTCCCTCTCTGGCCAGCTGCTGGGGCTGTGGGTCCTAAGCATCATGGCTGACTCAATAATAGACACAGGGTGAGACGACTCCAGTAGCTGTTTTGACTGGTCTAATCCAGCCTGAGATCATCCTTGCATGAGCCCCTGCCAAGATTATTTTTGTTTCTTTTATGATCTTTTCATTAGTGGCTCCTACAACACTAACCACCATCCATAAATACATCATCTGTTTGAAGCCCATCTGTACATTAATTGCCCTCCTTATTCACAAAATATCCACTCTCCACCCAAGCCCCTGGCCTCAGCTCCTCATTTTTCCCCCCTCAATGCCCGCCACCCATCCCTCATCAATCCTTGGAAATGTACTAATTCTTTTGTCATATTTTCACCCACCTTTCTTTTGAGTTCAATGAAGATCCTTGTAATCGGTTCCCACTTTCCATCCTGCCCTTCCTCCACCCTCCCAGTATCTCCACTCATAACACTGGTAAAGGGCCCATCCACTCTGGATTCCCCGTGTTTGAAATTCCTATCGGTACTAGAATACCTTCTCTAGTTTGGCCAGATTAGTATGGTAGAACTGGGATCATGATAGTGGGGCAAGAGAAAGCATTAAGAACTAGAGGAAAGTTGTGTTTCATCTTTGCTGTCTCATACCCTGTATTCTTTAATCTCCACTCTGAGATCCTTCTGTAAGGGGATGTCCAGTGCACTGCAAATAGGTTTTGGGTCTATACCCGGCAGTCCCCTCTCATTCTCCATGATAAGATTTTTTTGTTCTCATGATACCTGTTGCCTTATCCCTTTAAAACTTTGTGATCACACAGGCTGGTATGCTTTCTCCATGTGGGCTCTGTTGCTTCAGAGCCAGATGGCTGTTTCTTTACCCTCAGGCCTTTAAGACCCCACACGCTATATCTTTAGGTAGCTGGACACCATCGGCTTTCTTCACCACATTTGCTTATGCAGCCGCATTGTGGTCAGTGATTGTGTAGGGAAGGTGAGCATCTTAGAATGCCAATTTAATAGAACAGTGTTATTGCAATGAGGGAGTCCTTGAGCGGAGGCCCTATGTCCATCTGCTACCTTAATACTAAATCTATAAACATATGGACATAGATCTATTTCCCCATGCCCCTTTGTAAATATATGTACATATGTACATGCCTTTATTTAGACGTCTATAACTGGCCCTTGCTTCCCAGCTCACTCTTCTATACTCTTTGATTTTCCTCTTGTGCCCACTGACATGCTCAGTCTTCCTTTGGGTTTCAGTAATTCCTCTTGGTTACATTACCTTTGATCACGCCCTACCAGGCCTCCTACATCCCCCTCACTATCGTTTTCCATCACTTGTTGTACCCTTGTCTCTGGGTTTCTTTACAGCACTTCCTTTCCCCCCACCGTGCTCACTCCCATGCCCAATGGAAAGGGCCGGTCACATGTTTACTCCTCCAGATTGTTCATCCAGCCTCTCTTAATTAGACAGACCTGTAAAGGTAATAACATGCACAAAACAAGACTGAGCTAAACCAAGCAGCAAAAAGAAAAAAAAAACAAACAAAAATGAAAACAAAACCCAACCCAAATCCAATGACACTAAAAGAAAACAACACTAACCAGAAAGAAAAGTACAAGGACTGTGTGGTGAACTTTAGGAGTGTTTTCCAGTCCAGTCTGTGGGGGCACCGAACCCTGACCACAAAGTCCACCTTTGGCATTCCCCGGGGACTTTGAGGCTCCGTTTTCTTACTCTTCCGCTGCACTCTCTTAGTGTCATGCATCGAAGTGGCAGGATCAGTTCGGGCGCAGTTCCCACACTGTGTGTCCAGTGTTGTCCCCTCTAAGGCTATGGGTCTTTGAGGGACGTTTCTCATCGTGGGGCTGCCCATGTGGTCTTCTCTGTGGATTGGCTTCTCTGATTGGGAACATCATCCTCAAGGTGTATTGGGCCAGGGTGTGCTCCATTCTCCCCTCCTCCCCCTTGTTCTGCCCTGTGTTCACTGATCAGATATGTCCCTCTCCGCGAGCTGCAGATCCGGTGCCATCCTGTGAAATACAATCTTTTGGGGCTGCAAGGATGTGGGGGGGGTGGGTATCAGCTCAGATCTTTTGAGAGTCCAGGAGATATTGACTTCTCGATGGGCACAGTTCTGTGGGGCACCGTGCTCTTGGTCCAGACGCTGGTTGTGAATATGACTTTGTTGTTAACCAGTTGTGTGTCTCTGGGTCAACTCCCGTGTGTTTTTGAGTGAGTTTTCTAATCTGCAAAGTAAATGTACAGGATTATCCAGACTCCCATGTCAGCAAGTTATCGAGAGGGGTTAATCAGAGACTGTTTCATATAGTGTGTACCTGCGCGCCGCATTCTAGACCTGCGATGGCAATTATGAGCTCAGGATAGAGATGGTGTCCAGCAGGTAACATACGTGGCTCCATATTGAAACAGGAAGCCCACTGTGGAGATTTGGTCCTTCTGTTGATGGCCACCGGCCACCTAGTCTTCTCCTGCTATAAGTGTTTCACTGGCTCAGCAGCTGAGCCAGAAGCCAGTGATATCATAACCAGGTGGCTAACTGGGCCAAAGGGCTGATAGATATTTGTTATTTTGTTGTCTTGGGAAACCCACCTACCCTCCATGCAAACCTTTGGTGTGAGTTATCTGTGGAAGGAATCATAGGCTCACAGTAATTCACATCTTTCTTCTTGAAAATGTGCCCATATTCCTTTCTGAACCTGACAAGGTGGCCCCTGTGTCCACCAAGAAATTTACTGCCTGGCCTCCTACTTGGAGAGTTAGCCTGGGCTTTTGGCGGCGAAGTGAAACAGAGCCCTGACCCCTTCATTGAGCTTCTTCAAGCATTATTGTCTCTTGCTTGGGTCTTTCTACGTGCAGATGAGGCCCATCCACTCTAGTGGAGGGTCGTGCACCTCTCCTCGGGTTTTCAAGGCACTGATTTTTCCAGTGTCCTTCTTTCCTGCAGTAGGCACATTGGTCCTTCCCCATGGCTTGGCGGTGCCCACAGGTTAGTCTCTCCGTGAGTGGGCCATGCTCTCCTTTTCCTGAGTCTCTGGGGTCTCTCATGGCAATTCCTAGTATTTTAGCTAGCTTCTTTGTCTCTGTCGTGCTAGGGTCATCTCTGTTGTTATACACTCAATGAGCCACTTGTACCAAATCGCTAAGATTTTTCCCTTCAAACCCTTCCCACTTCTTTGTCATGTCTGAGGCAGACTGACTGAGTAATAAAGGCAATACTTATTGCCCTCCTGTTTTCAGTGCCTCCGGGCCGTTAGGGGTATAAAGCCCGTAGGCTTCCCTCAGCCACTCTAGAAAGGCAGGCGGATATTCTCTTATAGGAACCTGAAAATTCTCACTGACCTTAGATAAATTCATAGGTTTCCTAGCTCTTCTGCAGAGGGTCATGTAAGAGCAATGGTTGATACCTGGTAAAGTCCTCTGGGCCTTGCTAGGAATTGAGATCCCACATTGTTGGTGTAGTGGCCAAAAGAGTTTCTCCCAAGTGGGGAGTGCCCGCTCGCTGACCATCAGGTTCACTGACTGCTTACTGGGCCTCTGTCTGGAAGGGCTACCCTCCTCCGTTGTGAACAGCACCTGGAGAAGTTGTTGGCAAGCATTCCAGGTGGGCTGATGAGTATGGAAATCATACCAGTACTAGTGTGTGTGGGGGGCTGCTTGTTAGGGGTGGGGGTGAGTTTGGGGGGCCGGTGGGGGAGGGAGTGACTCAATAAGGGCCTGTTAGAAGTTTTCTATTTCTGGACCCTAGAAACCTTATAGGGCGGGGGTTGAAAGAAAGGGTTTGAAGCCAGCTCTCCCACTCCCAGAGTTCTCCTGCAAAATGGGATAAAGCCGATTAGGGGAGAGTGATGGGGAGGGGAGGGGAGGGGAGGGGTGGGGGAGGGGTGAGGGAGGGGAGGGGTGGGGGAGGGTGATGTGGAGGGATGGCCTCCACCTATGTGGTTTTGGGAACTTGGACCGTTTGTTTTTCCGGTCCTTCCATGTTTCCTGAAACCTTGGAAACAAGGGCCCTTTCTTTGCGGGAGGGAGTAAGTCTTTTATATTTGCAGGCTTCTTAGTGGCAATGTCAGCCCACACTTGAAGTAACGGGATCAGATCGGGATATCCTGGTTCCCTTTAAACATAACTATGAACTCTTAGTAATAGGGGGTGGGAAAACTAGTCTTGCGTGGGTCAATCAGGGACTCCTTCTGCCCCATCACTTTTAAACAAATTGTAGAGTCTCCAAGCTTTTGGGTTGAAACCACATCCTCTTGGTGAATGCCGAGAGCAGGGGTCCTCAAACTACAACCTGTGGGCCACATGCAGACAGCCGAGGACGTTGATCCTTTCTGCCGGGTGTATGTGCCCCATTTATTTTTTTTTTTGAACTTCAAATCAAGATGTGCAGTGTGTACATGAATTTGTTCGTAATATTTGTTTTTTTAAACTATAGTCTTTCCTTCAAAATGCCTGAGGGATAGTGAACTGGTCCCCTGGG
Source organism: Tenrec ecaudatus (assembly GCF_050624435.1). Classification (NCBI taxonomy): domain Eukaryota; kingdom Metazoa; phylum Chordata; class Mammalia; order Afrosoricida; family Tenrecidae; genus Tenrec; species Tenrec ecaudatus. Next base: position 132,128,339 of record NC_134533.1, on the reverse strand, counting down.
TAAACAGTTTAAGGACCCCTGCCCTAAGGTATCCTGGACTTAGGGGTTATTAATCTCCCAGCCCTGAAACATCCCTGAACATTCTACCCGTTGTAGGAGGCACCATGGGAATTTGGACCCCGGGTAATTTACAAGCCTTTACTCCAATTGAACCCAAGAAAATTCAAAATGGCTTAGGCAGTTACTCTATTTTGGTCACTTTTGACTCGTCCTGCACTAGCCCATTATTTCCATTTAACTCTATAACGCGAAGCATGATGTTTTCATAACATTAAAAATGTATATATTAATACATATATATATATATATATATATTTATAACTATGAAAGTCCACAACAAAAAGAAAATTTTTTCCCAAAATTAAAATTGAAGCGTTATAGGGTTAAAAAGAAGGATGGGTCTTATCAGCGGGTCCAAGACCTTAGCATCATAAATGAATCAGTGAGCCGACTGCACCTAGTAGTGCCCAAACCTGTGCCCTCCTAGGGGAAAGTGTGAATGCTTTTATCCCTCTTCCTGTACTTCCAATGAACAAACACACATGTCTGGTAATCCTAAGATTATTTTTGTTTCCTGTGACACTCACCTAATTTCAAGGCCACTGCCACCTCACAAGCTTAGCCTTGTCGTAGTCAAACTGTTCACCTTTTAGACCGTTTGTTTTTCTCAGAAGTTATCGGGTGATTAAAGCTTCTGAACCAAGTGTGCCAGGTCCACGACTACCATCTCCTGGACCACCTCAACCTTATCCATCCTGGATAAAGTTGCCCTCAATGGACAACCCCTCCCAGCAGTGTAGGAAGGGTATGGACCCAAAGCCCCACCTCGCCCCTTTTGCCAGCAGGAAGCAGCTAGAGATGTCGTCGCCCAGTACCCCCAAAGATTTGGGTCCATATCTCTTCAGTGGGGCAAATGTTAGGTAGCTATACTAGGGACTGGGGCATCCGTTATGCATGCCCATAGGGCCAAGATAAGAGCCCAGTTAGGAGAGGCACCCTGTGCATGCTCAGAGGTCCAGATTTCTGGCCATGAAGGGGAGGTCACCTGGGTGGTTCCTGTACCTGGATTGACCAATCTAGGCCATGTAAATTCAATTCAGCCACTGGGGTCGGCCAGACTTGCCCACCACGCCTCCCTACGCTCATAAAACTCTCTTGAGTGCAGACCAGGCTTCTGCATGATTTCTCTCTCACTCAGGAAGGCTCTTTGGAGGCAGCTGTGCTGCACATGAGTGGCTGGTGGATACTGTTCAGATGCATGGCTTTCTGCTTGCAAGGGTTTTTGTCTCAGCTGACTGTAAGGGAGGAGGTAGTACGTCTGGATCACAGAGTATCCATGTCCACAAACGAGGCTGCTCATTCCACAGTCCTGGAAGTGCTTTATGAAAACCCTCTGCTTTGCAATGTCACTCTTTGTAGATTAGAGTGGGAGGGGCTGGGACCAAGGTATGCTGCCTCTTACTCCCAGTTGCAGGTTTCTGGATGCTGATTGTATCTCTTACAGCATCAGTTAGTGGGCTTGTTGTCTGCCTCAGGCTTTGTTCACGGAGATCCTCCAGCTAGTTGGTGGTGTGTGCGCATGAGCAGAGACTTCCTGCCAATCCCCCATGAGTAGTAGAGCTCCCATGGTGTGGACTCCATGAAAGCCTTGCCCCAGGCAGCATGCTTACAAAGGAGGGTGGGCCCTGCAGGACAGAGGACCATTCCCCCTGTGGAATGGCCTCAGAGATCCACCTCCCTCTCTGGCCAGCTGCTGGGGCTGTGGGTCCTAAGCATCATGGCTGACTCAATAATAGACACAGGGTGAGGCAACTCCAGTAGCTGTTTTGACTGGTCTAATCCAGCCTGAGATCATCCTTGCATGAGCCCCTGCCAAGATTATTTTTGTTTCTTTTATGATCTTTTCATTAGTGGCTCCTACAACACTAACCACCATCCATAAATACATCATCTGTTTGAAGCCCATCTGTACATTAATTGCCCTCCTTATTCACAAAATATCCACTCTCCACCCAAGCCCCTGGCCTCAGCTCCTCATTTTTCCCCCCTCAATGCCCGCCACCCATCCCTCATCAATCCTTGGAAATGTACTAATTCTTTTGTCATATTTTCACCCACCTTTCTTTTGAGGTCAATGAAGATCCTTGTAATCGGTTCCCACTTTCCATCCTGCCCTTCCTCCACCCTCCCAGTATCTCCACTCATAACACTGGTAAAGGGCCCATCCACTCTGGATTCCCCGTGTTTGAAATTCCTATCGGTACTAGAATACCTTCTCTAGTTTGGCCAGATTAGTATGGTAGAACTGGGATCATGATAGTGGGGCAAGAGAAAGCATTAAGAACTAGAGGAAAGTTGTGTTTCATCTTTGCTGTCTCATACCCTGTATTCTTTAATCTCCACTCTGAGATCCTTCTGTAAGGGGATGTCCAGTGCACTGCAAATAGGTTTTGGGTCTATACCCGGCAGTCCCCTCTCATTCTCCATGATAAGATTTTTTTGTTCTCATGATACCTGTTGCCTTATCCCTTTAAAACTTTGTGATCACACAGGCTGGTATGCTTTCTCCATGTGGGCTCTGTTGCTTCAGAGCCAGATGGCTGTTTCTTTACCCTCAGGCCTTTAAGACCCCACACGCTATATCTTTAGGTAGCTGGACACCATCGGCTTTCTTCACCACATTTGCTTATGCAGCCGCTTTGTGGTCAGTGATTGTGTAGGGAAGGTGAGCATCTTAGAATGCCAATTTAATAGAACAGTGTTATTGCAATGAGGGAGTCCTTGAGCGGAGGCCCTATGTCCATCTGCTACCTTAATACTAAATCTATAAACATATGGACATAGATCTATTTCCCCATGCCCCTTTGTAAATATATGTACATATGTACATGCCTTTATTTAGACGTCTATAACTGGCCCTTGCTTCCCAGCTCACTCTTCTATACTCTTTGATTTTCCTCTTGTGCCCACTGACATGCTCAGTCTTCCTTTGGGTTTCAGTAATTCCTCTTGGTTACATTACCTTTGATCACGCCCTACCAGGCCTCCTACATCCCCCTCACTACCGTTTTCCATCACTTGTTGTACCCTTGTCTCTGGGTTTCTTTACAGCACTTCCTTTCCCCCCACCGTGCTCACTCCCATGCCCAATGGAAAGGGCCGGTCACATGTTTACTCCTCCAGATTGTTCATCCAGCCTCTCTTAATTAGACAGACCTGTAAAGGTAATAACATGCACAAAACAAGACTGAGCTAAACCAAGCAGCAAAAAGAAAAAAAAAACAAACAAAAATGAAAACAAAACCCAACCCAAATCCAATGACACTAAAAGAAAACAACACTAACCAGAAAGAAAAGTACAAGGACTGTGTGGTGAACTTTAGGAGTGTTTTCCAGTCCAGTCTGTGGGGGCACCGAACCCTGACCACAAAGTCCACCTTTGGCATTCCCCGGGGACTTTGATGCTCCGTTTTCTTACTCTTCCGCTGCACTCTCTTAGTGTCATGCATCGAAGTGGCAGGATCAGTTCGGGCGCAGTTCCCACACTGTGTGTCCAGTGTTGTCCCCTCTAAGGCTATGGGTCTTTGAGGGACGTTTCTCATCGTGGGGCTGCCCATGTGGTCTTCTCTGTGGATTGGCTTCTCTGATTGGGAACATCATCCTCAAGGTGTATTGGGCCAGGGTGTGCTCCATTCTCCCCTCCTCCCCCTTGTTCTGCCCTGTGTTCACTGATCAGATATGTCCCTCTCCGCGAGCTGCAGATCCGGTGCCATCCTGTGAAATACAATCTTTTGGGGCTGCAAGGATGTGGGGGGGTGGGTATCAGCTCAGATCTTTTGAGAGTCCAGGAGATATTGACTTCTCGATGGGCACAGTTCTGTGGGGCACCGTGCTCTTGGTCCAGACGCTGGTTGTGAATATGACTTTGTTGTTAACCAGTTGTGTGTCTCTGGGTCAACTCCCGTGTGTTTTTGAGTGAGTTTTCTAATCTGCAAAGTAAATGTACAGGATTATCCAGACTCCCATGTCAGCAAGTTATCGAGAGGGGTTAATCAGAGACTGTTTCATATAGTGTGTACCTGCGCGCCGCATTCTAGACCTGCGATGGCAATTATGAGCTCAGGATAGAGATGGTGTCCAGCAGGTAACATACGTGGCTCCATATTGAAACAGGAAGCCCACTGTGGAGATTTGGTCCTTCCGTTGATGGCCACCGGCCACCTAGTCTTCTCCTGCTATAACTGCTTCACTGGCTCAGCAGCTGAGCCAGAAGCCAGTGATATCATAACCAGGTGGCTAACTGGGCCAAAGGGCTGATAGATATTTGTTATTTTGTTGTCTTGGGAAACCCACCTACCCTCCATGCAAACCTTCTGGTGTGAGTTATCTGTGGAAGGAATCATAGGCTCACAGTAATTCACATCTTTCTTCTTGAAAATGTGCCCATATTCCTTTCTGAACCTGACAAGGTGGCCCCTGTGTCCACCAAGAAATTTACTGCCTGGCCTCCTACTTGGAGAGTTAGCCTGGGCTTTTGGCGGCAAAGTGAAACAGAGCCCTGACCCCTTCATTGAGCTTCTTCAAGCATTATTGTCTCTTGCTTGGGTCTTTCTACGTGCAGATGAGGCCCATCCACTCTAGTGGAGGGTCGTGCACCTCTCCTCGGGTTTTCAAGGCACTGATTTTTCCAGTGTCCTTCTTTCCTGCAGTAGGCACATTGGTCCTTCCCCATGGCTTGGCGGTGCCCACAGGTTAGTCTCTCCGTGAGTGGGCCATGCTCTCCTTTTCCTGAGTCTCTGGGGTCTCTCATGGCAATTCCTAGTATTTTAGCTAGCTTCTTTGTCTCTGTCGTGCTAGGGTCATCTCTGTTGTTATACACTCAATGAGCCACTTGTACCAAATCGCTAAGATTTTTCCCTTCAAACCCTTCCCACTTCTTTGTCATGTCTGAGGCAGACTGACTGAGTAATAAAGGCAATACTTATTGCCCTCCTGTTTTCAGTGCCTCCGGGCCGTTAGGGGTATAAAGCCCGTAGGCTTCCCTCAGCCACTCTAGAAAGGCAGGCGGATATTCTCTTATAGGAACCTGAAAATTCTCACTGACCTTAGATAAATTCATAGGTTTCCTAGCTCTTCTGCAGAGGGTCATGTAAGAGCAATGGTTGATACCTGGTAAAGTCCTCTGGGCCTTGCTAGGAATTGAGATCCCACATTGTTGGTGTAGTGGCCAAAAGAGTTTCTCCCAAGTGGGGAGTGCCCGCTCGCTGACCATCAGGTTCACTGACTGCTTACTGGGCCTCTGTCTGGAAGGGCTACCCTCCTCCGTTGTGAACAGCACCTGGAGAAGTTGTTGGCAAGCATTCCAGGTGGGCTGATGAGTATGGAAGTCATACCAGTACTAGTGTGTGTGGGGGGCTGCTTGTTAGGGGTGGGGGTGAGTTTGGGGGGCCGGTGGGGGAGGGAGTGACTCAATAAGGGCCTGTTAGAAGTTTTCTATTTCTGGACCCTAGAAACCTTATAGGGCGGGGGTTGAAAGAAAGGGTTTGAAGCCAGCTCTCCCACTCCCAGAGTTCTCCTGCAAAATGGGATAAAGCCGATTAGGGGAGAGTGATGGGGAGGGGAGGGGTGGGGGAGGGGTGAGGGAAGGGAGGGGTGGGGGAGGGTGATGTGGAGGGATGGCCTCCACCTATGTGGTTTTGGGAACTTGGACCGTTTGTTTTTCCGGTCCTTCCATGTTTCCTGAAACCTTGGAAACAAGGGCCCTTTCTTTGCGGGAGGGAGTAAGTCTTTTATATTTGCAGGCTTCTTAGTGGCAATGTCAGCCCACACTTGAAGTAACGGGATCAGATCGGGATATCCTGGTTCCCTTTAAACATAACTATGAACTCTTAGTAATAGGGGGTGGGAAAACTAGTCTTGCGTGGGTCAATCAGGGACTCCTTCTGCCCCATCACTTTTAAACAAATTGTAGAGTCTCCAAGCTTTTGGGTTGAAACCACATCCTCTTGGTGAATGCCGAGAGCAGGGGTCCTCAAACTACAACCTGTGGGCCACATGCAGACAGCCGAGGACGTTGATCCTTTCTGCCGGGTGTATGTGCCCCATTTATTTTTTTTTTTGAACTTCAAATCAAGATGTGCAGTGTGCACATGAATTTGTTCGTAATATTTGTTTTTTTAAACTATAGTCTTTCCTTCAAAAGGCCTGAGGGATAGTGAACTGGCCCCCTGGGTAAACAGTTTAAGGACCCCTGCCCTAAGGTATCCTGGACTTAGGGGTTATTAATCTCCCATCCCTGAAACATCCCTGAACATTCTACCCGTTGTAGGAGGCACCATGGGAATTTGGACCCCGGGTAATTTACAAGCCTTTATTCCAATTGAACCCACGAAAATTCAAAATGGCTTAGGCAGTTACTCTATTTTGGTCACTTTTGACTCGTCCTGCACTAGCCCATTATTTCCATTTAACTCTATAACGCGAAGCATGATGTTTTCATAACATTAAAAATGTATATATTAATACATATATATATATATATTTATAACTATGAAAGTCCACAACAAAAAGAAAATTTTTTCCCAAAATTAAAATTGAAGCGTTATAGGGTTAAAAAGAAGGATGGGTCTTATCAGCGGGTCCAAGACCTTAGCATCATAAATGAATCAGTGATCCGACTGCACCTAGTAGTGCCCAAACCTGTGCCCTCCTAGGGGAAAGTGTGAATGCTTTTATCCCTCTTCCTGTACTTCCAATGAACAAACACACATGTCTGGTAATCCTAAGATTATTTTTGTTTCCTGTGACACTCACCTAATTTCAAGGCCACTGCCACCTCACAAGCTTAGCCTTGTCGTGGTCAAACTGTTCACCTTTTAGACCGTTTGTTTTTCTCAGAAGTTATCGGGTGATTAAAGCTTCTGAACCAAGTGTGCCAGGTCCACGACTACCATCTCCTGGACCACCTCAACCTTATCCATCCTGGATAAAGTTGCCCTCAATGGACAACCCCTCCCAGCAGTGTAGGAAGGGTATGGACCCAAAGCCCCACCTCGCCCCTTTTGCCAGCAGGAAGCAGCTAGAGATGTCGTCGCCCAGTACCCCCAAAGATTTGGGTCCATATCTCTTCAGGGGGGCAAATGTTAGGTAGCTATGCTAGGGACTGGGCATCCGTTATGCATGCCCATAGGGCCAAGATAAGAGCCCAGTTAGGAGAGGCACCCTGTGCATGCTCAGAGGTCCAGATTTCTGGCCATGAAGGGGAGGTCACCTGGGTGGTTCCTGTACCTGGATTGACCAATCTAGGCCATGTAAATTCAATTCAGCCACTGGGGTCGGCCAGACTTGCCCACCACGCCTCCCTAACGCTCATAAAACTCTCTTGAGTGCAGACCAGGCTTCTGCATGATTTCTCTCTCACTCAGGAAGGCTCTTTGGAGGCAGCTGTGCTGCACATAAATGGCTGGTGGATACTGTTCAGATGCATGGCTTTCTGCTTGCAAGGGTTTTTGTCTCAGCTGACTGTAAGGGAGGAGGTAGTACGTCTGGATCACAGAGTATCCATGTCCACAAACGAGGCTGCTCATTCCACAGTCCTGGAAGTGCTTTATGAAAACCCTCTGCTTTGCAATGTCACTCTTTGTAGATTAGAGTGGGAGGGGCTGGGACCAAGGTATGCTGCCTCTTACTCCCAGTTGCAGGTTTCTGGATGCTGATTGTATCTCTTACAGCATCAGTTAGTGGGCTTGTTGTCTGCCTCAGGCTTTGTTCACGGAGATCCTCCAGCTAGTTGGTGGTGTGTGCGCATGAGCAGAGGCTTCCTGCCAATCCCCCATGAGTAGTAGAGCTCCCATGGTGTGGACTCCATGAAAGCCTTGCCCCAGGCAGCATGCTTACAAAGGAGGGTGGGCCCTGCAGGACAGAGGACCATTCCCCCTGTGGAATGGCCTCAGAAATCCACCTCCCTCTCTGGCCAGCTGCTGGGGCTGTGGGTCCTAAGCATCATGGCTGACTCAGTAATAGACACAGGGTGAGGCGACTCCAGTAGCTGTTTTGACTGGTCTAATCCAGCCTGAGATCATCCTTGCATGAGCCCTCTGCCAAGATTATTTTTGTTTCTTTTATGATCTTTTCATTAGTGGCTCCTACAACACTAACCACCATCCATAAATACATCATCTGTTTGAAGCCCATCTGTACATTAATTGCCCTCCTTATTCACAAAATATCCACTCTCCACCCAAGCCCCTGGCCTCAGCTCCTCATTTTTCCCCCCTCAATGCCCGCCACCCATCCCTCATCAATCCTTGGAAATGTACTAATTCTTTTGTCATATTTTCACCCACCTTTCTTTTGAGGTCAATGAAGATCCTTGTAATCGGTTCCCACTTTCCATCCTGCCCTTCCTCCACCCTCCCAGTATCTCCACTCATAACACTGGTAAAGGGCCCATCCACTCTGGATCCCCCGTGTTTGAAATTCCTATCGGTACTAGAATACCTTCTCTAGTTTGGCCAGATTAGTATGGTAGAACTGGGATCATGATAGTGGGGCAAGAGAAAGCATTAAGAACTAGAGGAAAGTTGTGTTTCATCTTTGCTGTCTCATACCCTGTATTCTTTAATCTCCACTCTGAGATCCTTCTGTAAGGGGATGTCCAGTGCACTGCAAATAGGTTTTGGGTCTATACCCGGCAGTCCCCTCTCATTCTCCATGATAAGATTTTTTTGTTCTCATGATGCCTGTTGCCTTATCCCTTTAAAACTTTGTGATCACACAGGCTGGTATGCTTTCTCCATGTGGGATCTGTTGCTTCAGAGCCAGATGGCTGTTTCTTTACCCTCAGGCCTTTAAGACCCCACACGCTATATCTTTAGGTAGCTGGACACCATCGGCTTTCTTCACCACATTTGCTTATGCAGCCGCTTTGTGGTCAGTGATTGTGTAGGGAAGGTGAGCATCTTAGAATGCCAATTTAATAGAACAGTGTTATTGCAATGAGGGAGTCCTTGAGCGGAGGCCCTATGTCCATCTGCTACCTTAATACTAAATCTATAAACATATGGACATAGATCTATTTCCCCATGCCCCTTTGTAAATATATGTACATATGTACATGCCTTTATTTAGACGTCTATAACTGGCCCTTGCTTCCCAGCTCACTCTTCTATACTCTTTGATTTTCCTCTTGTGCCCACTGACATGCTCAGTCTTCCTTTGGGTTTCAGTAATTCCTCTTGGTTACATTACCTTTGATCACGCCCTACCAGGCCTCCTACATCCCCCTCACTACCGTTTTCCATCACTTGTTGTACCCTTGTCTCTGGGTTTCTTTACACCACTTCCTTTCCCCCCACCGTGCTCACTCCCATGCCCAATGGAAAGGGCCGGTCACATGTTTACTCCTCCAGATTGTTCATCCAGCCTCTCTTAATTAGACAGACCTGTAAAGGTAATAACATGCACAAAACAAGACTGAGCTAAACCAAGCAGCAAAAAGAAAAAAAAAACAAACAAAAATGAAAACAAAACCCAACCCAAATCCAATGACACTAAAAGAAAACAACACTAACCAGAAAGAAAAGTACAAGGACTGTGTGGTGAACTTTAGGAGTGTTTTCCAGTCCAGTCTGTGGGGGCACCGAACCCTGACCACAAAGTCCACCTTTGGCATTCCCCGGGGACTTTGAGGCTCCGTTTTCTTACTCTTCCGCTGCACTCTCTTAGTGTCATGCATCGAAGTGGCAGGATCAGTTCGGGCGCAGTTCCCACACTGTGTGTCCAGTGTTGTCCCCTCTAAGGCTATGGGTCTTTGAGGGACGTTTCTCATCGTGGGGCTGCCCATGTGGTCTTCTCTGTGGATTGGCTTCTCTGATTGGGAACATCATCCTCAAGGTGTATTGGGCCAGGGTGTGCTCCATTCTCCCCTCCTCCCCCTTGTTCTGCCCTGTGTTCACTGATCAGATATGTCCCTCTCCGCGAGCTGCAGATCCGGTGCCATCCTGTGAAATACAATCTTTTGGGGCTGCAAGGATGTGGGGGGGGTGGGTATCAGCTCAGATCTTTTGAGAGTCCAGGAGATATTGACTGCTCGATGGGCACAGTTCTGTGGGGCACCGTGCTCTTGGTCCAGACGCTGGTTGTGAATATGACTTTGTTGTTAACCAGTTGTGTGTCTCTGGGTCAACTCCCGTGTGTTTTTGAGTGAGTTTTCTAATCTGCAAAGTAAATGTACAGGATTATCCAGACTCCCATGTCAGCAAGTTATCGAGAGGGGTTAATCAGAGACTGTTTCATATAGTGTGTACCTGCGCGCCGCATTCTAGACCTGCGATGGCAATTATGAGCTCAGGATAGAGATGGTGTCCAGCAGGTAACATACGTGGCTCCATATTGAAACAGGAAGCCCACTGTGGAGATTTGGTCCTTCTGTTGATGGCCACCGGCCACCTAGTCTTCTCCTGCTATAAGTGTTTCACTGGCTCAGCAGCTGAGCCAGAAGCCAGTGATATCATAACCAGGTGGCTAACTGGGCCAAAGGGCTGATAGATATTTGTTATTTTGTTGTCTTGGGAAACCCACCTACCCTCCATGCAAACCTTCTGGTGTGAGTTATCTGTGGAAGGAATCATAGGCTCACAGTAATTCACATCTTTCTTCTTGAAAATGTGCCCATATTCCTTTCTGAACCTGACAAGGTGGCCCCTGTGTCCACCAAGAAATTTACTGCCTGGCCTCCTACTTGGAGAGTTAGCCTGGGCTTTTGGCGGCGAAGTGAAACAGAGCCCTGACCCCTTCATTGAGCTTCTTCAAGCATTATTGTCTCTTGCTTGGGTCTTTCTACGTGCAGATGAGGCCCATCCACTCTAGTGGAGGGTCGTGCACCTCTCCTCGGGTTTTCAAGGCACTGATTTTTCCAGTGTCCTTCTTTCCTGCAGTAGGCACATTGGTCCTTCCCCATGGCTTGGCGGTGCCCACAGGTTAGTCTCTCCGTGAGTGGGCCATGCTCTCCTTTTCCTGAGTCTCTGGGGTCTCTCATGGCAATTCCTAGTATTTTAGCTAGCTTCTTTGTCTCTGTCGTGCTAGGGTCATCTCTGTTGTTATACACTCAATGAGCCACTTGTACCAAATCGCTAAGATTTTTCCCTTCAAACCCTTCCCACTTCTTTGTCATGTCTGAGGCAGACTGACTGAGTAATAAAGGCAATACTTATTGCCCTCCTGTTTTCAGTGCCTCCGGGCCGTTAGGGGTATAAAGCCCGTAGGCTTCCCTCAGCCACTCTAGAAAGGCAGGCGGATATTCTCTTATAGGAACCTGAAAATTCTCACTGACCTTAGATAAATTCATAGGTTTCCTAGCTCTTCTGCAGAGGGTCATGTAAGAGCAATGGTTGATACCTGGTAAAGTCCTCTGGGCCTTGCTAGGAATTGAGATCCCACATTGTTGGTGTAGTGGCCAAAAGAGTTTCTCCCAAGTGGGGAGTGCCCGCTCGCTGACCATCAGGTTCACTGACTGCTTACTGGGCCTCTGTCTGGAAGGGCTACCCTCCTCCGTTGTGAACAGCACCTGGAGAAGTTGTTGGCAAGCATTCCAGGTGGGCTGATGAGTATGGAAGTCATACCAGTACTAGTGTGTGTGGGGGGCTGCTTGTTAGGGGTGGGGGTGAGATTGGGGGGCCGGTGGGGGAGGGAGTGACTCAATAAGGGCCTGTTAGAAGTTTTCTATTTCTGGACCCTAGAAACCTTATAGGGCGGGGGTTGAAAGAAAGGGTTTGAAGCCAGCTCTCCCACTCCCAGAGTTCTCCTGCAAAATGGGATAAAGCCGATTAGGGGAGAGTGATGGGGAGGGGAGGGGAGGGGAGGGGTGGGGGAGGGGTGAGGGAGGGGAGGGGTGGGGGAGGGTGATGTGGAGGGATGGCCTCCACCTATGTGGTTTTGGGAACTTGGACCGTTTGTTTTTCCGGTCCTTCCATGTTTCCTGAAACCTTGGAAACAAGGGCCCTTTCTTTGCGGGAGGGAGTAAGTCTTTTATATTTGCAGGCTTCTTAGTGGCAATGTCAGCCCACACTTGAAGTAACGGGATCAGATCGGGATATCCTGGTTCCCTTTAAACATAACTATGAACTCTTAGTAATAGGGGGTGGGAAAACTAGTCTTGCGTGGGTCAATCAGGGACTCCTTCTGCCCCATCACTTTTAAACAAATTGTAGAGTCTCCAAGCTTTTGGGTTGAAACCACATCCTCTTGGTGAATGCCGAGAGCAGGGGTCCTCAAACTACAACCTGTGGGCCACATGCAGACAGCCGAGGACGTTGATCCTTTCTGCCGGGTGTATGTGCCCCATTTATTTTTTTTTTTGAACTTCAAATCAAGATGTGCAGTGTGTACATGAATTTGTTCGTAATATTTGTTTTTTTAAACTATAGTCTTTCCTTCAAAAGGCCTGAGGGATAGTGAACTGGTCCCCTGGGTAAACAGTTTAAGGACCCCTGCCCTAAGGTATCCTGGACTTAGGGGTTATTAATCTCCCAGCCCTGAAACATCCCTGAACATTCTACCCGTTGTAGGAGGCACCATGGGAATTTGGACCCCGGGTAATTTACAAGCCTTTACTCCAATTGAACCCAAGAAAATTCAAAATGGCTTAGGCAGTTACTCTATTTTGGTCACTTTTGACTCGTCCTGCACTAGCCCATTATTTCCATTTAACTCTATAACGCGAAGCATGATGTTTTCATAACATTAAAAATGTATATATTAATACATATATATATATATATTTATAACTATGAAAGTCCACAACAAAAAGAAAATTTTTTCCCAAAATTAAAATTGAAGCGTTATAGGGTTAAAAAGAAGGATGGGTCTTATCAGCGGGTCCAAGACCTTAGCATCATAAATGAATCAGTGATCCGACTGCACCTAGTAGTGCCCAAACCTGTGCCCTCCTAGGGGAAAGTGTGAATGCTTTTATCCCTCTTCCTGTACTTCCAATGAACAAACACACATGTCTGGTAATCCTAAGATTATTTTTGTTTCCTGTGACACTCACCTAATTTCAAGGCCACTGCCACCTCACAAGCTTAGCCTTGTCGTAGTCAAACTGCTCACCTTTTAGACCGTTTGTTTTTCTCAGAAGTTATCGGGTGATTAAAGCTTCTGAACCAAGTGTGCCAGGTCCACGACTACCATCTCCTGGACCACCTCAACCTTATCCATCCTGGATAATGTTGCCCTCAATGGACAACCCCTCCCAGCAGTGTAGGAAGGGTATGGACCCAAAGCCCATCCTCGCCCCTTTTGCCAGCAGGAAGCAGCTAGAGATGTCGTCGCCCAGTACCCCCAAAGATTTGGGTCCATATCTCTTCAGGGGGGCAAATGTTAGGTAGCTATACTAGGGACTGGGGCATCCGTTATGCATGCCCATAGGGCCAAGATAAGAGCCCAGTTAGGAGAGGCACCCTGTGCATGCTCAGAGGTCCAGATTTCTGGCCATGAAGGGGAGGTCACCTGGGTGGTTCCTGTACCTGGATTGACCAATCTAGGCCATGTAAATTCAATTCAGCCACTGGGGTCGACCAGACTTGCCCACCACGCCTCCCTAACGCTCATAAAACTCTCTTGAGTGCAGACCAGGCTTCTGCATGATTTCTCTCTCACTCAGGAAGGCTCTTTGGAGGCAGCTGTGCTGCACATGAGTGGCTGGTGGATACTGTTCAGATGCATGGCTTTCTGCTTGCAAGGGTTTTTGTCTCAGCTGACTGTAAGGGAGGAGGTAGTACGTCTGGATCACAGAGTATCCATGTCCACAAACGAGGCTGCTCATTCCACAGTCCTGGAAGTGCTTTATGAAAACCCTCTGCTTTGCAATGTCACTCCTTGTAGATTAGAGTGGGAGGGGCTGGGACCAAGGTATGCTGCCTCTTACTCCCAGTTGCAGGTTTCTGGATGCTGATTGTATCTCTTACAGCATCAGTTAGTGGGCTTGTTGTCTGCCTCAGGCTTTGTTCACGGAGATCCTCCAGCTAGTTGGTGGTGTGTCCGCATGAGCAGAGGCTTCCTGCCAATCCCCCATGAGTAGTAGAGCTCCCATGGTGTGGGCTCCATGAAAGCCTTGCCCCAGGCAGCATGCTTACAAAGGAGGGTGGGCCCTGCAGGACAGAGGACCATTCCCCCTGTGGAATGGCCTCAGAGATCCACCTCCCTCTCTGGCCAGCTGCTGGGGCTGTGGGTCCTAAGCATCATGGCTGACTCAGTAATAGACACAGGGTGAGGCGACTCCAGTAGCTGTTTTGACTGGTCTAATCCAGCCTGAGATCATCCTTGCATGAGCCCTCTGCCAAGATTATTTTTGTTTCTTTTATGATCTTTTCATTAGTGGCTCCTACAACACTAACCACAATCCATAAATACATCATCTGTTTGAAGCCCATCTGTACATTAATTGCCCTCCTTATTCACAAAATATCCACTCTCCACCCAAGCCCCTGGCCTCAGCTCCTCATTTTTCCCCCCTCAATGCCCGCCACCCATCCCTCATCAATCCTTGGAAATGTACTAATTCTTTTGTCATATTTTCACCCACCTTTCTTTTGAGGTCAATGAAGATCCTTGTAATCGGTTCCCACTTTCCATCCTGCCCTTCCTCCACCCTCCCAGTATCTCCACTCATAACACTGGTAAAGGGCCCATCCACTCTGGATCCCCCGTGTTTGAAATTCCTATCGGTACTAGAATACCTTCTCTAGTTTGGCCAGATTAGTATGGTAGAACTGGGATCATGATAGTGGGGCAAGAGAAAGCATTAAGAACTAGAGGAAAGTTGTGTTTCATCTTTGCTGTCTCATACCCTGTATTCTTTAATCTCCACTCTGAGATCCTTCTGTAAGGGGATGTCCAGTGCACTGCAAATAGGTTTTGGGTCTATACCCGGCAGTCCCCTCTCATTCTCCATGATAAGATTTTTTTGTTCTCATGATGCCTGTTGCCTTATCCCTTTAAAACTTTGTGATCACACAGGCTGGTATGCTTTCTCCATGTGGGATCTGTTGCTTCAGAGCCAGATGGCTGTTTCTTTACCCTCAGGCCTTTAAGACCCCACACGCTATATCTTTAGGTAGCTGGACACCATCGGCTTTCTTCACCACATTTGCTTATGCAGCCGCTTTGTGGTCAGTGATTGTGTAGGGAAGGTGAGCATCTTAGAATGCCAATTTAATAGAACAGTGTTATTGCAATGAGGGAGTCCTTGAGCGGAGGCCCTATGTCCATCTGCTACCTTAATACTAAATCTATAAACATATGGACATAGATCTATTTCGCCATGCCCCTTTGTAAATATATGTACATATGTACATGCCTTTATTTAGACGTCTATAACTGGCCCTTGCTTCCCAGCTCACTCTTCTATACTCTTTGATTTTCCTCTTGTGCCCACTGACATGCTCAGTCTTCCTTTGGGTTTCAGTAATTCCTCTTGGTTACATTACCTTTGATCACGCCCTACCAGGCCTCCTACATCCCCCTCACTACCGTTTTCCATCACTTGTTGTACCCTTGTCTCTGGGTTTCTTTACAGCACTTCCTTTCCCCCCACCGTGCTCACTCCCATGCCCAATGGAAAGGGCCGGTCACATGTTTACTCCTCCAGATTGTTCATCCAGCCTCTCTTAATTAGACAGACCTGTAAAGGTAATAACATGCACAAAACAAGACTGAGCTAAACCAAGCAGCAAAAAGAAAAAAAAAAACAAACAAAAATGAAAACAAAACCCAACCCAAATCCAATGACACTAAAAGAAAACAACACTAACCAGAAAGAAAAGTACAAGGACTGTGTGGTGAACTTTAGGAGTGTTTTCCAGTCCAGTCTGTGGGGGCACCGAACCCTGACCACAAAGTCCACCTTTGGCATTCCCCGGGGACTTTGATGCTCCGTTTTCTTACTCTTCCGCTGCACTCTCTTAGTGTCATGCATCGAAGTGGCAGGATCAGTTCGGGCGCAGTTCCCACACTGTGTGTCCAGTGTTGTCCCCTCTAAGGCTATGGGTCTTTGAGGGACGTTTCTCATCGTGGGGCTGCCCATGTGGTCTTCTCTGTGGATTGGCTTCTCTGATTGGGAACATCATCCTCAAGGTGTATTGGGCCAGGATGTGCTCCATTCTCCCCTCCTCCCCCTTGTTCTGCCCTGTGTTCACTGATCAGATATGTTCCTCTCCGCGAGCTGCAGATCCGGTGCCATCCTGTGAAATACAATCTTTTGGGGCTGCAAGGATGTGGGGGGGTGGGTATCAGCTCAGATCTTTTGAGAGTCCAGGAGATATTGACTGCTCGATGGGCACAGTTCTGTGGGGCACCGTGCTCTTGGTCCAGACGCTGGTTGTGAATATGACTTTGTTGTTAACCAGTTGTGTGTCTCTGGGTCAACTCCCGTGTGTTTTTGAGTAAGTTTTCTAATCTGCAAAGTAAATGTACAGGATTATCCAGACTCCCATGTCAGCAAGTTATCGAGAGGGGTTAATCAGAGACTGTTTCATATAGTGTGTACCTGCGCGCCGCATTCTAGACCTGCGATGGCAATTATGAGCTCAGGATAGAGATGGTGTCCAGCAGGTAACATACGTGGCTCCATATTGAAACAGGAAGCCCACTGTGGAGATTTGGTCCTTCCGTTGATGGCCACCGGCCACCTAGTCTTCTCCTGCTATAAGTGCTTCACTGGCTCAGCAGCTGAGCCAGAAGCCAGTGATATCATAACCAGGTGGCTAACTGGGCCAAAGGGCTGATAGATATTTGTTATTTTGTTGTCTTGGGAAACCCACCTACCCTCCATGCAAACCTTCTGGTGTGAGTTATCTGTGGAAGGAATCATAGGCTCACAGTAATTCACATCTTTCTTCTTGAAAATGTGCCCATATTCCTTTCTGAACCTGACAAGGTGGCCCCTGTGTCCACCAAGAAATTTACTGCCTGGCCTCCTACTTGGAGAGTTAGCCTGGGCTTTTGGCGGCGAAGTGAAACAGAGCCCTGACCCCTTCATTGAGCTTCTTCAAGCATTATTGTCTCTTGCTTGGGTCTTTCTACGTGCAGATGAGGCCCATCCACTCTAGTGGAGGGTCGTGCACCTCTCCTCGGGTTTTCAAGGCACTGATTTTTCCAGTGTCCTTCTTTCCTGCAGTAGGCACATTGGTCCTTCCCCATGGCTTGGCGGTGCCCACAGGTTAGTCTCTCCGTGAGTGGGCCATGCTCTCCTTTTCCTGAGTCTCTGGGGTCTCTCATGGCAATTCCTAGTATTTTAGCTAGCTTCTTTGTCTCTGTCGTGCTAGGGTCATCTCTGTTGTTATACACTCAATGAGCCACTTGTACCAAATCGCTAAGATTTTTCCCTTCAAACCCTTCCCACTTCTTTGTCATGTCTGAGGCAGACTGACTGAGTAATAAAGGCAATACTTATTGCCCTCCTGTTTTCAGTGCCTCCGGGCCGTTAGGGGTATAAAGCCCATAGGCTTCCCTCAGCCACTCTAGAAAGGCAGGCGGATATTCTCTTATAGGAACCTGAAAATTCTCACTGACCTTAGATAAATTCATAGGTTTCCTAGCTCTTCTGCAGAGGGTCATGTAAGAGCAATGGTTGATACCTGGTAAAGTCCTCTGGGCCTTGCTAGGAATTGAGATCCCACATTGTTGGTGTAGTGGCCAAAAGAGTTTCTCCCAAGTGGGGAGTGCCCGCTCGCTGACCATCAGGTTCACTGACTGCTTACTGGGCCTCTGTCTGGAAGGGCTACCCTCCTCCGTTGTGAACAGCACCTGGAGAAGTTGTTGGCAAGCATTCCAGGTGGGCTGATGAGTATGGAAGTCATACCAGTACTAGTGTGTGTGGGGGGCTGCTTGTTAGGGGTGGGGGTGAGTTTGGGGGGCCGGTGGGGGAGGGAGTGACTCAATAAGGGCCTGTTAGAAGTTTTCTATTTCTGGACCCTAGAAACCTTATAGGGCGGGGGTTGAAAGAAAGGGTTTGAAGCCAGCTCTCCCACTCCCAGAGTTCTCCTGCAAAATGGGATAAAGCCGATTAGGGGAGAGTGATGGGGAGGGGAGGGGAGGGGAGGGGTGGGGGAGGGGTGAGGGAAGGGAGGGGTGGGGGAGGGTGATGTGGAGGGATGGCCTCCACCTATGTGGTTTTGGGAACTTGGACCGTTTGTTTTTCCGGTCCTTCCATGTTTCCTGAAACCTTGGAAACAAGGGCCCTTTCTTTGCGGGAGGGAGTAAGTCTTTTATATTTGCAGGCTTCTTAGTGGCAATGTCAGCCCACACTTGAAGTAACGGGATCAGATCGGGATATCCTGGTTCCCTTTAACCATAACTATGAACTCTTAGTAACAGGGGATGGGAAAACTAGTCTTGCGTGGGTCAATCAGGGACTCCTTCTGCCCCATCACTTTTAAACAAATTGTAGAGTCTCCAAGCTTTTGGGTTGAAACCACATCCTCTTGGTGAATGCCGAGAGCAGGGGTCCTCAAACTACAACCTGTGGGCCACATGCAGACAGCCGAGGACGTTGATCCTTTCTGCCGGGTGTATGTGCCCCATTTATTTTTTTTTGAACTTCAAATCAAGATGTGCAGTGTGCACATGAATTTGTTCGTAATATTTGTTTTTTTAAACTATAGTCTTTCCTTCAAAAGGCCTGAGGGATAGTGAACTGGCCCCCTGGGTAAACAGTTTAAGGACCCCTGCCCTAAGGTATCCTGGACTTAGGGGTTATTAATCTCCCAGCCCTGAAACATCCCTGAACATTCTACCCGTTGTAGGAGGCACCATGGGAATTTGGACCCCGGGTAATTTACAAGCCTTTACTCCAATTGAACCCACGAAAATTCAAAATGGCTTAGGCAGTTACTCTATTTTGGTCACTTTTGACTCGTCCTGCACTAGCCCATTATTTCCATTTAACTCTATAACGCGAAGCATGATGTTTTCATAACATTAAAATGTATATATTAATACATATATATATATATATATTTATAACTATGAAAGTCCACAACAAAAAGAAATTTTTTTCCCAAAATTAAAATTGAAGCGTTATAGGGTTAAAAAGAAGGATGGGTCTTATCAGCGGGTCCAAGACCTTAGCATCATAAATGAATCAGTGATCCGACTGCACCTAGTAGTGCCCAAACCTGTGCCCTCCTAGGGGAAAGTGTGAATGCTTTTATCCCTCTTCCTGTACTTCCAATGAACAAACACACATGTCTGGTAATCCTAAGATTATTTTTGTTTCCTGTGACACTCACCTAATTTCAAGGCCACTGCCACCTCACAAGCTTAGCCTTGTCGTGGTCAAACTGTTCACCTTTTAGACCGTTTGTTTTTCTCAGAAGTTATCGGGTGATTAAAGCTTCTGAACCAAGTGTGCCAGGTCCACGACTACCATCTCCTGGACCACCTCAACCTTATCCATCCTGGATAAAGTTGCCCTCAATGGACAACCCCTCCCAGCAGTGTAGGAAGGGTATGGACCCAAAGCCCCACCTCGCCCCTTTTGCCAGCAGGAAGCAGCTAGAGATGTCGTCGCCCAGTACCCCCAAAGATTTGGGTCCATATCTCTTCAGGGGGGCAAATGTTAGGTAGCTATACTAGGGACTGGGGCATCCGTTATGCATGCCCATAGGGCCAAGATAAGAGCCCAGTTAGGAGAGGCACCCTGTGCATGCTCAGAGGTCCAGATTTCTGGCCATGAAGGGGAGGTCACCTGGGTGGTTCCTGTACCTGGATTGACCAATCTAGGCCATGTAAATTCAATTCAGCCACTGGGGTCGGCCAGACTTGCCCACCACGCCTCCCTAACGCTCATAAAACTCTCTTGAGTGCAGACCAGGCTTCTGCATGATTTCTCTCTCACTCAGGAAGGCTCTTTGGAGGCAGCTGTGCTGCACATAAATGGCTGGTGGATACTGTTCAGATGCATGGCTTTCTGCTTGCAAGGGTTTTTGTCTCAGCTGACTGTAAGGGAGGAGGTAGTACGTCTGGATCACAGAGTATCCATGTCCACAAACGAGGCTGCTCATTCCACAGTCCTGGAAGTGCTTTATGAAAACCCTCTGCTTTGCAATGTCACTCCTTGTAGATTAGAGTGGGAGGGGCTGGGACCAAGGTATGCTGCCTCTTACTCCCAGTTGCAGGTTTCTGGATGCTGATTGTATCTCTTACAGCATCAGTTAGTGGGCTTGTTGTCTGCCTCAGGCTTTGTTCACGGAGATCCTCCAGCTAGTTGGTGGTGTGTGCGCATGAGCAGAGGCTTCCTGCCAATCCCCCATGAGTAGTAGAGCTCCCATGGTGTGGACTCCATGAAAGCCTTGCCCCAGGCAGCATGCTTACAAAGGAGGGTGGGCCCTGCAGGACAGAGGACCATTCCCCCTGTGGAATGGCCTCAGAGATCCACCTCCCTCTCTGGCCAGCTGCTGGGGCTGTGGGTCCTAAGCATCATGGCTGACTCAGTAATAGACACAGGGTGAGGCGACTCCAGTAGCTGTTTTGACTGGTCTAATCCAGCCTGAGATCATCCTTGCATGAGCCCTCTGCCAAGATTATTTTTGTTTCTTTTATGATCTTTTCATTAGTGGCTCCTACAACACTAACCACAATCCATAAATACATCATCTGTTTGAAGCCCATCTGTACATTAATTGCCCTCCTTATTCACAAAATATCCACTCTCCACCCAAGCCCCTGGCCTCATCTCCTTATTTTTCCCCCCTCAATGCCCGCCACCCATCCCTCATCAATCCTTGGAAATGTACTAATTCTTTTGTCATATTTTCACCCACCTTTCTTTTGAGGTCAATGAAGATCCTTGTAATCGGTTCCCACTTTCCATCCTGCCCTTCCTCCACCCTCCCAGTATCTCCACTCATAACACTGGTAAAGGGCCCATCCACTCTGGATCCCCCGTGTTTGAAATTCCTATCGGTACTAGAATACCT
The DNA here is from genome assembly GCF_050624435.1 of Tenrec ecaudatus. Classification (NCBI taxonomy): domain Eukaryota; kingdom Metazoa; phylum Chordata; class Mammalia; order Afrosoricida; family Tenrecidae; genus Tenrec; species Tenrec ecaudatus. The sequence goes on along the minus strand of NC_134533.1, from coordinate 132,107,361 downwards.
TCTCTAGTTTGGCCAGATTAGTATGGTAGAACTGGGATCATGATAGTGGGGCAAGAGAAAGCATTAAGAACTAGAGGAAAGTTGTGTTTCATCTTTGCTGTCTCATACCCTGTATTCTTTAATCTCCACTCTGAGATCCTTCTGTAAGGGGATGTCCAGTGCACTGCAAATAGGTTTTGGGTCTATACCCGGCAGTCCCCTCTCATTCTCCATGATAAGATTTTTTTGTTCTCATGATGCCTGTTGCCTTATCCCTTTAAAACTTTGTGATCACACAGGCTGGTATGCTTTCTCCATGTGGGATCTGTTGCTTCAGAGCCAGATGGCTGTTTCTTTACCCTCAGGCCTTTAAGACCCCACACGCTATATCTTTAGGTAGCTGGACACCATCGGCTTTCTTCACCACATTTGCTTATGCAGCCGCTTTGTGGTCAGTGATTGTGTAGGGAAGGTGAGCATCTTAGAATGCCAATTTAATAGAACAGTGTTATTGCAATGAGGGAGTCCTTGAGCGGAGGCCCTATGTCCATCTGCTACCTTAATACTAAATCTATAAACATATGGACATAGATCTATTTCCCCATGCCCCTTTGTAAATATATGTACATATGTACATGCCTTTATTTAGACGTCTATAACTGGCCCTTGCTTCCCAGCTCACTCTTCTATACTCTTTGATTTTCCTCTTGTGCCCACTGACATGCTCAGTCTTCCTTTGGGTTTCAGTAATTCCTCTTGGTTACATTACCTTTGATCACGCCCTACCAGGCCTCCTACATCCCCCTCACTACCGTTTTCCATCACTTGTTGTACCCTTGTCTCTGGGTTTCTTTACAGCACTTCCTTTCCCCCCACCGTGCTCACTCCCATGCCCAATGGAAAGGGCCGGTCACATGTTTACTCCTCCAGATTGTTCATCCAGCCTCTCTTAATTAGACAGACCTGTAAAGGTAATAACATGCACAAAACAAGACTGAGCTAAACCAAGCAGCAAAAAGAAAAAAAAACAAACAAAAATGAAAACAAAACCCAACCCAAATCCAATGACACTAAAAGAAAACAACACTAACCAGAAAGAAAAGTACAAGGACTGTGTGGTGAACTTTAGGAGTGTTTTCCAGTCCAGTCTGTGGGGGCACCGAACCCTGACCACAAAGTCCACCTTTGGCATTCCCCGGGGACTTTGATGCTCCGTTTTCTTACTCTTCCGCTGCACTCTCTTAGTGTCATGCATCGAAGTGGCAGGATCAGTTCGGGCGCAGTTCCCACACTGTGTGTCCAGTGTTGTCCCCTCTAAGGCTATGGGTCTTTGAGGGACGTTTCTCATCGTGGGGCTGCCCATGTGGTCTTCTCTGTGGATTGGCTTCTCTGATTGGGAACATCATCCTCAAGGTGTATTGGGCCAGGATGTGCTCCATTCTCCCCTCCTCCCCCTTGTTCTGCCCTGTGTTCTCTGATCAGATATGTCCCTCTCCGCGAGCTGCAGATCCGGTGCCATCCTGTGAAATACAATCTTTTGGGGCTGCAAGGATGTGGGGGGGGTGGGTATCAGCTCAGATCTTTTGAGAGTCCAGGAGATATTGACTGCTCGATGGGCACAGTTCTGTGGGGCACCGTGCTCTTGGTCCAGACGCTGGTTGTGAATATGACTTTGTTGTTAACCAGTTGTGTGTCTCTGGGTCAACTCCCGTGTGTTTTTGAGTGAGTTTTCTAATCTGCAAAGTAAATGTACAGGATTATCCAGACTCCCATGTCAGCAAGTTATCGAGAGGGGTTAATCAGAGACTGTTTCATATAGTGTGTACCTGCGTGCCGCATTCTAGACCTGCGATGGCAATTATGAGCTCAGGATAGAGATGGTGTCCAGCAGGTAACATACGTGGCTCCATATTGAAACAGGAAGCCCACTGTGGAGATTTGGTCCTTCCGTTGATGGCCACCGGCCACCTAGTCTTCTCCTGCTATAAGTGCTTCACTGGCTCAGCAGCTGAGCCAGAAGCCAGTGATATCATAACCAGGTGGCTAACTGGGCCAAAGGGCTGATAGATATTTGTTATTTTGTTGTCTTGGGAAACCCACCTACCCTCCATGCAAACCTTCTGGTGTGAGTTATCTGTGGAAGGAATCATAGGCTCACAGTAATTCACATCTTTCTTCTTGAAAATGTGCCCATATTCCTTTCTGAACCTGACAAGGTGGCCCCTGTGTCCACCAAGAAATTTACTGCCTGGCCTCCTACTTGGAGAGTTAGCCTGGGCTTTTGGCGGCGAAGTGAAACAGAGCCCTGACCCCTTCATTGAGCTTCTTCAAGCATTATTGTCTCTTGCTTGGGTCTTTCTACGTGCAGATGAGGCCCATCCACTCTAGTGGAGGGTCGTGCACCTCTCCTCGGGTTTTCAAGGCACTGATTTTTCCAGTGTCCTTCTTTCCTGCAGTAGGCACATTGGTCCTTCCCCATGGCTTGGCGGTGCCCACAGGTTAGTCTCTCCGTGAGTGGGCCATGCTCTCCTTTTCCTGAGTCTCTGGGGTATCTCATGGCAATTCCTAGTATTTTAGCTAGCTTCTTTGTCTCTGTCGTGCTAGGGTCATCTCTGTTGTTATACACTCAATGAGCCACTTGTACCAAATCGCTAAGATTTTTCCCTTCAAACCCTTCCCACTTCTTTGTCATGTCTGAGGCAGACTGACTGAGTAATAAAGGCAATACTTATTGCCCTCCTGTTTTCAGTGCCTCCGGGCCGTTAGGGGTATAAAGCCCGTAGGCTTCCCTCAGCCACTCTAGAAAGGCAGGCGGATATTCTCTTATAGGAACCTGAAAATTCTCACTGACCTTAGATAAATTCATAGGTTTCCTAGCTCTTCTGCAGAGGGTCATGTAAGAGCAATGGTTGATACCTGGTAAAGTCCTCTGGGCCTTGCTAGGAATTGAGATCCCACATTGTTGGTGTAGTGGCCAAAAGAGTTTCTCCCAAGTGGGGAGTGCCCGCTCGCTGACCATCAGGTTCACTGACTGCTTACTGGGCCTCTGTCTGGAAGGGCTACCCTCCTCCGTTGTGAACAGCACCTGGAGAAGTTGTTGGCAAGCATTCCAGGTGGGCTGATGAGTATGGAAATCATACCAGTACTAGTGTGTGTGGGGGGCTGCTTGTTAGGGGTGGGGGTGAGTTTGGGGGGCCGGTGGGGGAGGGAGTGACTCAATAAGGGCCTGTTAGAAGTTTTCTATTTCTGGACCCTAGAAACCTTATAGGGCGGGGGTTGAAAGAAAGGGTTTGAAGCCAGCTCTCCCACTCCCAGAGTTCTCCTGCAAAATGGGATAAAGCCGATTAGGGGAGAGTGATGGGGAGGGGAGGGGAGGGGAGGGGTGGGGGAGGGGTGAGGGAGGGGAGGGGTGGGGGAGGGTGATGTGGAGGGATGGCCTCCACCTATGTGGTTTTGGGAACTTGGACCGTTTGTTTTTCCGGTCCTTCCATGTTTCCTGAAACCTTGGAAACAAGGGCCCTTTCTTTGCGGGAGGGAGTAAGTCTTTTATATTTGCAGGCTTCTTAGTGGCAATGTCAGCCCACACTTGAAGTAACGGGATCAGATCGGGATATCCTGGTTCCCTTTAAACATAACTATGAACTCTTAGTAATAGGGGGTGGGAAAACTAGTCTTGCGTGGGTCAATCAGGGACTCCTTCTGCCCCATCACTTTTAAACAAATTGTAGAGTCTCCAAGCTTTTGGGTTGAAACCACATCCTCTTGGTGAATGCCGAGAGCAGGGGTCCTCAAACTACAACCTGTGGGCCACATGCAGACAGCCGAGGACGTTGATCCTTTCTGCCGGGTGTATGTGCCCCATTTATTTTTTTTTTTGAACGTCAAATCAAGATGTGCAGTGTGTACATGAATTTGTTCGTAATATTTGTTTTTTTAAACTATAGTCTTTCCTTCAAAAGGCCTGAGGGATAGTGAACTGGTCCCCTGGGTAAACAGTTTAAGGACCCCTGCCCTAAGGTATCCTGGACTTAGGGGTTATTAATCTCCCAGCCCTGAAACATCCCTGAACATTCTACCCGTTGTAGGAGGCACCATGGGAATTTGGACCCCGGGTAATTTACAAGCCTTTACTCCAATTGAACCCAAGAAAATTCAAAATGGCTTAGGCAGTTACTCTATTTTGGTCACTTTTGACTCGTCCTGCACTAGCCCATTATTTCCATTTAACTCTATAACGCGAAGCATGATGTTTTCATAATATTAAAAATGTATATATTAATACATATATATATATATATATATATATATTTATAACTATGAAAGTCCACAACAAAAAGAAAATTTTTTCCCAAAATTAAAATTGAAGCGTTATAGGGTTAAAAAGAAGGATGGGTCTTATCAGCGGGTCCAAGACCTTAGCATCATAAATGAATCAGTGATCCGACTGCACCTAGTAGTGCCCAAACCTGTGCCCTCCTAGGGGTAAGTGTGAATGCTTTTATCCCTCTTCCTGTACTTCCAATGAACAAACACACATGTCTGGTAATCCTAAGATTATTTTTGTTTCCTGTGACACTCACCTAATTTCAAGGCCACTGCCACCTCACAAGCTTAGCCTTGTCGTAGTCAAACTGTTCACCTTTTAGACCGTTTGTTTTTCTCAGAAGTTATCGGGTGATTAAAGCTTCTGAACCAAGTGTGCCAGGTCCACGACTACCATCTCCTGGACCACCTCAACCTTATCCATCCTGGATAAAGTTGCCCTCAATGGACAACCCCTCCCAGCAGTGTAGGAAGGGTATGGACCCAAAGCCCCACCTCGCCCCTTTTGCCAGCAGGAAGCAGCTAGAGATGTCGTCGCCCAGTACCCCCAAAGATTTGGGTCCATATCTCTTCAGTGGGGCAAATGTTAGGTAGCTATACTAGGGACTGGGGCATCCGTTATGCATGCCCATAGGGCCAAGATAAGAGCCCAGTTAGGAGAGGCACCCTGTGCATGCTCAGAGGTCCAGATTTCTGGCCATGAAGGGGAGGTCACCTGGGTGGTTCCTGTACCTGGATTGACCAATCTAGGCCATGTAAATTCAATTCAGCCACTGGGGTCGGCCAGACTTGCCCACCACGCCTCCCTACGCTCATAAAACTCTCTTGAGTGCAGACCAGGCTTCTGCATGATTTCTCTCTCACTCAGGAAGGCTCTTTGGAGGCAGCTGTGCTGCACATGAGTGGCTGGTGGATACTGTTCAGATGCATGGCTTTCTGCTTGCAAGGGTTTTTGTCTCAGCTGACTGTAAGGGAGGAGGTAGTACGTCTGGATCACAGAGTATCCATGTCCACAAACGAGGCTGCTCATTCCACAGTCCTGGAAGTGCTTTATGAAAACCCTCTGCTTTGCAATGTCACTCTTTGTAGATTAGAGTGGGAGGGGCTGGGACCAAGGTATGCTGCCTCTTACTCCCAGTTGCAGGTTTCTGGATGCTGATTGTATCTCTTACAGCATCAGTTAGTGGGCTTGTTGTCTGCCTCAGGCTTTGTTCACGGAGATCCTCCAGCTAGTTGGTGGTGTGTGCGCATGAGCAGAGACTTCCTGCCAATCCCCCATGAGTAGTAGAGCTCCCATGGTGTGGACTCCATGAAAGCCTTGCCCCAGGCAGCATGCTTACAAAGGAGGGTGGGCCCTGCAGGACAGAGGACCATTCCCCCTGTGGAATGGCCTCAGAGATCCACCTCCCTCTCTGGCCAGCTGCTGGGGCTGTGGGTCCTAAGCATCATTGCTGACTCAATAATAGACACAGGGTGAGGCGACTCCAGTAGCTGTTTTGACTGGTCTAATCCAGCCTGAGATCATCCTTGCATGAGCCCCTGCCAAGATTATTTTTGTTTCTTTTATGATCTTTTCATTAGTGGCTCCTACAACACTAACCACCATCCATAAATACATCATCTGTTTGAAGCCCATCTGTACATTAATTGCCCTCCTTATTCACAAAATATCCACTCTCCACCCAAGCCCCTGGCCTCAGCTCCTCATTTTTCCCCCCTCAATGCCCGCCACCCATCCCTCATCAATCCTTGGAAATGTACTAATTCTTTTGTCATATTTTCACCCACCTTTCTTTTGAGGTCAATGAAGATCCTTGTAATCGGTTCCCACTTTCCATCCTGCCCTTCCTCCACCCTCCCAGTATCTCCACTCATAACACTGGTAAAGGGCCCATCCACTCTGGATTCCCCGTGTTTGAAATTCCTATCGGTACTAGAATACCTTCTCTAGTTTGGCCAGATTAGTATGGTAGAACTGGGATCATGATAGTGGGGCAAGAGAAAGCATTAAGAACTAGAGGAAAGTTGTGTTTCATCTTTGCTGTCTCATACCCTGTATTCTTTAATCTCCACTCTGAGATCCTTCTGTAAGGGGATGTCCAGTGCACTGCAAATAGGTTTTGGGTCTATACCCGGCAGTCCCCTCTCATTCTCCATGATAAGATTTTTTTGTTCTCATGATACCTGTTGCCTTATCCCTTTAAAACTTTGTGATCACACAGGCTGGTATGCTTTCTCCATGTGGGCTCTGTTGCTTCAGAGCCAGATGGCTGTTTCTTTACCCTCAGGCCTTTAAGACCCCACACGCTATATCTTTAGGTAGCTGGACACCATCGGCTTTCTTCACCACATTTGCTTATGCAGCCGCTTTGTGGTCAGTGATTGTGTAGGGAAGGTGAGCATCTTAGAATGCCAATTTAATAGAACAGTGTTATTGCAATGAGGGAGTCCTTGAGCGGAGGCCCTATGTCCATCTGCTACCTTAATACTAAATCTATAAACATATGGACATAGATCTATTTCCCCATGCCCCTTTGTAAATATATGTACATATGTACATGCCTTTATTTAGACGTCTATAACTGGCCCTTGCTTCCCAGCTCACTCTTCTATACTCTTTGATTTTCCTCTTGTGCCCACTGACATGCTCAGTCTTCCTTTGGGTTTCAGTAATTCCTCTTGGTTACATTACCTTTGATCACGCCCTACCAGGCCTCCTACATCCCCCTCACTATCGTTTTCCATCACTTGTTGTACCCTTGTCTCTGGGTTTCTTTACAGCACTTCCTTTCCCCCCACCGTGCTCACTCCCATGCCCAATGGAAAGGGCCGGTCACATGTTTACTCCTCCAGATTGTTCATCCAGCCTCTCTTAATTAGACAGACCTGTAAAGGTAATAACATGCACAAAACAAGACTGAGCTAAACCAAGCAGCAAAAAGAAAAAAAAAACAAACAAAAATGAAAACAAAACCCAACCCAAATCCAATGACACTAAAAGAAAACAACACTAACCAGAAAGAAAAGTACAAGGACTGTGTGGTGAACTTTAGGAGTGTTTTCCAGTCCAGTCTGTGGGGGCACCGAACCCTGACCACAAAGTCCACCTTTGGCATTCCCCGGGGACTTTGATGCTCCGTTTTCTTACTCTTCCGCTGCACTCTCTTAGTGTCATGCATCGAAGTGGCAGGATCAGTTCGGGCGCAGTTCCCACACTGTGTGTCCAGTGTTGTCCCCTCTAAGGCTATGGGTCTTTGAGGGACGTTTCTCATCGTGGGGCTGCCCATGTGGTCTTCTCTGTGGATTGGCTTCTCTGATTGGGAACATCATCCTCAAGGTGTATTGGGCCAGGGTGTGCTCCATTCTCCCCTCCTCCCCCTTGTTCTGCCCTGTGTTCACTGATCAGATATGTCCCTCTCCGCGAGCTGCAGATCCGGTGCCATCCTGTGAAATACAATCTTTTGGGGCTGCAAGGATGTGGGGGGGTGGGTATCAGCTCAGATCTTTTGAGAGTCCAGGAGATATTGACTTCTCGATGGGCACAGTTCTGTGGGGCACCGTGCTCTTGGTCCAGACGCTGGTTGTGAATATGACTTTGTTGTTAACCAGTTGTGTGTCTCTGGGTCAACTCCCGTGTGTTTTTGAGTGAGTTTTCTAATCTGCAAAGTAAATGTACAGGATTATCCAGACTCCCATGTCAGCAAGTTATCGAGAGGGGTTAATCAGAGACTGTTTCATATAGTGTGTACCTGCGCGCCGCATTCTAGACCTGCGATGGCAATTATGAGCTCAGGATAGAGATGGTGTCCAGCAGGTAACATACGTGGCTCCATATTGAAACAGGAAGCCCACTGTGGAGATTTGGTCCTTCCGTTGATGGCCACCGGCCACCTAGTCTTCTCCTGCTATAACTGCTTCACTGGCTCAGCAGCTGAGCCAGAAGCCAGTGATATCATAACCAGGTGGCTAACTGGGCCAAAGGGCTGATAGATATTTGTTATTTTGTTGTCTTGGGAAACCCACCTACCCTCCATGCAAACCTTCTGGTGTGAGTTATCTGTGGAAGGAATCATAGGCTCACAGTAATTCACATCTTTCTTCTTGAAAATGTGCCCATATTCCTTTCTGAACCTGACAAGGTGGCCCCTGTGTCCACCAAGAAATTTACTGCCTGGCCTCCTACTTGGAGAGTTAGCCTGGGCTTTTGGCGGCGAAGTGAAACAGAGCCCTGACCCCTTCATTGAGCTTCTTCAAGCATTATTGTCTCTTGCTTGGGTCTTTCTACGTGCAGATGAGGCCCATCCACTCTAGTGGAGGGTCGTGCACCTCTCCTCGGGTTTTCAAGGCACTGATTTTTCCAGTGTCCTTCTTTCCTGCAGTAGGCACATTGGTCCTTCCCCATGGCTTGGCGGTGCCCACAGGTTAGTCTCTCCGTGAGTGGGCCATGCTCTCCTTTTCCTGAGTCTCTGGGGTCTCTCATGGCAATTCCTAGTATTTTAGCTAGCTTCTTTGTCTCTGTCGTGCTAGGGTCATCTCTGTTGTTATACACTCAATGAGCCACTTGTACCAAATCGCTAAGATTTTTCCCTTCAAACCCTTCCTACTTCTTTGTCATGTCTGAGGCAGACTGACTGAGTAATAAAGGCAATACTTATTGCCCTCCTGTTTTCAGTGCCTCCGGGCCGTTAGGGGTATAAAGCCCGTAGGCTTCCATCAGCCACTCTAGAAAGGCAGGCGGATATTCTCTTATAGGAACCTGAAAATTCTCACTGACCTTAGATAAATTCATAGGTTTCCTAGCTCTTCTGCAGAGGGTCATGTAAGAGCAATGGTTGATACCTGGTAAAGTCCTCTGGGCCTTGCTAGGAATTGAGATCCCACATTGTTGGTGTAGTGGCCAAAAGAGTTTCTCCCAAGTGGGGAGTGCCCGCTCGCTGACCATCAGGTTCACTGACTGCTTACTGGGCCTCTGTCTGGAAGGGCTACCCTCCTCCGTTGTGAACAGCACCTGGAGAAGTTGTTGGCAAGCATTCCAGGTGGGCTGATGAGTATGGAAGTCATACCAGTACTAGTGTGTGTGGGGGGCTGCTTGTTAGGGGTGGGGGTGAGTTTGGGGGGCCGGTGGGGGAGGGAGTGACTCAATAAGGGCCTGTTAGAAGTTTTCTATTTCTGGACCCTAGAAACCTTATAGGGCGGGGGTTGAAAGAAAGGGTTTGAAGCCAGCTCTCCCACTCCCAGAGTTCTCCTGCAAAATGGGATAAAGCCGATTAGGGGAGAGTGATGGGGAGGGGAGGGGAGGGGAGGGGTGGGGGAGGGGTGAGGGAAGGGAGGGGTGGGGGAGGGTGATGTGGAGGGATGGCCTCCACCTATGTGGTTTTGGGAACTTGGACCGTTTGTTTTTCCGGTCCTTCCATGTTTCCTGAAACCTTGGAAACAAGGGCCCTTTCTTTGCGGGAGGGAGTAAGTCTTTTATATTTGCAGGCTTCTTAGTGGCAATGTCAGCCCACACTTGAAGTAACGGGATCAGATCGGGATATCCTGGTTCCCTTTAACCATAACTATGAACTCTTAGTAACAGGGGATGGGAAAACTAGTCTTGCGTGGGTCAATCAGGGACTCCTTCTGCCCCATCACTTTTAAACAAATTGTAGAGTCTCCAAGCTTTTGGGTTGAAACCACATCCTCTTGGTGAATGCCGAGAGCAGGGGTCCTCAAACTACAACCTGTGGGCCACATGCAGACAGCCGAGGACGTTGATCCTTTCTGCCGGGTGTATGTGCCCCATTTATTTTTTTTTGAACTTCAAATCAAGATGTGCAGTGTGCACATGAATTTGTTCGTAATATTTGTTTTTTTAAACTATAGTCTTTCCTTCAAAAGGCCTGAGGGATAGTGAACTGGCCCCCTGGGTAAACAGTTTAAGGACCCCTGCCCTAAGGTATCCTGGACTTAGGGGTTATTAATCTCCCAGCCCTGAAACATCCCTGAACATTCTACCCGTTGTTGGAGGCACCATGGGAATTTGGACCCCGGGTAATTTACAAGCCTTTACTCCAATTGAACCCACGAAAATTCAAAATGGCTTAGGCAGTTACTCTATTTTGGTCACTTTTGACTCGTCCTGCACTAGCCCATTATTTCCATTTAACTCTATAACGCGAAGCATGATGTTTTCATAACATTAAAATGTATATATTAATACATATATATATATATATATTTATAACTATGAAAGTCCACAACAAAAAGAAAATTTTTTCCCAAAATTAAAATTGAAGCGTTATAGGGTTAAAAAGAAGGATGGGTCTTATCAGCGGGTCCAAGACCTTAGCATCATAAATGAATCAGTGATCCGACTGCACCTAGTAGTGCCCAAACCTGTGCCCTCCTAGGGGAAAGTGTGAATGCTTTTATCCCTCTTCCTGTACTTCCAATGAACAAACACACATGTCTGGTAATCCTAAGATTATTTTTGTTTCCTGTGACACTCACCTAATTTCAAGGCCACTGCCACCTCACAAGCTTAGCCTTGTCGTGGTCAAACTGTTCACTTTTTAGACCGTTTGTTTTTCTCAGAAGTTATCGGGTGATTAAAGCTTCTGAACCAAGTGTGCCAGGTCCACGACTACCATCTCCTGGACCACCTCAACCTTATCCATCCTGGATAAAGTTGCCCTCAATGGACAACCCCTCCCAGCAGTGTAGGAAGGGTATGGACCCAAAGCCCCACCTCGCCCCTTTTGCCAGCAGGAAGCAGCTAGAGATGTCGTCGCCCAGTACCCCCAAAGATTTGGGTCCATATCTCTTCAGGGGGGCAAATGTTAGGTAGCTATACTAGGGACTGGGGCATCCGTTATGCATGCCCATAGGGCCAAGATAAGAGCCCAGTTAGGAGAGGCACCCTGTGCATGCTCAGAGGTCCAGATTTCTGGCCATGAAGGGGAGGTCACCTGGGTGGTTCCTGTACCTGGATTGACCAATCTAGGCCATGTAAATTCAATTCAGCCACTGGGGTCGGCCAGACTTGCCCACCACGCCTCCCTAACGCTCATAAAACTCTCTTGAGTGCAGACCAGGCTTCTGCATGATTTCTCTCTCACTCAGGAAGGCTCTTTGGAGGCAGCTGTGCTGCACATAAATGGCTGGTGGATACTGTTCAGATGCATGGCTTTCTGCTTGCAAGGGTTTTTGTCTCAGCTGACTGTAAGGGAGGAGGTAGTACGTCTGGATCACAGAGTATCCATGTCCACAAACGAGGCTGCTCATTCCACAGTCCTGGAAGTGCTTTATGAAAACCCTCTGCTTTGCAATGTCACTCCTTGTAGATTAGAGTGGGAGGGGCTGGGACCAAGGTATGCTGCCTCTTACTCCCAGTTGCAGGTTTCTGGATGCTGATTGTATCTCTTACAGCATCAGTTAGTGGGCTTGTTGTCTGCCTCAGGCTTTGTTCACGGAGATCCTCCAGCTAGTTGGTGGTGTGTGCGCATGAGCAGAGGCTTCCTGCCAATCCCCCATGAGTAGTAGAGCTCCCATGGTGTGGACTCCATGAAAGCCTTGCCCCAGGCAGCATGCTTACAAAGGAGGGTGGGCCCTGCAGGACAGAGGACCATTCCCCCTGTGGAATGGCCTCAGAGATCCACCTCCCTCTCTGGCCAGCTGCTGGGGCTGTGGGTCCTAAGCATCATGGCTGACTCAGTAATAGACACAGGGTGAGGCGACTCCAGTAGCTGTTTTGACTGGTCTAATCCAGCCTGAGATCATCCTTGCATGAGCCCTCTGCCAAGATTATTTTTGTTTCTTTTATGATCTTTTCATTAGTGGCTCCTACAACACTAACCACAATCCATAAATACATCATCTGTTTGAAGCCCATCTGTACATTAATTGCCCTCCTTATTCACAAAATATCCACTCTCCACCCAAGCCCCTGGCCTCATCTCCTTATTTTTCCCCCCTCAATGCCCGCCACCCATCCCTCATCAATCCTTGGAAATGTACTAATTCTTTTGTCATATTTTCACCCACCTTTCTTTTGAGGTCAATGAAGATCCTTGTAATCGGTTCCCACTTTCCATCCTGCCCTTCCTCCACCCTCCCAGTATCTCCACTCATAACACTGGTAAAGGGCCCATCCACTCTGGATCCCCCGTGTTTGAAATTCCTATCGGTACTAGAATACCTTCTCTAGTTTGGCCAGATTAGTATGGTAGAACTGGGATCATGATAGTGGGGCAAGAGAAAGCATTAAGAACTAGAGGAAAGTTGTGTTTCATCTTTGCTGTCTCATACCCTGTATTCTTTAATCTCCACTCTGAGATCCTTCTGTAAGGGGATGTCCAGTGCACTGCAAATAGGTTTTGGGTCTATACCCGGCAGTCCCCTCTCATTCTCCATGATAAGATTTTTTTGTTCTCATGATGCCTGTTGCCTTATCCCTTTAAAACTTTGTGATCACACAGGCTGGTATGCTTTCTCCATGTGGGATCTGTTGCTTCAGAGCCAGATGGCTGTTTCTTTACCCTCAGGCCTTTAAGACCCCACACGCTATATCTTTAGGTAGCTGGACACCATCGGCTTTCTTCACCACATTTGCTTATGCAGCCGCTTTGTGGTCAGTGATTGTGTAGGGAAGGTGAGCATCTTAGAATGCCAATTTAATAGAACAGTGTTATTGCAATGAGGGAGTCCTTGAGCGGAGGCCCTATGTCCATCTGCTACCTTAATACTAAATCTATAAACATATGGACATAGATCTATTTCCCCATGCCCCTTTGTAAATATATGTACATATGTACATGCCTTTATTTAGACGTCTATAACTGGCCCTTGCTTCCCAGCTCACTCTTCTATACTCTTTGATTTTCCTCTTGTGCCCACTGACATGCTCAGTCTTCCTTTGGGTTTCAGTAATTCCTCTTGGTTACATTACCTTTGATCACGCCCTACCAGGCCTCCTACATCCCCCTCACTACCGTTTTCCATCACTTGTTGTACCCTTGTCTCTGGGTTTCTTTACACCACTTCCTTTCCCCCCACCGTGCTCACTCCCATGCCCAATGGAAAGGGCCGGTCACATGTTTACTCCTCCAGATTGTTCATCCAGCCTCTCTTAATTAGACAGACCTGTAAAGGTAATAACATGCACAAAACAAGACTGAGCTAAACCAAGCAGCAAAAAGAAAAAAAAACAAACAAAAATGAAAACAAAACCCAACCCAAATCCAATGACACTAAAAGAAAACAACACTAACCAGAAAGAAAAGTACAAGGACTGTGTGGTGAACTTTAGGAGTGTTTTCCAGTCCAGTCTGTGGGGGCACCGAACCCTGACCACAAAGTCCACCTTTGGCATTCCCCGGGGACTTTGATGCTCCGTTTTCTTACTCTTCCGCTGCACTCTCTTAGTGTCATGCATCGAAGTGGCAGGATCAGTTCGGGCGCAGTTCCCACACTGTGTGTCCAGTGTTGTCCCCTCTAAGGCTATGGGTCTTTGAGGGACGTTTCTCATCGTGGGGCTGCCCATGTGGTCTTCTCTGTGGATTGGCTTCTCTGATTGGGAACATCATCCTCAAGGTGTATTGGGCCAGGATGTGCTCCATTCTCCCCTCCTCCCCCTTGTTCTGCCCTGTGTTCTCTGATCAGATATGTCCCTCTCCGCGAGCTGCAGATCCGGTGCCATCCTGTGAAATACAATCTTTTGGGGCTGCAAGGATGTGGGGGGGTGGGTATCAGCTCAGATCTTTTGAGAGTCCAGGAGATATTGACTGCTCGATGGGCACAGTTCTGTGGGGCACCGTGCTCTTGGTCCAGACGCTGGTTGTGAATATGACTTTGTTGTTAACCAGTTGTGTGTCTCTGGGTCAACTCCCGTGTGTTTTTGAGTGAGTTTTCTAATCTGCAAAGTAAATGTACAGGATTATCCAGACTCCCATGTCAGCAAGTTATCGAGAGGGGTTAATCAGAGACTGTTTCATATAGTGTGTACCTGCGCGCCGCATTCTAGACCTGCGATGGCAATTATGAGCTCAGGATAGAGATGGTGTCCAGCAGGTAACATACGTGGCTCCATATTGAAACAGGAAGCCCACTGTGGAGATTTGGTCCTTCCGTTGATGGCCACCGGCCACCTAGTCTTCTCCTGCTATAAGTGCTTCACTGGCTCAGCAGCTGAGCCAGAAGCCAGTGATATCATAACCAGGTGGCTAACTGGGCCAAAGGGCTGATAGATATTTGTTATTTTGTTGTCTTGGGAAACCCACCTACCCTCCATGCAAACCTTCTGGTGTGAGTTATCTGTGGAAGGAATCATAGGCTCACAGTAATTCACATCTTTCTTCTTGAAAATGTGCCCATATTCCTTTCTGAACCTGACAAGGTGGCCCCTGTGTCCACCAAGAAATTTACTGCCTGGCCTCCTACTTGGAGAGTTAGCCTGGGCTTTTGGCGGCGAAGTGAAACAGAGCCCTGACCCCTTCATTGAGCTTCTTCAAGCATTATTGTCTCTTGCTTGGGTCTTTCTACGTGCAGATGAGGCCCATCCACTCTAGTGGAGGGTCGTGCACCTCTCCTGGGGTTTTCAAGGCACTGATTTTTCCAGTGTCCTTCTTTCCTGCAGTAGGCACATTGGTCCTTCCCCATGGCTTGGCGGTGCCCACAGGTTAGTCTCTCCGTGAGTGGGCCATGCTCTCCTTTTCCTGAGTCTCTGGGGTATCTCATGGCAATTACGATTATTTTAGCTAGCTTCTTTGTCTCTGTCGTGCTAGGGTCATCTCTGTTGTTATACACTCAATGAGCCACTTGTACCAAATCGCTAAGATTTTTCCCTTCAAACCCTTCCCACTTCTTTGTCATGTCTGAGGCAGACTGACTGAGTAATAAAGGCAATACTTATTGCCCTCCTGTTTTCAGTGCCTCCGGGCCGTTAGGGGTATAAAGCCCGTAGGCTTCCCTCAGCCACTCTAGAAAGGCAGGCGGATATTCTCTTATAGGAACCTGAAAATTCTCACTGACCTTAGATAAATTCATAGGTTTCCTAGCTCTTCTGCAGAGGGTCATGTAAGAGCAATGGTTGATACCTGGTAAAGTCCTCTGGGCCTTGCTAGGAATTGAGATCCCACATTGTTGGTGTAGTGGCCAAAAGAGTTTCTCTCAAGTGGGGAGTGCCCGCTCGCTGACCATCAGGTTCACTGACTGCTTACTGGGCCTCTGTCTGGAAGGGCTACCCTCCTCCGTTGTGAACAGCACCTGGAGAAGTTGTTGGCAAGCATTCCAGGTGGGCTGATGAGTATGGAAGTCATACCAGTACTAGTGTGTGTGTGGGGCTGCTTGTTAGGGGTGGGGGTGAGTTTGGGGGGCCGGTGGGGGAGGGAGTGACTCAATAAGGGCCTGTTAGAAGTTTTCTATTTCTGGACCCTAGAAACCTTATAGGGCGGGGGTTGAAAGAAAGGGTTTGAAGCCAGCTCTCCCACTCCCAGAGTTCTCCTGCAAAATGGGATAAAGCCGATTAGGGGAGAGTGATGGGGAGGGGAGGGGAGGGGAGGGGTGGGGGAGTGATGGGGGAGGGGAGGGGTGAGGGAGGGGAGGGGTGGGGGAGGGTGATGGGGAGGGATGGCCTCCACCTATGTGGTTTTGGGAACTTG
Organism: Tenrec ecaudatus; assembly: GCF_050624435.1. Classification (NCBI taxonomy): domain Eukaryota; kingdom Metazoa; phylum Chordata; class Mammalia; order Afrosoricida; family Tenrecidae; genus Tenrec; species Tenrec ecaudatus. The sequence continues at coordinate 132,091,420 of NC_134533.1, read as the reverse complement.
GACCGTTTGTTTTTCCGGTCCTTCCATGTTTCCTGAAACCTTGGAAACAAGGGCCCTTTCTTTGCGGGAGGGAGTAAGTCTTTTATATTTGCAGGCTTCTTAGTGGCAATGTCAGCCCACACTTGAAGTACGGGATCAGATCGGGATATCCTGGTTCCCTTTAACCATAACTATGAACTCTTAGTAACAGGGGATGGGAAAACTAGTCTTGCGTGGGTCAATCAGGGACTCCTTCTGCCCCATCACTTTTAAACAAATTGTAGAGTCTCCAAGCTTTTGGGTTGAAACCACATCCTCTTGGTGAATGCCGAGAGCAGGGGTCCTCAAACTACAACCTGTGGGCCACATGCAGACAGCCGAGGACGTTGATCCTTTCTGCCGGGTGTATGTGCCCCATTTATTTTTTTTTGAACTTCAAATCAAGATGTGCAGTGTGCACATGAATTTGTTCGTAATATTTGTTTTTTTAAACTATAGTCTTTCCTTCAAAAGGCCTGAGGGATAGTGAACTGGCCCCCTGGGTAAACAGTTTAAGGACCCCTGCCCTAAGGTATCCTGGACTTAGGGGTTATTAATCTCCCAGCCCTGAAACATCCCTGAACATTCTACCCGTTGTTGGAGGCACCATGGGAATTTGGACCCCGGGTAATTTACAAGCCTTTACTCCAATTGAACCCACGAAAATTCAAAATGGCTTAGGCAGTTACTCTATTTTGGTCACTTTTGACTCGTCCTGCACTAGCCCATTATTTCCATTTAACTCTATAACGCGAAGCATGATGTTTTCATAACATTAAAATGTATATATTAATACATATATATATATATATATTTATAACTATGAAAGTCCACAACAAAAAGAAAATTTTTTCCCAAAATTAAAATTGAAGCGTTATAGGGTTAAAAAGAAGGATGGGTCTTATCAGCGGGTCCAAGACCTTAGCATCATAAATGAATCAGTGATCCGACTGCACCTAGTAGTGCCCAAACCTGTGCCCTCCTAGGGGAAAGTGTGAATGCTTTTATCCCTCTTCCTGTACTTCCAATGAACAAACACACATGTCTGGTAATCCTAAGATTATTTTTGTTTCCTGTGACACTCACCTAATTTCAAGGCCACTGCCACCTCACAAGCTTAGCCTTGTCGTGGTCAAACTGTTCACTTTTTAGACCGTTTGTTTTTCTCAGAAGTTATCGGGTGATTAAAGCTTCTGAACCAAGTGTGCCAGGTCCACGACTACCATCTCCTGGACCACCTCAACCTTATCCATCCTGGATAAAGTTGCCCTCAATGGACAACCCCTCCCAGCAGTGTAGGAAGGGTATGGACCCAAAGCCCCACCTCGCCCCTTTTGCCAGCAGGAAGCAGCTAGAGATGTCGTCGCCCAGTACCCCCAAAGATTTGGGTCCATATCTCTTCAGGGGGGCAAATGTTAGGTAGCTATACTAGGGACTGGGGCATCCGTTATGCATGCCCATAGGGCCAAGATAAGAGCCCAGTTAGGAGAGGCACCCTGTGCATGCTCAGAGGTCCAGATTTCTGGCCATGAAGGGGAGGTCACCTGGGTGGTTCCTGTACCTGGATTGACCAATCTAGGCCATGTAAATTCAATTCAGCCACTGGGGTCGGCCAGACTTGCCCACCACGCCTCCCTAACGCTCATAAAACTCTCTTGAGTGCAGACCAGGCTTCTGCATGATTTCTCTCTCACTCAGGAAGGCTCTTTGGAGGCAGCTGTGCTGCACATAAATGGCTGGTGGATACTGTTCAGATGCATGGCTTTCTGCTTGCAAGGGTTTTTGTCTCAGCTGACTGTAAGGGAGGAGGTAGTACGTCTGGATCACAGAGTATCCATGTCCACAAACGAGGCTGCTCATTCCACAGTCCTGGAAGTGCTTTATGAAAACCCTCTGCTTTGCAATGTCACTCCTTGTAGATTAGAGTGGGAGGGGCTGGGACCAAGGTATGCTGCCTCTTACTCCCAGTTGCAGGTTTCTGGATGCTGATTGTATCTCTTACAGCATCAGTTAGTGGGCTTGTTGTCTGCCTCAGGCTTTGTTCACGGAGATCCTCCAGCTAGTTGGTGGTGTGTGCGCATGAGCAGAGGCTTCCTGCCAATCCCCCATGAGTAGTAGAGCTCCCATGGTGTGGACTCCATGAAAGCCTTGCCCCAGGCAGCATGCTTACAAAGGAGGGTGGGCCCTGCAGGACAGAGGACCATTCCCCCTGTGGAATGGCCTCAGAGATCCACCTCCCTCTCTGGCCAGCTGCTGGGGCTGTGGGTCCTAAGCATCATGGCTGACTCAGTAATAGACACAGGGTGAGGCGACTCCAGTAGCTGTTTTGACTGGTCTAATCCAGCCTGAGATCATCCTTGCATGAGCCCTCTGCCAAGATTATTTTTGTTTCTTTTATGATCTTTTCATTAGTGGCTCCTACAACACTAACCACAATCCATAAATACATCATCTGTTTGAAGCCCATCTGTACATTAATTGCCCTCCTTATTCACAAAATATCCACTCTCCACCCAAGCCCCTGGCCTCATCTCCTTATTTTTCCCCCCTCAATGCCCGCCACCCATCCCTCATCAATCCTTGGAAATGTACTAATTCTTTTGTCATATTTTCACCCACCTTTCTTTTGAGGTCAATGAAGATCCTTGTAATCGGTTCCCACTTTCCATCCTGCCCTTCCTCCACCCTCCCAGTATCTCCACTCATAACACTGGTAAAGGGCCCATCCACTCTGGATCCCCCGTGTTTGAAATTCCTATCGGTACTAGAATACCTTCTCTAGTTTGGCCAGATTAGTATGGTAGAACTGGGATCATGATAGTGGGGCAAGAGAAAGCATTAAGAACTAGAGGAAAGTTGTGTTTCATCTTTGCTGTCTCATACCCTGTATTCTTTAATCTCCACTCTGAGATCCTTCTGTAAGGGGATGTCCAGTGCACTGCAAATAGGTTTTGGGTCTATACCCGGCAGTCCCCTCTCATTCTCCATGATAAGATTTTTTTGTTCTCATGATGCCTGTTGCCTTATCCCTTTAAAACTTTGTGATCACACAGGCTGGTATGCTTTCTCCATGTGGGATCTGTTGCTTCAGAGCCAGATGGCTGTTTCTTTACCCTCAGGCCTTTAAGACCCCACACGCTATATCTTTAGGTAGCTGGACACCATCGGCTTTCTTCACCACATTTGCTTATGCAGCCGCTTTGTGGTCAGTGATTGTGTAGGGAAGGTGAGCATCTTAGAATGCCAATTTAATAGAACAGTGTTATTGCAATGAGGGAGTCCTTGAGCGGAGGCCCTATGTCCATCTGCTACCTTAATACTAAATCTATAAACATATGGACATAGATCTATTTCCCCATGCCCCTTTGTAAATATATGTACATATGTACATGCCTTTATTTAGACGTCTATAACTGGCCCTTGCTTCCCAGCTCACTCTTCTATACTCTTTGATTTTCCTCTTGTGCCCACTGACATGCTCAGTCTTCCTTTGGGTTTCAGTAATTCCTCTTGGTTACATTACCTTTGATCACGCCCTACCAGGCCTCCTACATCCCCCTCACTACCGTTTTCCATCACTTGTTGTACCCTTGTCTCTGGGTTTCTTTACACCACTTCCTTTCCCCCCACCGTGCTCACTCCCATGCCCAATGGAAAGGGCCGGTCACATGTTTACTCCTCCAGATTGTTCATCCAGCCTCTCTTAATTAGACAGACCTGTAAAGGTAATAACATGCACAAAACAAGACTGAGCTAAACCAAGCAGCAAAAAGAAAAAAAAACAAACAAAAATGAAAACAAAACCCAACCCAAATCCAATGACACTAAAAGAAAACAACACTAACCAGAAAGAAAAGTACAAGGACTGTGTGGTGAACTTTAGGAGTGTTTTCCAGTCCAGTCTGTGGGGGCACCGAACCCTGACCACAAAGTCCACCTTTGGCATTCCCCGGGGACTTTGATGCTCCGTTTTCTTACTCTTCCGCTGCACTCTCTTAGTGTCATGCATCGAAGTGGCAGGATCAGTTCGGGCGCAGTTCCCACACTGTGTGTCCAGTGTTGTCCCCTCTAAGGCTATGGGTCTTTGAGGGACGTTTCTCATCGTGGGGCTGCCCATGTGGTCTTCTCTGTGGATTGGCTTCTCTGATTGGGAACATCATCCTCAAGGTGTATTGGGCCAGGATGTGCTCCATTCTCCCCTCCTCCCCCTTGTTCTGCCCTGTGTTCTCTGATCAGATATGTCCCTCTCCGCGAGCTGCAGATCCGGTGCCATCCTGTGAAATACAATCTTTTGGGGCTGCAAGGATGTGGGGGGGTGGGTATCAGCTCAGATCTTTTGAGAGTCCAGGAGATATTGACTGCTCGATGGGCACAGTTCTGTGGGGCACCGTGCTCTTGGTCCAGACGCTGGTTGTGAATATGACTTTGTTGTTAACCAGTTGTGTGTCTCTGGGTCAACTCCCGTGTGTTTTTGAGTGAGTTTTCTAATCTGCAAAGTAAATGTACAGGATTATCCAGACTCCCATGTCAGCAAGTTATCGAGAGGGGTTAATCAGAGACTGTTTCATATAGTGTGTACCTGCGCGCCGCATTCTAGACCTGCGATGGCAATTATGAGCTCAGGATAGAGATGGTGTCCAGCAGGTAACATACGTGGCTCCATATTGAAACAGGAAGCCCACTGTGGAGATTTGGTCCTTCCGTTGATGGCCACCGGCCACCTAGTCTTCTCCTGCTATAACTGCTTCACTGGCTCAGCAGCTGAGCCAGAAGCCAGTGATATCATAACCAGGTGGCTAACTGGGCCAAAGGGCTGATAGATATTTGTTATTTTGTTGTCTTGGGAAACCCACCTACCCTCCATGCAAACCTTCTGGTGTGAGTTATCTGTGGAAGGAATCATAGGCTCACAGTAATTCACATCTTTCTTCTTGAAAATGTGCCCATATTCCTTTCTGAACCTGACAAGGTGGCCCCTGTGTCCACCAAGAAATTTACTGCCTGGCCTCCTACTTGGAGAGTTAGCCTGGGCTTTTGGCGGCGAAGTGAAACAGAGCCCTGACCCCTTCATTGAGCTTCTTCAAGCATTATTGTCTCTTGCTTGGGTCTTTCTACGTGCAGATGAGGCCCATCCACTCTAGTGGAGGGTCGTGCACCTCTCCTCGGGTTTTCAAGGCACTGATTTTTCCAGTGTCCTTCTTTCCTGCAGTAGGCACATTGGTCCTTCCCCATGGCTTGGCGGTGCCCACAGGTTAGTCTCTCCGTGAGTGGGCCATGCTCTCCTTTTCCTGAGTCTCTGGGGTATCTCATGGCAATTACGATTATTTTAGCTAGCTTCTTTGTCTCTGTCGTGCTAGGGTCATCTCTGTTGTTATACACTCAATGAGCCACTTGTACCAAATCGCTAAGATTTTTCCCTTCAAACCCTTCCCACTTCTTTGTCATGTCTGAGGCAGACTGACTGAGTAATAAAGGCAATACTTATTGCCCTCCTGTTTTCAGTGCCTCCGGGCCGTTAGGGGTATAAAGCCCGTAGGCTTCCCTCAGCCACTCTAGAAAGGCAGGCGGATATTCTCTTATAGGAACCTGAAAATTCTCACTGACCTTAGATAAATTCATAGGTTTCCTAGCTCTTCTGCAGAGGGTCATGTAAGAGCAATGGTTGATACCTGGTAAAGTCCTCTGGGCCTTGCTAGGAATTGAGATCCCACATTGTTGGTGTAGTGGCCAAAAGAGTTTCTCTCAAGTGGGGAGTGCCCGCTCGCTGACCATCAGGTTCACTGACTGCTTACTGGGCCTCTGTCTGGAAGGGCTACCCTCCTCCGTTGTGAACAGCACCTGGAGAAGTTGTTGGCAAGCATTCCAGGTGGGCTGATGAGTATGGAAGTCATACCAGTACTAGTGTGTGTGTGGGGCTGCTTGTTAGGGGTGGGGGTGAGTTTGGGGGGCCGGTGGGGGAGGGAGTGACTCAATAAGGGCCTGTTAGAAGTTTTCTATTTCTGGACCCTAGAAACCTTATAGGGCGGGGGTTGAAAGAAAGGGTTTGAAGCCAGCTCTCCCACTCCCAGAGTTCTCCTGCAAAATGGGATAAAGCCGATTAGGGGAGAGTGATGGGGAGGGGAGGGGAGGGGAGGGGTGGGGGAGTGATGGGGGAGGGGAGGGGTGAGGGAGGGGAGGGGTGGGGGAGGGTGATGGGGAGGGATGGCCTCCACCTATGTGGTTTTGGGAACTTGGACCGTTTGTTTTTCCGGTCCTTCCATGTTTCCTGAAACCTTGGAAACAAGGGCCCTTTCTTTGCGGGAGGGAGTAAGTCTTTTATATTTGCAGGCTTCTTAGTGGCAATGTCAGCCCACACTTGAAGTAACGGGATCAGATCGGGATATCCTGGTTCCCTTTAACCATAACTATGAACTCTTAGTAACAGGGGATGGGAAAACTAGTCTTGCGTGGGTCAATCAGGGACTCCTTCTGCCCCATCACTTTTAAACAAATTGTAGAGTCTCCAAGCTTTTGGGTTGAAACCACATCCTCTTGGTGAATGCCGAGAGCAGGGGTCCTCAAACTACAACCTGTGGGCCACATGCAGACAGCCGAGGACGTTGATCCTTTCTGCCGGGTGTATGTGCCCCATTTATTTTTTTTTGAACTTCAAATCAAGATGTGCAGTGTGCACATGAATTTGTTCGTAATATTTGTTTTTTTAAACTATAGTCTTTCCTTCAAAAGGCCTGAGGGATAGTGAACTGGCCCCCTGGGTAAACAGTTTAAGGACCCCTCTCCTAAGGTATCCTGGACTTAGGGGTTATTAATCTCCCAGCCCTGAAACATCCCTGAACATTCTACCCGTTGTAGGAGGCACCATGGGAATTTGGACCCCGGGTAATTTACAAGCCTTTACTCCAATTGAACCCAAGAAAATTCAAAATGGCTTAGGCAGTTACTCTATTTTGGTCACTTTTGACTCGTCCTGCACTAGCCCATTATTTCCATTTAACTCTATAACGCGAAGCATGATGTTTTCATAACATTAAAAATGTATATATTAATACATATATATATATATATTTATAACTATGAAAGTCCACAACAAAAAGAAAATTTTTTCCCAAAATTAAAATTGAAGCGTTATAGGGTTAAAAAGAAGGATGGGTCTTATCAGCGGGTCCAAGACCTTAGCATCATAAATGAATCAGTGAGCCGACTGCACCTAGTAGTGCCCAAACCTGTGCCCTCCTAGGGGAAAGTGTGAATGCTTTTATCCCTCTTCCTGTACTTCCAATGAACAAACACACATGTCTGGTAATCCTAAGATTATTTTTGTTTCCTGTGACACTCACCTAATTTCAAGGCCACTGCCACCTCACAAGCTTAGCCTTGTCGTAGTCAAACTGTTCACCTTTTAGACCGTTTGTTTTTCTCAGAAGTTATCGGGTGATTAAAGCTTCTGAACCAAGTGTGCCAGGTCCACGACTACCATCTCCTGGACCACCTCAACCTTATCCATCCTGGATAATGTTGCCCTCAATGGACAACCCCTCCCAGCAGTGTAGGAAGTGTATGGACCCAAAGCCCATCCTCGCCCCTTTTGCCAGCAGGAAGCAGCTAGAGATGTCGTCGCCCAGTACCCCCAAAGATTTGGGTCCATATCTCTTCAGGGGGGGCAAATGTTAGGTAGCTATACTAGGGACTGGGGCATCCGTTATGCATGCCCATAGGGCCAAGATAAGAGCCCAGTTAGGAGAGGCACCCTGTGCATGCTCAGAGGTCCAGATTTCTGGCCATGAAGGGGAGGTCACCTGGGTGGTTCCTGTACCTGGATTGACCAATCTAGGCCATGTAAATTCAATTCAGCCACTGGGGTCGACCAGACTTGCCCACCACGCCTCCCTAACGCTCATAAAACTCTCTTGAGTGCAGACCAGGCTTCTGCATGATTTCTCTCTCACTCAGGAAGGCTCTTTGGAGGCAGCTGTGCTGCACATAAATGGCTGGTGGATACTGTTCAGATGCATGGCTTTCTGCTTGCAAGGGTTTTTGTCTCAGCTGACTGTAAGGGAGGAGGTAGTACGTCTGGATCACAGAGTATCCATGTCCACAAACGAGGCTGCTCATTCCACAGTCCTGGAAGTGCTTTATGAAAACCCTCTGCTTTGCAATGTCACTCCTTGTAGATTAGAGTGGGAGGGGCTGGGACCAAGGTATGCTGCCTCTTACTCCCAGTTGCAGGTTTCTGGATGCTGATTGTATCTCTTACAGCATCAGTTAGTGGGCTTGTTGTCTGCCTCAGGCTTTGTTCACGGAGATCCTCCAGCTAGTTGGTGGTGTGTGCGCATGAGCAGAGGCTTCCTGCCAATCCCCCATGAGTAGTAGAGCTCCCATGGTGTGGACTCCATGAAAGCCTTGCCCCAGGCAGCATGCTTACAAAGGAGGGTGGGCCCTGCAGGACAGAGGACCATTCCCCCTGTGGAATGGCCTCAGAGATCCACCTCCCTCTCTGGCCAGCTGCTGGGGCTGTGGGTCCTAAGCATCATGGCTGACTCAGTAATAGACACAGGGTGAGGCGACTCCAGTAGCTGTTTTGACTGGTCTAATCCAGCCTGAGATCATCCTTGCATGAGCCCTCTGCCAAGATTATTTTTGTTTCTTTTATGATCTTTTCATTAGTGGCTCCTACAACACTAACCACAATCCATAAATACATCATCTGTTTGAAGCCCATCTGTACATTAATTGCCCTCCTTATTCACAAAATATCCACTCTCCACCCAAGCCCCTGGCCTCATCTCCTTATTTTTCCCCCCTCAATGCCCGCCACCCATCCCTCATCAATCCTTGGAAATGTACTAATTCTTTTGTCATATTTTCACCCACCTTTCTTTTGAGGTCAATGAAGATCCTTGTAATCGGTTCCCACTTTCCATCCTGCCCTTCCTCCACCCTCCCAGTATCTCCACTCATAACACTGGTAAAGGGCCCATCCACTCTGGATCCCCCGTGTTTGAAATTCCTATCGGTACTAGAATACCTTCTCTAGTTTGGCCAGATTAGTATGGTAGAACTGGGATCATGATAGTGGGGCAAGAGAAAGCATTAAGAACTAGAGGAAAGTTGTGTTTCATCTTTGCTGTCTCATACCCTGTATTCTTTAATCTCCACTCTGAGATCCTTCTGTAAGGGGATGTCCAGTGCACTGCAAATAGGTTTTGGGTCTATACCCGGCAGTCCCCTCTCATTCTCCATGATAAGATTTTTTTGTTCTCATGATGCCTGTTGCCTTATCCCTTTAAAACTTTGTGATCACACAGGCTGGTATGCTTTCTCCATGTGGGATCTGTTGCTTCAGAGCCAGATGGCTGTTTCTTTACCCTCAGGCCTTTAAGACCCCACACGCTATATCTTTAGGTAGCTGGACACCATCGGCTTTCTTCACCACATTTGCTTATGCAGCCGCTTTGTGGTCAGTGATTGTGTAGGGAAGGTGAGCATCTTAGAATGCCAATTTAATAGAACAGTGTTATTGCAATGAGGGAGTCCTTGAGCGGAGGCCCTATGTCCATCTGCTACCTTAATACTAAATCTATAAACATATGGACATAGATCTATTTCCCCATGCCCCTTTGTAAATATATGTACATATGTACATGCCTTTATTTAGACGTCTATAACTGGCCCTTGCTTCCCAGCTCACTCTTCTATACTCTTTGATTTTCCTCTTGTGCCCACTGACATGCTCAGTCTTCCTTTGGGTTTCAGTAATTCCTCTTGGTTACATTACCTTTGATCACGCCCTACCAGGCCTCCTACATCCCCCTCACTACCGTTTTCCATCACTTGTTGTACCCTTGTCTCTGGGTTTCTTTACACCACTTCCTTTCCCCCCACCGTGCTCACTCCCATGCCCAATGGAAAGGGCCGGTCACATGTTTACTCCTCCAGATTGTTCATCCAGCCTCTCTTAATTAGACAGACCTGTAAAGGTAATAACATGCACAAAACAAGACTGAGCTAAACCAAGCAGCAAAAAGAAAAAAAAAACAAACAAAAATGAAAACAAAACCCAACCCAAATCCAATGACACTAAAAGAAAACAACACTAACCAGAAAGAAAAGTACAAGGACTGTGTGGTGAACTTTAGGAGTGTTTTCCAGTCCAGTCTGTGGGGGCACCGAACCCTGACCACAAAGTCCACCTTTGGCATTCCCCGGGGACTTTGATGCTCCGTTTTCTTACTCTTCCGCTGCACTCTCTTAGTGTCATGCATCGAAGTGGCAGGATCAGTTCGGGCGCAGTTCCCACACTGTGTGTCCAGTGTTGTCCCCTCTAAGGCTAAGGGTCTTTGAGGGACGTTTCTCATCGTGGGGCTGCCCATGTGGTCTTCTCTGTGGATTGGCTTCTCTGATTGGGAACATCATCCTCAAGGTGTATTGGGCCAGGATGTGCTCCATTCTCCCCTCCTCCCCCTTGTTCTGCCCTGTGTTCTCTGATCAGATATGTCCCTCTCCGCGAGCTGCAGATCCGGTGCCATCCTGTGAAATACAATCTTTTGGGGCTGCAAGGATGTGGGGGGGTGGGTATCAGCTCAGATCTTTTGAGAGTCCAGGAGATATTGACTGCTCGATGGGCACAGTTCTGTGGGGCACCGTGCTCTTGGTCCAGACGCTGGTTGTGAATATGACTTTGTTGTTAACCAGTTGTGTGTCTCTGGGTCAACTCCCGTGTGTTTTTGAGTGAGTTTTCTAATCTGCAAAGTAAATGTACAGGATTATCCAGACTCCCATGTCAGCAAGTTATCGAGAGGGGTTAATCAGAGACTGTTTCATATAGTGTGTACCTGCGTGCCGCATTCTAGACCTGCGATGGCAATTATGAGCTCAGGATAGAGATGGTGTCCAGCAGGTAACATACGTGGCTCCATATTGAAACAGGAAGCCCACTGTGGAGATTTGGTCCTTCCGTTGATGGCCACCGGCCACCTAGTCTTCTCCTGCTATAAGTGCTTCACTGGCTCAGCAGCTGAGCCAGAAGCCAGTGATATCATAACCAGGTGGCTAACTGGGCCAAAGGGCTGATAGATATTTGTTATTTTGTTGTCTTGGGAAACCCACCTACCCTCCATGCAAACCTTCTGGTGTGAGTTATCTGTGGAAGGAATCATAGGCTCACAGTAATTCACATCTTTCTTCTTGAAAATGTGCCCATATTCCTTTCTGAACCTGACAAGGTGGCCCCTGTGTCCACCAAGAAATTTACTGCCTGGCCTCCTACTTGGAGAGTTAGCCTGGGCTTTTGGCGGCGAAGTGAAACAGAGCCCTGACCCCTTCATTGAGCTTCTTCAAGCATTATTGTCTCTTGCTTGGGTCTTTCTACGTGCAGATGAGGCCCATCCACTCTAGTGGAGGGTCGTGCACCTCTCCTGGGGTTTTCAAGGCACTGATTTTTCCAGTGTCCTTCTTTCCTGCAGTAGGCACATTGGTCCTTCCCCATGGCTTGGCGGTGCCCACAGGTTAGTCTCTCCGTGAGTGGGCCATGCTCTCCTTTTCCTGAGTCTCTGGGGTATCTCATGGCAATTACGATTATTTTAGCTAGCTTCTTTGTCTCTGTCGTGCTAGGGTCATCTCTGTTGTTATACACTCAATGAGCCACTTGTACCAAATCGCTAAGATTTTTCCCTTCAAACCCTTCCCACTTCTTTGTCATGTCTGAGGCAGACTGACTGAGTAATAAAGGCAATACTTATTGCCCTCCTGTTTTCAGTGCCTCCGGGCCGTTAGGGGTATAAAGCCCGTAGGCTTCCCTCAGCCACTCTAGAAAGGCAGGCGGATATTCTCTTATAGGAACCTGAAAATTCTCACTGACCTTAGATAAATTCATAGGTTTCCTAGCTCTTCTGCAGAGGGTCATGTAAGAGCAATGGTTGATACCTGGTAAAGTCCTCTGGGCCTTGCTAGGAATTGAGATCCCACATTGTTGGTGTAGTGGCCAAAAGAGTTTCTCTCAAGTGGGGAGTGCCCGCTCGCTGACCATCAGGTTCACTGACTGCTTACTGGGCCTCTGTCTGGAAGGGCTACCCTCCTCCGTTGTGAACAGCACCTGGAGAAGTTGTTGGCAAGCATTCCAGGTGGGCTGATGAGTATGGAAGTCATACCAGTACTAGTGTGTGGGGGGGGCTGCTTGTTAGGGGTGGGGGTGAGTTTGGGGGGCCGGTGGGGGAGGGAGTGACTCAATAAGGGCCTGTTAGAAGTTTTCTATTTCTGGACCCTAGAAACCTTATAGGGCGGGGGTTGAAAGAAAGGGTTTGAAGCCAGCTCTCCCACTCCCAGAGTTCTCCTGCAAAATGGGATAAAGCCGATTAGGGGAGAGTGATGGGGAGGGGAGGGGAGGGGAGGGGTGGGGGAGTGATGGGTGAGGGGAGGGGTGAGGGAGGGGAGGGGTGGGGGAGGGTGATGGGGAGGGATGGCCTCCACCTATGTGGTTTTGGGAACTTGGACCGTTTGTTTTTCCGGTCCTTCCATGTTTCCTGAAACCTTGGAAACAAGGGCCCTTTCTTTGCGGGAGGGAGTAAGTCTTTTATATTTGCAGGCTTCTTAGTGGCAATGTCAGCCCACACTTGAAGTAACGGGATCAGATCGGGATATCCTGGTTCCCTTTAACCATAACTATGAACTCTTAGTAACAGGGGATGGGAAAACTAGTCTTGCGTGGGTCAATCAGGGACTCCTTCTGCCCCATCACTTTTAAACAAATTGTAGAGTCTCCAAGCTTTTGGGTTGAAACCACATCCTCTTGGTGAATGCCGAGAGCAGGGGTCCTCAAACTACAACCTGTGGGCCACATGCAGACAGCCGAGGACGTTGATCCTTTCTGCCGGGTGTATGTGCCCCATTTATTTTTTTTTGAACTTCAAATCAAGATGTGCAGTGTGCACATGAATTTGTTCGTAATATTTGTTTTTTTAAACTATAGTCTTTCCTTCAAAAGGCCTGAGGGATAGTGAACTGGCCCCCTGGGTAAACAGTTTAAGGACCCCTGCCCTAAGGTATCCTGGACTTAGGGGTTATTAATCTCCCAGCCCTGAAACATCCCTGAACATTCTACCCGTTGTAGGAGGCACCATGGGAATTTGGACCCCGGGTAATTTACAAGCCTTTACTCCAATTGAACCCAAGAAAATTCAAAATGGCTTAGGCAGTTACTCTATTTTGGTCACTTTTGACTCGTCCTGCACTAGTCCATTATTTCCATTTAACTCTATAACGCGAAGCATGATGTTTTCATAACATTAAAAATGTATATATTAATACATATATATATATATATATATATTTATAACTATGAAAGTCCACAACAAAAAGAAAATTTTTTCCCAAAATTAAAATTGAAGCGTTATAGGGTTAAAAAGAAGGATGGGTCTTATCAGCGGGTCCAAGACCTTAGCATCATAAATGAATCAGTGATCAGACTGCACCTAGTAGTGCCCAAACCTGTGCCCTCCTAGGGGAAAGTGTGAATGCTTTTATCCCTCTTCCTGTACTTCCAATGAACAAACACACATGTCTGGTAATCCTAAGATTATTTTTGTTTCCTGTGACACTCACCTAATTTCAAGGCCACTGCCACCTCACAAGCTTAGCCTTGTCGTAGTCAAACTGTTCACCTTTTAGACCGTTTGTTTTTCTCAGAAGTTATCGGGTGATTAAAGCTTCTGAACCAAGTGTGCCAGGTCCACGACTACCATCTCCTGGACCACCTCAAACTTATCCATCCTGGATAAAGTTGCCCTCAATGGACAACCCCTCCCAGCAGTGTAGGAAGGGTATGGACCCAAAGCCCATCCTCGCCCCTTTTGCCAGCAGGAAGCAGCTAGAGATGTCGTCGCCCAGTACCCCCAAAGATTTGGGTCCATATCTCTTCAGGGGGGCAAATGTTAGGTAGCTATACTAGGGACTGGGGCATCCGTTATGCATGCCCATAGGGCCAAGATAAGAGCCCAGTTAGGAGAGGCACCCTGTGCATGCTCAGAGGTCCAGATTTCTGGCCATGAAGGGGAGGTCACCTGGGTGGTTCCTGTACCTGGATTGACCAATCTAGGCCATGTAAATTCAATTCAGCCACTGGGGTCGACCAGACTTGCCCACCACGCCTCCCTAACGCTCATAAAACTCTCTTGAGTGCAGACCAGGCTTCTGCATGATTTCTCTCTCACTCAGGAAGGCTCTTTGGAGGCAGCTGTGCTGCACATAAATGGCTGGTGGATACTGTTCAGATGCATGGCTTTCTGCTTGCAAGGGTTTTTGTCTCAGCTGACTGTAAGGGAGGAGGTAGTACGTCTGGATCACAGAGTATCCATGTCCACAAACGAGGCTGCTCATTCCACAGTCCTGGAAGTGCTTTATGAAAACCCTCTGCTTTGCAATGTCACTCCTTGTAGATTAGAGTGGGAGGGGCTGGGACCAAGGTATGCTGCCTCTTACTCCCAGTTGCAGGTTTCTGGATGCTGATTGTATCTCTTACAGCATCAGTTAGTGGGCTTGTTGTCTGCCTCAGGCTTTGTTCACGGAGATCCTCCAGCTAGTTGGTGGTGTGTGCACATGAGCAGAGGCTTCCTGCCAATCCCCCATGAGTAGTAGAGCTCCCATGGTGTGGACTCCATGAAAGCCTTGCCCCAGCCAGCATGCTTACAAAGGAGGGTGGGCCCTGCAGGACAGAGGACCATTCCCCCTGTGGAATGGCCTCAGAGATCCACCTCCCTCTCTGGCCAGCTGCTGGGGCTGTGGGTCCTAAGCATCATGGCTGACTCAGTAATAGACACAGGGTGAGGCGACTCCAGTAGCTGTTTTGACTGGTCTAATCCAGCCTGAGATCATCCTTGCATGAGCCCTCTGCCAAGATTATTTTTGTTTCTTTTATGATCTTTTCATTAGTGGCTCCTACAACACTAACCACAATCCATAAATACATCATCTGTTTGAAGCCCATCTGTACATTAATTGCCCTCCTTATTCACAAAATATCCACTCTCCACCCAAGCCCCTGGCCTCATCTCCTTATTTTTCCCCCCTCAATGCCCGCCACCCATCCCTCATCAATCCTTGGAAATGTACTAATTCTTTTGTCATATTTTCACCCACCTTTCTTTTGAGTTCAATGAAGATCCTTGTAATCGGTTCCCACTTTCCATCCTGCCCTTCCTCCACCCTCCCAGTATCTCCACTCATAACACTGGTAAAGGGCCCATCCACTCTGGATCCCCCGTGTTTGAAATTCCTATCGGTACTAGAATACCTTCTCTAGTTTGGCCAGATTAGTATGGTAGAACTGGGATCATGATAGTGGGGCAAGAGAAAGCATTAAGAACTAGAGGAAAGTTGTGTTTCATCTTTGCTGTCTCATACCCTGTATTCTTTAATCTCCACTCTGAGATCCTTCTGTAAGGGGATGTCCAGTGCACTGCAAATAGGTTTTGGGTCTATACCCGGCAGTCCCCTCTCATTCTCCATGATAAGATTTTTTTGTTCTCATGATGCCTGTTGCCTTATCCCTTTAAAACTTTGTGATCACACAGGCTGGTATGCTTTCTCCATGTGGGATCTGTTGCTTCAGAGCCAGATGGCTGTTTCTTTACCCTCAGGCCTTTAAGACCCCACACGCTATATCTTTAGGTAGCTGGACACCATCGGCTTTCTTCACCACATTTGCTTATGCAGCCGCTTTGTGGTCAGTGATTGTGTAGGGAAGGTGAGCATCTTAGAATGCCAATTTAATAGAACAGTGTTATTGCAATGAGGGAGTCCTTGAGCGGAGGCCCTATGTCCATCTGCTACCTTAATACTAAATCTATAAACATATGGACATAGATCTATTTCCCCATGCCCCTTTGTAAATATATGTACATATGTACATGCCTTTATTTAGACGTCTATAACTGGCCCTTGCTTCCCAGCTCACTCTTCTATACTCTTTGATTTTCCTCTTGTGCCCACTGACATGCTCAGTCTTCCTTTGGGTTTCAGTAATTCCTCTTGGTTACATTACCTTTGATCACGCCCTACCAGGCCTCCTACATCCCCCTCACTACCGTTTTCCATCACTTGTTGTACCCTTGTCTCTGGGTTTCTTTACACCACTTCCTTTCCCCCCACCGTGCTCACTCCCATGCCCAATGGAAAGGGCCGGTCACATGTTTACTCCTCCAGATTGTTCATCCAGCCTCTCTTAATTAGACAGACCTGTAAAGGTAATAACATGCACAAAACAAGACTGAGCTAAACCAAGCAGCAAAAAGAAAAAAAAAACAAACAAAAATGAAAACAAAACCCAACCCAAATCCAATGACACTAAAAGAAAACAACACTAACCAGAAAGAAAAGTACAAGGACTGTGTGGTGAACTTTAGGAGTGTTTTCCAGTCCAGTCTGTGGGGGCACCGAACCCTGACCACAAAGTCCACCTTTGGCATTCCCCGGGGACTTTGATGCTCCGTTTTCTTACTCTTCCGCTGCACTCTCTTAGTGTCATGCATCGAAGTGGCAGGATCAGTTCGGGCGCAGTTCCCACACTGTGTGTCCAGTGTTGTCCCCTCTAAGGCTATGGGTCTTTGAGGGACGTTTCTCATCATGGGGCTGCCCATGTGGTCTTCTCTGTGGATTGGCTTCTCTGATTGGGAACATCATCCTCAAGGTGTATTGGGCCAGGATGTGCTCCATTCTCCCCTCCTCCCCCTTGTTCTGCCCTGTGTTCTCTGATCAGATATGTCCCTCTCCGCGAGCTGCAGATCCGGTGCCATCCTGTGAAATACAATCTTTTGGGGCTGCAAGGATGTGGGGGGGTGGGTATCAGCTCAGATCTTTTGAGAGTCCAGGAGATATTGACTGCTCGATGGGCACAGTTCTGTGGGGCACCGTGCTCTTGGTCCAGACGCTGGTTGTGAATATGACTTTGTTGTTAACCAGTTGTGTGTCTCTGGGTCAACTCCCGTGTGTTTTTGAGTGAGTTTTCTAATCTGCAAAGTAAATGTACAGGATTATCCAGACTCCCATGTCAGCAAGTTATCGAGAGGGGTTAATCAGAGACTGTTTCATATAGTGTGTACCTGCGTGCCGCATTCTAGACCTGCGATGGCAATTATGAGCTCAGGATAGAGATGGTGTCCAGCAGGTAACATACGTGGCTCCATATTGAAACAGGAAGCCCACTGTGGAGATTTGGTCCTTCCGTTGATGGCCACCGGCCACCTAGTCTTCTCCTGCTATAAGTGCTTCACTGGCTCAGCAGCTGAGCCAGAAGCCAGTGATATCATAACCAGGTGGCTAACTGGGCCAAAGGGCTGATAGATATTTGTTATTTTGTTGTCTTGGGAAACCCACCTACCCTCCATGCAAACCTTCTGGTGTGAGTTATCTGTGGAAGGAATCATAGGCTCACAGTAATTCACATCTTTCTTCTTGAAAATGTGCCCATATTCCTTTCTGAACCTGACAAGGTGGCCCCTGTGTCCACCAAGAAATTTACTGCCTGGCCTCCTACTTGGAGAGTTAGCCTGGGCTTTTGGCGGCGAAGTGAAACAGAGCCCTGACCCCTTCATTGAGCTTCTTCAAGCATTATTGTCTCTTGCTTGGGTCTTTCTACGTGCAGATGAGGCCCATCCACTCTAGTGGAGGGTCGTGCACCTCTCCTGGGGTTTTCAAGGCACTGATTTTTCCAGTGTCCTTCTTTCCTGCAGTAGGCACATTGGTCCTTCCCCATGGCTTGGCGGTGCCCACAGGTTAGTCTCTCCGTGAGTGGGCCATGCTCTCCTTTTCCTGAGTCTCTGGGGTATCTCATGGCAATTACGATTATTTTAGCTAGCTTCTTTGTCTCTGTCGTGCTAGGGTCATCTCTGTTGTTATACACTCAATGAGCCACTTGTACCAAATCGCTAAGATTTTTCCCTTCAAACCCTTCCCACTTCTTTGTCATGTCTGAGGCAGACTGACTGAGTAATAAAGGCAATACTTATTGCCCTCCTGTTTTCAGTGCCTCCGGGCCGTTAGGGGTATAAAGCCCGTAGGCTTCCCTCAGCCACTCTAGAAAGGCAGGCGGATATTCTCTTATAGGAACCTGAAAATTCTCACTGACCTTAGATAAATTCATAGGTTTCCTAGCTCTTCTGCAGAGGGTCATGTAAGAGCAATGGTTGATACCTGGTAAAGTCCTCTGGGCCTTGCTAGGAATTGAGATCCCACATTGTTGGTGTAGTGGCCAAAAGAGTTTCTCTCAAGTGGGGAGTGCCCGCTCGCTGACCATCAGGTTCACTGACTGCTTACTGGGCCTCTGTCTGGAAGGGCTACCCTCCTCCGTTGTGAACAGCACCTGGAGAAGTTGTTGGCAAGCATTCCAGGTGGGCTGATGAGTATGGAAGTCATACCAGTACTAGTGTGTGTGGGGGGCTGCTTGTTAGGGGTGGGGGTGAGTTTGGGGGGCCGGTGGGGGAGGGAGTGACTCAATAAGGGCCTGTTAGAAGTTTTCTATTTCTGGACCCTAGAAACCTTATAGGGCGGGGGTTGAAAGAAAGGGTTTGAAGCCAGCTCTCCCACTCCCAGAGTTCTCCTGCAAAATGGGATAAAGCCGATTAGGGGAGAGTGATGGGGAGGGGAGGGGAGGGGAGGGGTGGGGGAGTGATGGGTGAGGGGAGGGGTGAGGGAGGGGAGGGGTGGGGGAGGGTGATGGGGAGGGATGGCCTCCACCTATGTGGTTTTGGGAACTTGGACCGTTTGTTTTTCCGGTCCTTCCATGTTTCCTGAAACCTTGGAAACAAGGGCCCTTTCTTTGCGGGAGGGAGTAAGTCTTTTATATTTGCAGGCTTCTTAGTGGCAATGTCAGCCCACACTTGAAGTAACGGGATCAGATCGGGATATCCTGGTTCCCTTTAACCATAACTATGAACTCTTAGTAACAGGGGATGGGAAAACTAGTCTTGCGTGGGTCAATCAGGGACTCCTTCTGCCCCATCACTTTTAAACAAATTGTAGAGTCTCCAAGCTTTTGGGTTGAAACCACATCCTCTTGGTGAATGCCGAGAGCAGGGGTCCTCAAACTACAACCTGTGGGCCACATGCAGACAGCCGAGGACGTTGATCCTTTCTGCCGGGTGTATGTGCCCCATTTATTTTTTTTTGAACTTCAAATCAAGATGTGCAGTGTGCACATGAATTTGTTCGTAATATTTGTTTTTTTAAACTATAGTCTTTCCTTCAAAAGGCCTGAGGGATAGTGAACTGGCCCCCTGGGTAAACAGTTTAAGGACCCCTGCCCTAAGGTATCCTGGACTTAGGGGTTATTAATCTCCCAGCCCTGAAACATCCCTGAACATTCTACCCGTTGTAGGAGGCACCATGGGAATTTGGACCCCGGGTAATTTACAAGCCTTTACTCCAATTGAACCCAAGAAAATTCAAAATGGCTTAGGCAGTTACTCTATTTTGGTCACTTTTGACTCGTCCTGCACTAGCCCATTATTTCCATTTAACTCTATAACGCGAAGCATGATGTTTTCATAACATTAAAAATGTATATATTAATACATATATATATATATATTTATAACTATGAAAGTCCACAACAAAAAGAAAATTTTTTCCCAAAATTAAAATTGAAGCGTTATAGGGTTAAAAAGAAGGATGGGTCTTATCAGCGGGTCCAAGACCTTAGCATCATAAATGAATCAGTGATCAGACTGCACCTAGTAGTGCCCAAACCTGTGCCCTCCTAGGGGAAAGTGTGAATGCTTTTATCCCTCTTCCTGTACTTCCAATGAACAAACACACATGTCTGGTAATCCTAAGATTATTTTTGTTTCCTGTGACACTCACCTAATTTCAAGGCCACTGCCACCTCACAAGCTTAGCCTTGTCGTAGTCAAACTGTTCACCTTTTAGACCGTTTGTTTTTCTCAGAAGTTATCGGGTGATTAAAGCTTCTGAACCAAGTGTGCCAGGTCCACGACTACCATCTCCTGGACCACCTCAAACTTATCCATCCTGGATAAAGTTGCCCTCAATGGACAACCCCTCCCAGCAGTGTAGGAAGGGTATGGACCCAAAGCCCCACCTCGCCCCTTTTGCCAGCAGGAAGCAGCTAGAGATGTCGTCGCCCAGTACCCCCAAAGATTTGGGTCCATATCTCTTCAGGGGGGCAAATGTTAGGTAGCTATACTAGGGACTGGGGCATCCGTTATGCATGCCCATAGGGCCAAGATAAGAGCCCAGTTAGGAGAGGCACCCTGTGCATGCTCAGAGGTCCAGATTTCTGGCCATGAAGGGGAGGTCACCTGGGTGGTTCCTGTACCTGGATTGACCAATCTAGGCCATGTAAATTCAATTCAGCCACTGGGGTCGGCCAGACTTGCCCACCACGCCTCCCTAACGCTCATAAAACTCTCTTGAGTGCAGACCAGGCTTCTGCATGATTTTTCTCTCACTCAGGAAGGCTCTTTGGAGGCAGCTGTGCTGCACATAAATGGCTGGTGGATACTGTTCAGATGCATGGCTTTCTGCTTGCAAGGGTTTTTGTCTCAGCTGACTGTAAGGGAGGAGGTAGTACGTCTGGATCACAGAGTATCCATGTCCACAAACGAGGCTGCTCATTCCACAGTCCTGGAAGTGCTTTATGAAAACCCTCTGCTTTGCAATGTCACTCCTTGTAGATTAGAGTGGGAGGGGCTGGGACCAAGGTATGCTGCCTCTTACTCCCAGTTGCAGGTTTCTGGATGCTGATTGTATCTCTTACAGCATCAGTTAGTGGGCTTGTTGTCTGCCTCAGGCTTTGTTCACGGAGATCCTCCAGCTAGTTGGTGGTGTGTGCACATGAGCAGAGGCTTCCTGCCAATCCCCCATGAGTAGTAGAGCTCCCATGGTGTGGACTCCATGAAAGCCTTGCCCCAGGCAGCATGCTTACAAAGGAGGGTGGGCCCTGCAGGACAGAGGACCATTCCCCCTGTGGAATGGCCTCAGAGATCCACCTCCCTCTCTGGCCAGCTGCTGGGGCTGTGGGTCCTAAGCATCATGGCTGACTCAGTAATAGACACAGGGTGAGGCGACTCCAGTAGCTGTTTTGACTGGTCTAATCCAGCCTGAGATCATCCTTGCATGAGCCCTCTGCCAAGATTATTTTTGTTTCTTTTATGATCTTTTCATTAGTGGCTCCTACAACACTAACCACAATCCATAAATACATCATCTGTTTGAAGCACATCTGTACATTAATTGCCCTCCTTATTCACAAAATATCCACTCTCCACCCAAGCCCCTGGCCTCATCTCCTTATTTTTCCCCCCTCAATGCCCGCCACCCATCCCTCATCAATCCTTGGAAATGTACTAATTCTTTTGTCATATTTTCACCCACCTTTCTTTTGAGGTCAATGAAGATCCTTGTAATCGGTTCCCACTTTCCATCCTGCCCTTCCTCCACCCTCCCAGTATCTCCACTCATAACACTGGTAAAGGGCCCATCCACTCTGGATCCCCCGTGTTTGAAATTCCTATCGGTACTAGAATACCTTCTCTAGTTTGGCCAGATTAGTATGGTAGAACTGGGATCATGATAGTGGGGCAAGAGAAAGCATTAAGAACTAGAGGAAAGTTGTGTTTCATCTTTGCTGTCTCATACCCTGTATTCTTTAATCTCCACTCTGAGATCCTTCTGTAAGGGGATGTCCAGTGCACTGCAAATAGGTTTTGGGTCTATACCCGGCAGTCCCCTCTCATTCTCCATGATAAGATTTTTTTGTTCTCATGATGCCTGTTGCCTTATCCCTTTAAAACTTTGTGATCACACAGGCTGGTATGCTTTCTCCATGTGGGATCTGTTGCTTCAGAGCCAGATGGCTGTTTCTTTACCCTCAGGCCTTTAAGACCCCACACGCTATATCTTTAGGTAGCTGGACACCATCGGCTTTCTTCACCACATTTGCTTATGCAGCCGCTTTGTGGTCAGTGATTGTGTAGGGAAGGTGAGCATCTTAGAATGCCAATTTAATAGAACAGTGTTATTGCAATGAGGGAGTCCTTGAGCGGAGGCCCTATGTCCATCTGCTACCTTAATACTAAATCTATAAACATATGGACATAGATCTATTTCCCCATGCCCCTTTGTAAATATATGTACATATGTACATGCCTTTATTTAGACGTCTATAACTGGCCCTTGCTTCCCAGCTCACTCTTCTATACTCTTTGATTTTCCTCTTGTGCCCACTGACATGCTCAGTCTTCCTTTGGGTTTCAGTAATTCCTCTTGGTTACATTACCTTTGATCACGCCCTACCAGGCCTCCTACATCCCCCTCACTACCGTTTTCCATCACTTGTTGTACCCTTGTCTCTGGGTTTCTTTACACCACTTCCTTTCCCCCCACCGTGCTCACTCCCATGCCCAATGGAAAGGGCCGGTCACATGTTTACTCCTCCAGATTGTTCATCCAGCCTCTCTTAATTAGACAGACCTGTAAAGGTAATAACATGCACAAAACAAGACTGAGCTAAACCAAGCAGCAAAAAGAAAAAAAAAACAAACAAAAATGAAAACAAAACCCAACCCAAATCCAATGACACTAAAAGAAAACAACACTAACCAGAAAGAAAAGTACAAGGACTGTGTGGTGAACTTTAGGAGTGTTTTCCAGTCCAGTCTGTGGGGGCACCGAACCCTGACCACAAAGTCCACCTTTGGCATTCCCCGGGGACTTTGATGCTCCGTTTTCTTACTCTTCCGCTGCACTCTCTTAGTGTCATGCATCGAAGTGGCAGGATCAGTTCGGGCGCAGTTCCCACACTGTGTGTCCAGTGTTGTCCCCTCTAAGGCTAAGGGTCTTTGAGGGACGTTTCTCATCGTGGGGCTGCCCATGTGGTCTTCTCTGTGGATTGGCTTCTCTGATTGGGAACATCATCCTCAAGGTGTATTGGGCCAGGATGTGCTCCATTCTCCCCTCCTCCCCCTTGTTCTGCCCTGTGTTCTCTGATCAGATATGTCCCTCTCCGCGAGCTGCAGATCCGGTGCCATCCTGTGAAATACAATCTTTTGGGGCTGCAAGGATGTGGGGGGGTGGGTATCAGCTCAGATCTTTTGAGAGTCCAGGAGATATTGACTGCTCGATGGGCACAGTTCTGTGGGGCACCGTGCTCTTGGTCCAGACGCTGGTTGTGAATATGACTTTGTTGTTAACCAGTTGTGTGTCTCTGGGTCAACTCCCGTGTGTTTTTGAGTGAGTTTTCTAATCTGCAAAGTAAATGTACAGGATTATCCAGACTCCCATGTCAGCAAGTTATCGAGAGGGGTTAATCAGAGACTGTTTCATATAGTGTGTACCTGCGTGCCGCATTCTAGACCTGCGATGGCAATTATGAGCTCAGGATAGAGATGGTGTCCAGCAGGTAACATACGTGGCTCCATATTGAAACAGGAAGCCCACTGTGGAGATTTGGTCCTTCCGTTGATGGCCACCGGCCACCTAGTCTTCTCCTGCTATAAGTGCTTCACTGGCTCAGCAGCTGAGCCAGAAGCCAGTGATATCATAACCAGGTGGCTAACTGGGCCAAAGGGCTGATAGATATTTGTTATTTTGTTGTCTTGGGAAACCCACCTACCCTCCATGCAAACCTTCTGGTGTGAGTTATCTGTGGAAGGAATCATAGGCTCACAGTAATTCACATCTTTCTTCTTGAAAATGTGCCCATATTCCTTTCTGAACCTGACAAGGTGGCCCCTGTGTCCACCAAGAAATTTACTGCCTGGCCTCCTACTTGGAGAGTTAGCCTGGGCTTTTGGCGGCGAAGTGAAACAGAGCCCTGACCCCTTCATTGAGCTTCTTCAAGCATTATTGTCTCTTGCTTGGGTCTTTCTACGTGCAGATGAGGCCCATCCACTCTAGTGGAGGGTCGTGCACCTCTCCTGGGGTTTTCAAGGCACTGATTTTTCCAGTGTCCTTCTTTCCTGCAGTAGGCACATTGGTCCTTCCCCATGGCTTGGCGGTGCCCACAGGTTAGTCTCTCCGTGAGTGGGCCATGCTCTCCTTTTCCTGAGTCTCTGGGGTATCTCATGGCAATTACGATTATTTTAGCTAGCTTCTTTGTCTCTGTCGTGCTAGGGTCATCTCTGTTGTTATACACTCAATGAGCCACTTGTACCAAATCGCTAAGATTTTTCCCTTCAAACCCTTCCCACTTCTTTGTCATGTCTGAGGCAGACTGACTGAGTAATAAAGGCAATACTTATTGCCCTCCTGTTTTCAGTGCCTCCGGGCCGTTAGGGGTATAAAGCCCGTAGGCTTCCCTCAGCCACTCTAGAAAGGCAGGCGGATATTCTCTTATAGGAACCTGAAAATTCTCACTGACCTTAGATAAATTCATAGGTTTCCTAGCTCTTCTGCAGAGGGTCATGTAAGAGCAATGGTTGATACCTGGTAAAGTCCTCTGGGCCTTGCTAGGAATTGAGATCCCACATTGTTGGTGTAGTGGCCAAAAGAGTTTCTCTCAAGTGGGGAGTGCCCGCTCGCTGACCATCAGGTTCACTGACTGCTTACTGGGCCTCTGTCTGGAAGGGCTACCCTCCTCCGTTGTGAACAGCACCTGGAGAAGTTGTTGGCAAGCATTCCAGGTGGGCTGATGAGTATGGAAGTCATACCAGTACTAGTGTGTGTGGGGGGCTGCTTGTTAGGGGTGGGGGTGAGTTTGGGGGGCCGGTGGGGGAGGGAGTGACTCAATAAGGGCCTGTTAGAAGTTTTCTATTTCTGGACCCTAGAAACCTTATAGGGCGGGGGTTGAAAGAAAGGGTTTGAAGCCAGCTCTCCCACTCCCAGAGTTCTCCTGCAAAATGGGATAAAGCCGATTAGGGGAGAGTGATGGGGAGGGGAGGGGAGGGGAGGGGTGGGGGAGTGATGGGTGAGGGGAGGGGTGAGGGAGGGGAGGGGTGGGGGAGGGTGATGGGGAGGGATGGCCTCCACCTATGTGGTTTTGGGAACTTGGACCGTTTGTTTTTCCGGTCCTTCCATGTTTCCTGAAACCTTGGAAACAAGGGCCCTTTCTTTGCGGGAGGGAGTAAGTCTTTTATATTTGCAGGCTTCTTAGTGGCAATGTCAGCCCACACTTGAAGTAACGGGATCAGATCGGGATATCCTGGTTCCCTTTAACCATAACTATGAACTCTTAGTAACAGGGGATGGGAAAACTAGTCTTGCGTGGGTCAATCAGGGACTCCTTCTGCCCCATCACTTTTAAACAAATTGTAGAGTCTCCAAGCTTTTGGGTTGAAACCACATCCTCTTGGTGAATGCCGAGAGCAGGGGTCCTCAAACTACAACCTGTGGGCCACATGCAGACAGCCGAGGACGTTGATCCTTTCTGCCGGGTGTATGTGCCCCATTTATTTTTTTTTGAACTTCAAATCAAGATGTGCAGTGTGCACATGAATTTGTTCGTAATATTTGTTTTTTTAAACTATAGTCTTTCCTTCAAAAGGCCTGAGGGATAGTGAACTGGCCCCCTGGGTAAACAGTTTAAGGACCCCTGCCCTAAGGTATCCTGGACTTAGGGGTTATTAATCTCCCAGCCCTGAAACATCCCTGAACATTCTACCCGTTGTAGGAGGCACCATGGGAATTTGGACCCCGGGTAATTTACAAGCCTTTACTCCAATTGAACCTAAGAAAATTCAAAATGACTTAGGCAGTTACTCTATTTTGGTCACTTTTGACTCGTCCTGCACTAGTCCATTATTTCCATTTAACTCTATAACGCGAAGCATGATGTTTTCATAACATTAAAAAATGTAATATATTAATACATATATATATATTTATAACTATGAAATTCCACAACAAAAAGAAAATTTTTTCCCAAAATTAAAATTGAAGCGTTATAGGGTTAAAAAGAAGGATGGGTCTTATCAGCGGGTCCAAGGCCTTAGTATCATAAATGAATCAGTGATCCGACTGCACCTAGTAGTGCCCAAACCTGTGCCCTCCTAGGGGAAAATGTGAATGCTTTTATCCCTCTTCCTGTACTTCCAATGAACAAACACACATGTCTGGTAATCCTAAGATTATTTTTGTTTCCTGTGACACTCACCTAATTTCAAGGCCACTGCCACCTCACAAGCTTAGCCTTGTCGTAGTCTAACTGTTCACCTTTTAGACCGTTTGTTTTTCTCAGAAGTTATCGGGTGATTAAAGCTTCTGAACCAAGTGTGCCAGGTCCACGACTACCATCTCCTGGACCACCTCAACCTTATCCATCCTGGATAAAGTTGCCCTCAATGGACAACCCCTCCCAGCAGTGTAGGAAGTGTATGGACCCAAAGCCCATCCTCGCCCCTTTTGCCAGCAGGAAGCAGCTAGAGATGTCGTCGCCCAATACCCCAAAGATTTGGGTCCATATCTCTTCAGGGGGGCAAATGTTAGGTAGCTATGCTAGGGACTGGGGCATCCGTTATGCATGCCCATAGGGCCAAGATAAGAGCCCAGTTAGGAGAGGCACCCTGTGCATGCTCAGAGGTCCAGATTTCTGGCCATGAAGGGGAGGTCACCTGGGTGGTTCCTGTACCTGGATTGACCAATCTAGGCCATGTAAATTCAATTCAGCCACTGGGGTCGGCCAGACTTGCCCACCACGCCTCCCTAACGCTCATAAAACTCTCTTGAGTGCAGACCAGGCTTCTGCATGATTTCTCTCTCACTCAGGAAGGCTCTTTGGAGGCCGCTGTGCTGCACATGAGTGGCTGGTGGATACTGTTCAGATGCATGGCTTTCTGCTTGCAAGGGTTTTTGTCTCAGCTGACTGTAAGGGAGGAGGTAGTACGTCTGGATCACAGAGTATCCATGTCCACAAACGAGGCTGCTCATTCCACAGTCCTGGAAGTGCTTTATGAAAACCCTCTGCTTTGCAATGTCACTCCTTGTAGATTAGAGTGGGAGGGGCTGGGACCAAGGTATGCTGCCTCTTACCCCCAGTTGCAGGTTTCTGGATGCTGATTGTATCTCTTACAGCATCAGTTAGTGGGCTTGTTGTCTGCCTCAGGCTTTGTTCACGGAGATCCTCCAGCTAGTTGGTGGTGTGTGCGCATGAGCAGAGGCTTCCTGCCAATCCCCCATGAGTAGTAGAGCTCCCATGGTGTGGACTCCATGAAAGCCTTGCCCCAGGCAGCATGCTTACAAAGGAGGGTGGGCCCTGCAGGACAGAGGACCATTCCCCCTGTGGAATGGCCTCAGAGATCCACCTCCCTCTCTGGCCAGCTGCTGGGGCTGTGGGTCCTAAGCATCATGGCTGACTCAATAATAGACACAGGGTGAGGCGACTCCAGTAGCTGTTTTGACTGGTCTAATCCAGCCTGAGATCATCCTTGCATGAGCCCTCTGCCAAGATTATTTTTGTTTCTTTTATGATCTTTTCATTAGTGGCTCCTACAACACTAACCACAATCCATAAATACATCATCTGTTTGAAGCCCATCTGTACATTAATTGCCCTCCTTATTCACAAAATATCCACTCTCCACCCAAGCCCCTGGCCTCATCTCCTCATTTTTCCCCCCCAATGCCCGCCACCCATCCCTCATCAATCCTTGGAAATGTACTAATTCTTTTGTCATATTTTCACCCACCTTTCTTTTGAGGTCAATGAAGATCCTTGTAATCGGTTCCCACTTTCCATCCTGCCCTTCCTCCACCCTTCCAGTATCTCCACTCATAACACTGGTAAAGGGCCCATCCACTCTGGATCCCCCGTGTTTGAAATTCCTATCGGTACTAGAATACCTTCTCTAGTTTGGCCAGATTAGTATGGTAGAACTGGGATCATGATAGTGGGGCAAGAGAAAGCATTAAGAACTAGAGGAAAGTTGTGTTTCATCTTTGCTGTCTCATACCCTGTATTCTTTAATCTCCACTCTGAGATCCTTCTGTAAGGGGATGTCCAGTGCACTGCAAATAGGTTTTGGGTCTATACCCGGCAGTCCCCTCTCATTCTCCATGATAAGATTTTTTTGTTCTCATGATGCCTGTTGCCTTATCCCTTTAAAACTTTGTGATCACACAGGCTGGTATGCTTTCTCCATGTGGGCTCTGTTGCTTCAGAGCCAGATGGCTGTTTCTTTACCCTCAGGCCTTTAAGACCCCACACGCTATATCTTTAGGTAGCTGGACACCATCGGCTTTCTTCACCACATTTGCTTATGCAGCCGCTTTGTGGTCAGTGATTGTGTAGGGAAGGTGAGCATCTTAGAATGCCAATTTAATAGAACAGTGTTATTGCAATGAGGGAGTCCTTGAGCGGAGGCCCTATGTCCATCTGCTACCTTAATACTAAATCTATAAACATATGGACATAGATCTATTTCCCCATGCCCCTTTGTAAATATATGTACATATGTACATGCCTTTATTTAGACGTCTATAACTGGCCCTTGCTTCCCAGCTCACTCTTCTATACTCTTTGATTTTCCTCTTGTGCCCACTGCCATGCTCAACCTTCCTTTGGGTTACAGTAATTCCTCTTGGTTACATTACCTTTGATCATGCCCTACCAGGCCTCCTACATCCCCCTCACTACCGTTTTCCATCACTTGTTGTACCCTTGTCTCTGGGTTTCTTTACACCACTTCCTTTCCCCCCACCGTGCTCACTCCCATGCCCAATGGAAAGGGCCGGTCACATGTTTACTCCTCCAGATTGTTCATCCAGCCTCTCTTAATTAGACAGACCTGTAAAGGTAATAACATGCACAAAACAAGACTGAGCTAAACCAAGCAGCAAAAAGAAAAAAAAAACAAACAAAAATGAAAACAAAACCCAACCCAAATCCAATGACACTAAAAGACAACAACACTAACCAGAAAGAAAAGTACAAGGACTGTGTGGTGAACTTTAGGAGTGTTTTCCAGTCCAGTCTGTGGGGGCACCGAACCCTGACCACAAAGTCCACCTTTGGCATTCCCCGGGGACTTTGATGCTCCGTTTTCTTACTCTTCCGCTGCACTCTCTTAGTGTCATGCATCGAAGTGGCAGGATCAGTTCGGGCGCTGTTCCCACACTGTGTGTCCAGTGTTGTCCCCTCTAAGGCTAAGGGTCTTTGAGGGACGTTTCTCATCGTGGGGCTGCCCATGTGGTCTTCTCTGTGGATTGGCTTCTCTGATTGGGAACATCATCCTCAAGGTGTATTGGGCCAGGATGTGCTCCATTCTCCCCTCCTCCCCCTTGTTCTGCCCTGTGTTCCCTGATCAGATATGTCCCTCTCCGCGAGCTGCAGATCCGGTGCCATCCTGTGAAATACAATCTTTTGGGGCTGCAAGGATGTGGGGGGGTGGGTATCAGCTCAGATCTTTTGAGAGTCCAGGAGATATTGACTTCTCGATGGGCACAGTTCTGTGGGGCACCGTGCTCTTGGTCCAGACGCTGGTTGTGAATATGACTTTGTTGTTAACCAGTTGTGTGTCTCTGGGTCAACTCCCGTGTGTTTTTGAGTGAGTTTTCTAATCTGCTAAGTAAATGTACAGGATTATCCAGACTCCCATGTCAGCAAGTTATCGAGAGGGGTTAATCAGAGACTGTTTCATATAGTGTGTACCTGCGCGCCGCATTCTAGACCTGCGATGGCAATTATGAGCTCAGGATAGAGATGGTGTCCAGCAGGTAACATACGTGGCTCCATATTGAAACAGGAAGCCCACTGTGGAGATTTGGTCCTTCCGTTGATGGCCACTGGCCACCTAGTCTTCTCCTGCTATAAGTGCTTCACTGGCTCAGCAGCTGAGCCAGAAGCCAGTGATATCATAACCAGGTGGCTAACTGGGCCAAAGGGCTGATAGATATTTGTTATTTTGTTGTCTTGGGAAACCCACCTACCCTCCATGCAAACCTTCTGGTGTGAGTTATCTGTGGAAGGAATCATAGGCTCACAGTAATTCACATCTTTCTTCTTGAAAATGTGCCCATATTCCTTTCTGAACCTGACAAGGTGGCCCCTGTGTCCACCAAGAAATTTACTGCCTGGCCTCCTACTTGGAGAGTTAGCCTGGGCTTTTGGCGGCGAAGTGAAACAGAGCCCTGACCCCTTCATTGAGCTTCTTCAAGCATTATTGTCTCTTGCTTGGGTCTTTCTACGTGCAGATGAGGCCCATCCACTCTAGTGGAGGGTCGTGCACCTCTCCTGGGGTTTTCAAGGCACTGATTTTTCCAGTGTCCTTCTTTCCTGCAGTAGGCACATTGGTCCTTCCCCATGGCTTGGCGGTGCCCACAGGTTAGTCTCTCCGTGAGTGGGCCATGCTCTCCTTTTCCTGAGTCTCTGGGGTATCTCATGGCAATTACGATTATTTTAGCTAGCTTCTTTGTCTCTGTCGTGCTAGGGTCATCTCTGTTGTTATACACTCAATGAGCCACTTGTACCAAATCGCTAAGATTTTTCCCTTCAAACCCTTCCCACTTTTTGTCATGTCTGAGGCAGACTGACTGAGTAATAAAGGCAATACTTATTGCCCTCCTGTTTTCAGTGCCTCCGGGCCGTTAGGGGTATAAAGCCCGTAGGCTTCCCTCAGCCACTCTAGAAAGGCAGGCGGATATTCTCTTATAGGAACCTGAAAATTCTCACTGACCTTAGATAAATTCATAGGTTTCCTAGCTCTTCTGCAGAGGGTCATGTAAGAGCAATGGTTGATACCTGGTAAAGTCCTCTGGGCCTTGCTAGGAATTGAGATCCCACATTGTTGGTGTAGTGGCCAAAAGAGTTTCTCTCAAGTGGGGAGTGCCCGCTCGCTGACCATCAGGTTCACTGACTGCTTACTGGGCCTCTGTCTGGAAGGGCTACCCTCCTCCGTTTTGAACAGCACCTGGAGAAGTTGTTG
Source organism: Tenrec ecaudatus (assembly GCF_050624435.1). Taxonomy (NCBI): domain Eukaryota; kingdom Metazoa; phylum Chordata; class Mammalia; order Afrosoricida; family Tenrecidae; genus Tenrec; species Tenrec ecaudatus. Next base: position 132,060,539 of record NC_134533.1, on the reverse strand, counting down.
GCAAGCATTCCAGGTGGGCTGATGAGTATGGAAGTCATACCAGTACTAGTGTGTGTGGGGGGCTGCTTGTTAAGGGTGGGGGTGAGTTTGGGGGGCCGGTGGGGGAGGGAGTGACTCAATAAGGGCCTGTTAGAAGTTTTCTATTTCTGGACCCTAGAAACCTTATAGGGCGGGGGTTGAAAGAAAGGGTTTGAAGCCAGCTCTCCCACTCCCAGAGTTCTCCTGCAAAATGGGATAAAGCCGATTATGGGAGAGTGATGGGGAGGGGAGGGGAGGGGAGGGGTGGGGGAGTGATGGGGGAGGGGAGGGGTGAGGGAGGGGAGGGGTGGGGGAGGGTGATGAGGAGGGATGGCCTCCACCTATGTGGTTTTGGGAACTTGGACCGTTTGTTTTTCCGGTCCTTCCATGTTTCCTGAAACCTTGGAAACAAGGGCCCTTTCTTTGTGGGAGGGAGTAAGTCTTTTATATTTGCAGGCTTCTTAGTGGCAATGTCAGCCCACACTTGAAGTAACGGGATCAGATCGGGATATCCTGGTTCCCTTTAAACATAACTATGAACTCTTAGTAACAGGGGATGGGAAAACTAGTCTTGCGTGGGTCAATCAGGGACTCCTTCTGCCCCATCACTTTTAAACAAATTGTAGAGTCTCCAAGCTTTTGGGTTGAAACCACATCCTCTTGGTGAATGCCGAGAGCAGGGGTCCTCAAACTACAACCTGTGGGCCACATGCAGACAGCCGAGGACGTTGATCCTTTCTGCCGGGTGTATGTGCCCCATTTATTTTTTTTTTGAACTTCAAATCAAGATGTGCAGTGTGCACATGAATTTGTTCGTAATATTTGTTTTTTTAAACTATAGTCTTTCCTTCAAAAGGCCTGAGGGATAGTGAACTGGCCCCCTGGGTAAACAGTTTAAGGACCCCTGCCCTAAGGTATCCTGGACTTAGGGGTTATTAATCTCCCAGCCCTGAAACATCCCTGAACATTCTACCCGTTGTAGGAGGCACCATGGGAATTTGGACCCCGGGTAATTTACAAGCCTTTACTCCAATTGAACCTAAGAAAATTCAAAATGACTTATGCAGTTACTCTATTTTGGTCACTTTTGACTCGTCCTGCACTAGCCCATTATTTCCATTTAACTCTATAACGCGAAGCATGATGTTTTCATAACATTAAAAAATGTATATATTAATACATATATTTATATTTATAACTATGAAAGTCCACAACAAAAAGAAAATTTTTTCCCAAAATTAAAATTGAAGCGTTATAGGGTTAAAAAGAAGGATGGGTCTTATCAGCGGGTCCAAGACCTTAGCATCATAAATGAATCAGTGATCAGACTGCACCTAGTAGTGCCCAAACCTGTGCCCTCCTAGGGGAAAGTGTGAATGCTTTTATCCCTCTTCCTGTACTTCCAATGAACAAACACACATGTCTGGTAATCCTAAGATTATTTTTGTTTCCTGTGACACTCACCTAATTTCAAGGCCACTGCCACCTCACAAGCTTAGCCTTGTCGTAGTCAAACTGTTCACCTTTTAGACCGTTTGTTTTTCTCAGAAGTTATCGGGTGATTAAAGCTTCTGAACCAAGTGTGCCAGGTCCACGACTACCATCTCCTGGACCACCTCAACCTTATCCATCCTGGATAAAGTTGCCCTCAATGGACAACCCCTCCCAGCAGTGTAGGAAGGGTATGGACCCAAAGCCCCACCTCGCCCCTTTTGCCAGCAGGAAGCAGCTAGAGATGTCGTCGCCCAGTACCCCCAAAGATTTGGGTCCATATCTCTTCAGGGGGGCAAATGTTAGGTAGCTATACTAGGGACTGGGGCATCCGTTATGCATGCCCATAGGGCCAAGATAAGAGCCCAGTTAGGAGAGGCACCCTGTGCATGCTCAGAGGTCCAGATTTCTGGCCATGAAGGGGAGGTCACCTGGGTGGTTCCTGTACCTGGATTGACCAATCTAGGCCATGTAAATTCAATTCAGCCACTGGGGTCGGCCAGACTTGCCCACCACGCCTCCCTAACGCTCATAAAACTCTCTTGAGTGCAGACCAGGCTTCTGCATGATTTCTCTCTCACTCAGGAAGGCTCTTTGGAGGCAGCTGTGCTGCACATGAGTGGCTGGTGGATACTGTTCAGATGCATGGCTTTCTGCTTGCAAGGGTTTTTGTCTCAGCTGACTGTAAGGGAGGAGGTAGTACGTCTGGATCACAGAGTATCCATGTCCACAAACGAGGCTGCTCATTCCACAGTCCTGGAAGTGCTTTATGAAAACCCTCTGCTTTGCAATGTCACTCCTTGTAGATTAGAGTGGGAGGGGCTGGGACCAAGGTATGCTGCCTCTTACTCCCAGTTGCAGGTTTCTGGATGCTGATTGTATCTCTTACAGCATCAGTTAGTGGGCTTGTTGTCTGCCTCAGGCCTTGTTCACGGAGATCCTCCAGCTAGTTGGTGGTGTGTGCGCATGAGCAGAGGCTTCCTGCCAATCCCCCATGATTAGTAGAGCTCCCATGGTGTGGACTCCATGAAAGCCTTGCCCCAGGCAGCATGCTTACAAAGGAGGGTGGGCCCTGCAGGACAGAGGACCATTCCCCCTGTGGAATGGCCTCAGAGATCCACCTCCCTCTCTGGCCAGCTGCTGGGGCTGTGGGTCCTAAGCATCATGGCTGACTCAGTAATAGACACAGGGTGAGGCGACTCCAGTAGCTGTTTTGACTGGTCTAATCCAGCCTGAGATCATCCTTGCATGAGCCCTCTGCCAAGATTATTTTTGTTTCTTTTATGATCTTTTCATTAGTGGCTCCTACAACACTAACCACAATCCATAAATACATCATCTGTTTGAAGCCCATCTGTACATTAATTGCCCTCCTTATTCACAAAATATCCACTCTCCACCCAAGCCCCTGGCCTCAGCTCCTCATTTTTCCCCCCTCAATGCCCGCCACCCATCCCTCATCAATCCTTGGAAATGTACTAATTCTTTTGTCATATTTTCACCCACCTTTCTTTTGAGGTCAATGAAGATCCTTGTAATCGGTTCCCACTTTCCATCCTGCCCTTCCTCCACCGTCCCAGTATCTCCACTCATAACACTGGTAAAGGGCCCATCCACTCTGGATCCCCCGTGTTTGAAATTCCTATCGGTACTAGAATACCTTCTCTAGTTTGGCCAGATTAGTATGGTAGAACTGGGATCATGATAGTGGGGCAAGAGAAAGCATTAAGAACTAGAGGAAAGTTGTGTTTCATCTTTGCTGTCTCATACCCTATATTCTTTAATCTCCACTCTGAGATCCTTCTGTAAGGGGATGTCCAGTGCACTGCAAATAGGTTTTGGGTCTATACCCGGCAGTCCCCTCTCATTCTCCATGATAAGATTTTTTTGTTCTCATGATGCCTGTTGCCTTATCCCTTTAAAACTTTGTGATCACACAGGCTGGTATGCTTTCTCCATGTGGGCTCTGTTGCTTCAGAGCCAGATGGCTGTTTCTTTACCCTCAGGCCTTTAAGACCCCACACGCTATATCTTTAGGTAGCTGGACACCATCGGCTTTCTTCACCACATTTGCTTATGCAGCCGCTTTGTGGTCAGTGATTGTGTAGGGAAGGTGAGCATCTTAGAATGCCAATTTAATAGAACAGTGTTATTGCAATGAGGGAGTCCTTGAGCGGAGGCCCTATGTCCATCTGCTACCTTAATACTAAATCTATAAACATATGGACATAGATCTATTTCCCCATGCCCCTTTGTAAATATATGTACATATGTACATGCCTTTATTTAGACGTCTATAACTGGCCCTTGCTTCCCAGCTCACTCTTCTATACTCTTTGATTTTCCTCTTGTGCCCACTGACATGCTCAGTCTTCCTTTGGGTTTCAGTAATTCCTCTTGGTTACATTACCTTTGATCACGCCCTACCAGGCCTCCTACATCCCCCTCACTACCGTTTTCCATCACTTGTTGTACCCTTGTCTCTGGGTTTCTTTACACCACTTCCTTTCCCCCCACCGTGCTCACTCCCATGCCCAATGGAAAGGGCCGGTCACATGTTTACTCCTCCAGATTGTTCATCCAGCCTCTCTTAATTAGACAGACCTGTAAAGGTAATAACATGCACAAAACAAGACTGAGCTAAACCAAGCAGCAAAAAGAAAAAAAAACAAACAAAAATGAAAACAAAACCCAACCCAAATCCAATGACACTAAAAGAAAACAACACTAACCAGAAAGAAAAGTACAAGGACTGTGTGGTGAACTTTAGGAGTGTTTTCCAGTCCAGTCTGTGGGGGCACCGAACCCTGACCACAAAGTCCACCTTTGGCATTCCCCGGGGACTTTGATGCTCCGTTTTCTTACTCTTCCGCTGCACTCTCTTAGTGTCATGCATCGAAGTGGCAGGATCAGTTCGGGCGCAGTTCCCACACTGTGTGTCCAGTGTTGTCCTCTCTAAGGCTATGGGTCTTTGAGGGACGTTTCTCATCATGGGGCTGCCCATGTGGTCTTCTCTGTGGATTGGCTTCTCTGATTGGGAACATCATCCTCAAGGTGTATTGGGCCAGGATGTGCTCCATTCTCCCCTCCTCCCCCTTGTTCTGCCCTGTGTTCTCTGATCAGATATGTCCCTCTCCGCGAGCTGCAGATCCGGTGCCATCCTGTGAAATACAATCTTTTGGGGCTGCAAGGATGTGGGGGGGTGGGTATCAGCTCAGATCTTTTGAGAGTCCAGGAGATATTGACTGCTCGATGGGCACAGTTCTGTGGGGCACCGTGCTCTTGGTCCAGACGCTAGTTGTGAATATGACTTTGTTGTTAACCAGTTGTGTGTCTCTGGGTCAACTCCCGTGTGTTTTTGAGTGAGTTTTCTAATCTGCAAAGTAAATGTACAGGATTATCCAGACTCCCATGTCAGCAAGTTATCGAGAGGGGTTAATCAGAGACTGTTTCATATAGTGTGTACCTGCGTGCCGCATTCTAGACCTGCGATGGCAATTATGAGCTCAGGATAGAGATGGTGTCCAGCAGGTAACATACGTGGCTCCATATTGAAACAGGAAGCCCACTGTGGAGATTTGGTCCTTCCGTTGATGGCCACTGGCCACCTAGTCTTCTCCTGCTATAAGTGCTTCACTGGCTCAGCAGCTGAGCCAGAAGCCAGTGATATCATAACCAGGTGGCTAACTGGGCCAAAGGGCTGATAGATATTTGTTATTTTGTTGTCTTGGGAAACCCACCTACCCTCCATGCAAACCTTCTGGTGTGAGTTATCTGTGGAAGGAATCATAGGCTCACAGTAATTCACATCTTTCTTCTTGAAAATGTGCCCATATTCCTTTCTGAACCTGACAAGGTGGCCCCTGTGTCCACCAAGAAATTTACTGCCTGGCCTCCTACTTGGAGAGTTAGCCTGGGCTTTTGGCGGCGAAGGGAAACAGAGCCCTGACCCCTTCATTGAGCTTCTTCAAGCATTATTGTCTCTTGCTTGGGTCTTTCTACGTGCAGATGAGGCCCATCCACTCTAGTGGAGGGTCGTGCACCTCTCCTGGGGTTTTCAAGGCACTGATTTTTCCAGTGTCCTTCTTTCCTGCAGTAGGCACATTGGTCCTTCCCCATGGCTTGGCGGTGCCCACAGGTTAGTCTCTCCGTGAGTGGGCCATGCTCTCCTTTTCCTGAGTCTCTGGGGTATCTCATGGCAATTACGATTATTTTAGCTAGCTTCTTTGTCTCTGTCGTGCTAGGGTCATCTCTGTTGTTATACACTCAATGAGCCACTTGTACCAAATCGCTAAGATTTTTCCCTTCAAACCCTTCCCACTTCTTTGTCATGTCTGAGGCAGACTGACTGAGTAATAAAGGCAATACTTATTGCCCTCCTGTTTTCAGTGCCTCCGGGCCGTTAGGGGTATAAAGCCCGTAGGCTCCCCTCAGCCACTCTAGAAAGGCAGGCGGATATTCTCTTATAGGAACCTGAAAATTCTCACTGACCTTAGATAAATTCATAGGTTTCCTAGCTCTTCTGCAGAGGGTCATGTAAGAGCAATGGTTGATACCTGGTAAAGTCCTCTGGGCCTTGCTAGGAATTGAGATCCCACATTGTTGGTGTAGTGGCCAAAAGAGTTTCTCTCAAGTGGGGAGTGCCCGCTCGCTGACCATCAGGTTCACTGACTGCTTACTGGGCCTCTGTCTGGAAGGGCTACCCTCCTCCGTTGTGAACAGCACCTGGAGAAGTTGTTGGCAAGCATTCCAGGTGGGCTGATGAGTATGGAAGTCATACCAGTACTAGTGTGTGTTGGGGGCTGCTTGTTAGGGGTGGGGGTGAGTTTGGGGGGCCGTTGGGGGAGGGAGTGACTCAATAAGGGCCTGTTAGAAGTTTTCTATTTCTGGACCCTAGAAACCTTATAGGGCGGGGGTTGAAAGAAAGGGTTTGAAGCCAGCTCTCCCACTCCCAGAGTTCTCCTGCAAAATGGGATAAAGCCGATTAGGGGAGAGTGATGGGGAGGGGAGGGATGAGGGAGGGGAGGGGTGGGGGAGGGTGATGGGGAGGGATGGCCTCCACCTATGTGGTTTTGGGAACTTGGACCGTTTGTTTTTCTGGTCCTTCCATGTTTCCTGAAACCTTGGAAACAAGGACCCTTCCTTTGCGGGAGGGAGTAAGTCTTTTATATTTGCAGGCTTCTTAGTGGCAATGTCAGCCCACACTTGAAGTAACGGGATCAGATCGGGATATCCTGGTTCCCTTTAACCATAACTATGAACTCTTAGTAATAGGGGATGGGAAAACTAGTCTTGCGTGGGTCAATCAGGGACTCCTTCTGCCCCATCACTTTTAAACAAATTGTAGAGTCTCCAAGCTTTTGGGTTGCAACCACATCCTCTTGGTGAATGCCGAGAGCAAGGGTCCTCAAACTACAACCTGTGGGCCACATGCAGACAGCCGAGGACGTTGATCCTTTCTGCCGGGTGTATGTGCCCCATTTATTTTTTTTTTTTGAACTTCAAATCAAGATGTGCAGTGTGCACATGAATTTGTTCGTAATATTTGTTTTTTTAAACTATAGTCTTTCCTTCAAAAGGCCTGAGGGATAGTGAACTGGCCCCCTGGGTAAACAGTTTAAGGACCCCTGCCCTAAGGTATCCTGGACTTAGGGGTTATTAATCTCCCAGCCCTGAAACATCCCTGAACATTCTACCCGTTGTAGGAGGCACCATGGGAATTTGGAGCCCGGGTAATTTACAAGCCTTTACTCCAATTGAACCCAAGAAAATTCAAAATGGCTTAGGCAGTTACTCTATTTTGGTCACTTTTGACTCGTCCTGCACTAGCCCATTATTTCCATTTAACTCTATAACGCGAAGCATGATGTTTTCATAACATTAAAATATGTATATATTAATACATATATATATTTATAATTATGAAAGTCCACAACAAAAAGAAAATTTTTCCCAAAATTAAAATTGAAGCGTTATAGGGTTAAAAAGAAGGATGGGTCTTATCAGCGGGTCCAAGACCTTAGCATCATAAATGAATCAGTGATCTGACTGCACCTAGTAGTTCCCAAACCTGTGCCCTCCTAGGGGAAAGTGTGAATGCTTTTATCCCTCTTCCTGTACTTCCAATGAACAAACACACATGTCTGGTAATCCTAAGATTATTTTTGTTTCCTGTGACACTCACCTAATTTCAAGGCCACTGCCACCTCACAAGCTTAGCCTTGTCGTAGTCAAACTGTTCACCTTTTAGACCGTTTGTTTTTCTCAGAAGTTATCGGGTGATTAAAGCTTCTGAACCAAGTGTGCCAGGTCCACGACTACCATCTCCTGGACCACCTCAACCTTATCCATCCTGGATAAAGTTGCCCTCAATGGACAACCCCTCCCAGCAGTGTAGGAAGGGTATGGACCCAAAGCCCCACCTCGCCCCTTTTGCCAGCAGGAAGCAGCTAGAGATGTCGTCGCCCAGTACCCCCAAAGATTTGGGTCCATATCTCTTCAGGGGGGCAAATGTTAGGTAGCTATACTAGGGACTGGGGCATCCGTTATGCATGCCCATAGGGCCAAGATAAGAGCCCAGTTAGGAGAGGCACCCTGTGCATGCTCAGAGGTCCAGATTTCTGGCCATGAAGTGGAGGTCACCTGCGTGGTTCCTGTACCTGGATTGACCAATCTAGGCCATGTAAATTCAATTCAGCCACTGGGGTCGGCCAGACTTGCCCACCACGCCTCCCTAACGCTCATAAAACTCTCTTGAGTGCAAACCAGGCTTCTGCATGATTTCTCTCTCACTCAGGAAGGCTCTTTGGAGGCAGCTGTGCTGCACATGAGTGGCTGGTGGATACTGTTCAGATGCATGGCTTTCTGCTTGCAAGGGTTTTTGTCTCAGCTGACTGTAAGGGAGGAGGTAGTACGTCTGGATCACAGAGTATCCATGTCCACAAACGAGGCTGCTCATTCCACAGTCCTGGAAGTGCTTTATGAAAACCCTCTGCTTTGCAATGTCACTCCTTGTAGATTAGAGTGGGAGGGGCTGGGACCAAGGTATGCTGCCTCTTACTCCCAGTTGCAGGTTTCTGGATGCTGATTGTATCTCTTACAGCATCAGTTAGTGGGCTTGTTGTCTGCCTCAGGCTTTGTTCACGGAGATCCTCCAGCTAGTTGGTGGTGTGTGCGCATGAGCAGAGGCTTCCTGCCAATCCCCCATGAGTAGTAGAGCTCCCATGGTGTGGACTCCATGAAAGCCTTGCCCCAGGCAGCATGCTTACAAAGGAGGGTGGGCCCTGCAGGACAGAGGACCATTCCCCCTGTGGAATGGCCTCAGAGATCCACCTCCCTCTCTGGCCAGCTGCTGGGGCTGTGGGTCCTAAGCATCATGGCTGACTCAGTAATAGACACAGGGTGAGGCGACTCCAGTAGCTGTTTTGACTGGTCTAATCCAGCCTGAGATCATCCTTGCATGAGCCCTCTGCCAAGATTATTTTTGTTTCTTTTATGATCTTTTCATTAGTGGCTCCTACAACACTAACCACAATCCATAAATACATCATCTGTTTGAAGCACATCTGTACATTAATTGCCCTCCTTATTCACAAAATATCCACTCTCCACCCAAGCCCCTGGCCTCAGCTCCTCATTTTTCCCCCCTCAATGCCCGCCACCCATCCCTCATCAATCCTTGGAAATGTACTAATTCTTTTGTCATATTTTCACCCACCTTTCTTTTGAGGTCAATGAAGATCCTTGTAATCGGTTCCCACTTTCCATCCTGCCCTTCCTCCACCCTTCCAGTATCTCCATTCATAACACTGGTAAAGGGCCCATCCACTCTGGATTCCCCATGTTTGAAATTCCTATCGGTACTAGAATACCTTCTCTAGTTTGGCCAGATTAGTATGGTAGAACTGGGATCATGATAGTGGGGCAAGAGAAAGCATTAAGAACTAGAGGAAAGTTGTGTTTCATCTTTGCTGTCTCATACCCTGTATTCTTTAATCTCCACTCTGAGATCCTTCTGTAAGGGGATGTCCAGTGCACTGCAAATAGGTTTTGGGTCTATACCCGGCAGTCCCCTCTCATTCTCCATGATAAGATTTTTTTGTTCTCATGATGCCTGTTGCCTTATCCCTTTAAAACTTTGTGATCACACAGGCTGGTATGCTTTCTCCATGTGGGCTCTGTTGCTTCAGAGCCAGATGGCTGTTTCTTTACCCTCAGGCCTTTAAGACCCCACACGCTATATCTTTAGGTAGCTGGACACCATCGGCTTTCTTCACCACATTTGCTTATGCAGCCGCTTTGTGGTCAGTGATTGTGTAGGGAAGGTGAGCATCTTAGAATGCCAATTTAATAGAACAGTGTTATTGCAATGAGGGAGTCCTTGAGCGGAGGCCCTATGTCCATCTGCTACCTTAATACTAAATCTATAAACATATGGACATAGATCTATTTCCCCATGCCCCTTTGTAAATATATGTACATATGTACATGCCTTTATTTAGACGTCTATAACTGGCCCTTGCTTCCCAGCTCACTCTTCTATACTCTTTGATTTTCCTCTTGTGCCAACTGACATGCTCAGTCTTCCTTTGGGTTTCAGTAATTCCTCTTGGTTACATTACCTTTGATCATGCCCTACCAGGCCTCCTACATCCCCCTCACTACCGTTTTCCATCACTTGTTGTACCCTTGTCTCTGGGTTTCTTTGCACCACTTCCTTTCCCCCCACCGTGCTCACTCCCATGCCCAATGGAAAGGGCCGGTCACATGTTTACTCCTCCAGATTGTTCATCCAGCCTCTCTTAATTAGACAGACCTGTAAAGGTAATAACATGCACAAAACAAGACTGAGCTAAACCAAGCAGCAAAAAGAAAAAAAAACAAACAAAAATGAAAACAAAACCCAACCCAAATCCAATGACACTAAAAGAAAACAACACTAACCAGAAAGAAAAGTACAAGGACTGTGTGGTGAACTTTAGGAGTGTTTTCCAGTCCAGTCTGTGGGGGCACCGAACCCTGACCACAAAGTCCACCTTTGGCATTCCCCGGGGACTTTGATGCTCCGTTTTCTTACTCTTCCGCTGCACTCTCTTAGTGTCATGCATCGAAGTGGCAGGATCAGTTCGGGTGCAGTTCCCACACTGTGTGTCCAGTGTTGTCCCCTCTAAGGCTATGGGTCTTTGAGGGACGTTTCTCATCGTGGGGCTCCCCATGTGGTCTTCTCTGTGGATTGGCTTCTCTGATTGGGAACATCATCCTCAAGGTGTATTGGGCCAGGATGTGCTCCATTCTCCCCTCCTCCCCCTTGTTCTGCCCTGTGTTCTCTGATCAGATATGTCCCTCTCCGCGAGCTGCAGATCCGGTGCCATCCTGTGAAATACAATCTTTTGGGGCTGCAAGGATGTGGGGGGGGGTGGGTATCAGCTCAGATCTTTTGAGAGTCCAGGAGATATTGACTGCTCGATGGGCACAGTTCTGTGGGGCACCGTGCTCTTGGTCCAGACGCTGGTTGTGAATATGACTTTGTTGTTAACCAGTTGTGTGTCTCTGGGTCAACTCCCGTGTGTTTTTGAGTGAGTTTTCTAATCTGCAAAGTAAATGTACAGGATTATCCAGACTCCCATGTCAGCAAGTTATCGAGAGGGGTTAATCAGAGACTGTTTCATATAGTGTGTACCTGCGCGCCGCATTCTAGACCTGCGATGGCAATTATGAGCTCAGGATAGAGATGGTGTCCAGCAGGTAACATACGTGGCTCCATATTGAAACAGGAAGCCCACTGTGGAGATTTGGTCCTTCCGTTGATGGCCACTGGCCACCTAGTCTTTTCCTGCTATAACTGCTTCACTGGCTCAGCAGCTGAGCCAGAAGCCAGTGATATCATAACCAGGTGGCTAACTGGGCCAAAGGGCTGATAGATATTTGTTATTTTGTTGTCTTGGGAAACCCACCTACCCTCCATGCAAACCTTCTGGTGTGAGTTATCTGTGGAAGGAATCATAGGCTCACAGTAATTCACATCTTTCTTCTTGAAAATGTGCCCATATTCCTTTCTGAACCTGACAAGGTGGCCCCTGTGTCCACCAAGAAATTTACTGCCTGGCCTCCTACTTGGAGAGTTAGCCTGGGCTTTTGGCGGCGAAGTGAAACAGAGCCCTGACCCCTTCATTGAGCTTCTTCAAGCATTATTGTCTCTTGCTTGGGTCTTTCTACGTGCAGATGAGGCCCATCCACTCTAGTGGAGGGTCGTGCACCTCTCCTGGGGTTTTCAAGGCACTGATTTTTCCAGTGTCCTTCTTTCCTGCAGTAGGCACATTGGTCCTTCCCCATGGCTTGGCGGTGCCCACAGGTTAGTCTCTCCGTGAGTGGGCCATGCTCTCCTTTTCCTGAGTCTCTGGGGTCTCTCATGGCAATTCCTAGTATTTTAGCTAGCTTCTTTGTCTCTGTCGTGCTAGGGTCATCTCTGTTGTTATACACTCAATGAGCCACTTGTACCAAATCGCTAAGATTTTTCCCTTCAAACCCTTCCCACTTCTTTGTCATGTCTGAGGCAGACTGACTGAGTAATAAAGGCAATACTTATTGCCCTCCTGTTTTCAGTGCCTCCGGGCCGTTAGGGGTATAAAGCCCGTAGGCTTCCCTCAGCCACTCTAGAAAGGCAGGCGGATATTCTCTTATAGGAACCTGAAAATTCTCACTGACCTTAGATAAATTCATAGGTTTCCTAGCTCTTCTGCAGAGGGTCATGTAAGAGCAATGGTTGATACCTGGTAAAGTCCTCTGGGCCTTGCTAGGAATTGAGATCCCACATTGTTGGTGTAGTGGCCAAAAGAGTTTCTCTCAAGTGGGGAGTGCCCGCTCGCTGACCATCAGGTTCACTGACTGCTTACTGGGCCTCTGTCTGGAAGGGCTACCCTCCTCCGTTGTGAACAGCACCTGGAGAAGTTGTTGGCAAGCATTCCAGGTGGGCTGATGAGTATGGAAGTCATACCAGTACTAGTGTGTGTGGGGGGATGCTTGTAAGGGGTGGGGGTGAGTTTGGGGGGTCGGTGGGGGAGGGAGTGACTCAATAAGGGCCTGTTAGAAGTTTTCTATTTCTGGACCCTAGAAACCTTATAGGGCGGGGGTTGAAAGAAAGGGTTTGAAGCCAGCTCTCCCACTCCCAGAGTTCTCCTGCAAAATGGGATAAAGCCGATTAGGGGAGAGTGATGGGGAGGGGAGGGGAGGGGAGGGGTGGGGGAGTGATGGGGGAGGGGAGGGGTGAGGGAGGGGAGGGGTGGGGGAGGGTGATGGGGAGGGATGGCCTCCACCTATGTGGTTTTGGGAACTTGGACCGTTTGTTTTTCCGGTCCTTCCATGTTTCCTGAAACCTTGGAAACAAGGGCCCTTTCTTTGTGGGAGGGAGTAAGTCTTTTATATTTGCAGGCTTCTTAGTGGCAATGTCAGCCCACACTTGAAGTAACGGGATCAGATCGGGATATCCTGGTTCCCTTTAACCATAACTATGAACTCTTAGTAATAGGGGATGGGAAAACTAGTCTTGCGTGGGTCAATCAGGGACTCCTTCTGCCCCATCACTTTTAAACAAATTGTAGAGTCTCCAAGCTTTTGGGTTGAAACCACATCCTCTTGGTGAATGCCGAGGGCAGGGGTCCTCAAACTACAACCTGTGGGCCACATGCAGACAGCCGAGGACGTTGATCCTTTCTGCCGGGTGTATGTGCCCCATTTATTTTTTTTTTGAACTTCAAATCAAGATGTGCAGTGTGCACATGAATTTGTTCGTAATATTTGTTTTTTTAAACTATAGTCTTTCCTTCAAAAGGCCTGAGGGATAGTGAACTGGCCCCCTGGGTAAACAGTTTAAGGACCCCTGCCCTAAGGTATCCTGGACTTAGGGGTTATTAATCTCCCAGCCCTGAAACATCCCTGAACATTCTACCCGTTGTAGGAGGCACCATGGGAATTTGGACCCCGGGTAATTTACAAGCCTTTACTCCAATTGAACCCAAGAAAATTCAAAATGACTTAGGCAGTTACTCTATTTTGGTCACTTTTGACTCATCCTGCACTAGCCCATTATTTCCATTTAACTCTATAACGCGAAGCATGATGTTTTCATAACATTAAAAAATGTATATATTAATACATATATATATTTATAACTATGAAAGTCCACAACAAAAAGAAAATTTTTTCCCAAAATTAAAATTGAAGCGTTATAGTGTTAAAAAGAAGGATGGGTCTTATCAGCGGGTCCAAGACCTTAGCATCATAAATGAATCAGTGATCAGACTGCACCTAGTAGTGCCCAAACCTGTGCCCTCCTAGGGGAAAGTGTGAATGCTTTTATCCCTCTTCCTGTACTTCCAATGAACAAACACACATGTCTGGTAATCCTAAGATTATTTTTGTTTCCTGTGACACTCACCTAATTTCAAGGCCACTGCCACCTCACAAGCTTAGCCTTGTCGTAGTCAAACTGTTCACCTTTTAGACCGTTTGTTTTTCTCAGAAGTTATCGGGTGATTAAAGCTTCTGAACCAAGTGTGCCAGGTCCACGACTACCATCTCCTGGACCACCTCAACCTTATCCATCCTGGATAAAGTTGCCCTCAATGGACAACCCCTCCCAGCAGTGTAGGAAGGGTATGGACCCAAAGCCCCACCTCGCCCCTTTTGCCAGCAGGAAGCAGCTAGAGATGTCGTCGCCCAGTACCCCCAAAGATTTGGGTCCATATCTCTTCAGGGGGGCAAATGTTAGGTAGCTATACTAGGGACTGGGGCATCCGTTATGCATGCCCATAGGGCCAAGATAAGAGCCCAGTTAGGAGAGGCACCCTGTGCATGCTCAGAGGTCCAGATTTCTGGCCATGAAGGGGAGGTCACCTGGGTGGTTCCTGTACCTGGATTGACCAATCTAGGCCATGTAAATTCAATTCAGCCACTGGGGTCGGCCAGACTTGCCCACCACGCCTCCCTAACGCTCATAAAACTCTCTTGAGTGCAGACCAGGCTTCTGCATGATTTCTCTCTCACTCAGGAAGGCTCTTTGGAGGCAGCTGTGCTGCACATGAGTGGCTGGTGGATACTGTTCAGATGCATGGCTTTCTGCTTGCAAGGGTTTTTGTCTCAGCTGACTGTAAGGGAGGAGGTAGTACGTCTGGATCACAGAGTATCCATGTCCACAAACGAGGCTGCTCATTCCACAGTCCTGGAAGTGCTTTATGAAAACCCTCTGCTTTGCAATGTCACTCCTTGTAGATTAGAGTGGGAGGGGCTGGGACCAAGGTATGCTGCCTCTTACTCCCAGTTGCAGGTTTCTGGATGCTGATTGTAGCTCTTACAGCATCAGTTAGTGGGCTTGTTGTCTGCCTCAGGCTTTGTTCACGGAGATCCTCCAGCTATTTGGTGGTGTGTGCGCATGAGCAGAGGCTTCCTGCCAATCCCCCATGAGTAGTAGAGCTCCCATGGTGTGGACTCCATGAAAGCCTTGCCCCAGGCAGCATGCTTACAAAGGAGGGTGGGCCCTGCAGGACAGAGGACCATTCCCCCTGTGGAATGGCCTCAGAGATCCACCTCCCTCTCTGGCCAGCTGCTGGGGCTGTGGGTCCTAAGCATCATGGCTGACTCAGTAATAGACACAGGGTGAGGCGACTCCAGTAGCTGTTTTGACTGGTCTAATCCAGCCTGAGATCATCCTTGCATGAGCCCTCTGCCAAGATTATTTTTGTTTCTTTTATGATCTTTTCATTAGTGGCTCCTACAACACTAACCACAATCCATAAATACATCATCTGTTTGAAGCCCATCTGTACATTAATTGCCCTCCTTATTCACAAAATATCCACTCTCCACCCAAGCCCCTGGCCTCAGCTCCTCATTTTCCCCCCCTCAATGCCCGCCACCCATCCCTCATCAATCCTTGGAAATGTACTAATTCTTTTGTCATATTTTCACCCACCTTTCTTTTGAGTTCAATGAAGATCCTTGTAATCGGTTCCCACTTTCCATCCTGCCCTTCCTCCACCCTCCCAGTATCTCCACTCATAACACTGGTAAACGGCCCATCCACTCTGGATTCCCCGTGTTTGAAATTCCTATCGGTACTAGAATACCTTCTCTAGTTTGGCCAGATTAGTATGGTAGAACTGGGATCATGATAGTGGGGCAAGAGAAAGCATTAAGAACTAGAGGAAAGTTGTGTTTTTCTTTGCTGTCTCATACCCTGTATTCTTTAATCTCCACTCTGAGATCCTTCTGTAAGGGGATGTCCAGTGCACTGCAAATAGGTTTTGGGTCTATACCCGGCAGTCCCCTCTCATTCTCCATGATAAGATTTTTTTGTTCTCATGATGCCTGTTGCCTTATCCCTTTAAAACTTTGTGATCACACAGGCTGGTATGCTTTCTCCATGTGGGCTCTGTTGCTTCAGAGCCAGATGGCTGTTTCTTTACCCTCAGGCCTTTAAGACCCCACACGCTATATCTTTAGGTAGCTGGACACCATCGGCTTTCTTCACCACATTTGCTTATGCAGCCGCTTTGTGGTCAGTGATTGTGTAGGGAAGGTGAGCATCTTAGAATGCCAATTTAATAGAACAGTGTTATTGCAATGAGGGAGTCCTTGAGCGGAGGCCCTATGTCCATCTGCTACCTTAATACTAAATCTATAAACATATGGACATAGATCTATTTCCCCATGCCCCTTTGTAAATATATGTACATATGTACATGCCTTTATTTAGACGTCTATAACTGGCCCTTGCTTCCCAGCTCACTCTTCTATACTCTTTGATTTTCCTCTTGTGCCCACTAACATGCTCAGTCTTCCTTTGGGTTTCAGTAATTCCTCTTGGTTACATTACCTTTGATCACGCCCTACCAGGCCTCCTACATCCCCCTCACTACCGTTTTCCATCACTTGTTGTACCCTTGTCTCTGGGTTTCTTTACACCACTTCCTTTCCCCCCACCGTGCTCACTCCCATGCCCAATGGAAAGGGCCGGTCACATGTTTACTCCTCCAGATTGTTCATCCAGCCTCTCTTAATTAGACAGACCTGTAAAGGTAATAACATGCACAAAACAAGACTGAGCTAAACCAAGCAGCAAAAAGAAAAAAAAAACAAACAAAAATGAAAACAAAACCCAACCCAAATCCAATGACACTAAAAGAAAACAACACTAACCAGAAAGAAAAGTACAAGGACTGTGTGGTGAACTTTAGGAGTGTTTTCCAGTCCAGTCTGTGGGGGCACCGAACCCTGACCACAAAGTCCACCTTTGGCATTCCCCGGGGACTTTGATGCTCCGTTTTCTTACTCTTCCGCTGCACTCTCTTAGTGTCATGCATCGAAGTGGCAGGATCAGTTCGGGCGCAGTTCCCACACTGTGTGTCCAGTGTTGTCCCCTCTAAGGCTATGGGTCTTTGAGGGACGTTTCTCATCGTGGGGCTGCCCATGTGGTCTTCTCTGTGGATTGGCTTCTCTGATTGGGAACATCATCCTCAAGGTGTATTGGGCCAGGATGTGCTCCATTCTCCCCTCCTCCCCCTTGTTCTGCCCTGTGTTCTCTGATCAGATATGTCCCTCTCCGCGAGCTGCAGATCCGGTGCCATCCTGTGAAATACAATCTTTTGGGGCTGCAAGGATGTGGGGGGGTGGGTATCAGCTCAGATCTTTTGAGAGTCCAGGAGATATTGACTGCTCGATGGGCACAGTTCTGTGGGGCACCGTGCTCTTGGTCCAGACGCTGGTTGTGAATATGACTTTGTTGTTAACCAGTTGTGTGTCTCTGGGTCAACTCCCGTGTGTTTTTGAGTGAGTTTTCTAATCTGCAAAGTAAATGTACAGGATTATCCAGACTCCCATGTCAGCAAGTTATCGAGAGGGGTTAATCAGAGACTGTTTCATATAGTGTGTACCTGCGCGCCGCATTCTAGACCTGCGATGGCAATTATGAGCTCAGGATAGAGATGGTGTCCAGCAGGTAACATACGTGGCTCCATATTGAAACAGGAAGCCCACTGTGGAGATTTGGTCCTTCCGTTGATGGCCACTGGCCACCTAGTCTTTTCCTGCTATAACTGCTTCACTGGCTCAGCAGCTGAGCCAGAAGCCAGTGATATCATAACCAGGTGGCTAACTGGGCCAAAGGGCTGATAGATATTTGTTATTTTGTTGTCTTGGGAAACCCACCTACCCTCCATGCAAACCTTCTGGTGTGAGTTATCTGTGGAAGGAATCATAGGCTCACAGTAATTCACATCTTTATTCTTGAAAATGTGCCCATATTCCTTTCTGAACCTGACAAGGTGGCCCCTGTGTCCACCAAGAAATTTACTGCCTGGCCTCCTACTTGGAGAGTTAGCCTGGGCTTTTGGCGGCGAAGTGAAACAGAGCCCTGACCCCTTCATTGAGCTTCTTCAAGCATTATTGTCTCTTGCTTGGGTCTTTCTACGTGCAGATGAGGCCCATCCACTCTAGTGGAGGGTCGTGCACCTCTCCTGGGGTTTTCAAGGCAATGATTTTTCCAGTGTCCTTCTTTCCTGCAGTAGGCACATTGGTCCTTCCCCATGGCTTGGCGGTGCCCACAGGTTAGTCTCTCCGTGAGTGGGCCATGCTCTCCTTTTCCTGAGTCTCTGGGGTATCTCATGGCAATTACGATTATTTTAGCTAGCTTCTTTGTCTCTGTCGTGCTAGGGTCATCTCTGTTGTTATACACTCAATGAGCCACTTATACCAAATCGCTAAGATTTTTCCCTTCAAACCCTTCCCACTTCTTTGTCATGTCTGAGGCAGACTGACTGAGTAATAAAGGCAATACTTATTGCCCTCCTGTTTTCAGTGCCTCCGGGCCGTTAGGGGTATAAAGCCCGTAGGCTTCCCTCAGCCACTCTAGAAAGGCAGGCGGATATTCTCTTATAGGAACCTGAAAATTCTCACTGACCTTAGATAAATTCATAGGTTTCCTAGCTCTTCTGCAGAGGGTCATGTAAGAGCAATGGTTGATACCTGGTAAAGTCCTCTGGGCCTTGCTAGGAATTGAGATCCCACATTGTTGGTGTAGTGGCCAAAAGAGTTTCTCTCAAGTGGGGAGTGCCCGCTCGCTGACCATCAGGTTCACTGACTGCTTACTGGGCCTCTGTCTGGAAGGGCTACCCTCCTCCGTTGTGAACAGCACCTGGAGAAGTTGTTGGCAAGCATTCCAGGTGGGCTGATGAGTATGGAAGTCATACCAGTACTAGTGTGTGTGGGGGGATGCTTGTAAGGGGTGGGGGTGAGTTTGGGGGGTCGGTGGGGGAGGGAGTGACTCAATAAGGGCCTGTTAGAAGTTTTCTATTTCTGGACCCTAGAAACCTTATAGGGCGGGGGTTGAAAGAAAGGGTTTGAAGCCAGCTCTCCCACTCCCAGAGTTCTCCTGCAAAATGGGATAAAGCCGATTAGGGGAGAGTGATGGGGAGGGGAGGGGAGGGGAGGGGTGGGGGAGTGATGGGGGAGGGGAGGGGTGAGGGAGGGGAGGGGTGGGGGAGGGTGATGGGGAGGGATGGCCTCCACCTATGTGGTTTTGGGAACTTGGACCGTTTGTTTTTCCGGTCCTTCCATGTTTCCTGAAACCTTGGAAACAAGGGCCCTTTCTTTGTGGGAGGGAGTAAGTCTTTTATATTTGCAGGCTTCTTAGTGGCAATGTCAGCCCACACTTGAAGTAACGGGATCAGATCGGGATATCCTGGTTCCCTTTAACCATAACTATGAACTCTTAGTAATAGGGGATGGGAAAACTAGTCTTGCGTGGGTCAATCAGGGACTCCTTCTGCCCCATCACTTTTAAACAAATTGTAGAGTCTCCAAGCTTTTGGGTTGAAACCACATCCTCTTGGTGAATGCCGAGGGCAGGGGTCCTCAAACTACAACCTGTGGGCCACATGCAGACAGCCGAGGACGTTGATCCTTTCTGCCGGGTGTATGTGCCCCATTTATTTTTTTTTTGAACTTCAAATCAAGATGTGCAGTGTGCACATGAATTTGTTCGTAATATTTGTTTTTTTAAACTATAGTCTTTCCTTCAAAAGGCCTGAGGGATAGTGAACTGGCCCCCTGGGTAAACAGTTTAAGGACCCCTGCCCTAAGGTATCCTGGACTTAGGGGTTATTAATCTCCCAGCCCTGAAACATCCCTGAACATTCTACCCGTTGTAGGAGGCACCATGGGAATTTGGACCCCGGGTAATTTACAAGCCTTTACTCCAATTGAACCCAAGAAAATTCAAAATGACTTAGGCAGTTACTCTATTTTGGTCACTTTTGACTCATCCTGCACTAGCCCATTATTTCCATTTAACTCTATAACGCGAAGCATGATGTTTTCATAACATTAAAAAATGTATATATTAATACATATATATATTTATAACTATGAAAGTCCACAACAAAAAGAAAATTTTTTCCCAAAATTAAAATTGAAGCGTTATAGTGTTAAAAAGAAGGATGGGTCTTATCAGCGGGTCCAAGACCTTAGCATCATAAATGAATCAGTGATCAGACTGCACCTAGTAGTGCCCAAACCTGTGCCCTCCTAGGGGAAAGTGTGAATGCTTTTATCCCTCTTCCTGTACTTCCAATGAACAAACACACATGTCTGGTAATCCTAAGATTATTTTTGTTTCCTGTGACACTCACCTAATTTCAAGGCCACTGCCACCTCACAAGCTTAGCCTTGTCGTAGTCAAACTGTTCACCTTTTAGACCGTTTGTTTTTCTCAGAAGTTATCGGGTGATTAAAGCTTCTGAACCAAGTGTGCCAGGTCCACGACTACCATCTCCTGGACCACCTCAACCTTATCCATCCTGGATAAAGTTGCCCTCAATGGACAACCCCTCCCAGCAGTGTAGGAAGGGTATGGACCCAAAGCCCCACCTCGCCCCTTTTGCCAGCAGGAAGCAGCTAGAGATGTCGTCGCCCAGTACCCCCAAAGATTTGGGTCCATATCTCTTCAGGGGGGCAAATGTTAGGTAGCTATACTAGGGACTGGGGCATCCGTTATGCATGCCCATAGGGCCAAGATAAGAGCCCAGTTAGGAGAGGCACCCTGTGCATGCTCAGAGGTCCAGATTTCTGGCCATGAAGGGGAGGTCACCTGGGTGGTTCCTGTACCTGGATTGACCAATCTAGGCCATGTAAATTCAATTCAGCCACTGGGGTCGGCCAGACTTGCCCACCACGCCTCCCTAACGCTCATAAAACTCTCTTGAGTGCAGACCAGGCTTCTGCATGATTTCTCTCTCACTCAGGAAGGCTCTTTGGAGGCAGCTGTGCTGCACATGAGTGGCTGGTGGATACTGTTCAGATGCATGGCTTTCTGCTTGCAAGGGTTTTTGTCTCAGCTGACTGTAAGGGAGGAGGTAGTACGTCTGGATCACAGAGTATCCATGTCCACAAACGAGGCTGCTCATTCCACAGTCCTGGAAGTGCTTTATGAAAACCCTCTGCTTTGCAATGTCACTCCTTGTAGATTAGAGTGGGAGGGGCTGGGACCAAGGTATGCTGCCTCTTACTCCCAGTTGCAGGTTTCTGGATGCTGATTGTAGCTCTTACAGCATCAGTTAGTGGGCTTGTTGTCTGCCTCAGGCTTTGTTCACGGAGATCCTCCAGCTAGTTGGTGGTGTGTGCGCATGAGCAGAGGCTTCCTGCCAATCCCCCATGAGTAGTAGAGCTCCCATGGTGTGGACTCCATGAAAGCCTTGCCCCAGGCAGCATGCTTACAAAGGAGGGTGGGCCCTGCAGGACAGAGGACCATTCCCCCTGTGGAATGGCCTCAGAGATCCACCTCCCTCTCTGGCCAGCTGCTGGGGCTGTGGGTCCTAAGCATCATGGCTGACTCAGTAATAGACACAGGGTGAGGCGACTCCAGTAGCTGTTTTGACTGGTCTAATCCAGCCTGAGATCATCCTTGCATGAGCCCTCTGCCAAGATTATTTTTGTTTCTTTTATGATCTTTTCATTAGTGGCTCCTACAACACTAACCACAATCCATAAATACATCATCTGTTTGAAGCCCATCTGTACATTAATTGCCCTCCTTATTCACAAAATATCCACTCTCCACCCAAGCCCCTGGCCTCAGCTCCTCATTTTCCCCCCCTCAATGCCCGCCACCCATCCCTCATCAATCCTTGGAAATGTACTAATTCTTTTGTCATATTTTCACCCACCTTTCTTTTGAGTTCAATGAAGATCCTTGTAATCGGTTCCCACTTTCCATCCTGCCCTTCCTCCACCCTCCCAGTATCTCCACTCATAACACTGGTAAACGGCCCATCCACTCTGGATTCCCCGTGTTTGAAATTCCTATCGGTACTAGAATACCTTCTCTAGTTTGGCCAGATTAGTATGGTAGAACTGGGATCATGATAGTGGGGCAAGAGAAAGCATTAAGAACTAGAGGAAAGTTGTGTTTTTCTTTGCTGTCTCATACCCTGTATTCTTTAATCTCCACTCTGAGATCCTTCTGTAAGGGGATGTCCAGTGCACTGCAAATAGGTTTTGGGTCTATACCCGGCAGTCCCCTCTCATTCTCCATGATAAGATTTTTTTGTTCTCATGATGCCTGTTGCCTTATCCCTTTAAAACTTTGTGATCACACAGGCTGGTATGCTTTCTCCATGTGGGCTCTGTTGCTTCAGAGCCAGATGGCTGTTTCTTTACCCTCAGGCCTTTAAGACCCCACACGCTATATCTTTAGGTAGCTGGACACCATCGGCTTTCTTCACCACATTTGCTTATGCAGCCGCTTTGTGCTCAGTGATTGTGTAGGGAAGGTGAGCATCTTAGAATGCCAATTTAATAGAACAGTGTTATTGCAATGAGGGAGTCCTTGAGCGGAGGCCCTATGTCCATCTGCTACCTTAATACTAAATCTATAAACATATGGACATAGATCTATTTCCCCATGCCCCTTTGTAAATATATGTACATATGTACATGCCTTTATTTAGACGTCTATAACTGGCCCTTGCTTCCCAGCTCACTCTTCTATACTCTTTGATTTTCCTCTTGTGCCCACTGACATGCTCAGTCTTCCTTTGGGTTTCAGTAATTCCTCTTGGTTACATTACCTTTGATCACGCCCTACCAGGCCTCCTACATCACCCTCACTACCGTTTTCCATCACTTGTTGTACCCTTGTCTCTGGGTTTCTTTACACCACTTCCTTTCCCCCCACCGTACTCACTCCCATGCCCAATGGAAAGGGCCGGTCACATGTTTACTCCTCCAGATTGTTCATCCAGCCTCTCTTAATTAGACAGACCTGTAAAGGTAATAACATGCACAAAACAAGACTGAGCTAAACCAAGCAGCAAAAAAAAAAACAAACAAAAATGAAAACAGAACCCATCCCAAATTCAATGACACTAAAAGAAAACAACACTAACCAGAAAGAAAAGTACAAGGACTGTGTGGTGAACTTTAGGAGTGTTTTCCAGTCCAGTCTGTGGGGGCACCGAACCCTGACCACAAAGTCCACCTTTGGCATTCCCCGGGGACTTTGATGCTCTGTTTTCTTACTCTTCCGCTGCACTCTCTTAGTGTCATGCATCGAAGTGGCAGGATCAGTTCGGGCGCAGTTCCCACACTGTGTGTCCAGTGTTGTCCCCTCTAAGGCTAAGGGTCTTTGAGGGACGTTTCTCATCGTGGGGCTGCCCATGTGGTCTTCTCTGTGGATTGGCTTCTCTGATTGGGAACATCATCCTCAGTCATTTTAATGGAGGTGTTGTGAAGGGTGTGGGTTCAGCAGCCACACACTGCCTCATCTCGCCTCCTCGTTGATAGGCTGTGTACCCTTATGTGAGTTGTTTAACCTCCTACCAAGCTAGTGAGAGCACTACTTTTATTAGCTTCATTTTACCGAGGCTGTGAGAGGTCAGGGGAGCGAAGGCTTACAGATTGCCAGCATATAATATGCTAATGATAGTCAAGATATATAACTAAGCATTTCTCTGTTCTTGGTTCTGTCAGTACCTGGTGTGGCCACAAAGGAGAAACCTGGTTTCCTGCTATTTTGAGCATCTAATGTGAATGGCAGGAGATAAGTCACATGCTAATGAACCCTTGTGGTGTAGTGGTTAAGCATCCTGGGCCCGGCTATCAAAAGATATAGTGTCCAGGGTCTTAAAGACTGGAAGATAAACAAGGGGCCATCTAGCTAAGAAACAACAAAGCCCACATGGAAGAAGCCACCAGCCTATCTCGACATGATCGCTGAAGACAAAGCGGGTGCATAAGCAAATGCGGGCATGTTTTCCTGATGTGCACTCACCCTTTACATAAAACTCTCTCTTATACATACGCGTTTCTGTGGATTTGTTTCGCTAAGGCACCCAGACTAACATAAGCAGCATGGAACACATTTAAGAAGCCTAGATAAAGGCAGGGCAGGATATTTGGAGGGACTGGATCCAGAATTAGAGAGGAAGGGGTCCTGGAGGTGAAACGGGCTGCTAGCTCCCTGTCCCAAGGGGGACAATGAGACTGCTGGCTCCCATGAAGATTTACAGTCTTGAAAACTCCATATAGGGTCACTGTGGTTGGAATCCACTGGACGGCAGTGGCCTTTTGGGATTGAAGGTGGAAGCCACGAACGGCTTCCTGCCATTGAGCCAAAGAGCCTGCGGGGAGTGTGTGAACTTCTGGAATACAGCGAACAACCTCTGCACATCTGCTTTTCGTGCTGCCCAAGTCATGCATTGACATTTGTCCAAAAGTGAACCATCACAGCTGCTCTCTCAGGAAGCTGGGGGCTGAGCCCGCTGGTTCCACTCCGTCAGCATTTCTGGTCCGGGTACCTGCCCTCTGCCCCGGCACAGGCAATGGGCTTTTGGAAGCAGTGCTCCCTGGGTAGTGGGTGTGATTTGGCTCCTCTGGCCTAACATGATGAATGCTGAGAGGGGGTGGATACTAGGGGGTTAAGCTCCCTGACCTTTCCCTAGCCCAGGGGAAAACTTACTATTTAAAGTAAGTTTTAGACAGAATCTTTAGAAAGATAAATTGTTTACTTAATGTACACAATTACTCCCCAACACATCTGTTTTGTGTCTGCTCAACTCAACCTCATAGGCTATGGATGACCTTGAGCAAGTTTTTAAAGTCACAATGGGTTTCTACCAGGATTGAGAGTTCAGCTCTCTCAACTCTCCAACTGGTTATTAGCACCATAGTCTCATTTCTATTTATGGATTTACTTTGTTTGAGGGAAAAAAGACTCCCAATTCAACTATATTTTATTAGGAACTCCTTTGCTATGTTTTACACAAGAAAAAGGCACAAACCGCTGTTCTGGATGAAGGAGAGCATCCACATGAGGCCCCAATGGTGTCGGAAGGACCCACAGCCACAGTTACTTAAATAAAATGACACCCATTCTGTCCTGCTGACTCTGACTCATAGTGACTCTGTGTAGGGATCCTGAAGTTGCTACCTTTACAGGAAGCAATAACCTCATCTTTCTCCTGTGGAATGACTAGTGGCTTTGAACCAGCGACCTTGCTGTTAATAGTCCAACACTATCCAGCATCACCACCTGAGCTCCTGAAAGCTTAAATGAGACATGGAAAACAAACACCTTTGTCACAAAACTGTCCCTGAAGACGGATCAATTCATGGAGTTGCGGGAGGGCCTGTGAGAGCATGAGCGGGACCTTCATTGGGATGTGCACACGACCGTATATCGCTGAGTCTGGCCCGGGGAGTGGACGCAAGCACACTGCCTGATGGACAAGCTTTCTACTGCCAGTCGGCAGTAGGAAAGAACTCAATGGTGGCTGAATGTGTGGCCCCTCAAAATGGATTTAGGGTCTCCACATAGACTCTCACTGTGAGCCACAGCCTATTGCTCAAAATTTAAGCTCAAATATGACTTAAATGCCTAACATTCTGTTTCCTTAAACTAGAGTACTGCCAGGATCAACTAGAGGCCTGGATGACCTATCAGGTCTGAACAACGATCTCGAATCACTTCACATGATCCATTCCACCAGTCATGTCACCAGTCACACCTCCTCACTTACCCATTCCAGAGACTGTGCCTGTATAACCTATCGACTAACACATTCCCACATGTCGTGATTATGAAACCAACCATCATGCTGGAATAAGGACCAATCACGATGTAAGGGGCAGGGTCAGTGGGAAAGCAAGATAGGGGCTGAGGGGAGCCAAGAGGGTCCGGTCACTCAATCCCTAAACCTGATCTAATGTCACTAGACTGGGGTCTTCCTCACATCTCAAGGGCACCCGATTCATGATTGAAGTGAATTGTGTTTATTCAATCTTTGTTCTGCTTGCCGTCCTGCTATGCTGCCTCCTCTTCTTGCTTTATGTTGTGGTGACAAACGGCTTGAGAGGGATTTGACATAGGGAGAAAGCCCACCCACATCAACTGTCACCAGAAGCAGACACTAAGTTCATTTCTCTCACCTCACAGAACTATGCACATCAGACACTGGTAGAGCTGCCCGGAAGGGGAACCCTTAGTGCAGTGGTTCTCACCCTGTGGGTTGCGACCCCTTTGGGAGTCATATGACCCTTTCACAGGGCTCGTCCAATTCATAACTGCAGCAAAATTACAGTGATGAAGTAGCAAGAAAATCATTTAATGGTCAGGGGGTCACCACAACAAGAGGACCTGTATTAGGAAGGTTGAGAACCACTGCCTGAGTGTGCTTAGGACTTTGCTGCCCTCAGGGTCACCAGACATTCCTGAAGGCAGAGTCACTGCAGGAAGCCCTTCTGGGAAATGCCCTGAAGCCAGGTCTCAACCAACTCCATCCACCCTCACCCTCCTAGATCCTAATCATAGGCCGCTTGGAAATGCTCTCTGCCACTTCAAAGACTGTAAGTCCATGGGAGCAGAAAGCCTCCTCTTTCTCCCTTGGAGTGGTGGCTGGTGAGTTCAAACTGCTCACCTTCTGGCTAACAAAACCCACATACCAGCTCCCCCTGAGCTCAGTTTGGTTTGCCGCACAGCACACATTGTTGGGAACCTTCTGAAGTAGCTGTGCCATGTGCAGGTTGGGGGATTTCGCACAAGATGCAGAATTCAACCCTCTTTTGGCAAAAATAATTTTTGCAATAGCCTTGTATTCTCTTCTGGATCTGAGTAGCAGCTACTCTCATGCAGTCCTAGCATATACATGCATGCACAGTCCTCCCAACTCCCTAAGGTCTTATGCCGAGTCTGCTCCATGCTTTCCTGTGTCCTATGTGGTGCTGTAGGCACCCAAGGCATGGGCTCTGCAGCCTGGGTTCAAATCTCTCCTTTCCACTTCCTCACTGTGTGGTCATAGGCTCATGACTTTATCATCCTGTGCCACTGATTTTTCATCTGTAAAATGAGGCAAGAATAGAGTCCACACATAGGCTTCTTAAGTGAAATAATTGAATTATTATATACAAAAAGCTTAGAACATTGCTCGGCATCTTGCAAATACTGTTAGGTAGCTTAGCATAGGGACTGGGTCATCCATTACATATGCTCAGGTTCAAACTTCCGGCCAGGAAGGGGTGGTACACCTAGGTGGGTGTTACACCTGGATTGGCCCATCTGGGCCAGGTGAATTCAATCCAGCCAATGGGGTTGACCAGGACCATCAACCATGCCTCCCTATGGAGGAATTGAAAAGGCAGGATCTTGACCTCTCCGATGTCTCCCTTCACCCACTTTTCTGTTGTCCGTCCCCCAGGGAGGAGGTCACATGTAGATACTTGTAATCGGTTCCCTCTTTCCAATCCACCCTCCCGCTACCCTCCCAATATCACCACTCACAAATTATCAAGGTTTCTTGAGGGATGGGGGAGCGGGGAGGAAGGGGTAAAAATGAGGACTTGATTGATGCCAAGGGCTTATGTGGAGGCAAATGTTTTGAGAATAATGAGGGCAGTGAGTGTACAATGTGCTTTACACAATTGATGTATGTATGGATTGTGATAAGAATTGTATGAGCCCCTAATAAAACGATTTCAAAAAAAAAGAAAAGAAAGAAAAGGCAGGATCCTGGAGCCCACGTAGTGACTTTCTCTCCAGCAGCTTCTAGGCAAGCTGTGCAGGGGTGAGGGGCCCTGAGGTGCCTGTGTAAACCTGAAACTTCTTCTCTCAAAAAACTCACTTGGATCACAATCCAGGCTGCGGAGTGAATTTTTCTCTCGCGAAGCCAAGGACTGAGGTATATTTCTCCCACGAGAGATCTAACAATAGTATCTCTTATTATATCATTAGGAGCCCTGGTGGTGTAGTGGACTATGCATTAACCTGCTAATCGCAAGGTCAGGGGTTTGAACTGACTAGCCCGTCCGTGGGAGAAATATGAGGTTGTCTATTTCTGTAAGGCAATGGTTCTCAACCTTCTGAATGCCGCCACCCTTTAATACAGTTCATGTTGTGGTCACCTGCAACCATAAAATTATTTTCATTGCTACTTTATAACTGTAATTTTGCTATCGTTATGAATTGGATGACCCCTGTTAAAGGGTTATTTGATCCCCAAAGGGGTCGCGACCCACAGGTTGCGACCCCTGCTGTAAGGATTTAAAGTCTCAAAACCCCAAAGGGGCAGATCTTTGTCCTATTGGGAGTCAATAAAATGGTAGTTAGGTTTTTTTCTGCATCAGTATCAGATTCTGGTGGCAATCTCAGTCATCCTGCATTGTGGTCTGGTTTGAACTCCGGAAATGACTGCCCTGGTTTGAGGTGAGGGCCACGGTGCTTCAGTGGTAGACCTCTCATCGTCTTTCACCGGGAAGACCCGGGTTTGATTTGCAGCCAATGTGCCCCACACTGTCAGTGAAGGTTTGTGTGTTGCTACGACACTGAGGCTTCAGTGGTGTTTCCAGACTGAAACAGAATAATGAAGAAAGACCTGATCATCCCCATCCACACATTGACCTATGGCCCACCACTGTTGGCTTCCTCTCCCAGTCCTGATGGTAGCACAGATTGGCACAGTTTGCTCCACTGCCCATGAGGTGCCCATGAGAGGCTGAGTCGACAACCACAGTCAAGATCAACAGCTTAAACTCCATTCTGGGTCTATGGAAACAAGAACAACCTTCTGAAATGAGGTCACATTGCTATTTGGGACTGGGAGGATGCCTTTGTGATATGGATTGCACTCTGGATCCCGAGGGGGACTTTTAAACACAGCCACATAGCAGCTCCGGAAATTGTCATAGTGAGAAGGCAGGTTAAAAAAAAAAGCTTTTACTGGCTTGCTCAAAGGAGGCTGCGGGTAGATTGTGGGGTGGAAAACTCCTCTGGAAATGAAAAGTTTTTTTCCTTACATATGCATCATTTCTTCTGGTCCTGAAAGAAAACACAAAGCAGACGAGAGAAGGAAACGGAGACTAGCAGTCATCTTGTTGGTATTCCCACAGCACCCCCTCCTTAAGCACTTGCTGCCATCTCATCCAACTCCACTCAGTGTATTTCCACCCGGCAATGATGCAGAAATGTCTGCGCACTCCAGTTTGATTGTAGTCGGGCAACGTTTATGGCTTTGACGTTCAACTGAGCATGGCAGGACGTCTAGAAACAATTATAACCAGCACCTGCTCTGTCTGTGCTGTGGGCAGGCAGTGACGGATTCCCAGCCTCCGGAACACTAGTGTTCCCTCCCAGCTCAGGATAATGACGGTGACACTCGGCCCCCTTGTTGTCTGGGGAGCTCAAGGAGCTCTCCTCTGAAACCTCAACTTATGGGCATTTCTTTAAGTGAAGACATCAAATTAGTGACTGGAAAGGAAGGCGTAGGAGATGATTATTGGCCACAAGACAAGCCTCAACCGCCTCCAGAGAGCATGTCTCCTAAGTGCCAAGTCGGCGGCGACAGCTCGGGGGCCCTGGGTCACTGGGTGGTGTTGAGCGGGGACTCTGTGGCCCCGGCGTGGGACGCTGGCGGGTGCAAGTTCAAGAGGGTCAGGGGATGATGCCTCCCCACGCCTCTGCCCTCCCCCAGCAAGGGCGCTCTGGGATGCTGGGTCCTTGAGGCCCCGGTTGGCGGGGCCGCCCACTGTCAAGGCTTCGGGCACACGCGCGGGTGCGCTGAGGCCTGCGCCGTGCAGGGGTCTGGGCTCAGGCAGGTGGTCGCGGCGGCTCCGCGGGCGGGCGGGCGCCCAGCAGGACGACCGACGACCCCCGGCGGGTCGCCGGCACCCAGCGCCCGGGCGTAGAGGCGGGCGGGGGGGGGGCTGCGCTCCGTCGCCGCCAGGGCCCCCTCCCTCCGCGCCCCCCCGCGCCAGGTGAGCCTGGACTGGGCCTCGGCGGGCCGCGGGGCTGCCCTCTCGCCGCCCTCCAGCGCCCCCTCGGGGCCGGGCCGCGCCAAGCCGGGCGGCCGCCGGCCGAGGCTGGGGGTTGGGAGGGGCGGGGGTCGCGGGCGGGTCGCTCGTTCGGCCACTGGCGGGGGGGCGGGGGCCGGCTCGGCTTGCCCTGGCGGCGGTGGTGCCGTGAGGAGGAGTCCGCGCTCCTCTGTGGCGGCGGCGGCGGCCGGCTCCAGGCCGGGTTTTGGCGCCGCCCGCCTGCTGCCTCCTGGGGGCTCCTGAACTCCAGCCCCCTCTCTATCAGCCTCTCACTCCATCTCAATATGTCTCAAGATGGCGGCCAATGTGTGATCGATGTTTCAATATTGGAAGCGCTTTGATTTACAGCAGCTGCAGGTCAGGCTTCTCCTCTCTCGGCCTCTCGCTCGGGGGTGGGGGCTGCGGGCGGTCGCGGCCTCCCCGGGGGCGCCGGGCTGCCTTGCGGCCAGGGGGCCGCGGCGGAGGGGAGGAGGTGGGTGCCGGGGAAAGCGGGGCCGACTCGGGGACAAGTCCCTCTCACTCCCCGGCCCCCATTGATAACTCGCTTGATCGGAAATTGATCCTCTTTGTTCAATTCATCGATCAGCCCTAGATGGCGCTGGGAGCCGCCGCCGCCACCGCCACAGAGGAGCGCGGACTCCTCCTCACGGCACCACCGCCGCCAGGGCAAGCCGAGCCGGCCCCCTCCCCTGGCGCCCCCCCCCCCGGCCCCGAGCCGCCGCCGCGGGACCGGGGAGGGGGCGGCACCGGGCGCCCGCGGGGTGCGCAAAAAAAACAAAAAAAAAAGAACTTGAGGAAAGTTGTGTTTTTCTTTGCTGTCTCATACCCTGTATTCTTTTATCTCCTCTCTGAGATCCTTCTGTAAGGGGATGTCCAGTGCACTGCAAATAGGTTTTGGGTCTATACCCGGCCGTCCCCTCTCATTCTCCATGATAAGATTTTTTTGTTCTCATGATGCCTGTTGCCTTATCCCTTTGAAACTTTGTGATCACACAGGCTGGTATGCTTCCTCCATGTGGGCTCTGTTGCTTCTGAGCTAGATGGTTGCTTCTTTACCTTCAAGACTTTAAGACCCCACACGCTATATCTTTTGGTAGCTGGACACCATCGGCTTTCTTCATCACATTTGCTTATGCAGCCGCTTTGTGGTCAGTGATCGTGTAGGGAAGGTGAGCATCGTTTAATGCCAATTTAATAGAACAATGTTCTTGCAATGAACGAGTCCTTGAGCGGAGGCCCTATGTCCATCTGCTACCTTAATACTAAATCTATAAACATATGGACATAGATCTATTTCCCCATGCCCCTTTGTAAATATATGTACATGCCTTTATTTAGACATCTATAACTGGCCCTTGCTTCCCAGCTCACTCTTCTATACCCTTTGATTTTCCTCTTGTGCCCACTGTCATGCTCAGTCTTCCTTTGGGTTTCAGTAATTCCTCTTGGTTACATTACCCTTGATCACGCCCTACCAGGCCTCCTGCATCCCCCTCACCACCGATTTCCATCACTTTTTGTTCCCTTATCTCTGGAGTTCTTAACACCACTACCTTTCTTCCCACCTCCCTCTCTCGCATGTCCTCCAGGATGTGCTAGTTCCGGTTTTTTTTCTCCTCCAGATTGTTCGTTCAGCCTATCTTATTTAGACAGACCTGTAGAGGCAATAACATGCACAAAAACAAGAAAGAACAAAACCAAGCAGCAAAATAAACAAAACAACAAAAATCCAATTACAATAAAAGAAAACAAAGGTCAACAAGATAGAAAAGCTCATAGATAGTTTAAGGACTATGTGTTGGCCTTTAGAAGTGTTTTCTAGTCCAGTCTTTTGGGGCACCAAACCCTGACCCTAAAGTCCACCTTTAGCATTTCCTTGGGATCTTGCTGCTCCTTTTACTTGCTCTTCTGCTGTACCCCCTTAGTGTTATGCCTCGGTGTAGCGAGATCAGTTTGGGGGTAATTCCCACACTGTGTCTCCAGTGTTGTCCCCTCTAGGGCTATGGGTCTTTGAGGGACGTTGTGTCTCGTCGTGGGGCTGGCCATGTGGTCTTCTATGTGAACTGACTTCTCTGAGTGGGAACATCATCCTCAAGGTCTGGTGGGACAGGATGTGCTCCACTCTCCCCTTCTCCCCTTCATCTCTGTGTGCTCTGATCAGATAATGTCTCTGTCCAGGAGATGCAAATTCAATGCTATCCTCTGAAATAAAATCTTTGGGAGGGGTTGTGGGGAATATCTGCTCAGATCTTTGGTGTGTCCAGGAGAGAGGGACTGCTCGGCTGGGCACAGCCACGAGGGGCTCAGAACTCTGGCTCCAGAAAATGGTTGTAAGTTTGGCTTTGTTTTTAACCAGTTGTGTGCCTCTGGGTCAACACCTGTGTTTTTTTGAGTTAGTTTTCTGATCCGAAAAGTAAAGGTACTCCATTGTCCAGACTCCCATGTCACCAAGTGATCGATAGGGGCTAACCAGAGCCTGATTCAAATAGTGTGGATCTGTTAGGTGCCTTCTAGACCTGGGGTGGCGATTCTGAGCCCAGGACAACAATAATGTCCGAGAGGTGATATAGGTGGCTCCAAATTGAAACAGGAAGACCACTGTGGAGATTTTGTCCTTCCACTGATGGCCACAGGCCACCGCCTCACGTCCTGCAAAAACAGTTTCCATGGCTCAACAGCCAAGCCAGGGGCCAGTGCCATAAAAATCATATGGCTAACTGGGACAAAGGGCAGACAGATATTTTTTATCATGATGTCTTGAGAAACCCACCTAACCTCCATGCAAATCTTCTGGTGTGAGTTATTTTTGGAAGCAATCATATGCTGACAGTAATTCAAATCTTTCCTTTTGACAATTTGCCTGTACTCTTTTCTGAACCTGAGAAGGTAATCCCTGTGTCCACTAAGAAATTGACTGGCTGGCCTCCTACTTGGACAGTTAGCCTGGGATCCTGGGGACCAAGTGAAACAGAGCACTGACACCTTCATTCAGCTTCTTCAAGCATTATTGTCTCTTGCTTGGGATTTTCTAGGTGTGGATGAGGCCCGTCCTCTCTATTGGAGGGTTGTCTGCTTCTCCTGGGGTATTCAAGGCACTGATTTTTCCAATGTCCTTCTTTCCTGCAGTAGGCACATTGATCCTGCCCCATGGCTTGGCGGTGCCCACAGGTCAGTCTCTCCGTAAGTGGGCCATGCTCTCCTTTTCCTGAGTCTCTGGGGTCTCTCATGGCAATTACTAGTATTTTAACTAGTTTCTTTGTCTCTGTCGTGGTAGGATCATCTCTGTTGTTACACACCCGCTGAGCCACTTGTACCAAATCACTAAGATTTTTCCCGTCAAACCCTTCCCACTTCTTTTTCATGTCTGAGGCAGACTGAGTAATAAAGGCAATACTTATTGCCCTCCTGTTCTCGGGGCCTCCAGGCCGTTAGGGATATAAAGCCCGTAGGCTTCCATCAGTCACTCTAAAAAGGCACGCAGACATTCTCTTGTAAGAGCCTGAAAATTCTCACTGACCTTAGATAAATTCATAGGTTTTCTAGCTGTTCCACTGAGGGCCTGCAAGAGAAACTGGTGATACCTGGTTAGGCCTTCTGTGCCTTGCAAGGAGTTTGGATCTCACATTTTTCGTGCAGTGGCAAAAAGAGTTTCCCTCACATGGGGAGTGCCTGCTGTCTGACCATCATGTCCATTGACTGCTTACTGGGCCTCTCTCTGGCAGGGCTACTGTACCTGTGTTGTGAACAGCACCTGGAGAAGTTGCTGGCAATTTCTGGAGGTGGGCTAATGCATATGGAAAACCGTTTCTATCAAGGAATCAGACCTGCTTTGTCAGAAAAAGGGATTTTGTTGATTCCAATTATACAAATCACTGGAATACAAGGGGATATATACCCAAAAAGGGACTCAGGGGTCTTCCCCAGGTGTTGGGGCTGCTTGCCTTGAGTGTAGAATGGCTGCTGCCGAATCATCCTTCTTGGGGGGTGGGGCGGTCGAGATCCCATACCAGCCCTAGTGTATGTTGGGGTGTGGACTCAGAAAGGAGTTATGAGTATTTCTCTCTCTCCAGCCCCATGCACCTGACAGGGTGGCAGTGATAATGAAGGGTCGTAAGCTAGTTCTCCCACTCCCAGAGTCCTCCTGCAAAAAGGAATAAAGACGAGACGGAGGGGTATGGGGAGGGGTTGGGGAAGGGCAGCCTCCACCTTAGTGGTTTTAGGACCTTGGGTCTATTTTTTTTCTGGTCCTGCCATGTTTCCTGAAATCTTGAAACAAGAACCCTTTCTGTTGCAGGAGGAAGTAAGTCTTTTGTTTATGCTGGCTTATTAGTGTCAATGTCATTCCACGCATCAATTTTAGGGATCAGATAGGGATGTCCTGGTTCCCCATAAACATAACTATGAACTCTGAGAAATAGGTGAAGGGAAAACGAGTCTTGCATGGGCAAATCAGGAACTCCTTCTGTCCAATCACCTTTAAACAAATTGCGGAGTCTCCAGGCTTTAGGGCTGAAACTACATTCTCTTTGTGAGCGCCTAGAGCAGGGGTCCTCAAACAATAGCCTGTGAGCCACATGCGGATAGCCGAGGACCTTGATCCTGTCCGCCGAGTGTTTGTGCCCCGTTTGTTTGTGTGTTTTTTTTAAACTTCAAAATAAGGTATGTGCAGGAAGCATAGGAATTTGTTCATAGTTTTATTGAAACGATAGTTCGGCCCTCCAACTGATCAGAGGGACAGTGAACTGGTCCCTGTTTAAAGAGTTTAAGGACCCCTGGCCTAGAGAAATCAGAAATCCGTAGTTCTGGGGAGAGCACTCCTGTTAAGGAGGTTTCCTTTCTAAGCAAGCCCAGACAGTGGCAATTGGATCTCGGTGCACCTCGAAATGTTGTAGCCACTCTCCATTCCCAGAAAGAAAACTACTCCGACCGCTGGCAAGTTCAACAGAAAAAGTTTTTTTTCCTGAGCAGCCCCAGTCTAATTGTCCAAAGGTTTTTATACTTTTGCAATGTGCAGGTGTGCAAGCAGGCAGAGTAGAGAAGCAGGGTGTTGCAGTTAGTCATTCTTAGTTGAACAAAGACTGCTCTGGTCGCTCTCGCGAATCTTCTGAGCATCCATATCCTTTGGGACATTCCCTTGGGCACATCTGCACAGCCTACCTCCCCTATATCAGCTAGTTCATTTACAGTTCATAGCTACTTTATTTACTTTACATGGTGCCTTCTGTCAGCTCATAATGGCTTCACTCTTGTCAAGGCTGTTTAAGCTTTTCCCAGAGATCCTATATAGCCGCCATTGTGGCCATGGGGAAACGGGGCCTGTGACCCTGGCCAAGATGGTGCCCACCAGCCCAAACATGTGGAAGGGCACTGCCTAGGGAGCTGGTTGAATAGACCTGGGAGTTAGCCCTGCCTTGTCCTGGGAGCCAAATATTTCCCTTTTCCCCTCCATTCCCTTTCTCCTGGCTTTTCAAACAAGCTGCTTTAGCCCTATAATGCCCAGCACAACATTTTTATAACATTTAATTGAAACTTATCTAGTACCAAACTTATAAATTATCAATGTGACAATTTGGTTACATTTCAAAAACATTGCACGTTTTATATATTTGAATGCCATATATACATATTGATAACTATGAAAGTAAAGAATAAAAATGTTTAAAATTATTTCCTGAATTTAAAACTTGAGGCGTTATAGTGTTAGTGTTCTACCAGTGTAGGTTTGTTCCTTGTTACAGGCTGGTTTTCCGTGGCCCAGGCTTAGGCCAATGGCATATGGAACCCTTCCTGTGTAACTGTTACCTTTAGGCTTTCAGTGTTGCTGCTTAAGGCACTTTTGGGGAAAGCTCTTACTACACAGTTCCACTGCCACGATGTTCCAGACAGAAATTCCAATTCCCTTAAGGTTCCCTGAGCTTCCAGATGCCCCTTCCCTTCAGAGATTTGAGAGTCTGCTCCCGCCAGCAGGCATCTTGGAGGGCCGTGGGGCCATTCCAAGCAGTGGTTCTCCTAGCTTGTCTAGAATAATGGTTGGACTTAAAGTCGACCTCAGTGAGTTGTCTTTGATCCCTTACTTCTTGCTGGGGCATCTTCCTGAGGCAACAGATTCAGGGCAATAAAGGGCTCGCTCTCAAGTGGGGTTTATTGACCTTGAGGCAGCAAGCTCTACATAGCCTTCTTTTGTGCTTTCTAGATGGGACTTAGCAGCTTCATACTCAGGAATTGCCCCCTTGCATGAATCCTGTCCAATTGGGATAGAGTTGACACAGAGGCTAGACAAACAAAAGCTGATACACTAT
Organism: Tenrec ecaudatus; assembly: GCF_050624435.1. Taxonomy (NCBI): domain Eukaryota; kingdom Metazoa; phylum Chordata; class Mammalia; order Afrosoricida; family Tenrecidae; genus Tenrec; species Tenrec ecaudatus. The sequence continues at coordinate 132,024,384 of NC_134533.1, read as the reverse complement.
GCAACTTTATTTGAGAAAGGAGAATGGTGGCCAGAGAATGGTACACTTTCCCTTCTAACCCTGATTCACCTGGAACAGTTTTGTAAAGTGATTGGAAAGTGGGCCGAAATGCCAGAAGTTACAGCATTTCTCCTTTTGAGGAGCAGTAGAGACCTTCATCCCCAGTGCACCCAGGAACCCCTAAGGCAGGCATCCTCAAACTGTGGCCCGTGGGGCACATGTGGCCTGACGACATTTATCCCACCCTCAGGGTGTTTTTGCTGCCTCTGCATGTCCTACTTAGTAGCCGATTCGTGCAATGTGCATAGGAATTTGTTCATAGTTTGGTTTTTTTTAACTATAGTCTGGTGCTCCAACGGTCTGAGGGACAGTGAACTGGCCCCCTGTGTAAACAGTTTGAGGACCCCTGCCCTAAGGGATCCTGGACTTAGGGGTTACTAATCTCCCAGCCCTGAAACATCCCTGAACATTCTACCCGTTGTAGGAGGCACCATGGGAATTTGGTCTCTGGGTAATTTACAAGTCTTTTATTCAATTTGAAGCCAAGAAAATTAAAAATGACTCAGACACTTACTTTCTTTTGATCCCTGTTGACTCCCGCTGTAGTATTCCAATATTACAATTTAACGCTATAACGCATGACCTTTTCATTCCATTCAATTAAATGTGTGTGTATAGATAGATAGATAGATAACTATGAAAGTAATTAATGAAAACAAAATTTGTTTGACCAAAGTTAATAATTGAGGGATAATAGGATTAAATAGAAGCATGGTTCTTAGCAGTGGGTCCAAACATTAGGATCATAAATGAAACAGTGATCTCAGTGCACCCAGTAGTTCCCAAACCCTGTACCCTCATAGGGGAAATTGTGGATGCTTTTACTCCCGTGCCTATACTTAGAACGAACAAACACACATGCCTGATAATCCTAAGATTTTTTTTGTTTCCTGTGACACTCACCTAATTTCAAGGGCACTGCCACCTCACAAGCCTAGCCTTGTCTCAGTTAAACTGTTCACCCTTTTGTCCGTTTGTTTGTTTTTCCAGAAGTTCTCAAGTTACCAAGCCCTCTGAACCAAGTGTGCCACCTCTAGGACCACCATCTCCTGGACCACCTCAACCTTATCCATCCTAGACCTGAATGGACAACCCCTCCCAGCAGAGTAGAAAGGGTATGGACCCAAAGCCCCACTTCACCCTTTTGCCAGCAGGAAGGACCTAAAGATGTCGTCGCCTTGTACCCCAAAGATTTGGGTCCATATCTCTTCAGGGTGTAAATTTTAGGTAGCTAGCATAGGGACTAGGTTGTCCATGATACATGCTCAGAGGGCCAAGCTAGCCACCCAGGAAAGAGTGGCACACCGAGCGTGCTCAGAGGTCCAGGTTTCCAGTCAGGAAGGCCAGGTACACCTGGGTGGGTGCTGCACCCACATTGACCCACCTAGGCCAAGTAAATTCAATTCAGCCACTGGGGTCCACCAGGGTTGCCTACCATGCCTCCCTATCTCTCCTAAAACACAATTGGATCACAAACCTGGCTTTGGCGTGAATTCTTTCTCATGCAGAGCCAAGGACCAAGGTATATCTGTCCACAGAGAGAAAAACCTAGGAAAGCTCTTTGGAGGCAGCAGCACTGCACATGAGTGGCTATTGGATACTGTTTAGATGCATGGCTTTCTATTTGGAACTTTTTTTTTGTCTCACCTGAATGGAAAGGAAGAGGTAATACTTCTGGATCACACAGTATCCATGTCCACAAATGAGCTGCTCATTCCACAGTCCTGGCAGTGCCTTTTGAAAACCCTCTGCTTTAGAATGTCACTCCTTGAAGATGGCAGTGGGAGTGGCTGGGGCCAAGTATGCTGCCTCTTACTCCCAGTTGCAGGTTTCTGGATGCTGATTGTATCTCTTACAGCATCAATTAGTGGGCTTGTTGTCTGCCTCAGGCTTTGTTCACAGAGATCCTCCAGCTAGGTGGTGGTGTGTGCGCATAAGCAGAGGCTTCCTGCCAATCCCCCATGAGTAGTAGAGCTCCCATGGTGTGGACTCCATGAAAGCCGTGCTCCAGCCAGCAGGATTACAAAGGAGGGTGGGCCCGGCAGGACAGGAGGGCCATTGCCCCTATGGAATGACCTCAGAACCCCGCCTCCCTCCCTGTCCAGCTCCTGGGACTATGGGCCCTAAGCTTCATGCCTGACTCAGGAATAGACACAGGGTGAGGCAACTCCAGGAGGTGATTTTGCTGATCTAATCCAGCCTGAGATCATCCTTGCATGTGCCCTCTGTCCAGACCTTTTTTTAAATTGTTCATGCAACACTAACCACAATGCATATATACATCGGTTGTGTAAAGCACATTTGTACATTCATTGCCCTCATTATTCTCAAAATATCCACTCTCCACCCCACCCAAGCCCCTGGCCTCAGCTCCTCATTTTTCCCCCTCCATTCGAGCTACCCTTGATAATTTACTAATTATTTTCTCATATCTTGCACTGTCTGATGTTCCTTCACCCACTTTTCTGTTGAGGTTAAATGTAGATCCCTGTATACGGTTTCCGTTTTCCAACCTACCCTCCCTCC